>NC_140169.1:86544270-86693270 GCF_963971535.1 Notolepis coatsorum
AAGTCTAACAACATGCCACGCTCTTTGTATTTACACTTTAACGTTGTACGATTCTGATCAAACTGGCCAGTATCACGTCTTCGTCTGTTTGGCTCTCCATCCAATTCCTCTGCGTTGTGTACTTTTAATGGTCCTGACGTCTCCGATACTGGTAGATAAGATCCTTATCTCCCCCCCGTTAGTGCAATCCGTAAACCATAATACTTCCCCACCTCCGTAAGAATTCGACACTTCGACAACGTGAAATACCTTACAAGGAAAAGCATGGTTTTATTTCTCTAAACAGAAACCTCAGCTCAGATGTTAACAGATTGTATTGTCCTTGAAGAGTATATTTCTAATGATCTTTCGGTGTGTTCATATTATCGTCCTTTTGCTGTTCAGTCCAATAGTGTTCAGGCCTGTTCGTTAGCCTAAAACCATCCTCGTGGTAGCCGAAGCTACTGGTGATGTGCCATTCTCCCCCCCCCCCCCTCTCTCTCGTCGAGAGGAGAGAGTCTCTTCTGGTTTCTTCCCTCTTAGTCTCAGTCAGATTTTAGTCTGCTCAACACCCGGAAACACCGTTCGACTTATAGATGTTCGTCGTCGCAACGACGGCCCCGCCTTCTGGTTGTCATGTGACGTGTTGTCATGACAACTGCGTTTAACCTTTCACACATTAAAATGCAGTTTCATTCACTGTTGCATTAAGATGAACCTCTCTCCCTCCTGCTCTGGGAGAGTACACTCTAATCTCAGATGTTCTTCTAAGGAATTCATAACAAAACCCTCGCTGACGCGGCCTGTGCCTGTGAAATCACTGGTTCCACCACCGTCACCGTCTTCCATGCACATTTCAATCACCGTTTTAGCTGTGGTCATCTCTCCCCAATCTATACATCACATACATTGAAAAAGCACCGTTTTCTCTCAATCCCCCCTTGATTCTTATCACCCCTTCAGAATCATAAATCATTATTTGGTTTTTCAATTAATTATGCCAAAAATAGCCTGTGGTTGAAGCAAACCAACCTCATCTCCCGTGCACAAGAAATGAAGACGGCCCACGGTCAACCCAGTGATCTTGCTGCCTGATGTCTGTTTGCGCCCCCCTTCGTGCACAAAGGGAACCGAAACCGACCACCACAACCAACAACATCCAACGACTCATAACCATTGGAGCCCCCCCTGTCTGCTCCCAATAATTATATCCTGTTGTTTTACTGTTCTCCCTCTTATCTACCTTCTATATATATATATCCTTCTATACATATATCTTATATATGAATCCTCCATTTATATCTCATACTCCTAATCAATGAACACAGGACTTCTCGCTGTTGTCTCGTCTCTCGATCTCCTGATTGACTCTGAAAGGAAGTCCCTGTTTTGTTCATGATTCACCGCCCGTGCTCTGTTGTTTCAAAACGCTCTCTAAACAGCGTCTCCGCCGGGAAGGCCCCTCCGATGTCCGCCTCGTTCTCCCCTGGGCAACACCGCCTGCGACCGCTGGACTCCGCCTCGTCGGCCGTCTCCGCCCCGTTGGCCGTCTCCGCCCCGTCGGTCATCTCCGCCCTGTCGGTCATCTTGGTTGAGGCTCATCTCCACCGCCGTCGGCCCTCTCTCTCGTCGTGGACGATCTGTGTACCAGGCTGCCGTGCCTGGCCCCTGCGGCTTCCTCCTCCTCCAGTCTGTCTCCTGGCCATCTCCATCGCTGTCGGTGTCATTCCCCCCTTGAAAGCAGAAACACAACACCGGCAGTCTTTCTGTACACTCGACCCTGTGTTTTCTATTAGTCTACCGTGGCTTTGGGCCTGCAGCTCGTTCTCTATATATTTTTTTTCCTCTGCAAGCCCCTGCCATGGCCACGCCCTTTCAGACTGTTGGACGGTGTGAGTGTCCTACAGCCCATGGCGCTATTTGTTCTCTATTAGTCCCCCACCTTCTCAACACCCATATCTAATCCTACAGGGCTGTTCCCTGTTTTGTTGTCTTCCGGCGTGACACCAGCAGCTAAACGATACCCACTCGGCGCTCTACGTTTGTCCCACGGTTGACCCCCAGCGCGCGCCAGTTCTTTCTGGTGACGTGTCCCCTCAAGACTCTGCCTATTTATTAGGTGTGAGAAGGCCCCACTGGAGATCGAACTCCCTCTTATTTCATAATTAAACTTATTTAATTAACCTGTATTATGATAATAACATACAACCGAGCATCGCTCTAACATACAACAGAGCAGGTTGGTTCCCTGCTCCTAACTCACATACGTACTCGTACTATCATCTAACATACAACAGAGCTGTCCGTCGCCCTATACCCTACGGGGCTGTCTACCGTCGCCCTGGAGCTGTCACCGTTGCTCTATACCCTACGGGGCTGTCTACCGTCGCCCTGGAGCTGTCACCGTCGCTCTATACCCTACGGGGCTGTCTACCATCGCCCTGGAGCTGTCACCGTCGCTCTATACCCTACGGGGCTGTCTACCGTCGCCCTGGAGCTGTCACCGTCGCTCTATACCCTACGGGGCTGTCTACCGTCGCCCTGGAGCTGTCACGTCGCTCTATATACCCTACGGGGCTGTCTACCGTCGCCCTGGAGCTGTCCCGTCGCTCTATATACCACACTTTGAGTTCCTTTACAAAGTTCTCACATACACCACCGTGTATACACACAAGCAGTTGGTAATTTTGAAAAAATTCAACTCCTTAATTAACTTAAACTCTACATATTCGCCTATGGGTAATGGAAACTCCCCAGCACTACCCCCCCCCCCCCCTCCGCAATTAAACTCCTTAATTGAATTAAACTCTAAATATTCCCCTATGGGTAATGGAAACTCCCCAGCACTACCCCCCCCCCCCCTCCGCAATTAAACTCCTTAATTGAATTAAACTCTAAATATTCCCCTATGGGTAATGGAAACTCCCCAGCACTACCCCCCCCCCCCCTCCGCAATTAAACTCCTTAATTGAATTAAACTCTAAATATTCCCCTATGGGTAATGGAAACTCCCCAGCACTACCCCCCCCCCCCCTCCGCCAGGTGGCGACCTACTCCTCCATTTGCCTGTATTATCCCACTGCCCCCCTAGATGGCGGCCAAAACTCAGTCTAGAGGATTGTAGGTGACGTGTCACTTCCTGATTCTAAACCCCTCGTGGCTCTGCGGCCATTTTGACTCGGTGCAAATGGCTACTCTCTCAACAAACGGCCGCTGCCCTTCCTTCCAAGGCCTGAAAACACCGCTGTTTTTCCTCTCTTTCCTATCCATTATCAGGGGACGCTTTCTCAGACTAATACTCTTGCCTGATCGGACATAATACACACTGGTACAATCTCCTTTCGACTTTCCTTCTGTTATGAAAACAGTCCCGCCATAAACATTTTTCGATCTGATTCAAGCGCCCCCCCCCCCCCCCCCTTTCCTCATCTCGCATTTACCCTCCTTAAACCAAAACTGTGCAGCCTGCCTCATTTGCTTTTCATTCTCTACAGAGAATGAAAAGCAAATGAGGCAGGCTGCACAGTTTTGTGTAGATTTTCTGTAGATAACACCCTCGATTTTCACCATGGCTCTCTGCTCATATTATTACAGCTGGCATTCTCTCTCTGTGTCAAACTAGAAATGTTTACGTTTACGGATTCACTATCTGTTCGTTTTTATTTGGCTATAAAAAATCAAAATAACCGTGTGCACAGTGAACTCACATTTTTGATCGGAGCGCTGTTTCCCCTACAGCGCTGGTTCGCCTCCTGACCGCTCGACTCGCCGCTCTCCCAGGGCTGGCCGGCCTTGCTTCGATCATGATTCTCCCACACATTGATGACTGTTGTCCACTGTCGCCCCATTATTGACAAAGTCTTTATCCGTTGTTCTTATCTCTTGCTTTCTGGCTGTCATCAACAACCAACTGTTCCCGTTGTTTTAATCTCTTGCAAATCCGGGTCCCAACGGCATCAACTGTAAGATTCTGATCAAACTGGCCAGTATCACGTCTTCGTCTGTTTGGCTCTCCATCCAATTCCTCTGCGTTGTGTACTTTTAATGGTCCTGGCGTCTCCGATACTGGTAGATAAGATCCTTATCTCCCCCCCGTTAGTGCAATCCGTAAACCATAATACTTCCCCACCTCCGTAAGAATTCGACACTTCGACAACGTGAAATACCTTACAAGGAAAAGCATGGTTTTATTTCTCTAAACAGAAACCTCAGCTCAGATGTTAACAGATTGTATTGTCCTTGAAGAGTATATTTCTAATGATCTTTCGGTGTGTTCATATTATCGTCCTTTTGCTGTTCAGTCCAATAGTGTTCAGGCCTGTTCGTTAGCCTAAAACCATCCTCGTGGTAGCCGAAGCTACTGGTGATGTGCCATTCTCCCCCCCCCCCCTCTCTCTCGTCGAGAGGAGAGAGTCTCTTCTGGTTTCTTCCCTCTTAGTCTCAGTCAGATTTTAGTCTGCTCAACACCCGGAAACACCGTTCGACTTATAGATGTTCGTCGTCGCAACGACGGCCCCGCCTTCTGGTTGTCATGTGACGTGTTGTCATGACAACTGCGTTTAACCTTTCACACATTAAAATACAGTTTCATTCACTGTTGCATTAAGATGAACCTCTCTCCCTCCTGCTCTGGGAGAGTACACTCTAATCTCAGATGTTCTTCTAAGGAATTCATAACAAAACCCTCGCTGACGCGGCCTGTGCCTGTGAAATCACTGGTTCCACCACCGTCACCGTCTTCCATGCACATTTCAATCACCGTTTTAGCTGTGGTCATCTCTCCCCAATCTATACATCACATACATTGAAAAAGCACCGTTTTCTCTCAACGTGCATGTGCCCTTTACCACTAGCTTCTCTCCACCATATCCTGTCAGTCTGCGTGAGGTAGGCTGTATTTTGCGTTTATCTTGTAAACTGTGATACTCTCTCAAAGGAATTATATTTACTTGTGCACCTGTGTCTAACTTAAATTTAAGCTCTGTGCCCTGTTTTCCTACTTGTATGTCTGCGAACGCTTGTTCTGTTGCATCAAACCGTCTGTCTGTCACGGTGTCTACATACAGTTCGTCTGACTCTTCTCCTGACTCAGAGCGCATGCTAATCTCGTGTACTGACTTTTTCTGGAAGCTACCGGCCCTGCAGACTTTGGCAAAGTGGTTCCATTTTCCACACTTCGTGCACTGTTTTCCCCTAGCTACACAGTTATCCCCTTCCTTGTGAGCTCTACCCCCACAGTATCCACAGTTCTTACGTGTGTCTGTGTCGCTCGCTCTGTTCGCTCTCTCTGTCCACTCTGCTCTGGGGCGATATCTCTGAGCGCTATGCTTCTGTTCATGTCTGTGCACCTCGTGCACGAGCTGCTCCTGCGCGCTGCACGTGGCGCCAGTAAAGCTCTTTATCTGTGATTGTGCTAGCTCGTGGGCTCTAGCTATATCTATCGCGTTGTCTAACGACAAGTCTGATCCTACGTTTAATAGTTTCTCTCTTACTTTTGCTGAGTGTATGCCAAACACTATGCGGTATCTAACCATCTCATCATTGTTCACATATGCACAATCTTTCACCAGTAGTTTCAATGCAGTGACAAATTGTTCGAATGACTCGCTCGGTTGCTGGGTTTTCTCATGGAATTTGTACCTGGCGAAGATTGTGTTCCTCCTTGGAAGTACGTATGCTTCGAAATTGTCATAGTAGCTCTTCAGTACCTTTGCTTCATCTGCACTGAGAGTCCATGTGTTGTGAATGTCTCTCCCTCTTTCTCCGCTCCACAGTAGCAGGTAGCTACATTTCTCGTCCTCTCCTTTCTTCTTGAGTGGGCCCGAAAACATCAACTCCGCGTGCTGCCTGAACTTCTTCCATTCTCCCGGTAAGTCCAGAGAATCCCAATTCATCCGTGGCGACGGGACTCCGTTGATATCCATGTTCACCCCGCTTCTGACACCATGTCGTATTCGATTAAATAGAATAATCTTCAGGACGAGGAGATAACATTTATATGTTTATTCAAAGGTAAGCATCGTTCAGCATGAGTGTAACTCCATTCACGGCTGGCAGCCAACTGCCTGTGAGGACCCCTGGTCAGGTATACATAAGCAAGGTGCGCCTGGCGCGCCTGTCGTAAATGATACATTCACAGCATGAATAATATAGTAAAGATATATTCAAAGCATGAATATTACAATAAGGATGAAGGAGGAGGGTCGGCTGTCGAAGCGGCCCGTTTTATCCACGAGATGGGTGTTGACTGGAGTCTGTCAGACACGCACAAAGGCCTGTTGTGTTGTACCAAAAAGGGAAAGGTGAAGACAGAGACGCTCTTCTCAGGACTAAGGTTTCTACAGTGCCTCTCCGGTGTGTCTCTCGTTGATACACCCAGACTTTTGGATCGTTTAGAGTTTTTTTCCCCCCTCCATATGGGGGAAAAGTTCTAAGTGACAATTTGGTTCAGTTTAAGCAGTGTTGTCCCTAATTGATTTGTTTGTTGTGATTTGTTTTGTTTTTGTGTTTTGTTTCTTTGTTTTGTTTGTTTGTTTGTTTTGTTTTTGTTGTTTGAGTTGTAGAGTATTTTTTTTTTTTTTTTTTTTTTTGTCTTTTTCCCCCTCCATTTTCCTCCGATTTTCTCCCATCCCAATGTTAGTCGTATGCCAATTCCCAGTCCCTTCCTGGTCGCTGCGCACTTACCCCCCACAGTCAGATCATCTGGGAGAGTGGAGGCTACCACGTGCTTCCTCCGACACACGTCCAGCCAATCACTGCTTCTTTTCACCTGGCAGCGCGGATTCTCATTGAGAGGGCGTAGCGTGTGGGAGGACCACACTATCCCCCTCACGTCCAATCCGCGCTTAGCAGGCGCCCCGACCGAACTGTAGGAGTCGCTGTTTACAACGACCCGGACCCACCCCGCCAGCTTCTCCCACCCTCTGATACAGCCAATTGTATCAGTGCAGACGGCCAGCCAAGCTGGTGACAACCCCGGAGCTGTGAGCTGGATTCGAACAGGCAAATCCAGCTCAGCTCCGGGGCTGGTGACGAACGCAATCTCCGCTCGGCCACCTAACCGCAGAGTTGTAGAGTATTTTAATGTTGAAAGTTTATGTTGCATCTTGAGTGTTTTTAGTAAAGAATAAAGTTTTTTTTATAAAATCAAATCTCTCTCTCTCTCTCTCTCTCTCTCTCTCTCTCTCTCTCTCTCTCTCTCTCTCTCTCTGTCTCTCTCTATCTGTGTGTCTCTCTTCCGCTTCCTCTCTTTCTCATTCTGTATATCTGTCTTTCTCTCTCCCTCCCTCTCTCTCTGTCTGTCTCTCTTCCTCTCTCTCTTGCTATCTTTTTTTTTTTTTTTTTTAATTTTTTTTTATTATTGCAAAACAAAACTTATTAAAAGTCAGTACTCAACACACAATGTATAATGAAACTTTCAGTAAAGGTGGTTAAAATATATGCAAGTACAGAAACAGGATAAAACAAAAATAGTCAATAATAACATTTTAACCGTATACAGTGTATATCCAGCGAAGTTACAATTATATAAATGTTAGTATATAATATACCCCTAATACCTATTTTCTAAAACCCTACACACATATGCTCCAGCTCAAACCCCCCCCTCCCGGACCCCCTCTTGGATAGTACCTCCATTATCCCTCACTCCTAACCAGACACCACCATTATAGGCTAGCTTTTATTCTCTCCACCACTTCTAACCACATTGACATTTTGGATTCATTGAGCCCCAGAATTCTTGCTGTAGATATTTCTTGATATATCACATCGAGATATGTAAGAAACCACACTTTCCGGCACATTTTTTCCGGTTGAAACCAACGTGATGCGATCAGTTTTTTAGCTACTGTGATACCCGATAAAACCAATCTTTTTAGTTGTGGATTCACTGCAAACTCAAAAACATCATTCAATAGCAATACCGCGGGGTGTACAGGTATATTCCAAAATACGAGTATTGATAATTGTTGGGACACATCTTTCCAGAATGCCTTAACTGGTGGGCAGTCCCAATACATGTGCATAAATGTTCCTTCGTCCCCATTTGTACATTGGGAGCATTTGGAGTCTTGTATAAGCCCCATTTTGCACAGCCTTATAGGAGTCAAGTATGTCCTGTGAATATAGTTCAGATTGATTTGTTGATGATCCGGGTTCCTTGATGTAAGTCGGACATTTGCCCAGGCTCCTTGCCAATCAAAGTCATTTTCCAGGTCTGGTATATCCCTCCTCCAGACATTGTCTAGTTGAAGGGTTTCATACGAGGACGTTAGTAATTGATAATAAAAACCTGATACAAAACCTCCCAATGTATCTCTTTCATAGAAAAATTTTTGGTATCTGTGGTGTTCAATTGGTATGTGTAATGGAACACCGTGAGATCTCATACAAAGTCGTAACTGTATGTAAAAAAGCCATGTGGACTCGGTGAGGTTAAACTTTATGCATATTTCGACATAACTACAGAGGCCCTTGTTATTAAAAATATCCCCTAATGAGTGTATGCCTCTTTCTTCCCATATAGGGAATCTTATAGGTCGTTTTCCCATTAAGAGAGCATTGTTATTGAATATGGGAGTGTGATTATGCCATACTTGAGGGTTAGGAAATTTCCTTTGTGTTTCCCGCCATGTCCTGATTGCATGGGTTATTATTGGGCCAAATTCTCACTCACAATGCTTGATTGAAAGTTTAGTGTATGCTATGTCTTTCAATCTCTGTGGGGCTACTATGTTTTCTTCTAATTTTCTCCAAGATACCAAAGCCTCGGGGTCAAACCATATCTTCTTCAATGGTCTTAATGTGAAGGCATTAAAATATTGTAAAAAATCTGGGACTGCCATGCCACCGTCTGCTTTATTTCTCTGTGCGGTGGATCTTTTTATGCGAGGTGGTTTGTTATTCCAAATAAATTTGTATGTGGAGGTTTGTAATCTTTTCCAGTAGCCCTCTGGAGGAGGTAACGGAAGCATTGAGCTGAAGAAATTGATTCTTGGTAATACATCCATCTTAACTATTGATACCCTTGCCTGTACTGAGTTTTTAAGTTTTGCCCACCTGTCCAGGTCGTCCTTGATTTTGTTCTGTATTTTTGTGTAATTGTGCTTCACCGTTTGTCTTATGGTGGGAAATATTTCCACACCCAAGCATCTGAAATGTTTGACCATGGGTATCGCACCTGGGAGGGTTGTCTCTTTTTTTGCACTGGTGTTAAGAGGAAGAAAAGCCGATTTAGGCCAATTTATTTTAAATCCCGATAAATCACCAAAGTTCTCTATCAACTTGAGTATAAGCGGCAATGTGTTGTTGGGGTTTTGCATGAACAATATTACGTCGTCCGCATATAAACAAATTTTATGATGTGTGCCCTTGATTACTATTGGTTCTATGTGTTGGGATTGTCTTATAAATTGTGCTAAAGGTTCTAATGATAGATCGAATAGTCCGGGACTAAGAGGGCAACCTTGTCTGGCTGAGCGTGATACCGGAAAGATATCGGAGATGAATGTGCCTGTTGTAATCCTGGCCGATGGGTCCTTGTATAGTACTTTAATCATATCAATGAAACCTTTTCCTAACCCCATCCTTTCCAATACTGCCCATAGAAACGACCATTCCAACCTGTCAAATGCTTTCATAGCATCCAGGGATAGTATCGCCTTAGGTGTGATGTCCTCTTTGTCTGTATCTAGTACGTGCAGTATTCGCCTTATGTTATCATTGATCAGGCGACCTTTTATGAAGCCTGTTTGGTCCGGATGAACTAAAGACGTCATATGCTTTTGCAATCTGATGGCTAATATCTTAGAGTACAGTTTGACATCGGTTCCGAGGAGGCTTAAAGGACGGTAACTACCGCACTCAGTGGGGTCTTTGTCTTTTTTGTGAAGAACTGAAATGAGTGCGGTATTTTGGTGTTCAATGAAGCTTCCCTCTTTGACTGAGTATAAGATCATATTTAGTAATAAGGGTCCAAATATGTCCCAGCAAGAAATGTACATTTCTGATGGGATACCGTCAATTCCCGGAGCTTTGCCGTTTTTCATTCCGGATATGGCCTTCTTGAGTTCTTCTAATGTGATCGGTACTTCTAACTGTTTAGCGTCTTCATCCGTAAGTTTAGGGAGAGTAATTTGATTAAGATATGTGTCTAATTTGTCTTGATCAAAGGTCGTTTCTGAGTTATATAAATCGGAGTAGAATTCTTTGAATGTATCGTTTATTATTTTGGGTTCTGTTACTAGAGCTTGTTGTTTCCTAATGGCAGTTATATCTGCAAATTTTGCATAAATTCTTAGTCGCATGGCTAATAGGTGACTAGGTTTAGAACCTTGGAAGTACTGCTGTTGTCTAGTGCTGCGTATTTGCAATTCCGATTTTTGTCTGTACATTGCTTTGATCTCTGTCTTTAGAATGTTAACTTGGTTATCTAGTCTAGTAGAGTTGTTGTATTTTAAAGAATTAAAAAGCGTTGAGTAAAGCGTTTCCATTTCAGACAGTTTTGTGTTTTGATTTTTGCGCAATATGGAGGTAAATCTATCCGAGAAATCCTTGATCATATTCTTTACCGACATCCATAATATTCTGGGATCTTGCACCGAGTTAGCATTATCTTGTAGGAATACTGTGAGAGCTTCTTTAATTTGTGTAATGAATTCCTTGTTGTTAAGCAGCATCGAATTAAAACGCCATCTTGGGGCCCGGGTAGATAGTGTACCAAATGTTGCTTTCAGGATTGCTATCTCTTTCTGTACATCTATCTCTCTTCCTCCCTCCCTATCTTTCTCTTTCTGCCTTCCTCTCTCTCAGTCTCTATCTCTCTCCCTCCCTCCCCCTCTCTCTGTCTCTCTCTCACTCTCTCTCGTGGGAGGCGACCTGATTCCCACCCAAACAGCCGTTACCATTCACTCACCCTCTCACTTAACATGCTACACATTACAATTAATCACAATAAGAAACACTTTTTATTAAATGTAATTACTATGCAGAAATGTAATTACTATGCAGAAATGTAATTACTATGCAGAAATGTGTGTAGGTGACAAAGGTGCCGAAACATTCAATTCATTCATTAATTTAATTAAAACTAGGGATGCTCGATATTGGCTTTTTTACCGATACCGATATTTCGATATTGTCCAACTCTTAATTTCCGATACCGATATCAACCGATATCAACCGATACCGATATATGCAGGGTTTCCCCGTCCAAAAAACTGAATAACTAATAATTTCACTGGATATATATATAACAAATATTGTTATTTTTTTTTTGTTTTTAAACCGATACCGATATTTTCCGATATCACATTTTACTGCCGATATCGGCCGATAATATTGGTCGGCCGATAATATCGGACATCCCTAATTAAAACCTTAATTAAACTGATTAGTTGAAGTCGAGAACAGCCTTAATGCCTATAGTACACTACAGTACATGAAAAACAACACACTGTTTTTTTTTTTTTTTTTTTTTGTCTTTTTCCCCCTCCATTTTCCTCCGATTTTTCTCCCATCCCAATGTTAGTCGTATGCCAATTCCCAGTCCCTTCCTGGTCGCTGCGCTTTACCCCCCACAGTCAGATCATTTTGGGAGAGTGGAGGCTACCACATGCTTCCTCCGACACACGTCCAGCCAATCACCGCTTCTTTTCACCTGGCAGCGCGGATTCTCATTGAGAGGGCGTAGCGTGTGGGAGGACCATACTATCCCCCTCACGTCCAATCCGCGCTTAGCAGGCGCGCCGACCGAACTGTAGGAGTCGCTGTTTATAACGACCCGGACCCACCCCGCCAGCTTCTCCCACCCTCTGATAAAGCCAATTGTATCAGTGCAGACGGCCAGCCAAGCTGGTGACAACCCCGGAGCTGTAAGCTGGATTCGAACAGGCGAACCAAGCTCACAGCTCCGGGGCTGGTGACGAACGCAATCTCCGCTCGACCACCTAACCGCCTACAACACACTGTTTTTTAATAGAAACACAATTCTTAACACATCTGTATGTTTTAAAATCAACTAGGGCCCAAATATCGCATCACAATATTTCTACACATTCACGATACGTATCACAATCTTTTTCAATTTGCTTTTCTGTGGCATTTTTTTGGATATAATTTAAACAGATATAGCCTGTTTGAACCATCATTATTATTATCATTATTAGTAGTACTAGTAGTGTTGGAGCCATTCTATTGTGTTCTTAGTGTATCTATCATTTGTTTACATTTTGTTTCTGCACCTCTGTAGTCATCTACCCCACCTAGTATCCAAAGGCTGGTAGTGCATGTTGAGAGTGGGGGGCGGGGACGTTTGGAATCTCAGGTGGCTTAATGAGCAGGAAGAGGAGGCCTAGGCATGGTAAAAATGTTTGGTGAAGGTGCCAGGTTATACATTTTTCTTTAAACCACATCAGTGTGAGAATTCAGTTATTTTTTGAGTATTGAAATCTTTCTTTTGATGTTTTCTTTAGATGCTTCAGATGCTTAAAATAAATCTATAATTTAATTCATAATACCTTGGATCTCGTTTTGGATTTTTTTTGGAATGTGCGTGTTAAAGACACTACCTGGTTGACCAACAAGAAGCCAATACAAGTAGTAGCAGTTGCCATTTCAAGACAAACTTTTTCAATGCAGCCAGGTAATTCAAAATGTATTAACACAGTTGATACAACATATTCCAATGAGAAATTGATCCTTGCCAGGATTCAGAACTTAACATTTGAATAAATAAATTAATGATCATTGAATTTGTATAGCGCTTTTCTAGACACTCAAAGACCTTCACAATGTAGGGTGGAAATTGCCTCCTTCACCACCACTGTTTAGCACTCAACCTTGGGCTACACAGGCTCAATGGCTGCCATACAATGGCACCAGGCACACATCACACTACACAATGGGCCTCATTCATGAAGCGATATAAGAACAGATTTCGTTCTTAACTAGCATTTCCTCTTATTTTGTTCTTACCTGGGATTCAGCAATGTTTTCTTATTGTTGCTTTTCTCTCAGGCAAGACCAAATTCTAAGAGTGATCGAGAGCACTCTTACCCAGATAAGAAACTCTTACCCAGATGAGAAACATTAAAAAAGCCTACCATTCCTAATAATAATAATACATCAGATTTATATAGCGCTTTTCCTAATGCTCAAAGACACTTTACAAAACAAACAATACAATACAATACAGTTTTAGTAGATACAATAAAAATATATATATAAAAAGGTGAGAGAGGAAGGAGTTCATGCAGGTTGAAAGCAAACCATTGGTCAATTGCCCCCAAATACCCCCAAATACGTAAGGGATAATGTATGGCTACGAGGTCATTGTCGCAAAATAATTGACCGACACGTAGTTTAAAATACCGAGGCGCCGCGCCGAGGTGTTTTAAACGTCAGTGAAGGTCAATTATTTTGCGAGAATGACCGAGTAGGCTATACATTATCCCGCTTATTACATGGCTAACTTACTAACAATATACCTAATTCATTTGACAAATCGCAGTTGTTCTGTGGCTCTGTCAGCCCAAATAAAGTGATTATTATTATCGCGGGCAGCCTCTGTTCTGGCTCCGCTGACACTCCGCTGTCAGTGCAGCGCGGCAGGTGTGTCTGATTTGCTGCACTGATGTGGGCTTGATTGCCAACAGCTGCGCACTGCGGTCATTATTGAAAAAACAGCGGTCATTATTGAAAAATAATGACCGCTGTCGGGGGGCTATTGACCAATCACAAGCAAGCATTTCGGCGAATGTGAAAACGCCATGTAATAAGACTTTATAAACCCAGAACTTTTCAATAATTATTATAATTTTTTTCTATTTTTATTTTATTTAAAAAAAAAAAAAAAAAATGTTCTCCCTTCCCCAATTTCGTATTGTTCAATTCTACCCTCCCTTGTCTCTAACGTTGTTAGGCCATGCCTCCCACTGGTCGGCTGCAATGTGGACCAAGCCTTGCATCACGTGTCCCCTCCGGTACACGAGGAGGCAGCCGTCACATCTTTTCACCTGCACAGCGCGATCTCTCAGCGGCGAGGGTCTGCGTGGGAGGGTCACGCCGCTCCTGTTGCTTCCTGATTCTGCTGCGCAGGCGCACCAACCGACCTGTAGGAGTCGCTGTCCACAACGTCCGATACCCACCCACCAGCTTCCCACCCCCTAATACTGCCAATTGTATTAGTATGAACGACCAGCCAAGCTGGTAGCAACGCAGAGAGCTGGGCTTGAACCCAGCATCTCCTGCGTTAGTGGCGAGCGCCTTGCCCACTGCGCCACTTAGCCGCCCTAATTATTATTATTATTATAACTTATTGCGTGCGTTCTTCTTCTGAAATGGTTTATATATTGCTGTTAGAACAGTTAGATGCTGGCTGCCCAGGCATACGCATAGAAAGCATATTTAGAACATCTCCTCTCCTCTCTTCTCTTCTCTGCTCGTACAAGTTCTGAGCACATTCGGGGTTTTAGCCACAGGGACCTTTCAGAGAGAGATGATAGGTGACAGATCCAGTATTTCCCAACCTACTGCGTGATTGGTTCTTGACAAGCGCCGTCAAGTCGTTTAGTATTGACAAAGCCTACTTAGCTGGAACAATTTATTTTGCACTAGACAGTACGCGGTATACATATAAGTACAAGTATATAAGTCTTTATTTGTCATCAGATTAACACACACACACACATGCGATGATCGACCCACAGGAACACACACACACATGCACTGAGTCGCGAGTCGTGAGATGTGTGTGTGTGTCATTTTGAGATCAGTCGCAAATCGCTTCCTGTTGAATGGATCAGACAGCGATCAGATGCCGAAACTCGGCTGTTTTACACACGCCTCATTCGCCTTATAAGGAGATGGCGGGCGTGTCTGTATGCAAATTATTTTAGCGCGAACACGCATTTGAATTTAAGAATGAGTGGGATTCATCATGCAACCGACCTGGGTAAGAACTGATTTAGACATTAACTCATTCAGCGCCAGTCACGATGATAGTCGGGTTAACTCGCCGTCGCTTGAGCGCCAATCACTAGTATAGGGTTTTAATCGTTATTTCTTTTATTAGTGATATCCATTCATTTTCATCCATCGAGCCTGATGTTATCGTTGGGAATGGGTCTGAGCTCGCAAAAGGGCAAATACCGCCGCCTACGCCTTCCAGCTGGTATTGCACTCCACTGGGAATGGTGTAGTTTATTTTCTGGGATGATCCGAGCCGTGCGGGCAGGGTGTAAATACTCAGCCGAGGTAGGCCTCAACAACGATGGCATGGAACAGTAACCCCGCCCGCCCGTATCATATGTAACGGTCGGTAATGTGGTACGGACATCCACGAGCAGTATTTGGAATAGCGATCAGATAATTAGATTATTTCTTTTGCATTACATCAGATACAAGGTAAGAACACTATATATTAATTTGATCGTTGATCTGATATTTATTTCTACCCCGATCGACGCTGTCTCTCTGTGTGTGCCTGTGTGCCGTTGGGTGCAGGAGGTGGGGGGGGGGGGGGGGGGGCCCGCGGTCCAGGGCTCTTTTCATTCTTGCACGAGGAAGGATAATAATGATGATCTAGCGTTGATTTCAGGAAGATTCGATAATCAGGCGAAAAATGACAACGTGTTTAGTGTATTCCACTAAAGGGCTTTTATCGCGTCTTTTCCTGGAATTACTCAGAATCACCAAAACTATATTCATATTCAAAACGGTATCAAACGGAAATGTACCGATTGTTATGGTTTGTAACCGACCCCAATCGCACAACACAAGACAGGTATGATGGTTTGCCAAGAAACAGATATTTATTGAACAACAGGGAAAAACAGGGAAAAGGGCACTGTCCCTTTAAGGGAGAATCACAAATACAGGAATATAATATGAGGGGAAGGAAAGGTGCCTTTAAGAGGCGGGCAGGAAAAGGGAACACTATGGGAAGGTAAGGGAACGCCTAAGGGAAGGTTAAGGGAACGCCTTGGGACAGAGGAACTAGAGACTAGGTAAACAAGGGACAAGGAGAACTAGGGATAGAGGACTAGGGACTAGGAGAACTAGGGATAGAGGACTAGGGACTGAGGAGAACTAGGGATAGAGGACTAGGGACTAGGAGAACTAGGGATAGAGGACTAGGGACTAGGAGAACTAGGGATAGAGGACTAGGGACTAGGAGAACTAGGGATAGAGGACTAGGGACTGAGGAGAACTAGGGATAGAGGACTAGGGACTAGGAGAACTAGGGATAGAGGACTAGGGACTAGGAGAACTAGGGATAGAGGACTAGGGACTGAGGCCCGCGGGGGCGGGCTGGGGTACAGGGAGGAACTGGGGACTGGTGGGAAAACATCTGGGCCGCTCTGCAGGACAGAGGAGAGAGTTAATGCACAAAAGGGAAAAAACAGAGCAGGTGCAGAACAGTCCAAATAACAAAGTGAACAAAGTAATAATATCTTCGTGTGACAAACACACAGGGGGAGATGTAAAGTCCAAAACTACTATTCTAAGTGAGAACCAAAAACAGAGGCATAACGCTGGGAGATGAAATGTCCAAACTAACTAACAGAGGCAATACGCTGGGAGATGAAATGTCCAAACTAACTAACAGAGGCAATACGCTGGGAGAGTGACATCACAATCAAAACTCACCCAGGCGTATGCGTAAAGGTACAGGAACAGCAGCGGGAACGGGGGCAAGGGCACTACGCTGAGTGAGTGACATCACAATCAAAACTCACCCAGGCGTATGCGTAAAGGTACAGGGACAGCAACGGGGCGAGGGCATCGCCACCGGGTGGCTGGCTGTCCGAGCCGAGGGACAGAGTCCTGGAACAGTGGCGGTGGCGAGGATGTCGTCCACCGGGTAGCCGCTGTCGGAGCCGAGGAACTGAGTGGTGCTGGAACAGGCGGCGGTGGCGAAGGTGTCGTCACCGGGTAGCCGACTGTCGGAGCCGAGGAACAGAGTGCGCGCCACACCTTGGTGTGCGCGTCGGAACAGAGAGACGCCTCGGGGTGCGTCTGCGAGGAGGAGTGTGCCAAGCACGAAGGTCTGGAAGATGCGCGTTGCGCGCTGGTCTGGAGAGCGTGCCAAGCTCGAGGGTTCTTGGAAGATGCGCGTTGCGCGCTGGTCTGGAGAGCGTGCCAAGCTCGAGCGTCCTTGGAAGATGCGCGTTGCGCGCTGGTCTGGAGAGCGTGCCAAGCTCGAGGGTTCTTGGAAGATGCGCGTTGCGCGCTGGTCTGGAGAGCGTGCCAAGCTCGAGCGTCCTTGGAAGATGCGCGTTGCGCGCTGGTCTGGAGAGCGTGCCAAGCTCGAGGGTTCTTGGAAGATGCGCGTTGCGCGCTGGTCTGGAGAGCGTGCCAAGCTCGAGCGTCCTTGGAAGATGCGCGTTGCGCGCTGAGGACTGGAGAGCGTCTGCGCTGGTCTGGATGTGCGTCAGGACGAACAGCTGCGCGGGGGTCTGCAGTGGAACGCTGGGGTGCCTCCCGTGGAAGTACAGGGAGCGCAGACCAGTCTCCCCCACAGGCAACGGCGACAGCTGGCGAAGGCTGGAGCAAACATCTCGACGCCGGAGAATGGAACAGCATAGGCAGACAGAGGATCTCCCGAAAGAGTCTAGATGTTTAGAGAATATGACTCGGCAAGTATACAACACGACCCCACGCCAAAACGAGGGGAAGCGCCCTGGTATTTAAAGCCCACAGGGGGACTAATTAGCCTGCCACCACAGGTGCGAGAGATAATAGAATATCAAACAGGTGTGGCCACTAAGGGTAAGGAACGAGAGGGTGGGGGCTAGAGAGAGTGAGTAGGGAATTCCTAACAGTAGGCTTAAAGAAGACAGAGAATAGGGAATTCCTAACAGTAGGCTTAAAGAAGACAGAGAAAAGGTAGTGAGCAGCGGGCAAAACCTCACAGTATCCCCCCCCCAACGGGAGCCACCCGGCGACCCAAAACAAATACAGACAGAGTGGCAGGGGGCAAAACAAGAGGTACTGGCCAAGCCAGCAGGGGAAGCCACCACAAGAGTGGGGCTAGCAAAAGAAACAGGGTCGCCGAGGGGTAACTGGGGGAACTGGTCTAGAGGAACTGGTCTAGAGGAAACGGTCTAGAGAACTGGTCTAGAGAACTGGTCTAGAGAACTGGGCTAGAGAACTGGTCTAGAGAACTGAGGGGCAAGCAGGGTAGCAAAGGGGTAACCATGGTAGCACCGGGAAAGGGCTAGCAGAGGGAAGGTTGCTGCCAGGGCACTGATAGCTACAGGGCCTATGCTAGCTGTACTGCTACATCAACATAGAGGCTGCGCAAGCTGCCGGAGCCAGGCTAGCAGAGGGAAAGGGTAGCTGCCAGGGCACTGATAGCTACAGGGCCTATGCTAGCTGTACTGCTACATCAACATAGAGGCTGCGCTAGCTGCCGAGCTAGGCTAGCAGAGGGAAAGGGTAGCTGCCAAGGCACTGATAGCTACAGGGCCTATGCTAGCTGTACTGCTACATCTACATAGAGGCTGCGCTAGCTGCCGGAGCTAGGCTGGCAGACAGGGCTGGACCAGCATGAGAGAACAAGCTAGCTGGAAGGACAGTCCTAGCTGTGGGAATACTGACCTTGCTAGCTGAAGGGCAGTCCTAGCAGTGGGAGAAACTACACAAAAAAGTGGAGGCCATGCAGAGGGACCGGGTTAGCTGCTTGGGCCTGGCTAGCTACAGGGGGGTCAAACAGGGCAAAACGGGAAGCAAACAGGGGAGCTAACCGGGGAGACTAACAAGCTAAACAGGGAAGCTAAACTGGGCTAAACAGGGGAGTAACAGGCTAACAAGGGAGCTAAACAGGACTAACAAGGAAGCTAAACTGGGCTAACAGGGAAGCTAACAGGGCTAACAGGGGAGCTAGAGGGGACAAGAAAAAAAAAGGCAAACTCAACATACACAGTCTGTGCTGGCTGGGGTCGTAGACTTGGTGGGGTCGTACTGTTATGGTTTGTAACCGACCCCAATCGCACAACACAAGACAGGTATGATGGTTTGCCAAGAAACAGATATTTATTGAACAACAGGGAAAAACAGGGAAAAGGGCACTGTCCCTTTAAGGGAGAATCACAAATACAGGAATATAATATGAGGGGAAGGAAAGGTGCCTTTAAGAGGCGGGCAGGAAAAGGGAACACTATGGGAAGGTAAGGGAACGCCTAAGGGAAGGTTAAGGGAACGCCTTGGGACAGAGGAACTAGAGACTAGGTAAACAAGGGACAAGGAGAACTAGGGATAGAGGACTAGGGACTAGGAGAACTAGGGATAGAGGACTAGGGACTGAGGAGAACTAGGGATAGAGGACTAGGGACTAGGAGAACTAGGGATAGAGGACTAGGGACTAGGAGAACTAGGGATAGAGGACTAGGGACTAGGAGAACTAGGGATAGAGGACTAGGGACTGAGGAGAACTAGGGATAGAGGACTAGGGACTAGGAGAACTAGGGATAGAGGACTAGGGACTAGGAGAACTAGGGATAGAGGACTAGGGACTGAGGCCCGCGGGGGCGGGCTGGGGTACAGGGAGGAACTGGGGACTGGTGGGAAAACATCTGGGCCGCTCTGCAGGACAGAGGAGAGAGTTAATGCACAAAAGGGAAAAAACAGAGCAGGTGCAGAACAGTCCAAATAACAAAGTGAACAAAGTAATAATATCTTCGTGTGACAAACACACAGGGGGAGATGTAAAGTCCAAAACTACTATTCTAAGTGAGAACCAAAAACAGAGGCATAACGCTGGGAGATGAAATGTCCAAACTAACTAACAGAGGCAATACGCTGGGAGATGAAATGTCCAAACTAACTAACAGAGGCAATACGCTGGGAGAGTGACATCACAATCAAAACTCACCCAGGCGTATGCGTAAAGGTACAGGAACAGCAGCGGGAACGGGGGCAAGGGCACTACGCTGAGTGAGTGACATCACAATCAAAACTCACCCAGGCGTATGCGTAAAGGTACAGGGACAGCAACGGGGCGAGGGCATCGCCACCGGGTGGCTGGCTGTCCGAGCCGAGGGACAGAGTCCTGGAACAGTGGCGGTGGCGAGGATGTCGTCCACCGGGTAGCCGCTGTCGGAGCCGAGGAACTGAGTGGTGCTGGAACAGGCGGCGGTGGCGAAGGTGTCGTCACCGGGTAGCCGACTGTCGGAGCCGAGGAACAGAGTGCGCGCCACACCTTGGTGTGCGCGTCGGAACAGAGAGACGCCTCGGGGTGCGTCTGCGAGGAGGAGTGTGCCAAGCACGAAGGTCTGGAAGATGCGCGTTGCGCGCTGGTCTGGAGAGCGTGCCAAGCTCGAGGGTTCTTGGAAGATGCGCGTTGCGCGCTGGTCTGGAGAGCGTGCCAAGCTCGAGCGTCCTTGGAAGATGCGCGTTGCGCGCTGGTCTGGAGAGCGTGCCAAGCTCGAGGGTTCTTGGAAGATGCGCGTTGCGCGCTGGTCTGGAGAGCGTGCCAAGCTCGAGCGTCCTTGGAAGATGCGCGTTGCGCGCTGGTCTGGAGAGCGTGCCAAGCTCGAGGGTTCTTGGAAGATGCGCGTTGCGCGCTGGTCTGGAGAGCGTGCCAAGCTCGAGCGTCCTTGGAAGATGCGCGTTGCGCGCTGAGGACTGGAGAGCGTCTGCGCTGGTCTGGATGTGCGTCAGGACGAACAGCTGTGCGGGGGTCTGCAGTGGAACGCTGGGGTGCCTCCCGTGGAAGTACAGGGAGCGCAGACCAGTCTCCCCCACAGGCAACGGCGACAGCTGGCGAAGGCTGGAGCAAACATCTCGACGCCGGAGAATGGAACAGCATAGGCAGACAGAGGATCTCCCGAAAGAGTCTAGATGTTTAGAGAATATGACTCGGCAAGTATACAACACGACCCCACGCCAAAACGAGGGGAAGCGCCCTGGTATTTAAAGCCCACAGGGGGACTAATTAGCCTGCCACCACAGGTGCGAGAGATAATAGAATATCAAACAGGTGTGGCCACTAAGGGTAAGGAACGAGAGGGTGGGGGCTAGAGAGAGTGAGTAGGGAATTCCTAACAGTAGGCTTAAAGAAGACAGAGAATAGGGAATTCCTAACAGTAGGCTTAAAGAAGACAGAGAAAAGGTAGTGAGCAGCGGGCAAAACCTCACACCGATGAAAAAACAATCCGTTTTGTACATGTTGACTGGAAGCAACTCACTGATAATCGACGGGTGTATTAGACCCATAGCTATAATTTAAGATATATTTTAAGCACTCGCAAATCTTGATTAAAGCGGTGGCGTTCTAGACCTATATTGCGCATTAAGCTCCGGCGCAGAATGAGTTAAGAACGGCTTGATGAATGTGGCGGTGACTTTTTTTTTATTGTTCTCTTAACAGACAGGTAAGCAAGAATATAAGAAAAATAATAAGAGAGTATTGTTGAATGAGGCCCATTGTCTCTTTCCAGAAATCATGACCCAGTTACTCAAGATAATCCACAGACCTTGTTGTGAACAGTTTCATCTGGGAACTATTTTCTACTGAAGCATACATAAATTTTTATGGAGGGATGGGTGGAGATATTGGTAGAGGGAGGGAGGATATGAAGTGAAGGTAGCAGTAAGGAGAGGGATGTGTGAGGGGAGGAGTTTGCGTACAACCATTGGTCCTCATTCTTGAACGTGTTCGTAAGTGCCTTGGTAAGTATATTGGTAAACATTTCGTACCAACAGATTTACGGAAATCCTCCTCCGGATTCCTGAACGCATGGAACGGTCTTCATAGGTGGGGGGAAACGTTCGCAGCTGTGCTCCGCTGAATGAATTGATGTCACTCATTCACAACTCCAGA
The DNA here is from genome assembly GCF_963971535.1 of Notolepis coatsorum. NCBI lineage: Eukaryota > Metazoa > Chordata > Actinopteri > Aulopiformes > Paralepididae > Notolepis > Notolepis coatsorum. Next base: position 86,566,076 of record NC_140169.1, read on the forward strand.
CGTGTTAAAAATGTTCCTCATTTGCATACAGACACGCCCCACCAGCTCATTATAAGGAGGTGAGAGGGTCTGCAGTGCACCTCTGCTGTGTTGATCCTTATTCAAGAGGTAGTGCAGAACCGATTTGCGAAATTATAATAACAATCTTTTATATAATCTCCCAAAATTTGATTATATTAAATAAAAATGTATTGTCATCATACAGCACAAATACAATACAACAGAAATAAGTTTGGCATCCAACCAGAGTGCAAATTTAAGTACAATAATAACATATATCAAGCCGTTTCCACACTGGCTCTTAGGCAAGCAATGTAATAAATAAATAAAACCAACAATAAATAATATAATAATAACAAGATGGTATATGGAATATTAATACAGTATATTCCACTATACAGTAGCTATATCCCGATCGGTTTAGTTCTTATTTATTTAGTTTGCAGTGTGTGTGTAATGCTCATGATGCCTCACTGAGTCAGGACCACAAACGCAAAACTTAATGATTAATTATACAAATATTGTCGCATTAATTATCATTACAATCATCCAACTCAGCGGATGTCTGTAGTATCGGCAATCCCCAATGACTTGCCCCAGAGAAAGCTGTTGAAACCACGAGCGCATACCAGTAGGTCCGACTTGCCAAGCCGCTCGAGAATGCCGAATAAGTACGTAAATCGAGTTACGAAGGGAATCCTGTTTTTCCCTGTCTCTTTCTCACTCACTCACTCACTCACTCACTCACTCACTCACTCACTCACTCACTCACTCACTCACTCACACTCCGTCTCTCTTTGTGTGTCTCACTCGCTCTGTCTGACAGGTTCTCTCTTTGTCTCTCTTATTCTCTATTGTCTCTTTCTTTCTCCCGCTCCCTCTCTCTTTCTGGCAGCCTCTCTGTCCTCCCATAATTACCTCTAATGTCTCCAGTAATCTCCCTCTTAATCCCCTCATCCAAACCCCCCTCTCTCTCTCTCTCTCTCTCTCTCTCTCTCTCTCTCTCTCTCTCTCTCTCTCTCCTCCGTCCACCTACAGGTTTATTTTCCCTCACACACCAAAACGCATTTCCTTTCAAATTACTCAAGCCATCTGCACTCCAGTTTAGTCCACTTCAATCCACTTCAATCTGGTTCAGTCCACTTCAATCTGGTTCACTCCACTTCATTCCGGTTGAATCCACCTCAGTACACATAGATTGAATGTGACCAGATAAAAGATCCCCCTTTTCTCTAGGAGTAAATATACATCAGGCCTACGTTCTTCCCTGGCTCTGAGACAGATACGTGAGTGGTGTGTGTGTGTGTGTGTGTGTGTGTGTGTGTGTGTGTGTGTGTGTGTGTGTGTGTGTGTGTGTGTGTGTGTGTGTGAGTGTGTGTGTGTGTGTGTGTGTGTGTGTGTGTGTGTGTGTGTGTGTGTGTGTGTGTGTGTGTGTGTGTGTGTGTGTGTGTGTGTGTGTGTGTGTGTGTGTGTGTGTGTGTGTGTGTTCAGTGCTGACACTAGAATTAGATAGAAAGACACTTCCATTTCCTTAGCATTGGAGAGAGAGCAGAGAGCCGTGTCCATTTCTTGATCATTGGAGAGAAAGGTCAGACAGAGATACAACGAGAAAGCGGGAAGAGACAGAGAGAGTGGGCGCCAAGGAGAATTAGAGGAGAGAAAGACTTACATTTCCTTAGCATTGGGGAGAGAGAGAGACAAGAGATAGAATGAGAGAGAGACACGAAAGACTGCATGTGAGAGAGAGAGAGAGAGAGAGAGAGAGAGAGAGCGAGAGAGAGAGAGAGAGATGGGATGCGAGAGAATGAAAGATTACAACAGAGTGAGAACCGTGGTAATTTCCTGACCATCTGAGATAAAGAGAGGGAACGAGGAGAGATAAAAGTAGAGGGAGGGAAAGAAAGATAGGGAGCGAGGATAGATGAAAGTGAGAAAAAGAGAGGGGAAGAGAGAGGGTGTGAGGAGAGATATAATACAATCAATTAATCCTTTCTTAATCCCACAGCAGTTGTTACAGCACAACAGCAATGCATAAGTAAACATTTTAGTATACAGTACATTATACAGTGATATTTGCATGTGAGTGAATTGCCAGTTTTGGTGTGTGTTTTGGTATGTGGTGTGTGTGGTTTGGTGTGTATGGTTTTGGTGTGATATTGGTGTTCGTTGTAGGAACGGTTTGGGAGAGGGAGGTAGGGAGGGGTTTTAGTTTGTGCAGGTGTGATAAAAAAATGCAAATTGAGAAGTTTAGACTTTAGTTTAGTTTTACAACAGAAATAACATTTTTGTTATAATGAAAATACCGGAAAAGGGTACCGTTGGGAACCGGTATCGGTTCAAATGGGAACGGTACCCAACCCTAGCAATAACCCTGCAAACAGATTTAAAATCAGAGAGGTCATTTTAAATCTAGTGTTTACCAGAGAGGTGCTGATCATTTAAAATCTAGTGCTTACCAGAGAGGTGCTTATCATTTTTGTTATGGTTTGTAACCGACCCCAATCGCACAACACAAGACAGGTATGAGAGTAAGCCAAGAACAGGGCATTTATTGAATACAAACAAAAAAGGGCAATGTGCCTTTAAGAGGCGAGCAGGCTAAGGGGAAGGCTAAGGGAGAACACAAAATACTGGAAACAAGAATTAGGGAAAATTGGCACTGTGCCTTTAAGAGGCGAGCAGGCAAAGGGGCTAAAGCTAAAGGACAGGGCCAGGGCAAAGGACAGGGCAGGAACAGGGGCACTGGAGAGGGGAACAGGGACAGAGGCCCGGGGAGGCGGGCTGGAGACAGGGACAGAGAAAACAGGGTAAAGGCCTTGGACAGGGCGAGGGCCAGAGCTGCTTACAGGGATGGAGTAGGAGCGCGCAGGCTAGACGTCTGGAGTGGAGCGCGTCGGCTTGAAGAGCGCGCCGGTTCGGAGAGCGCGCCGGCTCGGAGAGACGCATCCTCCCGTAGAGAATTAGAGAGCGATGCGCGTCTGGAGTAGTAGCGCGCCGGCTAGAAGTCTGGAGTGGTGCGCGTCGGCTTGGAGAGCGCGCCGGCTCGGAGAGACGCATCCTCCCGTAGAGAATTAGAGAGCGATGCGCGTCTGGAGTAGTAGCGCGCCGGCTAGAAGTCTGGAGTGGTGCGCGTCGGCTTGGAGAGCGCGCCGGCTCGGAGAGACGCATCCTCCCGTAGAGAATTAGAGAGCGATGCGCGTCTGGAGTAGTAGCGCGTCGGCTAGAAGTCTGGAGTGGTGCGCGTCGGCTTGGAGAGCGCGCCGGCTCAGAGAGCGCGCCGGCTCGGAGAGACGCCTCCTCCCGTAGAGAATTAGAGAGCGATGCGCGTCTGGAGTAGTAGCGCGTCTAGGGTAGGAGCGCGTCTGCGCGGGGTCTGGAGTGGAGCGCGTCTGCTGTAGGAGCGCGTCTGCACGGGGTCTGGAGTGGTGCGCGTCTGCTGTAGGAGCGCGTCTGCTGTAGGAGCGCGTCTGCGCGGGGTCTGGAGTGGAGCGCGTCTGCTGTAGGAGCGCGTCTGCTGTAGGAGCGCGTCTGCTGTAGGAGCGCGTCTGCGCGGGGTCTGGAGTGGAGCGCGTCTGCTGTAGGAGCGCGTCTGCTGTAGGAGCGCGTCTGCGCGGGGTCTGGAGTGGAGCGCGTCTGCTGTAGGAGCGCATCTGCGCGGGGTCTGGAGTGGAGCGCGTCTGCTGTAGGAGCGCGTCTGCTGTAGGAGCGCGTCTGCGCGGGGTCTGGAGTGGAACACTGGAATACCTCCCGTAGAGAATTAGAGAGCGCAGGCTGTGTCCCACTCCAGGCAAACGGCGACAGGTGGCGATGGCTGGCACCTCGTCTCACGCCGGAGATGAACCAGCATACAGATACAGATAAGATACTGTTATAGAGAATCTCCCGTAGGAGCTTACAGATAGAGAACGACCCGACCCGGACTGGGGGGAAGATCGAGGTATTTAAAGCCCACTGGGGCGCTAATTAGAACACACATCAGGTGCGTGATGGTAATTGATACTTGACTTAGAAGTGTGTGTTCGGCACGGACCAATCAAACACAAAATCCTCACAGTAACTTAAAGGAACGGAGCGAGGCAGGGAATGCAATAAATAAACAACGACAACGCGAGGGTGGGGGCTGGTGAGGTGAGGAGACAGGGAATAAAAGGTCCAGGGAACAGGAATTAAAGGTCCAGGGAAGAGGCAAACCTCACAGTACCCCCCCCTCCACGGGAGCCACCGGGCGACCCAAAAATAAAGACAGAGGGGCAGGGGACATGACAAGGCAACAAACAAAAAATTGGGCCATGCTAGCGGGGAAGCTACACCAAAAGTGGGGCTAGCAGAGGGACAGGGTAGCTGCCAGGGCACTGCTAGCTACAGGGCCTATGCTAGCTGTACTGCTACATTAACAAAGAGGCTGCGCTAGCTGCCGGAGCTAGGCTAGCAGACAGGGCCGGTCCAGCATGAGAGAACAAGCTAGCTGGAAGGACAGTCCTAGCTGTGGGGAAACTGACCTTGCTAGCTGAAGGGGCAGTCCTAGCAGTGGGGAAAACTGACCTTGCTAGCTGAAGGGGCAGTCCTAGCAGCGGGGAAGACTGACCTTGCTAGCTGAAGGGGCAGTCCTAGCAGTGGGAAAACTGACCTTGCTAGCTGAAGGGGCAGTCCTAGCAGTGGGGAAACTGACCTTGCTAGCTGAAGGGGCAGTCCTAGCAGTGGGAGAAAACTGACCTTGCTAGCTGAAGGGGCAGTCCTAGCAGTGGGGAAACTGACCTTGCTAGCTGGAGGGGCAGTCCTAGCAGTGGGGAAACTGACCTTGCTAGCTGAAGGGGCAGTCCTAGCAGTGGGGAAAAACTGACCTTGCTAGCTGAAGGGGCAGTCCTAGCAGTAGGGAAAACTGACCTTGCTAGCTGAAAGGGCAGTCCTAGCAGTGGGGAAACTGACCTTGCTAGCTGAAGGGGCAGTCCTAGCAGTGGGAGAAACTGACCTTGCTAACTGAAGGGGCAGTCCTAGCAGTGGGGAGAACTGACCTTGCTAGCTGAAGGGGCAGTCCTAGCAGTGGGGAAACTGACCTTGCTAGCTGAAGGGGCAGTCCTAGCAGTGGGAGAAAACTGACCTTGCTAGCTGAAGGGGCAGTCCTAGCAGTGGGGAAAGCTACACAAAAAGTGGAGGCCAAGCAGAGGGACCGGGTTAGCTGCCTGGGCATGGCTAGCTACAGGGCCTATGCTAGCTGCAAGGGCTGCATTAACATAGAGGCTGTGCTAGCAGCCGGGGCTAAGCTAGCAGACTGGGGCCATGCCGGTAGTAGAGGTCTGGCAAGCTGCAGGGGAGCTAACGAGGCTAACAGGGAAGCTAACAGGGGAGACTAACAGGCTAACAGGGGAGCTAACAGGGAAGCTAACAGGGGAGTCAACAGGGGAACTAACAGGGGAACTAACAAAGGCTAACAGGGGAGCTAACAGGCTAACAGGGGAGCTAACAGGGAAGCTAACAGGGGAGCTAACAAAGGACAAACTCAACATACACTGTCTGTGCTGGCTGGGGTCGTCGACTGGTCGGGTCGTACTGTTATGGTTTGTAACCGACCCCAATCGCACAACACAAGACAGGTATGAGAGTAAGCCAAGAACAGGGCATTTATTGAATACAAACAAAAAGCGGCACTGTCCCTTTAAGGGAGAACACAAAAATACTGGAACAAGGAAAAAGGGCAATGTGCCTTTAAGAAAGGCGAGCAGGCTAAGGGGAAGGCTAAGGGAGAACACAAAATACTGGAAACAAGAATTAGGGAAAATTGGCACTGTGCCTTTAAGAGGCGAGCAGGCAAAGGGGCTAAAGCTAAAGGACAGGGCCAGGGCAAAGGACAGGGCAGAAACAGGGGCACTGGAGAGGGGAACAGGGACAGAGGCCCGGGGAGGCGGGCTGGAGACAGGGACAGAGAAAACAGGGTAAAGGCCTTGGACAGGGCGAGGGCCAGAGCTGCTTACAGGGATGGAGTAGGAGCGCGCAGGCTAGACGTCTGGAGTGGAGCGTGTCGGCTTGAAGAGCGCGCCGGCTCGGAGAGCGCGCCGGCTCGGAGAGACGCATCCTCCCGTAGAGAATTAGAGAGCGATGCGCGTCTGGAGTAGTAGCGCGCCGGCTAGAAGTCTGGAGTGGTGCGTGTCGGCTTGAAGAGCGCGCCGGCTCGGAGAGCGCGCCGGCTCGGAGAGCGCGCCGGCTCGGAGAGACGCATCCTCCCGTAGAGAATTAGAGAGCGATGCGCGTCTGCTGTAGTAGCGCGCCGGCTAGAAGTCTGGAGTGGTGCGCGTCGGCTTGAAGAGCGCGCCGGCTCGGAGAGCGCGCCGGCTCGGAGAGACGCATCCTCCCGTAGAGAATTAGAGAGCGATGCGCGTCTGGAGTAGTAGCGCGCCGGCTAGAAGTCTGGAGTGGTGCGCGTCGGCTTGGAGAGCGCGCCGGCTCGGAGAGCGTGCCGGCTCGGAGAGACGCATCCTCCCGTAGAGAATTAGAGAGCGATGCGCGTCTGGAGTAGTAGCGCGCCGGCTAGAAGTCTGGAGTGGTGCGCGTCGGCTTGGAGAGCGCGCCGGCTCGGAGAGCGCGCCGGCTCGGAGAGCGCGCCGGCTCGGAGAGCGCGCCGGCTCGGAGAGACGCATCCTCCCGTAGAGAATTAGAGAGCGATGCGCGTCTGGAGTAGTAGCGCGCCGGCTAGAAGTCTGGAGTGGTGCGCGTCGGCTTGGAGAGCGCGCCGGCTCGGAGAGACGCCTCCTCCCGTAGAGAATTAGAGAGCGATGCGCGTCTGGAGTAGTAGCGCGTCTAGGGTAGGAGCGCGTCTGCGCGGGGTCTGGAGTGGAGCGCGTCTGCTGTAGGAGCGCGTCTGCGCGGGGTCTGGAGTGGAGCGCGTCTGCTGTAGGAGCGCGTCTGCGCGGGGTCTGGAGTGGTGCGCGTCTGCTGTAGGAGCACGTCTGCTGTAGGAGCGCGTCTGCTGTAGGAGCGCGTCTGCGCGGGGTCTGGAGTGGTGCGCGTCTGCTGTAGGAGCGCGTCTGCTGTAGGAGCGCGTCTGCTGTAGGAGCGCGTCTGCGCGGGGTCTGGAGTGGAGCGCGTCTGCTGTAGGAGCGCGTCTGCTGTAGGAGCGCGTCTGCGCGGGGTCTGGAGTGGAGCGCGTCTGCTGTAGGAGCGCGTCTGCTGTAGGAGCGCATCTGCGCGGGGTCTGGAGTGGAGCACGTCTGCTGTAGGAGCGCGTCTGCTGTAGGATCGCATCTGCGCGGGGTCTGGAGTGGAGCGCGTCTGCTGTAGGAGCGCGTCTGCTGTAGGAGCGCGTCTGCGCGGGGTCTGGAGTGGAACACTGGAATACCTCCCGTAGAGAATTAGAGAGCGCAGGCTGTGTCCCACTCCAGGCAAACGGCGACAGGTGGCGATGGCTGGCACCTCGTCTCACGCCGGAGATGAACCAGCATACAGATACAGATAAGATACTGTTATAGAGAATCTCCCGTAGGAGCTTACAGATAGAGAACGACCCGACCCGGACTGGGGGGAAGATCGAGGTATTTAAAGCCCACTGGGGCGCTAATTAGAACACACATCAGGTGCGTGATGGTAATTGATACTTGACTTAGAAGTGTGTGTTCGGCACGGACCAATCAAACACAAAATTCTCACAGTAACTTAAAGGAACGGAGCGAGGCAGGGAATGCAATAAATAAACAACGACAACGCGAGGGTGGGGGCTGGTGAGGTGAGGAGACAGGGAATAAAAGGTCCAGGGAACAGGAATTAAAGGTCCAGGGAAGAGGCGAACCTCACAATTTTTAATATAGTGTTTACCAGAGAGGTGCTTATAATTTTTAATATAGTGTTTACCAGATAGGTGCTTATCATTTTAACTCAATCAGCGCCAGACCCGAGGATAGTCAGGTTAACTCGCTAACTGTTCAGCGCCAGACCCGAGTATAGTCGGGTTTTCATCGTTATTTCTTTTATTCGATATTTGTATTAATTTCTCTGACACAGACCTTGGGGTTACCATAGGGAATCACTAGGGAATCGCTAGAGTGCAATACCGGCCCCATCCTGGTAGGTGGCAGTATCGCCCACCCTTTGAAACCTTTTTTTCACACCCGGTGTTACGTTTAATTCACTCTGGGCGCAGTTTTCTTGGTCAGGCGAATCTAGCGGTTCACTTGATGACATTGATACGCGTCCAATGCCCTCGATGCATGTGTTGTGGTGGATTATGTTGGCGACACGATGGACACCAATACTGGAAATCGCGATCCGACAATTGGAATATTCTTTTTGGGGTACCTCCTATAGTGAAGGTAAGGATTATATGACATCAATCCTGCTTTGATCCAACCATGATTTCACATCGATCGCAACGACCATGTGTAACGTACTCCAGAACGTATGCCGTTGGTGACGATCAAAGCATAAAAAAATTACCCCCCCCCCTTTCATGCATTCATGATGAAACATAATACCTATTATATACATTTGATTTGGAAATAGTAGCGTGTCCAGGCGAGCAACGCCAACGCTTTTAGTAAAATTCACGTATTGCTCCATAGCGCCGTTTTCTGGAATTAGCCAGGATCACTCTGAAACTATACTTATATTCACCACGGTATAACACGCAAACGTATACATGAACACATTTATTCTTTTTCACATATTGAACGATAGATAGTTGATGTCAAATGAGCCATAGTATTGTATCCATAGCTATAACATTGTCACGGCAGCGGTGGCTGAGCCCAAGAGCAGAACACACAGGGAGAGAGAGAATGGAGCGGTTTAGGATATTTATTCCACAGGTACCAGGTGTCAATAGTACAACAGAGAAATGTGCAGAATGTGGTATTGGAGTGCTCGTCGTTCTCCTCTGGAACGTCCGGGCGGGCGGCGTCTCGATAGACAGCGTAGGAAGGCAGCGGGTTTCCTGGGCACAGGGAGAACAAAGATTAGAGAAGGGTCGGCAGTACTTAGAAGTGCAGCAAGGCAGGATACGTCCTCGTACCTAGGATGACTAGATAACACTCCGACGAAGGACGACAGGATCCGTGGGGTGATATAGGGGCTGCTGATGAGGGAATCCCTCACAGCCGCGCTGATTGATGCCCGTCTGGCAGTGTGGGAATGCTGCAGCAGGAAGCTGCCCATATATGGGCGTGGCAGGATGGGGGCAGAGGAAGGCCCGGGCCTTGATTATGACAAATATAGAATATAGATATAGCCCTGCAAACACCGCCACTCATCCCTATTTCTTAGAGCGGTGGCGCAGTAGGAACAAAGATGGGCTAGGCCCGCGGCGCTGAATGCGTTAAAGACAGTGTTTACCAGAGCGTCTCCAGGTCTTAACCAGCAGGCCAGCGTCTCCAGGTCTTAACCAGCAGGCCAGCGTCTCCAGGTCTTAACCAGCAGGCCAGCGTCTCCAGGTCTTAACCAGCAGGCCAGTGTCTCCAGGTCTTAACCAGCAGGCCAGCGTCTCCAGGTCTTAACCATCAGGCCAGCGTCTCCAGGTCTTAACCAGCAGGCCAGCGTCTCCAGATCTTCACCGTACAGGCTAGGAGAGAGGATGAGAATAGAGATTAGGTCAAGGTCGATGAACAAGAGATCCAGGCGAACAACTTAAGCAACAGAGTAGATACAAGAGCATAGTAATGTGACTAACGTGGTACGAGGGTTTACGATCTGACAGCTTCTCTAAGTCTGGGGCGGGTTTATATACCCAGAAGCACTCTGCCTCCAGACCGTAGATCAGCTGTCTCGTGACACACCACCTGTATCTAGTTAACCATAATGAGAGCAGTAGAGTGGTGACGAGAACAGAGAGAGGCAGGAGCACTGACATGGTAGAACCATGACAGATGATCATTTTAAATATTATAGTGTTTACCAGAGAGGTGCTTATCATTTTAAATCTAGTGTTTACCAGAGAGGTGCTGATAATCTTTCTGGATATACTGTAACTCATTTGGCATGAAAAAACAACCACAGAAAACGATTAAATTACGAACAAAGTCTTGATGGACTAAGACCAATCCAACCGATTAAACAATAAGCAAACAAAAACATAATCGTACACATTTCACTTTGAGAGAGAGAGAGAAGGACAGATACAGAGTGAGAAATAGACAGAAAGAGAGAGAGCCAAAACGAGAGTTAGAGGAGACAGAAGGAGAGATAGAAAAAAGAGGACAGACAGAAGGAGAGAAAGAGGAGAGAGGAATAGAGAGAGAGACAGACATAGTGAGAGAGAGAAAGAGAACAAGAAAGAGAGAGAAGGACAGAGAGGGGGAGTGCTGGTGTCTGAGGCAGATACTAATAGTAATGTAATTGTTGTGAGGGCTGCTTTTGAGCAGGTACCTCAACCTTATGGGACCCCCCTGAGGACACGTGGCGCGTTGACACGACCCCGAGGCGTATGTCTCTCGAGACGTTCACGCCTCACGGCTGGTGCTAATGAGCAATTAGACAATGCTGCCTCTTCCCGGACTATACACACCTGACCAGCCCCAGCAGTCGATGCAAGTTCGTTCTGTAGGAACAGTAGGTTTGTTGCACCTTAGTTATTTCCTTTTGACATTTCTGTTTAACTTAGTTCTCGTTGATTGTTGTCATTTATTTGTCTGCTACCTAACCTAGTTGTTTTGATGTGCGTGTTCAAATGCTTGTAACCCTGACCTTGTTTTTCTTCTACCCCTCCAGCGTGGGTAGATGTTTACTGGTCAACTAATATCATGTCTCTTTTTCTCTCTTCCATCTAGTTTGGAAGACGCCGTCTCGGATACTCGTCGCATTCATCCGCCCGTTAATTCCCTTGTTATTTTCTCCCCCCCCCTGCCTCGCCAAGTCCCTCGTGTTATTTTCCCTCTCGGGAATCAGTTATTGTTTCGCCCCAGCGTGGCCGAGGCCACATGTTCCACTACATCTTTTCAACACGGTAAGACTTTATTTACATATTAAGTACACACACATAGTGTGCTACATCACACATACTTCGGGTTTTAACACACACCTCATAACCCAGGTCCCGACCTGCTGACACTACATTTCCACCGTTCATTGTTTGTATGCCTTGTACATTTTTTCGTATTGTTGAATTTGTCTCTGTTTGTAAAAATAAATACACGCTTGTTTTAGCGTTTAAACTGTTGGACTGTTTCACTCTCTTATTTGGGTCCCGTTCGTCTGTTCCCTTAACAGTAATCGTAAGTGTATTTATATATACTGTACCGTAGCCCTTTCCTCAAACACAGTTCACAAGGTGCTTCACACAAAGCAGATTAAACATTAAACATTCAAAATAGGTCATACAATCTAAAAACAGATGGTGAGTCAAAAACAGATCATAAATCAAAACAAATCATAAGAAAGTGTTCTGTAGATGCAAAGCATTCATCACCACATTAAAACTAGGGCTGGAAGGAATACTGTCATGGATCCATGCAAATGTATGTATTTTTACTATACCATCATCCACAATGTATACATATTGTAAAAAATGTTAATTAAAATCCTTGCAGCAGTATTTCTTTGAGCGATGGTGAGAGGTCACACTCTGCATCCTCCAAACATCGCAGACTATGTTAGATCAGACATGTTGATTGATGACATTTTAAACAAACATCATGTTTACAGAGTTTACATTTTCCTGCAGGTCATAGAAGCCGTTGTTGTACATACACTGCTGTGTTTACCACCAAGGCGCTGGCAGTGGGCCATGACACCACTCTCCACAGTGGTGGGCGGGCCTAAGTGGCTGTCTGAAGTGCTGATGAAAGTGTTGCTGGTAATTAGTCTAATCTTTGCTTAGACTGGCAAATAAACAGACAGGTAGAGGAGAAGAGAGGAGAGGAGAGGGGGGAGAGGAGATGGGGGAGAGAAGAGATGGGAAAGGATAGGGGAGAAGATGAGAGGGATGGAGAGGAGAGGGATGGGAAGGAGAGGAGAGAAGAGGGGAGGAGAGGAAAGGAGATGGGTAAGACAGGAAATGAGAGAGGATAGGATAGGGGAGGAGAGGAAAGGGATGGAGAAGAGGGGAGAAATGAGGGCAGAAGGAGGGTGGGAGAGAGGAGAGAAAAGCAGAGGAGCTCAGTGATTGAAGCAGGATACTTCCTGGAGGCAGGTGACTTGAATCCCAGAATTAGTCAAATAATAATAGAATAGGCTACAATGGTGTTATATAGAAGGCATTTGAAAATACGTGTGTGTGAGAGAGAGAGAGAGAGAGAGAGAGAGAGAGAGAGAGAGAGAGAGAGAGAGAGAGAGAGAGAGCTATTGGTAGCAAACAATCAAGCTAGTACACATGCACTGATAACCAGGCTGAAATACATGTAGGCCTACACTGTATCAATAAAAGGTCACAGATACCAAAATATAGAGCTATTAATACATCATGTAATTATAATGAAAGGATTATCTCTCGTATTAAATTATAAAACAACATGAAATGTTGGTATTGTGACCGCCTGCAGAAACATTCAGAGTCTTTTCGTCTTAAAGACTAAAGAAGAATTCAGAACCACAATGCCAATCTGACCAGTTGTGGTCTACATTGATCCCTGATCACAGTGTGAGCTACATCTAATAGATCTAATAGATATAATATATAGACATGGTGTATCAGAGGGAGTGGAGCGGCACACAGGGTGAGCTAAATCTAATAGATCTAATAGATGGACGTGGCGTACATAAATCCCTGATCACCATGTGAGCTAAATCTAATAGATCTAATAAATCTAATAGATGGATGGATGTGGTGTACATATAGTTCTCTGATCACGTGAGCTGAACCTGAGTTGGCAGCAGCCTCCAGACCTGCCTGTTGTTGCATCCAGGTTTGATCGGATGATGAAAATCTCAGTGAAACATGTGCAGGTATATATCTGTAGCAATGAAATGCATTTCATACGCTGTGTGGAGTGCTCAGTGACACTCATACAGTAGCTGAAAGGTCACTCATGATTCATTCAATCTCAGACTTGTGTCACAGAGTACATAGTACACCTGGGGCTATTACCATCACAGACCCTTTCACACACACACACACACACACACACACACACACACACACACACACACACACACACACACACACACACACACACACACACACACACACACACACACACACACACACACACACACACACACACACACACACACACACACACACACACACACACACACACACACACACTCATCAGTTTTCTATGGAATGGTTCCATACTATACAGAGTGGCTACTATGGCCGTGGTTTAGGTGTGATGACAGCAAGAAGACGGCAAGTTACAAAGTTAGAAATCTACGTCTGCTTTTAATATGCACCGCGATGTTGTATAACAAATCCATCATAGATATACGGGCAGAGGGTGGATATGAATCTGATCTCCGCTAGTCACTGCTCAGCAACCTCTGACCGTGCGGCTGTTTATGCCCGACTTCACCGTATGGTGAGAAATTTCCATTTAGATTGAAAACCAATTTAGCTGCTCTGGGTCAATTACTGCCTGAGTTTACTATGTATTAGGGGTGTAACGGTACACAATAACGGTGACTTTACGCGGCAGGTAATAACGGTGACTTTACGCATCAGGTAATAACGGTGACTTTACGCGTCAGGTAATAACGGTGACTTTACACATCAGGTAATAACAGTGACTTTACACGTCAGGTAATAACGGTGACTTACACGTTAGGTGATAGCGGTGACTTTACACATCAGGTAATAACGGTGACTTTACACGGCAGGTGATAACGGTGACTTTACACGTCAGGTAATAACGGTTACGCATCAGGTAATAACGGTTACGCATCAGGTAATAACGGTTACGCATCAGGTAATAACGGTTACGCGTCAGGTAATAACGGTGACTTTACACGTAGGGTAATAGCGGTGACTTTACACGTCAGGTAATAACGGTGACTTTACACGTCAGGTAATAATGGTGACTTTACACGTCAGGTAATAACGGTGACTTTACACGTCAGGTAATAACGGTTACGCATCAGGTAATAACGGTTACGCGTCAGGTAATAACGGTTACACGTCAGGTAATAACGGTGACTTTACACGTCAGGTAATAACGGTGACTTTACACGTCAGGTAATAATGGTGACTTTACACGTCAGGTAATAACGGTGACTTTACACGTCAGGTAATAACGGTGACTTTACACGTCAGGTAATAACGGTGACTTTACACGTCAGGTAATAACGGTGACTTTACACGTCAGGTAATAACGGTGACTTTACACGTCAGGTAATAACAGTGACTTTACGCGTCAGGTAATAACGGTGACTTTACGCGTCAGGTAATAACGGTGACTTTACACATCAGGTAATAGCGGTGACTTTACACATCAGGTAATAGCGGTGACTTTACACATCAGGTAATAACGGTGACTTTACACGTCAGGTAATAACGGTGACTTTACACATCAGGTAATAACGGTGACTTTACACGTCAGGTAATAACGGTGACTTTACACGTCAGGTGATAACGGTGACTTTACGCGTCAGGTAATAACGGTGACTTTACGCGTCAGGTAATAACGGTGACTTTACACATCAGGTAATAGCGGTGACTTTACACATCAGGTAATAGCGGTGACTTTACGCATCAGGTAATAGCGGTTACACGTCAGGTAATAACGGTTACGCTTCAGGTAATAACGGTGACTTTACACGTCAGGTAATAACGGTGACTTTACACGTCAGGTAATAACGGTGACTTTACACATCAGGTAATAACGGTGACTTTACACGTCAGGCTGCTCAACGAACAATTAACACTATGCAAAAACCATCAAATGCACACAGCACACACATCCACACGCACACACTCACTTTAAACAAACAACACACTGCAGCACCCACTCTCCACACTTTAGATCACCTAAACACACTTTATATTTATTGGTAAAGGATTTGCACTACAACTCGTACACCTTACTGTAAATTGTACCTAAATTGTACCTCATCCCATTTCTGCTTTGCACTATATAGTATTGTATATTAGTATATTGCATAGAATATTGTATATTGTATGGTAACTCAGTTACTTCTAGTCTGCATCGAACATTGTACATATGTCTATACTGAACACTGTGACCTCTATTTTTATTTCTTTTTACATGCTACTTTATTTTATTTCATACTTATCTTGTCTAGCACAGTCTCTGGAGCGTAACAGTAAGAAGCATTTTGTATAAAAGTATTCTGTACTTCTGTATGACAACTATTAAAGAAACTTGAACTTGAAGGTAATAACGGTAACTTTACACGTCAGGTAATAACGGTGACTTTACACGTCAGGTGATAACGGTGACTTTACACGTCAGGTAATAACGGTGACTTTACGCATCAGGTAATAACGGTGACTTTACACGTCAGGTGATAACGGTGACTTTACACGTCAGGTAATAACGGTGACTTTACACGTCAGGTAATAACGGTTACGCGTCAGGTAATAACGGTTACGCGTCAGGTAATAACGGTTACGCGTCAGGTAATAACGGTGACTTTGCGCGTCAGGTAATAACGGTGACTTTACACGTCAGGTGATAACGGTGACTTTACGCGTCAGGTGATAACGGTGACTTTACACATCAGGTGATAACGGTGACTTTACACGTCAGGTAATAACGTGACTTTACACGTCAGGTGATAACTGTGAATTTACACGTCAGGTAATAACGGTGACTTTACACATCAGGTAATAACGTGACTTTGCGCGTCAGGTGATAACGGTGACTTTACACGTCAGGTAATAACGGTGACTTTACACATCAGGTAATAACGGTTACGCGTCAGGTAATAACGGTGACTTTACACGTCAGGTAATAACGGTGACTTTACACGTCAGGTAATAACGGTTACGCGTCAGGTAATAACGGTGACTTTACACGTCAGGTAATAACGGTGACTTTACACGTCAGGTGATAACGGTGACTTTACACGTCAGGTGATAACGGTGACTTTACACGTCAGGTAATAACGGTGACTTTACACGTCAGGTAATAACGGTGACTTTACGCGTCAGGTAATAACGGTGACTTTACACGTCAGTTAATAACGGTGACTTTACACGTCAGGTAATAACGTGACTTTACACGTCAGGTGATAACGGTGACTTTACACGTCAGGTAATAACGGTGACTTTACGCGTCAGGTAATAACGGTGACTTTACACGTCAGGTAATAACGGTGACTTTACACGTCAGGTAATAACGGTGACTTTACACGTCAGGTAATAACGCTGACTTTACACGTCAGGTGATAACGGTGACTTTACACGTCAGGTAATAACGGTTACATGTCAGGTAATAACGGTTACGCGTCGATAGCGGTTACACGTCAGGTAATAACGGTTACACGTCAGGTAATAACGGTTACGCCTCGATAGCGGTTACACGTCAGGTAATAACAGTTACACGTCAGGTAATAACGGTTACGCGTCAGGTAATAGCGGTGACTTTACGCGTCAGGTATTAACGGTTACGCGTCAGGTAATAACGGTTACGCGTCAGGCAATAACAGCTAACTCTGGAACTTAACATTAATTAGGTATAAACCTCATGTTGTGCAAAAAGGAAGGGGAAGAATTCTCACCTTTACAGACAGATTGCCTCACTCTTTCACTCTCTCACCCGTGTCTCTCTCCCTCCATCAGCCTATCTCTCCCCTCTCTATCTGTCTCTCTGTGTGTGTGTCTCTCTCTCACCCCCCCCCCTCTCTCTCTCTTTCTCTCTTTATCTCTCTTGCACCCCTGTTTCTTTCTGTCTCTCTCCCTCTGTCAGCCTCTCTCTCCCCTCCCTCTCCTCTCTTTCTCTCTCTGACTCTCTCTTTCCCTGAATCTCTCCCCTCCCTCTCTCTCTCTTCATACCCCCCTCTCCCTCCCTCTCTCCCTCTCTTTCCGTCCCCCTCTCTCCTTTTAACAAACCAAGCCAGTCGTCCCCTTAGGTATTATTCAGCCATCCTTAGAAAACAACCTTGAGGATAAAGGGGACCTTGGAACAACTCCCAGCTGTCAATAACATAGACCCCCCCCCCCCCCTCACTGCCAATGGCCCTCTCTACTCTCTCACATATAATGAACAGCAGGGTAATAACCCTCTCTACTCTCTCTCACACATAATCAACAAGAGAGAGGAAGGAGGAGAACGACACACATCCAAACACATAATCACTGCACATCAGCACGTGGCGGGGTGGAAGGCTACGTATTAAATATAGATGAATAAAGAAAATAGAACTATTCTGACGTCAGGCATCCTTCATATCCATGCAAGAAGGGAGGGAGGGAGGGATGTAAGGATGGAGGGAGGGAGGGTTGGAGGGCAGGTGAGGCTCTCCTACCAAGGACACACATATACACAGTTGTAATTAACTGTCTCCGACAGGCGGCTGGAAATACCGAAGACATGGTACGGTGAGCTCCGGGGAGGACAAGCGTCTTAAATAAGCTATATATTACTTAAATAAGAGACCCTGTTGCCAGAGGACATTAGCCTGTCAGACCGTCGTTTTTAATTTCTCTCGTCTCACCGCTATATATTACATAATATATTACAAATGTGTTGCTAGAACTTATGGAAGGACAGGGTTGAATAGAGGGAGTGGAGCAGGGCACAGGGTGGCAGAACAGAGGGAGTGGAAGAGGACACAGGGTGGCAGAACAGAGGGAGTGGAGCAGGACACAGGGTGGCAGAACAGAGGGAGTGGAGCAGGACACAGGGTGGCAGAACAGAGGGAGTGGAGCAGGACACAGGGTGGCAGAACAGAGGGAGTGGAAGAGGACACAGGGTGGCAGAACAGAGGGAGTGGAAGCGGACACAGGGTGGCAGAACAGAGGGAGTGGAGCGGGACACAGGGTGGCAGAACAGAGGGAGTGGAGCAGGACACAGGGTGGCAGAACAGAGGGAGTGGAGCAGGACACAGGGTGGCAGAACAGAGGGAGTGGAGCAGGACACAGGGTGGCAGAACAGAGGGAGTGGAAGAGGACACAGGGTGGCAGAACAGAGGGAGTGGAGCAGGACACAGGGTGGCAGAACAGAGGGAGTGGAGCAGGACACAGGGTGGCAGAACAGAGGGAGTGGAGCAGGACACAGGGTGGCAGAACAGAGGGAGTGGAAGAGGACACAGGGTGGCAGAACAGAGGGGGTGGAAGAGGACACAGGGTGGCAGAACAGAGGGAGTGGAAGAGGACACAGGGTGGCAGAACAGAGGGAGTGGAAGAGGACACAGGGTGGCAGAACAGAGGGAGTGGAAGAGGACACAGGGTGGCAGAACAGAGGGAGTGGAGGGGGACACAGGGTGGCAGAACAGAGGGAGTGGAAGAGGACACAGGGTGGCAGAACAGAGGGAGTGGAGCAGGACACAGGGTGGCAGAACAGAGGGGGTGGAAGAGGACACAGGGTGGCAGAACAGAGGGAGTGGAAGAGGACACAGGGTGGCAGAACAGAGGGAGTGGAAGAGGACACAGGGTGGCAGAACAGAGGGAGTGGAAGAGGACACAGGGTGGCAGAACAGAGGGAGTGGAAGAGGACACAGGGTGGCAGAACAGAGGGAGTGGAAGAGGACACAGGGTGGCAGAACAGAGGGGGTGGAGCAGGACACAGGGTGGCAGAACAGAGGGAGTGGAAGAGGACACAGGGTGGCAGAACAGAGGGAGTGGAAGAGGACACAGGGTGGCAGAACAGAGGGGGTGGAGCAGGACACAGGGTGGCAGAACAGAGGGAGTGGAAGAGGACACAGGGTGGCAGAACAGAGGGAGTGGAGCAGGACACAGGGTGGCAGAACAGAGGGAGTGGAGCAGGACACAGGGTGGCAGAACAGAGGGAGTGGAGCAGGACACAGGGTGGCAGAACAGAGGGAGTGGAAGAGGACACAGGGTGGCAGAACAGAGGGAGTGGAAGAGGACACAGGGTGGCAGAACAGAGGGAGTGGAAGAGGACACAGGGTGGCAGAACAGAGGGAGTGGAAGAGGACACAGGGTGGCAGAACAGAGGGGGTGGAGCAGGACACAGGGTGGCAGAACAGAGGGAGTGGAAGAGGACACAGGGTGGCAGAACAGAGGGAGTGGAAGAGGACACAGGGTGGCAGAACAGAGGGGGTGGAGCAGGACACAGGGTGGCAGAACAGAGGGAGTGGAAGAGGACACAGGGTGGCAGAACAGAGGGAGTGGAGCAGGACACAGGGTGGCAGAACAGAGGGAGTGGAGCAGGACACAGGGTGGCAGAACAGAGGGGGTGGAGCAGGACACAGGGTGGCAGAACAGAGGGAGTGGAGCAGGACACAGGGTGGCAGAACAGAGGGAGTGGAAGAGGACACAGGGTGGCAGAACAGAGGGAGTGGAGCAGGACACAGGGTGGCAGAACAGAGGGAGTGGAGCAGGACACAGGGTGGCAGAACAGAGGGAGTGGAGCAGGACACAGGGTGGCAGAACAGAGGGAGTGGAAGAGGACACAGGGTGGCAGAACAGAGGGAGTGGAAGCGGACACAGGGTGGCAGAACAGAGGGAGTGGAGCGGGACACAGGGTGGCAGAACAGAGGGAGTGGAGCAGGACACAGGGTGGCAGAACAGAGGGAGTGGAGCAGGACACAGGGTGGCAGAACAGAGGGAGTGGAGCAGGACACAGGGTGGCAGAACAGAGGGAGTGGAAGAGGACACAGGGTGGCAGAACAGAGGGAGTGGAGCAGGACACAGGGTGGCAGAACAGAGGGAGTGGAGCAGGACACAGGGTGGCAGAACAGAGGGAGTGGAAGAGGACACAGGGTGGCAGAACAGAGGGAGTGGAAGAGGACACAGGGTGGCAGAACAGAGGGAGTGGAAGAGGACACAGGGTGGCAGAACAGAGGGGGTGGAGCAGGACACAGGGTGGCAGAACAGAGGGAGTGGAAGAGGACACAGGGTGGCAGAACAGAGGGAGTGGAAGAGGACACAGGGTGGCAGAACAGAGGGAGTGGAGGGGGACACAGGGTGGCAGAACAGAGGGAGTGGAAGAGGACACAGGGTGGCAGAACAGAGGGAGTGGAGCAGGACACAGGGTGGCAGAACAGAGGGGGTGGAAGAGGACACAGGGTGGCAGAACAGAGGGAGTGGAAGAGGACACAGGGTGGCAGAACAGAGGGAGTGGAAGAGGACACAGGGTGGCAGAACAGAGGGAGTGGAAGAGGACACAGGGTGGCAGAACAGAGGGAGTGGAAGAGGACACAGGGTGGCAGAACAGAGGGAGTGGAAGAGGACACAGGGTGGCAGAACAGAGGGGGTGGAGCAGGACACAGGGTGGCAGAAGAGAGGGAGTGGAAGAGGACACAGGGTGGCAGAACAGAGGGAGTGGAAGAGGACACAGGGTGGCAGAACAGAGGGGGTGGAGCAGGACACAGGGTGGCAGAACAGAGGGAGTGGAAGAGGACACAGGGTGGCAGAACAGAGGGAGTGGAGCAGGACACAGGGTGGCAGAACAGAGGGAGTGGAGCAGGACACAGGGTGGCAGAACAGAGGGGGTGGAGCAGGACACAGGGTGGCAGAACAGAGGGAGTGGAGCAGGACACAGGGTGGCAGAACAGAGGGAGTGGAGCAGGACACAGGGTGGCAGAACAGAGGGAGTGGAGCAGGACACAGGGTGGCAGAACAGAGGGGGTGGAGCAGGACACAGGGTGGCAGAACAGAGGGAGTGGAGCAGGACACAGGGTGGCAGAACAGAGGGAGTGGAGCAGGACACAGGGTGGCAGAACAGAGGGAGTGGAAGAGGACACAGGGTGGCAGAACAGAGGGAGTGGAGCAGGACACAGGGTGGCAGAACAGAGGGGGTGGAAGAGGACACAGGGTGGCAGAACAGAGGGAGTGGAGCAGGACACAGGGTGGCAGAACAGAGGGAGTGGAAGAGGACACAGGGTGGCAGAACAGAGGGAGTGGAAGAGGACACAGGGTGGCAGAACAGAGGGAGTGGAGCAGGACACAGGGTGGCAGAACAGAGGGAGTGGAAGAGGACACAGGGTGGCAGAACAGAGGGAGTGGAAGAGGACACAGGGTGGCAGAACAGAGGGAGTGGAAGAGGACACAGGGTGGCAGAACAGAGGGAGTGGAGCAGGACACAGGGTGGCAGAACAGAGGGAGTGGAGCAGGACACAGGGTGGCAGAACAGAGGGAGTGGAGCAGGACACAGGGTGGCAGAACAGAGGGAGTGGAAGAGGACACAGGGTGGCAGAACAGAGGGAGTGGAGCAGCACACAGGGTGGCAGAACAGAGGGAGTGGAGCAGGACACAGGGTGGCAGAACAGAGGGAGTGGAAGAGGACACAGGGTGGCAGAACAGAGGGGGTGGAGCAGGACACAGGGTGGCAGAACAGAGGGAGTGGAAGAGGACACAGGGTGGCAGAACAGAGGGGGTGGAAGAGGACACAGGGTGGCAGAACAGAGGGAGTGGAGCAGGACACAGGGTGGCAGAACAGAGGGAGTGGAAGAGGACACAGGGTGGCAGAACAGAGGGAGTGGAGCAGCACACAGGGTGGCAGAACAGAGGGAGTGGAGCAGGACACAGGGTGGCAGAACAGAGGGAGTGGAAGAGGACACAGGGTGGCAGAACAGAGGGAGTGGAGCAGGACACAGGGTGGCAGAACAGAGGGAGTGGAAGAGGACACAGGGTGGCAGAACAGAGGGAGTGGAGCAGGACACAGGGTGGCAGAACAGAGGGAGTGGAGCAGGACACAGGGTGGCAGAACAGAGGGAGCGGAGCAGGACACAGGGTGGCAGAACAGAGGGAGTGGAAGAGGACACAGGGTGGCAGAACAGAGGGAGTGGAAGAGGACACAGGGTGGCAGAACAGAGGGAGTGGAAGAGGACACAGGGTGGCAGAACAGAGGGAGTGGAAGAGGACACAGGGTGGCAGAACAGAGGGAGTGGAAGAGGACACAGGGTGGCAGAACAGAGGGAGTGGAAGAGGACACAGGGTGGCAGAACAGAGGGAGTGGAAGAGGACACAGGGTGGCAGAACAGAGGGAGTGGAGCAGGACACAGGGTGGCAGAACAGAGGGAGTGGAGCAGGACACAGGGTGGCAGAACAGAGGGGGTGGAAGAGGACACAGGGTGGCAGAACAGAGGGAGTGGAGCAGGACACAGGGTGGCAGAACAGAGGGAGTGGAAGAGGACACAGGGTGGCAGAACAGAGGGAGTGGAAGAGGGCACAGGGTGGCAGAACAGAGGGAGTGGAAGAGGGCACAGGGTGGCAGAACAGAGGGGGTGGAGCAGGACACAGGGTGGCAGAACAGAGGGAGTGGAGCAGGACACAGGGTGGCAGAACAGAGGGAGTGGAAGAGGACACAGGGTGGCAGAACAGAGGGAGTGGAAGAGGACACAGTGTGGCAGAACAGAGGGAGTGGAGCAGGACACAGGGTGGCAGAACAGAGGGAGTGGAGCAGGACACAGGGTGGCAGAACAGAGGGAGTGGAAGAGGACACAGGGTGGCAGAACAGAGGGAGTGGAAGAGGACACAGGGTGGCAGAACAGAGGGAGTGGAGCAGGACACAGGGTGGCAGAACAGAGGGAGTGGAGCAGGACACAGGGTGGCAGAACAGAGGGAGTGGAAGAGGACACAGGGTGGCAGAACAGAGGGAGTGGAGCAGGACACAGGGTGGCAGAACAGAGGGAGTGGAGCAGGACACAGGGTGGCAGAACAGAGGGAGTGGAGCAGGACACAGGGTGGCAGAACAGAGGGAGTGGAAGAGGACACAGGGTGGCAGAACAGAGGGAGTGGAAGAGGACACAGGGTGGCAGAACAGAGGGAGTGGAAGAGGACACAGGGTGGCAGAACAGAGGGAGTGGAGCAGGACACAGGGTGGCAGAACAGAGGGAGTGGAGCAGGACACAGGGTGGCAGAACAGAGGGAGTGGAAGAGGACACAGGGTGGCAGAACAGAGGGAGTGGAAGAGGACACAGGGTGGCAGAACAGAGGGAGTGGAAGAGGACACAGGGTGGCAGAACAGAGGGAGTGGAAGAGGACACAGGGTGGCAGAACAGAGGGAGTGGAGCAGCACACAGGGTGGCAGAACAGAGGGAGTGGAGCAGGACACAGGGTGGCAGAACAGAGGGAGTGGAAGAGGACACAGGGTGGCAGAACAGAGGGAGTGGAGCAGGACACAGGGTGGCAGAACAGAGGGAGTGGAAGAGGACACAGGGTGGCAGAACAGAGGGAGTGGAGCAGGACACAGGGTGGCAGAACAGAGGGAGTGGAGCAGCACACAGGGTGGCAGAACAGAGGGGGTGGAGCAGGACACAGGGTGGCAGAACAGAGGGAGTGGAAGAGGACACAGGGTGGCAGAACAGAGGGAGTGGAGCAGGACACAGGGTGGCAGAACAGAGGGAGTGGAAGAGGACACAGGGTGGCAGAACAGAGGGGGTGGAAGAGGACACAGGGTGGCAGAACAGAGGGAGTGGAGCAGGACACAGGGTGGCAGAACAGAGGGAGTGGAGCAGGACACAGGGTGGCAGAACAGAGGGGGTGGAGCAGGACACAGGGTGGCAGAACAGAGGGAGTGGAGCAGGACACAGGGTGGCAGAACAGAGGGAGTGGAGCAGGACACAGGGTGGCAGAACAGAGGGAGTGGAGCAGGACACAGGGTGGCAGAACAGAGGGAGTGGAGCAGGACACAGGGTGGCAGAACAGAGGGAGTGGAGCAGGACACAGGGTGGCAGAACAGAGGGAGTGGAAGAGGACACAGGGTGGCAGAACAGAGGGAGTGGAAGAGGACACAGGGTGGCAGAACAGAGGGAGTGGAAGAGGACACAGGGTGGCAGAACAGAGGGAGTGGAGCAGGACACAGGGTGGCATAACAGAGGGAGTGGAGCAGGACACAGGGTGGCAGAACAGAGGGAGTGGAAGAGGACACAGGGTGGCAGAACAGAGGGGGTGGAGCAGGACACAGGGTGGCAGAACAGAGGGAGTGGAGCAGGACACAGGGTGGCAGAACAGAGGGAGTGGAGCAGGACACAGGGTGGCAGAACAGAGGGAGTGGAGCAGGACACAGGGTGGCAGAACAGAGGGAGTGGAAGAGGACACAGGGTGGCAGAACAGAGGGAGTGGAAGATTTTTTTATAAATATATATGTATGTATATCATTCCATTTGGGCTTAATGTCTGAAGGAGTCGACTGAAGGCTTCTTGTCCTTCTAGGCCTCTTTGCTTTTGGAAAGAATGATACATTTTTTTGTATTATATATACCGGTATATGTTTTGCATTCGACTAAGAGGTTGGCAGTCGACTATGGCTCCTTTCGATCGATGAGTCGCCTATTCGACTAGTAGAGGTCGGCCCTTAGTCGCTTCGACTGGTGCCGTTTGGTGCAGGGATCAGAATCTTCACTAAACAGAGTGAGGTCCAGAATAGAGGGCTGCCCGCCCGGGACTGATTTATTCAACCTGGGCCCCGTTCATCTTGGGCCAGGGTTAGAAATAAACTTTTTTGTTTGCCCCCCTTCATTGATTTTCTGGGGCTTTTTTTTTTGTATTTTGGGGGCACCGGATTTTTATGATGAAAATTAACATAAAGATTATAAAAATATTGTCGAACATTTTTTTACAGTCTTCGTCCCTATGTTTGATAACGTAACGTTAATGTCTCCATATATAGGGCTCTACGCTAACCGTTTTCCCAATGAGCACATGTGCTCCTAAATAAAATTTTTATAAATAAAATCTAAATAAAAATGTAGGAGCACACAAAGAAATTTAGGAGCACAGTGAAAATTGTTCAAGTAACACAGAGTTTATTAACAAACTATTTATGACATGCATATTATACTGTGCGTGTGCATACTAAGGGCTAAACATCTGTGCAAATAGCACATACCACCAACATCACTAATTGGCCCATGCCTACTAGACGCAAAGGATATCGGTTGTCAAGCTGCTTTTGTATGTTGTAGTCTTGACTTTGATACAGATAGGAAAGGCAATGGAATATATTATTAGATGACAGAAAATACAATTATTTAATTCATTATAATTTAAACGTTATTGAATAATAGTTAATTAATAGTTAATACAATTATTCTGTTACAGCTACAACTGAGCTATAATTTATACGTATAGCTACTGGCCATCAATGTCTTCCTTTTGAATGAAATAGGTTCAGGAGAGAGAGATGTAGAGAGGGAGAGGGAGAGAGAGCGACACACACACACACACACACACACACACACACACACACACACACACACACACACACACACACACACACACACCACACACACACACACACACACACACACACACACACACACACACACACACACACACAGCTAGATAGACACAGATATTTTCAGCCCCCCTTTCCTCTGAGCGTTCCCAGTGATGGCTTACTATGTGCGCAGGGACGTGCACAGGACATTAGAGGGGCAGGTGCTCAAAGGCTGAAAAGGGCTCTATACCTGTGTGTATTTTAACCAAGCACACATATGTGCAATAGCACACATCACCAAAGTCACTGGCTGGCCCACAGTGTGCGTGTAAGTGCGTGTACTAACTTCGCTAACGTTATCCGCCTCAGTAACATTAGCTGCCTCGCCGGATTCCTCTTTCTCCTCGTCTCTCTTTTGCTCAAAATAAAAATGAATGGGCTTCATGGCTGGCTGAATTTTTTGCGTCTGATTCTGAATGTATAACTTGCATATGCCGGTACCGTGACTTTCTTTTCCAGCGCGTACTGTGTTCTCATTTCCTTTCACTCGCATGAAACCAGTCGCGTCACCGCAGGAAACTCTACTGTGATTGGACGTTTATGCGCCTTGTGGAATGTGGGACTTGTAGTTTCTGAACTATTAACAGCGGAGCTGTTTGTAATCTTCACTCGCACACTGCGAGTAAATGATTTTTCCGGTTCGCACACACATATTATTAGGGGCAAATACGAGTGAAATATATAATTATATATATAATTAGTAAACTGTCGGGGGCTTTTCTTGCCCCCCTTAACTGATTTTCGAGGGCATTTGGTCGATTTTCGACGGCATTTTGCCCCAAGCCCCCCTTAATTTCGAACCCTGTCTTGGGCTCAGCCACCCCTGCAGTTTTTTCTTCTTCAATTCAACTCACCCCTTATAGATAACATTCAGCCACGGGTATTGCACTACCCCCCCTGCAGGTTCTATACAACAAGAGGTGCAAATCCAGAGCCTGCAGGATAATGAAAGACCCTCACCACCCCAATAACAGCCTGTTTCAGCTGCTGAGGTCAGGCAGACGCCTGCAAATCCTAGCTACTAGGACAGAGCGGCTTAGGCTCAGCTTCTTCCCCCAGGCCATCAGAGCCATGAACAATGTACATTGAGTGCTCAGAACATTGAACTGTCCACACACAAGCACACATGAACACACACACGACACGCACACTGTGCACGCTCACACACGAGCAGCCACTTAACACTTTAACATGAGCGGGCACACACTCATGTCGCACACACGCACACTTATGGCCAAAGGAAAGGACACTTTAAATTAGAATAACAGGAACAGTGTATTGCACTACCAAAGCTAACTAGCATGTCACACATGCGCTGTAAATAACTATGTACAGATACCGAGATGTCACTCCATGTTACCTGCTATCTGTTACTGCACAATGTTGTTTCTTCTTTTGATTCTATTATATGTACCACTGTATTGCACATCGTTGCGGGCAAGACCACCCGCATTTCATTGTATACCTGTATGCCGTGACAATTAAAACTCTTGACTTGACTTGACTTGACTTGATTCAGCCTCTAGATGTCGCATTAGAGCACCAGCATGTAATTTATCCAATCGGGTGTATTCCACATGAGGGAATAGGAAGTAGGGAGGGGATATATGCGTAAAAAAGAGAGAGAGAGAGAGAGAGAGAGAGATAGAGAGAGAGAGAGAGAGAGAGAGAGAGAGAGAGTTACCCTTTCTATTCCAATTCAATTTATTTATTGAATGGATAAACCCCTTGAAATGAACCATCTAGTTTTCGAGGGGGTCCTAAAATGGATTCAAATTGCTTTCTTGGCATTATCCTTATGAACCTATCGAAAAATACCTATATGCTTCTCTTCATCCCGTCTCTCCATTTGCTGTCATAATACTGAAGGAGCTGCACATGGAGAGAGGTATTAACTTTTTATTGACAACTGTCTGATGTCAGAGTAAGTGTGTTTTCAATGTGAACCATTGTATTATCTAGTCTTCCTGTGAACTTTGTATTCTCCTCGTGTTTTTTCCTGTTTTTACTTGTGTCCCTCTGTTCTAGTTTTTTTTGTGTTAGGCAGCCAGGCTGTCAGCCTTTCTTCAGTTCCTGCTATTTTTGTAATCTGTGTCCTCTGTCGTCTTCTACATTAAATACACCCTGTTGGGTTTTAACACTGCCCCTCCCTTTGTCCTGCATTTTGGGTTCAGCTGCTAGCATGTTCCTTGTTAGTCTGTTTCCCCTTCTAGGTGTCTCTAGTTGTAATCATCCCAGTTGTGTCTTGTTTGTCATTTGCCCTCTGTGTATTTTAGTCCCTGTTTTGTGTTTAGTCCTTGTGGTGGCATTGCCTGTGTTTACTGTCAAAGCAAGTCTGTAAGTTATATTTCGTATTGCATCGCGTCCCGCTCTGAGCCTTACGAGATACTCATATCTCCTGTGATACCTAATGTATCTCCCACGAACAAAAACACATGCACCCCACCTGTATGGGGCCCCGCCCCTTATGGTGGCCACCGCCCATATAACCATGACCCTGGTCATGAAACACCCTTCCTCTATTTTCGTCCCAGCGTGTTGGATGCGTGCACCATACGAGCTAGCGGAATGAAAAGATTAAGGAAGATTAATAATGTTGGAAGCTTACCGGAGGTTGCTGGCCCCTGGCATCTTCGACGCATGTTTTCGGCGACACGACGGGCCTGTGATGTTCCTCGTTTGATGACTGCACATCGAGGTTCAGCTGTACAAGGCTGGCTGTCGGGCCAGCTTGTACTCAGGTAGGCCCTGTGTCTTCAGGCATGGGTATTAGTGTTAGTAATGCTGGTTTGTGTTGTTAACACAACCTTGTTGTGTGTTGGCGCCAGGGGCAAGATGGTTTGGTGAACGTTCTCTGCAGGGAACGGTTTCCAAGCTGTCTTGGGCGTGCTGCTAAAACATCTAAAGCTATGCTAACATGCTATCGCTACTGCCGCATGCTATCACTACTGCTAATTGCTATGCTGTTTTAATGTCTCCGCCGTGAGATGTTGTCACTCTCCCGCCTCTTGCCCGGTTCATCAATGAAGGTCAGTCGGTAGCTGTTGTGGGGTTTTGAGTTCTATTTACCTTTTTCGGGTAAATGGGTTGACAACGGGGTAGGTCGTGGCTAGGTTCTAGCCAGGTATTACCTTGTGTTCCGGCGGGGTTTGTTGAACGGTGTTCCCATCTGGGTTGGCGTCGGGTAGTGGGGCTATGGGTCCAGCCGACATGGTAAACATGTTGCGTGTCTGTGCACAGGCAATTGTTGTCTTGGGTTCCACATTGCCTGGCGTTAGGCTGCAGTAGTATAAGGGCAGGGCCGCTTGGGAGAAATGTGAGGCCCTGTGCGTTTTTAGACGCGAGGCCCCCCATCTCCTGGGGCGGCCCTGTGTAGGGGGCTATTGTTTCATTTTGTCACTCTGCTATGAGAAGGTCTGTCTTGCTACAGCTTTCTCTCCTCTCAAACCATTCATACTGACGGTCAATCGGTATACTGGGGGAGTAGTGCGGGGGGGGGGCTTTGTTTACCTTTTTTGGTAAATGGGCTAAACTAGGGCTGGTGTTCTGTTGTGAATATTTTGAATGAAGACGGGTCTGGTCCGTCTCCCCTTAAACTTTGTGTGTATGGGTTTGCTCATTCTACAGTTTTTGTGGTTTAGCTCTTTTATTCATTTAACCTTTTCATGGTCCACACCACAGTGGAGGGTGCTGTTTGCAATCACCACTGGTGCTCCATGTTAACGTCAGTCCTTTGTTTTTGATATATTGAAACAATGCCCCGCCCGGCCGACACCATGGGTCGGCCTGGCGAGTGGCTGGTGGGCTGTTAAGGCTTGTACCGCCACGGTATGGAATTGGCAACGATTAGAACTGTGTTCGAATTGGTGTTTTTTCTATTAAAGAAATGGTGTCTGGTGGAGGGGCCTTGAGGGCCGGCCGACGTCGACACATCGCGCAAGGTTGTTGACGTTATTAGCTTTGACCCAGCCGCAAGCTATAACCGCTCAGGGTTCCCCTCTCCGCAGGGGATTTTGGTCTTCTGCTGGAGCGCGGGCGGTATTGTCCTAGGCCCTACACCGCCTCACACCGCGCAGCCAGAAGAAGAGAGAGCACGGCCTCGTCAGCGGCGATGACGGGGCCCTCGACAGGCGGCCATGTTTCCCCCGCCAGTGGTGCCCTGGTTGGAGAATCGACAGGGTATCGCGAGGCCGACAGTCTTGGCGGCCGAGGGATCGGCCATTTTGGGTGATTTCGGTGTTGGTAAACCACTCCGTCGTCATTTTGCCGCGAGCAGCCCGCTCCCCGTTCAATCCTCTCTCTGGTATCCCCAGAAGCGGGGCTCTGAGCGTTCTCCTTTGGCTGCAGGCCGCGAACCTTCATTGAAGCGTATGCGGCCCCATTCTTCGCTTCTCATGGAGACAGGGGCTGACACCCAGTTGATGGCTGAGCCTGGGTCTGTCCGTGAGAATGTTGTGCTGTCAAGCGGCTCCCACACCTTGAACTGTGTTGGTTGAGCCTGGTGTTACGTCTGTCAACTTAAGTGTTGTCAGCAGGGGGGCTCGAAACCTTTTGAGGCACACAGTGCGGGCTTCCCCGGCCTCGCCTTCGCCAGGCCAGGTATCATGTTGGTGCTCCCACTCCTGGAATATTGGCAAGTGGTCGCAGCTCACATGGTTTGGGGTGGTAGTGATATCACTGCAGGGCTACGGTGTGTAGGAACCCATGGGGGCCTTACACCTTGCATGTCCGGCTGCAGAACAACTCCTTCAGCATGTTCTGGAGGGGTGTTCAGTGGGGGGGCTTTTTTGATCGGAAGCCCCCCGTATCAGACAGGCCCTTTTCTGTCGGGGTTCCCCCTTGGGTGCGATTGCCTCGTGGGTGGTGTCAGGGTCAGGTGTTCCGACACGGAACGCGCTCCTCGCACGATTCCAGGGTTGTCTTCGCACAGCGGGGGGGACCGGGCCAACTATCTACAGTTCCTGGCGGACCTGCGCCACGTGACGGCGGGTGCGTTGGGAGTGTCGTCACATATGACTACGGCAGTACCATATGTCGAGGTAGATGGAGAGAATGGTGAGGCGGGGACTTGTGTTTACACAACCCCACCCGTTTTCAGGTTTGGTACAGACCCTGTTGTCGGGGTCTCCAGCAGGGACAGCTCTGGTCGACGAGATCCAATCTCTGTGGACGAAGCAAGCCGTCGTCGTGGCGTTCTCCTCCCGGTGTTCTCTGCCCGAGAAGTCGGGAGGGAGGGGTGTAAGACCCAGGCTGGACCTGTCCCATGGGAAGGTTCAGCATTTTTTGGATCGTCTCCTACCTGTTGAACACTGTCAGGTGGGGGTCTGGTTCTCCTCCATAGACCTGTAGGATGCGTATGCGCATCCCCGATCTTCCATCCTAGGGCTTACCTACGCTTCCTTTGCAGGGTTAGCGTATGAGTACCAGAGGCTGCCGTTCGGTTTTCTCTGGCTCCCCGCATCTTCACCAAGTGCGTGGAGGCCGCACTGGGGCCTCTGCGTCATCCGGGGTTACGGAGTGTTCTGCCCTGATGACGTTCTGGTCCTTCGCGGTCAAGGTGGATCGTCAGGTCTCGTACCAGGCAGGTCTCTACCAGCCTGGGGTTGCTGTAGACTGGATGTAGAGTATTCCTCTTCCCAGTCAACGGTTGGAGGGCTATGGGCATCCATCTCGGAGCGTGTTGTCAACACGCTCGGGAGGTTCCGTCCTAGGACGGTTACGGCGCTGTCTCACGTCGCGTTTTCACCGACGCCTCCCTCGCTGGTGATGCGTCGGGCCAACGCAGTAGGGGGCAGCTGGCAAACCATGCTGCCCGGTCTGCGCTACGTTCAATGTGTTGGTGTTGAAAGCGGTCCTTCTGGTCCACAAATGGTGTTGATCAGTACGGACGATACGACGTCAGTGTCGTGTATCGACAGACAGGGAGGAGTACGCTCCCCCTGTCTGCACCAGGCGGCGGGCGGCTGGCTATGGGCGTCCTCCATCTGCACGGCCTAAGGGCTCCCCACATCCCCGGCAGGGAGAATGTGGGTGCAGGTGTACTGTCGCGGGGCGGCCCTCATCCTGACGGGTGAGGATTGCGTCTGGACATGGCCAGGCAGGTCTGGGACCGATGCCGTGCCGCCAGGGATTCTTCCCCATACATCTGTTAGGTCAGTTGTTGGGACGGGTACGTTGAGGGGCGCAGGTTCTTGATCCTGATGGTGTTACCATCTGGAATGCGCATGCTCCCTCCACTGTCGCGCTTACGCGGGCAGATGACGTATGTTCCAAGTGTGGTGTAAGGCGGGGGGCCAGGACTCAGTCTCCTGCCCCCTGGTTGCTGTCCTTAGTTACCTCCAGTCTCTCCTTGATAGACTGTCGGCTTCGACGGTGAGGGTATATGCAGCAGCTATATCCTCCTATCATGGGGGGTTTGAGGGGATGTCTTGTTCGGCCACCCTCTTGTGAAGCGTTTCCTGCTTGGCGCTCGACGCGTTAAGCCGGTGCAACGCTCCTTGGCTCCGACTTGGGATCTTCAATTGGTCCTCGGTCGGTTGTCCTTGGCCCCGTTTGAGCCGCTCGAGCGGGCGCCGTTGGGACAGCTGTCCTTCAGGACCGCGTTCCTTCTGGCTGTCACTTCCGCTAAACGCGTAGGTGAGCTCTGTGCTCTCTCGGTACATCCAGAGTGCCTGTCTTTTCGGACCGATTGCGGTGTCACTCTGCGACCTAATCCTGCTTTCGTGCCTGAGAATATCCGGAGTTCCTTCCGCTCCCGGGATATTGTGGTTCAGGCGTTTCGTCCTCCTCCTCACACTGGTGAGTTAGATGCGGGCCTTCACCTGTCATGTCCAGTCCGTGCTTGGGGATTTACCTCAGCCGTACTCAGGATTTCAGGGTTACCGACCAGCTTTTTGTCTGTTACGGTGGGGCTCGTGCTGGTAAGGCACTGTCGGAGCAGCGCCTGTCCCATTGGTTGTGCGAGGGTGTTACCCTCTGCTACACGCTGGCTGGGCAGGATCCCCCTGGGGGCGTCAGGGCGCACTCCACTCGTGGGGTGGCTGCCTCTGCCGCTCTCCTGGGTGGGGCCTCGGTGGAGGCCATCTGTGCTGCAGCTTCATGGTCCTCCCCGGGCTCCTTTGTAAGGTTTTTCCTCATGGACATGTCCGGGGGTTCTGTCTCCCAGGCGGTTCTGGGGTCTGTGGCCTTTCCTGCTTCCCGTCCTTTGGTCGGGTAGCAGGAGTGTATGGGTATGGGCCGCAGTGTGTTGAGTCACACGTGGTTCCGCCTGTACGGTGTGTTCAAGGGGTTCTGGCTCCCTCTTGTTCGCATTCAGGTGGAGTTGACTGCGCCCCCCCTTCGTTAGGAAGGATGGGGTGACAGGGCTCCCCGCACCCCTTGATGTGGGCTTACGGGTCCTCAGGGGGTACATCTGTCGGGTCTCGCGCCCGCTCTTCCCCATTATCTCGTAAGGCTCAGAGCGGGACGCGATGCAATACGAAATATAACGATAGGTTATGTAGATAACCTAGTTATATTAGTATTGGCTAAGCGTCCCGCTCTGCGCGCCCTGAGTTCCCTCTTGAGGGATCTTTTCCTGGGACGGGTTTTGGCGAGGAAGGGTGTGACCAGGGTCATGGTTATATGGGCGGTGGCCACCATAAGGGGCGGGGCCCCATACAGGTGGGGTGCATGTGTTTTTGTTCGTGGGAGATACATTAGGTATCACAGGAGATATGAGTATCTCGTAAGGCTCAGAGCGGGACGCTTAGCCAATACTAATATAACTAGGTTATCTACATAACCTATCGTTAAGTGTTCCTCTGTACTGTTTTCTTTTGGGTTAGGCAGCCAAGCCGTCATCTTTTCTTCAGTTCCTGCTATTTTTGTATTGTTCTCTGCCATCTTCTACATTAAATACACCCTGTTAGGTTCAACCCTACCTCTGCCGCTTTTCGCTTTTCCTCCTGAACCCCCCCCCCCCCCCCCCCCCCCCATGACACTGTTAAAGCATCCTCTATGAACACTATCAGCGTCATGCTTAATTCCCTTCTCTACCGCTAGATGGCCAGCTTAAAATAGTCGTTTCCGCTGTGTTTCACTATGTTTGCAGAGCTGTGTGTGTGTGTTCTGCATTATAGCTGTGGAGACAATGGTGTGGCTCATTTGACAGACACTACTTGTAGTGCAACATGGAAAATGAAAAAAATTGTTTGTTTCTACACACTGTAGTTTGTAGTTTATTACACACTAAACATCGCGCATTTCCAAGATAATCCAGTCTTTTTTCATAGATCGCGAGATAAACCGTGCTATGTGCAATAAGCCCGAATCGTTCTGGTTGATTCCCTGAACCCCCAAATACTCCCAAATCAAAGGTATATAACATGTACATATGTAACTTCACAAAATCATCAAGGGGGGGGGGGTCGTTTTAACTCAAAACTGTGATCGATCGCCGAGCATGTTTTACGTCCGGTGAAACACAGAACTGTGATCGTTAGAAAAACATGTTTCAGGTTCGGTAAAATAGACATCGAATATACCTTACCTTAGCCAGAAGGTATTCCAAAAATAATAATTCCAAGTGATCGCATCGCCATCGCGATTACCAGTGTATTTGTCTATACACGTTTCGATGGTAAAATATGCTTAGGCAACAGAATTTCGAGGCGATCAATGTGAATCTCTGTTCAAGCAGGAGGAGTACCCTACCAAGAAAAAAATAAAGGAAGACGTGTATCCACGCCAATGCAATTCCAGTTCAGACACAGAAGATACTGCCACCTGGTGATATTCGATCGGCATTGCAATTCCAAAGTATACAAACGACCCAGGGACGGCTAGAATGACCCGGATGATGATTTAGAATGGGGGTCAGAGGAAAAAAATCAAAGGATCTAAAAACATAATATTACGTGTTTTGCGCTCAACCGCTGGCGAGCAAACAAGTAATATTACGTGATTGGCGCAGAAAGTGTTAACATGGGTCCCTGAATGTTTTCTTGACCCCAAATAGAAACACATTAGGCCACAATCAGACCAACCATTTGAGACTTTGTCTTAACGAGACGATTTAATTGGTAGCTCTGATTAAAGGTGCTATAGATAACATTCAGCAACTAGATGTCGTACTAGAGCACCAGCATGTCATTTATCCAATCAGGTGCATTCCACGTGGGGAAATGGGAAGTAGGGAGGCGGGGATACATGCACACAACATGTAAACAACAACATTAATTTTGGACCCACCAACATAAATATATGTTTGGGGAGTAAAAGCAATACTTTTATTCCACACCTTTCTAAAAGCTATGTCGATATATTGTAAAAAAATATATAATTTTAATTTACAGCACCTTTAACTCAATGGAGGCCAAAGCCGAGATAAGTCGGGTTAACTCGCCAACGGTTGGGCGCCAGACCAGAGATTTCTCGGGTTTTGGTCGTTTATTCCTTTATTCGATATTTTATTCACCACGTGGGGAAATTGGAAGTAGGGAGGGGATACATGCACGCAACATGTAAACAACAACATTCATTTTGGACCCACCAAAAATTTTTAAATGATAGATTCATTCATTAACACATTGGCGACCACGGTTTGCAGTGTAATATGGTTCTGGACGACCATGGTTTGTCAACAAACCGATGTACTTTCTAACAGCTATATATATACTTTATAGTATTGCTATCTGTCCATTCTCATTGTCACTTGAGTGCATAAACCATGCCTTCATAATGGCTTAAAGAAAATCTCGTCTTTTTTCTGGGAAGCTAGATATGAGGCTAAAGGCTAGTCACGTTATATCAAACGCCATTTCTGTTGTATATATACGAATGAAATAAAACAAACTGCTTAGCATCCGGACTATTACAGAGCATCTATGGATGAAATGGGGGCGGTGGGGGACGCCGATCAGTATTATTGATTAGCAATACAGTGTGCGTTCAAGTAGCCATATTCACTGATCGATCGCTTGCGTGTTACAACAATGTCCAATCCGGCTGTAATTTGGGTGAATAGTATCCTACCGTCAGCCCATGTGATCGCCGGCAGCATTTCGTCATTATTCATCGGCATCTGGTAGATCGATATGTCCATTGGCTGATCATAAATCCCATTATTCCAGGCTGAAATCTGCGTTCCGTAACGTGATCAAAGATGGAGGATGTTCGGCTGGGATCCAGGCTCATATGAAACGCCCCAGACAGTAAAAAAAATTATTTTCCCATTCGGCCTCAATGATACTGCAGTGGAGCGATGGCGCCCCTAAGAGGATCTGGCCGGTATTGCATGTCGCTGATTTAAATCTGGCGGGTAAATCTGCAGAGTCGATCCGGGATCTTGATCCGTTTATTAACGGGTGGAATCGAAACACGAGTTAACTCGTGGCTGGTCCTTAAAGTGTTAATGAACAATTTCTTTGGGGGAAAAGCAATACTGTTATTACGCACCTTTCTAAAAGCTCTGTGGATATATATATATATTTATATATACTGTATATATATATATATATATATATATATATATATATATATATATATATATATATATATATATATATATATATATATATATATATGAATACTCTACATACAAAGGTTTATTTATAGCACCTTAAGTCCAGAATTCCATAACTGTCCTTTACTGTAGTTGGGGAGATAACAGTGGAGAGAGTGAACCCTATGATCAGAAAAGTCACTCTTATATAGACTCTGTTAGGATTTAGGAGGCGAGGGAAGGAGAGGAGAACCCAATATGCGAATGACAGAGGAGAACCCAATATGCGAATGACAAGAAGAAAAACCAGATGGTAGTTGCTCTTCTCAAACGTTGTGTTCCTTTATTGTAGAACACGAGAGCGATAATAGGTCATCAGACAAAATACAAAAGTAAAGAACTGAATAATAAACCAAACGACTAAGCGCGTTACAGGCAAAACAATAGAGAAGGCGCAGGGGTACACGAAAATCAAAGTGCACAAAAACGGAAAACTAACAAACACTTACTTTGACTCAAAACAACAAAAGGGCAAAGACGACGTAGGCAGAGACACGACAGGTACACGGGTAAACGAGGTATGACGCCACAAGGAAGTGAGGACAGACCCACACTTAAATACACAACTAATTATAATTGGCAACACCTGGCAAGCCAGTGCAAAACACAGAAACAAACACCAAACTAGACACAAAAAGCAATATCACAAACAACAACCAGACAGGAGGACAACATTTAAACAAGGGAAGGAAGAGCCCAGGACAACATACACGAGGAAATCAAATCAATTACATTTAACCAACACAAAATAATGGCCTGCACCATCTGGCGGTGCCCGCTAGATGGCGCCATGAGACCACTGTTCATCTTGTCCTCACAACCCCAGCCAGGACTTAGTCTGGGTCTGTTACACTTACTAGGAATGAATGAATGAAATAACAGTGAAGTCAAACTATTCCTCATTTTCACTGGGCCCCCTGGTGGTCCCAGGACCACACTCTGAGAACCACTGGTCTCTGGCAGGGTGCAGGGGTGTGCGTCCTACCCTGAGCTTTTTAAAGGTAAATTAAACTTTGAAGAGCCTGCAGCAGTAAAAGGCTGATATATGAGACAGAGAGGGATTGGAACACTTACTCCACCAAATTGGTTTGTGTTGTGTTGGAGTGTAGTGTGGCTTTTCTCTGCTTGCATTGTGTGTGTAATGTAGTTGTGTTGATTATAGTTATATTACTCTGATACACACACCTATGGACACACACACACACAGAGAGAGAGAGAGAGAGAGAGAGAGAGAGAGAGAGAGAGAGAGAGAGAGAGAGAGAGAGAGAGAGAGAGAGAGAGAGAGAGAGAGAGAGAGAGAGAGAGAGAGAGAGAGAGAGAGATGGGGGGGAGGGGTTCTAATGCACCTGTCTGAGAAAATAAAGGGATAAAGGGGAGATGAACTATAGTGGTGGCAGGAGGTTGGCTGGTGTGAGGGAGGGAGGGAGGGAGGGGAAAAGAGGAACAAGATGGAGAGAGCGGCGGAGAGAGAGGAGACAGAGAGAAGAGGAGAAACAGAGAGAGAAAGGGAGAGAGAGAAAGGGAGATACATTGATAGAGAGTGAGAGAGGAGACAGGGAGAGAGAAAGGGAGAGACAGAGAGAGATAAAGGGAGATACAGAAAGAGATAGAGAAAAGAGAGCGAACGGGAGATACAGAGATAGAGGAGACAGAGAGATAAAGGGAGGTACAGAAAAAGGGGGATACAGAGAAAGGGAGATATAGCGAGAGATAGAGAGAGAGAAAGGGAGATGCAGAGAAAGGGAGAGACAGATAAAGGGAGATACAGAGAGAGATAGAGGAGACATAGAGAGATAAAGGGAGATACAGAGAAATGGGGATACAGAGAAAGGGAGAGACAGAGAAAGGGAGATACACAGAGAGAGAGAGAGAGAGAGAGAGAGAGAGAGAGAGAGAGAGAGAGAGAGAGAGAGAGAGAGAGAGAGAGAGAGAGAGAGAGAGAGAGTTCACAGAGAGAAAGGGAGAGATGGGGACAGAGGGAGATAGAGGAGACAAAGGAAGAGACAGAAAGGGAGATACAGAGAGAGATAGAGAGGAGAGAGAGAGAGAGAGGAGACAGGAAACACAAACATACTTAAAATGTTTAATTATTATTTATTAAAAAAAAATTTATTATATTTTTAGCGGTATGCAGATGATCCACTAAAGAGGGTCTACAACAGAACCTAGACATCCTACACCAGTTCTGCCAGACATGGTCTCTGAACGTAAACATGAAGAAGACTAAAGTCATGGTCTTTCAAAGGAGACACAAGTCTCAGAGTTCACTAAATACATTTATACAACGGCATGCAAATTTCTCGATTCTGATTGGCCATTCACACGTCTTTATTGGCAACAATCCACGGTCCTGGGCTCAGGACCCGCCCACAACCAAATCACATAACCCTCCCCGGCTCACTCCGGGAGAAAACAGGATCGCGGACAACAAATGGTTATGTTGAAAGCACCATAACGACTAAATATGAAGCGATTCTGTCAAGGGGAATGTGTTAGTATTTTAAACAATGTTGGATGATGTAATTGATGGGTCTTGACTCAATCTAGAACAAAAGAAAAATCGCGGATTGATTGATAGATTAATTGATTGATTTAAATTTCTTCCTTCCTACTTTCTACTGACTGCAGCGTTCTCTCTCACACTGTCGCTGGCGTACCCACAAACACACACACACACACATACACACACACACACACACATACACACACACACGCACACACACACTGTGACACACACACACACACACGCACACACACACACACACACTCCTGTCTGCAACAGCGGGGGAGTCAGACTGAGAGAGAAGCAGCGCTGTTTTAAGTGAGCATGGTCTATTGAATTGATTGATTGGTTGATTGCTAATTTTATTACTGTACCCCTGGTTTCCAACTGGTTAAGTTTAGGCTAAAAGAAATAAATAAAAAAATAGGGCGAAGAAAACTTTTTTCCTATAGGGCAAAGAAAACGTTTTAATTTGTTTTACCTACTTTATATTCTGCATCTGGTAATAAAATTTTCAATCAATCATTCCAATAATACACAGTTGGATGTGTTAGTTGGTTGGATGCACTTCAAGCTGCTTCCACATGAGGCAACTTCTCTCAATCATTCCAATAATACACAGTTGGATGTGTTAGTTTGGTTGGATGCACTTCAAGCTGCTTCCACATGGAGTTGTGGGAACTACTTTTTCTGGCGGATGGTTTTTTCAATAAATCTTCGATTAATGTGTGTTTATTGTATAGAAATAA
The DNA here is from genome assembly GCF_963971535.1 of Notolepis coatsorum. Lineage (NCBI taxonomy): Eukaryota > Metazoa > Chordata > Actinopteri > Aulopiformes > Paralepididae > Notolepis > Notolepis coatsorum. The sequence goes on from NC_140169.1 coordinate 86,605,091, forward strand.
GGTTGGATGAATCTGGCAGTTGTATAAAAGCTTTACACCACGTGCAGTCGTGATTTGTGACCAATAAACCATGCCTAGGGGGGTCTAACGACCCTCGGCTGCGCCTCGGGCCTAACAACCACCCCTAGGCATGGTTTATTGGTCACAAACCACTCCTGCGTGTGATGTAATGCTTAATTAAATTAGGCACACACATCTTAGAAAACACAAAAAGTTACCCATATTTGGGATTGAAAATAAATCATAATGGTAACTTCAACATGGCTGTGAATGAACAAGTAGACGGGAAGAAGGGCTTTTTATGCCATCAAAAGGAAAATTCCAATTAACATCCCAATTAGGAAAAACATCCATTAGAAGTCCTGCATGCAGAATTGTGCAAAAACCTATTTAGAATTCACAGACTGCCAATAATGCATGCAGGGCAGAACTTGGCCAATACCCTCTAATTATTCAAATGCAAAAGCGAGCCATCACATTTTACGGCTTCAGGACAGACACCAAGCAATCTGGCCCAACCAAATAATCTCAAAACAAAAAGAAAATTATATAAAATATTGGAACAAATCAACCAAATCACAAAGTAAATTAGAATTCTATTTGACCCTAAACAGACAGTACACGGTGGCAGAATACCTGACCACCACGAATGATATAAAACTAAGAAAAACTTTGACACAGTACAGACTGAGTCGACATAGCCTGGCCATAGAAACAGGCCATCACAGGCAGAACTGGCTGTGTTCTCTTTGTCATCAGGGAGATGTTGAGACAGAATCTCACTTCCTACTACACTGTGAGAAATATAAGGATCTATTCTAAGAGAGGTTTTCTTTGATATAATAAATACAATTGAATTGATCCACAGTTAGTTTATCCATCTCCCTGATCCTCAAAAGCTGTCATATGTGGGGAGAAAAGTCAGTGTGCAGTATTAGCTGCAAAATATTGTTGTCATAAAATAAGAGAACAAGCTCTGTAAATACACATTCCTTGGTGGCTACATCTGTCAAATGATTACCTGATTTAATGATTATTTGGTAATTTAATGAGTTTCTGTTCATTCTATGTTATTGTTTGTATGTTGGACTTGCTTTGGCAATAAGTACTTTTATATTTCATGCCAATAAAGCCTATTTTGAATTTGAATTTGAGAGATAGAGAGGAGACAAAGAGAGAGAAAGGGAGATACAGAGAGAGAGAAAGGGAGAGAGAGTATTTATTAGAATAACTGTGGGTGTATACAAGTATCTGTGTATTTATGTATGTACTTGCGTTTGTGTAGTGCACGCCTGTGTGCGTTTGTAGTATGTGTATGTGTGCATGCACACATGTTTGTGCTTGTGCTTGTGCAGCAGCAATTGATGATGATATGCCTCATCTGATAAGGTCATTAACCACAAATTGGCCATCAACAGAGAGGTCACGCTGCTGAAAAAGTCATTATACGAGTGTTGAATTGAAATGAGATGAGAGAGACCTGGGGGTCATGTTTTTATCTCCTGGACAGTCTCAATATACTGTACCTACTAGTAATGTACCTAATGTAGCAACACTCAGGTCTGAGTAACTATCTTGATAATAGATATATCAGTGTTTGCAAATAAACACTAATACATCCGACTTGCTTGGTGACATGTGGGTGCATTACTGGGTCCAAAGGTGTTTATATTCTACATGAATGATATTTGCAACGTGTCCAAATTGCTAAAGTTTGTTTTGTTTGCAGATGATACAAATGTATTTTGTTCTGGTAAAGATTTTGAGCAGCTTCTAGATACAGTGGATACTCAGTAGAAAACTTTAAAATGATGGTTTGATCAAGTTAAATTTAAATAAAATGTATACCATGGATATAGAAAAATGCAATAATCAAAAACAAATCATGATAGATATTGTTTGAATGGAAAGAGTTTATGAAAATAAATTTAGTTATAGACCAAAAACTGCTGGAAATCTTGTCACAAACGGGTCAATTGTGACAAATAGTGAGTCCACACGTGAAACCAAATGAACAATATCATTTATTTAAACTAGTGCTGTCAATCGATTAAAATATTTAATCACGATTAATCGCATGATTGTCCATAGTCTCAACGACTACCGCCCTGTAGCTCTCACCTCCATAGCCATGAAGTGCTTTGAGAAGCTAGTAAAGGGCTACATCTGCTCCTCCCTCCCCATCAACATGGACCCCCTGCAATTTGCATACCGCCCCAACAGGTCCACGGAGGACGCCATAGCCCATGTGCTGCACACAGCAGCATCACACCTGGACAAGAGGCAGGGGAACTATGTGAGAATGCTATTCATCGACTACAGCTCGGCATTCAATACCATAGTCCCCTCCATACTCATAGCCAAGCTCAGGGACCTGGGCTTGAACTATGACCTCTGCCAGTGGGTCTTGGACTTCCTGACGGGCAGACCCCAGGTGGTGAGAGCAGGCAACTGCACCTCCTCATCCATCACCCTCAACATAGGGGCCCCCCAGGGCTGTGTTCTGAGTCCCCTCCTCTACTCCCTGTACACACACGACTGTGTGGCTCAGCGGAGTAGCAATACAATCATCAAATTTGCTGACGACACAGTGGTGGTGGGCCTGATCTCTGCCAACGACGAGAGGGCCTACCTGGAAGAGGTCAAGGTCCTGGCGGGATGGTGCCAGGAAAACAGCCTCTCCCTGAACGTCAGCAAAACAAAGGAGATGATTGTGGACTTCAGGAGGTCGGGGGTCAAGGACTACAGCCCCCTCAGCATCGACGGGGCACCGGTTGAGAGAGTCAACAGCTTTAAGTACCTCGGAGCCTACATATCCGAGGACTTGACATGGACCACACACATTGACAGTGTTGTGAAGAAGGCACGACAACGCCTCTACTTCCTCAGGCGCCTAAGGAAGTTCCAAGTCAGTCAGAAGATCCTTAAGAACTTCTACTCATGTACAATAGAGAGCATCCTGACTGGCAACATCACCTCCTGGTTTGGGAATAGCACTGCACAAGACCGAAGCAGACTACAAAGAGTGACACGTTCAGCCGAACGCACAATTGGAGGGGGGCTCCCCACCCTCCAGAACATTTACAACAAGCGTTGCAGGGGCAAGGCTAAGAGAATCATTAAAGACTCCAGTCACCCGAACAACTGCCTCTTTGAACTGCTGCGGTCAGGCAAGCGATACCGGAGTCTCAAGGCGAGCACAGAAAGACTCAGAAGAAGCTTCTATCCCCAGGCCATCAGGCTGCTAAACGAACAATGAACACTACACAACAACAACCATCAAACGCACATAGCACACACATCCACACGCACACACTCACTTTAAACAAACACACTGTAGCACCCACTCCACACACTTTATAGCACACACTCACTTTAAACAAACACACTGTAGCACCCACTCCCCACACTTTATATTTATTGATGAAGGATTGCACTACAACTCGTACACCTTACTGTAAATTGTACCTAAATTGTACCTCATCCCATTTCTGCTTTGCACTATATAGTACTGTACATTAGTACACTGCATAGTATTGTATATTATATGGTAACTCAGTTACGTCTATTCTGCATCGAACATTGTACATATGTCTATACTGAACACTGTGACCTCATTTTCTACTTCTAAATTACATGCTATACTATGTTATTTGATACTATCTTGTCTAGCACAGTCTCTGGAGCGTAACAGTAAGAAGCATTTTGTATGAAAGTATTCTGTACTTCTGTATGACAACTATTAAAGAAACTTAAACTTACAGAAACTTAGTTAACTCGCGATTAATCGCAAATTAATCACATTTAAAAAAAAAAATGTATCTACCTTAAACTGATATTTTTCAAGTTCCAAGTTAATACTCTTATCAACATGAGTCAACAAATGCTTGCTTTATGCAGACATTTAACACAAAAGGATGACCCTCATGCATTGCAAATTTGCTCATTCAAAACAGAGTGATGCACAAAATAACTTAAAAGAAAATAATCATTTAAAACAATGAATAAAGTGTGCGTGAAATAATAGGGGAAAGAAAACGTTAGGAACTTGTTACATTAACCCACACAAGGGCAGCTCTCTTTCTCTTTTGCCCCTTCCTCATCTCTCTCACCCCCCTCCCTCTATATATATCTCACTCACACACACACACACACACACACACACACACACACACTATCAATGAGAGCATCAATAATACACCTGAGTGAAGTCTAGTTAAAAAAAAGTAATAAAAAAAAATAATAATAATAATATTTTCTTCTTAAAAGTTAATCGTGAGTTAAAAAAATAGTGGCGTTAATAGAATCGGGCGATAGCGCGTTAATACCGTGTTAACTTTGACTTAATTTAAACCTATATAACAACCAATCATTTATATAAACAACGAATAGGCTATGTATAAGAATCAGTGATGAATGCAGTGTGTGGATGAGTGAAAAGTGAAGTGTGGTGCAGAGTGGTGTGGTAAGTAAGACAATTATAATTCAATGGGTGGTAGATAACCTGTTCAGAGGAGATGGAGAAGCAGAGAGAGAAGGTTAAACAGGGACATATTTATACAGGCAGCTCCAGTGGTGCAGTCGTAATATGGGAACTGGTTACACGCCACGTGCACGCGCGCTCCCCCGCACGCGCATACATGTTCCCTCAGTTGCGCACAGAACAGATGATATTATGCATAACAATGGAGATCAAGCAGCCCCCCACCTTCTCGTAGGTTCCTATTATTATGCAAAGTCTAGGTGAGAAGTGCCGGGTAGCTTTCTACAACGGCCGGGTACTTATCATTGCGCGCACTTCTGCCCTGAGTGACTACTAATAACACGCTGTGTAACCACGTGTGTGCACGACTGCACCCCTGGGCAGCTCTCACTGCCCAGGTGAGTCTAATTGGGCTGAAGAGCCACCCACTCTACCAATGCTCCCTAGAGAGACAGCAGCCTCACCAATAAGCAGGCAGAGTGGGGGCCGTCCCAAGCTCTATTGCAATATTGTACAAAACAAAATACATTCTCAATCCAAACTCACTACATGTTCTTTAATTTTACCATTCTTTAATAATTAATAGTTCCATACATTACCTACTGTGTGGAGGTTTGGGGAAACCTCAAACAATCACAAATAAAAATGTTATGCTACATTCTCCTCTCCTCTCCTCTCCTCTCCTCTCCTCTCCTCTCCTCTCCTCTCCTCTCCTCTCCTCTCCTCTCCTCTCCTCTCCTCTCCTCTCCTCTCCTTGCCTCTCCTCTTATTTCCGCTCTCTTCTCTCTCCTCTCCTCTCCTCTCCTCTCCTCTCCTCTCCTCTCCTTGCCTCTCCTCTTCTTTCCGCTCTCTTCTCTCTCCTCTCCTCTCCTAACCCTCTCCCCTGTGCCTGTGGATGGTATTCATTCCGTACACCAAATGAGTCAATTAAAATGTCCCTCCCCCCTCTCTCCTCCTCAGGGACCTGTTGGTGACCCTGGGGCTGGGTCAGGTGTTGTCGTTGCTGATCTGTGGTATCGGTTTGACCAGTAAGTACCTGGCCAATGATTTCCACGCCAACACGCCGGTGTTCCAGGGATTCCTCAACTACATCCTCCTCTTCCTCGTCTACACAACCACACTGGCTGTCAGGCAAGGTAAGAAGAGAGCAAGAGTGCGTATGTGTGTGTGTGTGTGTGTGTGTGTGTGTGTGTGTGTGTGTGTGTGTGTGTGTGTGTGTGTGTGTGTGTGTGCGTGCGTGCGTGTGCGTGCGCGTGTGTGTGTGTGTGTGTGTGTGTGTGTGTGTGTGTGTGTGTGTGTGTGTGTGTGTGTGTGTGTGTGTGTGTGTGTGTGTTTGTACTCATACCACACGGGATATCTTATTTCACACCAAGCAGGAGGGTGGGCTGGGTGTTTGAATGGACTTACATTGGGCCACAAGGCTCAGCCATCTTCTCAACATGCTGAACAGTGACGGCCGGCGCGTCAGAGAGCAGGCCAGAGCCTCTCTGTTCCTGGACCTGCAGAGGCGCAAAGGTCCCCCTGGCACTGGGGTTGGACCCAAGCTTCCTGGGCTACAGGAAGAAACCCAGCGGGAAGCTGGACAGTCGCTCCCTAGGATTCGGTGTGTGGTCTGACTGGCCGGACTTGAATGACCTATTCGGCTGGTCTCACGTGGCCCTGGAGTGGGTGGGGCCAAATTCAGAGACTGCGAATGTCTCTGAAGAGATCATCTCTGACCCTCACGTATCTGTGAGGGCAACCGTCAACATCTGTGGAACAGAACATGAACTCACACCTACCAATGCCCGTGGTCATCTCAGTCTACTATTGGACGCTAGGTGGGTGGGGCTCACATTATTATAATGAGTCTCCTCAGTCTACTATTGGACGCTAGGTGGGTGGGGCTCACATTATTATAATGAGTCTCCTCGTCTACTATTGAACGCTAGGTGGGTGGGGCTCACATTATTATAATGAGTCTCCTCAGTCTAATTGGACGCTAGGTGGGTGGGGCTCACATTATTATAATGAGTCTCCTCGTCTACTATTGGACGCTAGGTGGGTGGGGCTCACATTATTATAATGAGTCTCCTCAGTCTACTATTGGACGCTAGGTGGGTGGGGCTCACATTATTATAATGAGTCTCCTCAGTCTACTATTGGACGCTAGGTGGGTGGGGCTCACATTATTATAATGAGTCTCCTCAGTCTACTATTGGACGCTAGGTGGGTGGGGCTCACATTATTATAATGAGTCTCCTCAGTCTACTATTGGACGCTAGGTGGGTGGGGCTCACATTATTATAATGAGTCTCCTCAGTCTACTATTGGACGCTAGGTGGGTGGGGCTCACATTATTATAATGAGTCTCCTCAGTCTACTATTGGACGCTAGGTGGGTGGGGCTCACATTATTATAATGAGTCTCCTCAGTCTACTATTGGACGCTAGGTGGGTGGGGCTCACATTATTATAATGAGTCTCCTCAGTCTACTATTGGACGCTAGGTGGGTGGGGCTCACATTATTATAATGAGTCTCCTCAGTCTACTATTGGACGCTAGGTGGGTGGGGCTCACATTATTATAATGAGTCTCCTCGTCTACTATTGGACGCTAGGTGGGTGGGGCTCACATTATTATAATGAGTCTCCTCAGTCTACTATTGGACGCTAGGTGGGTGGGGCTCACATTATTATAATGAGTCTCAGTCTACTATTGGACGCTAGGTGGGTGGGGCTCACATTATTATAATGAGTCTCAGTCTACTATTGGACGCTAGGTGGGTGGGGCTCACATTATTATAATGAGTCTCCTCAGTCTACTATTGGACGCTAGGTGGGTGGGGCTCACATTATTATAATGAGTCTCAGTCTACTATTGGACGCTAGGTGGGTGGGGCTCACATTATTATAATGAGTCTCCTCAGTCTACTATTGGACGCTAGGTGGGTGGGGCTCACATTATTATAATGAGTCTCCTCGTCTACTATTGGACGCTAGGTGGGTGGGGCTCACATTATTATAATGAGTCTCCTCAGTCTACTATTGGACGCTAGGTGGGTGGGGCTCACATTATTATAATGAGTCTCCTCGTCTACTATTGGACGCTAGGTGGGTGGGGCTCACATTATTATAATGAGTCTCCTCAGTCTACTATTGGACGCTAGGTGGGTGGGGCTCACATTATTATAATGAGTCTCCTCGTCTACTATTGGACGCTAGGTGGGTGGGGCTCACATTATTCTTTTTTAATCAACTTTTTCTCCTTTTTCTGTTTTTCTCCCATCCCAATTTAGTCGTGCCAATTCCCCCCTCCCCTGTCTTGATCGTTGCCCCACTGGTCGGTCGTAGGGAGGGTAGAAGAATATCGCATGTCCCCTCCGATACATGCAGAGTCAGCCAGCCACTTCTTTTCACCTGCCAGCATGGACTCTCATTGGCGAGGTGTAACGTGTGGGAGGCTCACACTGCCCTCTACATCTCCTGTCCTTGCTGTGCAGGCGCCCTGACCGACCTGTAGGAGTCGCTGTTTACAACGACCAGATTACCACCCATCGACTCCCCTCCCGCTGACTCTGCCAATTGAGTCAGTATGACGGCCGGTCCAAGCCGGAGGCAACGCTGACAGCCGGATTCGATACCGGTGTCTCACGAGTTGGTGACGAACGCTTATAAAGAAACGAATTGCCAATAAATGTGAAGTTATCTTTGAAACTGTTGTCAAGCGTCGTCAATATACCCCCCCCCCCCCATTTCCTCACTAATGGAACTGGTGTTGCAGAGTCACGTTAGTTAGTTAGATAGTTTAGCGTTAGCTGAACGGCTACTAACGTTAGCCAGTTGATCAATTCAATTCATGTCTCCTCCTCGACTTCCACTGTTTGTTGATAACTGTGATGCGGCTCTCGCCTTCTGTAGTAGCGAAGCAAAGATAGATGAGAAGAAATTATATGAATGAATCGTTTTTGACCGATGCAAAGACTCTAACAACAGATGCAGCGCGAGTTCAACCTGAATTCTAGCCAATGCGCACTTATTCCACTGGTGCACTCGCATCTTGAAAATGTATGCCTGTGCACCGATGCAAATCTGTGAATCTTAACATCACTAACACGCACACACGCACGCACGCACGCACACACACACACACACACGCACACACATAAAACCGCATACACACAAACACATACAATTTGCATACACACAAACACATAAAATCGCATCCCCCACACACACATACAAACAAACATACAGAAACAGGCATGCATGCACAGATACACACACACGTCTCCAGTGTTGTGCTAGTTACTGAAAAATAGTAACTAGTTACCATTACTAGTTACTTCATTTAAAAAGTAACTCAGTTACTTTACTGATTACTTACACCAAAAAGTTATGCGTTACTGTGAAAAGTAACTTTTTAGTTACTTAAAAAACAAAAACAACATTATTTCAATTGCTCCCATTAATGCCCTTACAGATTCTTACAGTCAAAATCTGTTGATCAACTTGACAGTTTACATTCATTTGATTTCACATCACTGAACTCTGCTAAGTAATGTGGTCATAAAGATAAAAATGACCACATTGTATAGAGTGGGTGTAGTGTTGTAAGAATAGGGTGTTGCCTGCTCCTTTAAGAGTGATGCGTTGTGGGATATATAGGTGGTCTACGCAAGCAGCGAATAGTCATATAGTCAGAGTGTACACGGGAACGGTAGAGAAAGGTAGCATTTAATTTGTGTGTAACGTTAGTCAATAACATTAAGAATAGAGAGCTGTTGTCAACCCTGCAAATGGAAATAAATGCCCAGTCCTTGAGAGAACGGTTTCTTGGTTTACTTTACTGTCACCACCTGTTACGACCCTGGCTCAAAGGCACGCAACCTATGTGCAACCCAACACCAAAACCCTGTGCTCTAACTCAAAATGCTACTATATCAAGGAACTATTAGTGTAAACCAAAGGACAAGGACTGGAAGAACGTGACAGCTCTTCCTCTAAGCACAGACACTGCATGTGTGTTACCAGGGCTGGTTTTAAAGCTCCCAGCAGGTAACCAATCAGCACTAATTAGCTAATTGGCAGCCCTCAACCTGCATGCACAGTGACACAGGAGTGATCAGGCTCCTGGTACATAACACCTCCCACACCAAACTGGTTGCCCCAGAGGCAACCACCACACAACAACCCATAAACAAAAACAACAAAAACAACTGTGACCCATTAATTGTCAGGGCCACTACCACAACAGCGATAGCGGGTTGGCCCCTGTCGAACACGACCACCAACCGTGTTGTATGCTCCCTTTCAACAGGCCCCTCCACCGATACCGACCTGTCAAAAATAGACTGCAAACCAAAATCAATCTGAGAACTAATCTCACTGCGCTCAACAGAACAGAACACAGCAAAACAAAAACCATAGATCACTGATACCACCACCGCGCCCATATCCATCCCACCTGGCACTGGCAGTTCAGGATACTGCAAACCGTGAACATCCAGAGTAGGATGTACCGCCTCAGGTACAGCCCCACCGTCCCTGGAACATGGCAGTATGACAGTCACAAAAACGTCTGGAACACCATCTAAAATGGCGTCACCCAAAATAACATTGTCCTGATCAAAATCAAAATGGCTGCCACTCAACAGACCAGGTCGCGAAGACGCCTCCTGCTTCACAGGACACAGGTAACTAGGTTGACCATCACACCTAGTGCATGGCAGAGAATCAGTGTGGACAGGTGGATCAATGTCAGAATCATCAACTGACATACTGGGACCATCCCTGCCCACAAGTGAAACATTAGGGACAATAGAGCTACTGTGGGAAGGCTGGCAGCCTAAGTCAGGCTTAGTAGCCTCTCCAACTAGAACGGTGTCACATGAAACAACAGCACCTCTCATAGCATCCTTCCCACCCTCATCCTCCAATTCGTTCGTGGCCTCAGCCACCGTACAGGCTGGGAAGACCTTGAGACACTGCGCTGCAATATCATCTCCTGCCACATGCTTCTCCGGCACGCATGTCAAGTCTGGTTTCACCACCGGGCCTAACACAAAGGCACAATCAAGAGAATCATTATGCAGAGGTACATCCACAGTGTGCTTTCCAAAATTCTCAACAGGTACACATTTTAATTCAACAAAGAATGTGTCACTAAGTGTAATGTCCCAAGTTGAAGTATCAGCAACATCACTTTGACATTTCCCGTGCCACAGCACACACAGGGAACACTCCTGGATGTTTCTGTGCCAGCTCATTAGGGACCTCAGAAACCACAGGAATGGGAGTTACAACCGGAGTAGCCAACACTTTGTCACCAGCCAAATCATTCCCTAGAATGAAGGACACCCCCTTTATGGGAATGTGAGAACATACCCCCACAACAACATTGCCTGATACTAAGGGAGAATTGAGCGTGACCTCATGCAAAGGTGCATCCACAAATCCACCCCCAAAGCCCCGAACAACGACACCGGAATGCAAAGAAGAGTTTTCTGAAAACGGCAAAACCCCCTCCAGAATGAGGGACTGAAAAGCACCGGTATCTCTCCAAATTGTTATAGCCTGTTTGGACTCTAGTGCATTAGCCAGGGAAACAAATCCATCCACCATAAACTTTGAGGAACCCTCAAGCTCTTTGTCCACACGTTTGATACTTCCCCCATCACCATCTAACGTTGGCATAGGCGTTCTGCATATGGTTTCTACCAGAGCCACGGTTCTGACATTTTTCTGCTCAAGCACCGGGCACCCAGCAACGATATGACCAGGTTCTTTACAGTAGAAACAGATAATCCCTTCTGGGAATGCACCAGCAGAACCACCCCGCCTAGGAGGTGAAGTTAACTGACCAGCAGACACAGGTTTTGGGAAACGGCCCCCCTGAACAGGACGCCTATCCCCGGACTCAACACGGTAGTCCTCCAAAAACACGGACTTGTGTGTCAACACAAACTCATCAGCGAAGACAGCGGTGTCGCCTACCTTCGATACCTTACGCTCATTTAGATGTGTGGAAACGGTATCAGGAACACATCTTTTAAATTCCTCTAGGAGAATCAACTGCCTAAGCTGCTCTCTTGACTCTGCCTTCTGAGAAGTGCACCACCTGTCAAACAGGTTCTCCTTCTCCCTTCCAAAATCAACATAAGACTGTCCCTCCGACCTGCGATAACCTCTAAAACGCTGACGATAGGCCTCAGGGACCAACTCATAAGCCCTCAATATGGAAGCTTTAACAAGCTCATAATCAGCGCTTTGTTCAAGGGACAGAGCAGTATAGGCTTCTTGTGCCCTACCAACTAAAACACATTGCAGCAGCAGTGTCCAGGCGGTATCAGGCCACTTCAATGTGGTTGCCACCCGTTCAAAAAGGGGAAAATATTTCTCCACGTCTTTCTCAAAAAATGGAGGCACCATCCTAATATTCCTGCCTACATCAAAACCGGAACGTGACTCTGAATGCAGAGCACCCGCCTATAAGGCAGCATGCTTAAACTCAAGCTCCTTCTGCGCACGCTCGTGCACCAGCAACATTTGTCTCTCCTCCAGCAACATTTGTCTCTCCTTAAGCTCCCGCTCCTCTTTCCTCTCTTTAAGCTCACGCTCCTCTCTCCTCTCTCTCTCCTTAAGCTCACGCTCCTCTCTCCTCTCCTCACGCTCCCGCTCTAGCTGCCTTTCCTTAAACTCCAACTCCCTAATCCTCCACTCACCCTCTGCACCAGGTAATAGCGGAGACGCGTCAGACAAAGGAGGCTCCTCCACCCTCTCCTCAAGCACCTGCTCTCCAATGAGTAACACCCTTAAAGCACTCAAGGCAGTCGGCTTCAAATGTTTCTCACTTGCAGTAAGCTCTACCCTGTAGTGCACCGCAAGTTCTAGAAGTTGTTCCTTGGAAAACTTCCCCAACATATCATGAGACGGGTGATCAACAAAGTCCTTGATGGAAGCCATCGTTACTGTACCAGTCACCACAAGCTACTCACTATACTTTACAGTCACGAAGAACCACTAACGAACCATGAAGAACCACTAAAGAACCACTGAAAAACCACTAAAGACCCACCAAAGAACCACTGAAGACCCCCTAACGAACCACTGAAGAACCACGAAGAACCACTGAAGAACCATGAAGAACCACTGAAGAACCACTGAAGAACCACTGAAGAATGCTAATGCCAATAAAAACAATAAAGGGACGCGGTGGAAATGTGTGCTCTACTAATGTGAGTGCACCTTTCTAATTTGCAAAAAAAAATTAAATAAAAAACAACCACCCTGAAATAAATAGACGTGTCATACACGCAGGGTGTCAGGTGCTAACAGGTATGTTAACCAAACACTCAAAACAAACAAAACAAATACAACAAACAAATTCAAACAGGTGGCCCTTCTAACCTGATATGATTACTTATGCTTCTACATCTAAACTGCAGTCACAACCGGCCCACCACATGTCTACCCTAAGAAACACTAAATCAAGCCCTACCACACTACCTGTGTTTTCTGGCCCCCCTAACCTACCTACCCTTAAACTAATGCCCTGTAGACCTAACCATCTTCAACCACACCTGCTACCAGTCAAAGATCATACTTGACCATCCACCCGTCCAGTACATGATACGGTACCAGACAAGTAGATGGTGCCAATCCCTTCCCTGACTGCCCCAGGAGTATGTGGTGCACAGGAAGCTAACCAACAACCAGAAAATAATGTCCCTATCTACATGTGGTGCCCACTAAACTATATATTTTAACAGCATAAGTAGTCACATCAAATTACAAACAAATAAGGCATACTCACCTGTTTGACGAAAACGGCTCAAGCCCCCACGTTACACAATATGTAACGAACACCACCCAAACCATAATACCATGACACCCTGTGTAACACAAAAAAAAATCACTTTGAGTGCTAATGAAACAGAGGTTTGAACATACTGAAGTAAAAGTTTTGTGTACTCACATTTCTACCAGATGCCTGTTTTTAAGTTCCAGCTGAGAGGTATGAGCTGGAAAACATAATGGTTCCATAGCCTGAAGTCTTATGTACTCCAGGTCAAAAGTTTATAAAATTCCCACAGAAAAGGTTTTTGTAATGTGTGTACCGGTAAACATTCAGCATGATTATCCAAAATGGCCGTCCGCTTACATTCTTTCAGAGGCTCTTGTCAAAACAATGGACTTCTTTGTCTTCTTGTGTCACCTTCCCCCACTTTCGCCGGATGTTTCGTCTTGTAACCCGAGACTGGAAGCAGGGTGACGATCAAAAGGCGGCAAATTCAACTTTCTATTCAACTATTGGTTGATCGGGGAAAATGCAGCCCGGAGCCGACAGACAAGGGCAAAGTGCCGCAATGTGTGCGTGAGTGCGTGTCCGATTCTTAACTCAATCAGCGCCAGAGGGATATGTGTGATGTGTGGTTAAAAGGCCATCGTTCTAAAGTATAGGAATATGTGGCGGTGTTTGCAGGGCTATAACTATATTCTATATTCTAGCTATGGATACAATACTATGGCCCATCGAGTATCTATCGTTCAATATGTGAAAAAGAAATTAATTTTTGTATCCATACATTCCCGTTTTACCGTGGTGAATATAAGTATGGTTTTAGAGCGGTCTAGGGTAATTCCTGGGAGGCTGGTAATAGCCTGCAACGTGTATTATACTAAATGCATTGGCGTTCCGTCCCTACACACACTACAATAAAAAAATCAAATGCATATGATAGGTATTATGTTCCATCATGAATGCATGAAAGGATAGGCGGTCGGGTGGCGTAGCGGAGATTGCGCTCGTCAACAATGCAAGAGGCTGCGGTCTCGACTCCCGGAGTCAGCATTGCCTGCGGCTTCGGCCGATCGTCATACTAACTCGTTTGGCTGAGTTAGCGGGAGGGAAGTCGTGGGTGGTAATCTGGCATTGTGGACAGCGACGCCTACAGGTCAGGTCTGGGCGCCTGCTCAGCGAAAGGCAGGAAGTGGTGAAGGCAGCATGACCTCCCACGCATTACACTTCACCAATGAGAGTCCTCGCTGCCAGGTGAAAAGAGAGCCACTGGCTGTCTCCGCATGTGTCGGAGGAAGCATGCGGTAGACTTCAGGGTTCCCTTGTACCGACCAGTAGGGGGAACATGTGCACAACGACCAGGTAGGGGAGGGGGGAATTGGCATAACGACTAAATTGGGATGGGGAGAAAAAGAGGAAAATCGGAGAAAGAGAGGATTAAAATAAAAAATCAGTTTTTTGATGTTTTGATCGTCACCAACGGAATACGTTATGGACTAGTGTTACACACATACGCTAAGATCGCAATGAAGACATTCTTGGATCAACGCAAGATTGATATCATATAGCCCTTACCTTCACTAGGATGTACCCCAAAAAGAATATTCCAATTATCTGATCGCCATTCCAAGTATTGATGTCCATCGTGTCGCCAAAACATAATCCACCACAAAACACGGATCGGGACTACTTGATTCTTCTCAATCCGAGCGTTATAACCGCTCGGCCTGCCCGGAGAAAAATAGCCGACCCGGACCCATATAATCGACGCACAGCCCAAGACACAAGGTTTCAAAGGGTGCTTGATACCGCCGCCTCATAGGATGCGGCCGGTATTGCACTTTTGCGATCTCAGACTCATTCCCTATGATAACACCAGGCTCCCTGGATGGATAATGAATGGAAATATCAAATAAAAGAAATAACGATGAAAACCCAACTTTTCTCGGGTTTGGCGCTCAAGCATCGGCGAGTTAACCCGACTTATCTCGGGTCTGGCGTCCAATGAGTTAAGAGGTTAAGAACACATTTTCACAAGTTCATGAATCCAACAGGGATCTTTCTTAAATTTCTTTTTACAAAGTTTGTTATTTAAGAAGACACTTTCGAGAATGAGGTCGATTGTGTTTCCAAACAAGAACCCGTCTGTGGGCAAGCGGCAGTGGTATCAAAACCTGCAATTTAGTTATTTGACCAAAAATATCAATATGAATGTTTCATGCTGCAGATACACAGAGATGCCCATTTATGTGCCTTATTAAGTTGAATCAGTTCTGATCTTGAATTTATTGAAATTATACATTTTTTATTGAAAACCAGAAACAGCTAGGAGGCATGGGAGGGTGGTGTCTATGGGAGAAAAAACCCTTGGGATTGTAAGTAAATGATGCAACGTACCCGCAATGACAGAACACACTTTAAAGGGACATTTAGTCACCTGAATCCTATCATTCTGTTGTGTGGAGGACATGTGAAAATCAGACATAAAACTTGCCAGGTATTCGATGTCTCGAGAGCTTTTTGGTTTGGTCCCTACCAATCTGTTAGACTCCAAATTATAGAAAATATGGGAGTTAAGATCAACAAGTCACTTTTCTTTGTTTGGCTGGTCCTTGATAGTCACCCTCTGTCTCCAGAGATCCAGCATCCTCGTTACATAGTGCTGTGACCTCAGGCCCAATAAAGAGCAGACAACATGAGAGTCATTTAACTCTGGTTCTGCTGTGTCTACCGGTCGTCCCAGGCGTACTACTTCTGTAGCACGCAGCAGTCCAGTCAGCCCAGGACTTGCACTGTTGCTTATGTCCATTCTTTCACCGTGAACAAGAAATTAACTAAGTTACTACACAACATAACACTAACTAACTAACAAAAACACAACAAATGTCCAAAAACGAATTCACATAAACCAAGGATAGAGAAGAAAGTAAAGATAGAAAAAAGTCACTCAGAGTTGCTCTCACATTCACTCCACCCGCTCACTCACGACACCCACTCAGAGAGAGAGAGAGAGAGAGAGAGAATGAAAGAGAAAGTTATGATATTCCAAAAAATACCCAGCCTACAACAACACAAATTCCTCCTAGACACAATTGCCCTAGAACACACAAAAAACTACACCTATCTCGGCCTAAACATCAGTGCTACAGGGGACTTCAACCAAGCTGTAAACGACCTGAGAGACAAAGCAAGAAGGGCTTTTCATGCTATCAAAAGGAACATCAAGCTAGACATTCCAATTAAAATCTGGCTCAAAATATTAGACTCTGTCATAGAACCCATTTCCCTGTATGGTTGTGAGGTCTGGGGCCCACTTGCAAACCAAGATTTCACAAAATGGGACAAACACCAAATTGAGACTCTGCATGCAACATTTTGCAAATCCATTCTCCGCACCCAACGGAAAACACCAAATAATGCATACAGAGCAGAACTAGGAAGATACCCACTAATTATCAAAATCCAAAAAAGAGCATTTAAATTCTATAATCACCTAAAAGAAAGTGACCCAGAGGCGCTCTAGTAGCACACCATGTAATGCGCTGCGTCGCGAAACGGCCGACCCGGGTTCCACTCCCTGACCCGGCATCCTTTGCCGAATGTCTTCCCCTGCTCTGTCTCCCATATTCTCATCTCCCTCTCTCTCTACCGGACTGCCCGGTAGTACAAACCAATAAAAAATCTACAAAAACATATTTAAAAAAGAAAAGAAAAGAAAGTGACGCAGACACACTCCATAACAAAGCCCTCACCTACAGAGAGACCCTTGAGAGATGCCCACTCAGCCAGATGGTTCTGGGACTCTGCTCACAAACACAAGCAGAGCCACCAGATAGAAACCACACTGGACTAAACCAAATTATAAGAAAACAAAAAGAAAACTATCTGACACATTTGAAAGAATCAACCCAAAACCAGAGCAAATTGAAATGCTATTTGGCCCTAAACAGAGAGTACACAGTGGTAGAATACCTGAGCACTGTGACTGACCCAAAACTATGAAGATCCTTGACTAGGTACAGACTCAGCGAGCACAGCCTTGCCATCGAGAAAGGCTGCCATAGGCAGACCTGGGCCCTCATTTATCAAGTTTTCTTAGAAAACCTTCTATTCCCACACGTAAGCACAGAATTTAGAATGTGTGCACGCACAAAAAAAACGGTATTTATCACACGTGCGTACACAGGTCCTACGCACAGTTGTCTTGATAAATATCACCTTGCTCCTAAGCTGGAGCTCGTGCACTGTTTTAAGTATTTGCATACCAGAACCGCCCCGATTAACCATATACGGTAATGGAACACCCCCATGAAATGTGGAAAAGTGGACTAAGCCGAGGGAAGCGTGTTGTACACGGTGATGTCGGATATTATATCTATTAACTTCCTAAAAGACCATTGCTGCCTGGACACCGCAAACACTAATAAAGACCATTAACCACTGGTAGCATTATGTCGGGAAAATCTTTATGAAATAAACAAATGTGAATTAAAGAATTTAAAAACAAAGTTTAGCATATTAAATCGTTTTATAAGCTTTCTGAGTAGATAATTCATCTGTATGCAACAGAGTCACGGATCTGGTTGGGGCAGGTAGCATTATGTCGGGAAAATCTTTATGAAATAAACAAATGTGAATTAAAGAATTTAAAACGAAGTTTAGCATATTAAATCGTTTTATAAGCTTATAGCTTTTTTCGTGCTGATTTGAGAAGGGTCCAGCTGCAGAGCCGGAGAGCAACTCTCAGGGCCAAGATAGCACTTATACTATTTTGAGAGAGACAGCAGAGAGACAGACAGCAGAGAGACAGACAGACAGACAGACACTGTTCCACAGTGTGTGTGTGTGTGTGTGTGTGTGTGTGTGTGTGTGTGTGTGTGTGTGTGTGTGTGTGTGTGTGTGTATGTGTGTGTGTGTGTATGTGTGTGTGTGTGTGTGTGTGTGTGTGTGTGTGTGTGTGTGTGTGTGTGTGTGTGTGTGTGTGTGTGTGCGTGCGTGCGTGCGTGCGTGCGTGCGTGTGACTACTAGTCTAATAGTAGAGACTCAGCCCCCCCCCCCCCCCCTCTGGACCACCTCCTAGTAGAGACTTCTCTAGGAAGAAGACGAAGATGAGGATTAAGGCGAGACACTGCAGGTGAATAGGCAAATATACTTTTTTTGTTGATTTTGAGATTTTGTTATATTTTGCTTCCTAAACATGTCTTCTATGAAACTAGTGACAATAAAACGTCAATAACACACATTTAGTTGTTTATTTTACTTCATTTTGCCTTATTGCATCCATAAATGTCCACATATTTAATGGGAAAGTGCCTCATTTGCATATATAAACATACATTTCAGAAAACTTGTCTCTACTAGGAGGTGGTCCAGAGGGGAGACTAGTGGTCACACACACACACACACACACACACACTGTGGAACAGTGTCTATCTGTCTGTCTGTCTGTCTGTCTCTCTGCTGTCTGTCTCTCCGGCTCTGCAGCTGGACCTTCTCAAATAAGCACGGAAAAGCTTTTAAGCTTATAGCTCCAATTTGGGTCCCAAATTGCGGTACAAATGAACGAGGTGTCTCGGGTAGTGGACTCTAGTTAATATTATGTTCTCTCTGCAATTAGACTGCCCCTCATTCATTAATTCATCCCTATCTGATGCTATCTCTGAAAACAGTTCCTGCGAGCGCAGTCAGTGCACCCGATAACGCTATATATATAAACCTGCATTCATTCGGAGAGAAAGACCTATTCCACATGCTATTTAGGGTTTGACAATAATTACACTAATATCGCTATTTCACAATGAACTATAATGAATTACAGGGGTCATACAGAACACGTCAGTCAAGCTTATTTCCGCGTTGAAACTAATGCATGCAACTGATCTATGCCGTCCGTCTGCAGTCCCCATATTCTACCACAGGGCGTCAGCTAAGCATGCTCTGGGCTATGCGCAGACATACGCACAAAGTCAAGTTCATGTTCAAATTGATAAATCCCACACTTTGCTTAGAAATGGTCGTACGCACGGGTTAAGCACATATCCGTGCGTACGTCACGTTGATAAATGAGGGCCCTGGTTCCCAAGAGAAGACAGACTATGCACCCACTGCACACAAGAAGAGGTGGAAACCGAGCTATTCTTAACAACCTGCCCAAGACATCAGAGACATATACTTCCCACAAATTGTAAACACCCAAAGAGACTTTGAAAACATGGAAAATAACTCAAAACTCCCATACCTACTGGGAGAAATACAACAATGTGCAAACACAGCAGCAAGATTTGTGACCTGCTGTGACAAGAAAAGGACATCCAACGGAATACAACCACTATAAAGACATTCTGTAATGTACTGATTGATTGTTTTGTTTTGTTTGGCTTTGGCAATGTACAGTAAATGTATTTTTCCCATGTCAATAAAGCCCATTTGAATTGAATGTAATTGAATTGAGAGAGACAAAACGAGACAGAAAGAGCAATAACGAGATAGAGAGGGAGAACGAGACAGAGAACAAGAGAGAGATAGAACAAGAGAGAGAGTGAGAACGATGGTCAGGCCAGGGTTGTGAATGCAAGAGAGGAGAAGAGGAGCCACATGGGTAAAGGGAGGAAGGTAGTGATGCGAAGGTATAGAGAGCAGAGGAGAGGAGAGGTAGAGTGATGGGAAGGTATAAGGAGGAGAGCAGAGGAGAGGAAAGGTAGAGTGATGCGAAGGTATAGAGAGCAGAGTAGAGGAGAGGTAGAGTGATAGGAAGGTATAAGGAGGAGAGCAGAGGAGAGGAGAGGTAGAGTGATGCGAAGGTATAGAGAGTAGAGTAGAGGAGAGGTAGAGTGATGGGAAGGTATAAGGAGGAGAACAGAGGAGAGGAGAGGTAGAGTGATGCGAAGGTATAGAGAGCAGAGGAGAGGAGAGGTAGAGTGATGCGAAGGTATATGGAGGAGAGCAGAGAAGAGGAGAGTTAGAAGAAAAGAGACCTTGCCAGGGGCATGGCTATGGAGTGTACATTGACTGGCCTGTACATTGATATTTCCCCAAAGGCATTCAATAAATAATACAAGATAATACTCCACTCCATGTCTGTTATGGCTATAGGGGACATCTGCTATAATTATATACGGTGCCAAGACTTGCCGCACTTCACTCCCTTCAAATCCCCTGCAGCTCTGAGAGAAGGCTATACTGTGTGTCTGCTCCTGCCAAATCCCGTAATTGGAATCCTTCCATACACACACACACACACACACACACACACACACATATATATATATATACTACAGTTTCACTGCACTAAGGAACACCATTGAGCAATGCCTGGAGTGGAACAATCCATTATACATCAACTTCATTGACTTCTGCAAAGCTTTTGAGAGCTTACACCGTGACACGCTGTGGGAGATCGTGCAATCCTACAGAATTCCTCCAAAGATGACTGCACTGATGAGGATGTTTCACCATCATTTTTTGTATCATCGTAAATGGCAACCTCACTCAATGGTTCCCTGTGGTGTATGCCGGGGATGTATCATCTGTCATTGACTCGACTATGTAAAAGACCACCTCAGACAAGCCCAGAGGCACTCAATGGACTCTCTTTACCCAGCTAGAAGATTTTCATTATGCGTATCTCTCCACAAACGCACCTGCAAGAGAAGAAAGGACAGGTCTGACAGATTTGCATCAATATCTTGAAATCCCAAGTGATAAATTCAGCGCCATATGCACCAATCACTGTGGATGGTAACTATTTGGATTATGTAGAGGAGTTTACATATCAGGGAAGTCTCCTCAGTAAGGACAATGCATGCAGCAAGGACATCAGTCTAAGTCTCAGTAAGGACAATGCATGCAGCAAGGACATCAGTCTAAGTCTCAGTAAGGACAATGCATGCAGCAAGGACATCAGTCTAAGTCTCAGTAAGGACAATGCATGCAGCAAGGACATCAGTCTAAGTCTCAGTAAGGACAATCCATGCAGCAAGGACATCAGTCTAAGTCTCAGTAAGGACAATGCATGCAGCAAGGACATCTGTCTAAGTCTCAGTAAGGACAATGCATGCAGCAAGGACATCTGTCTAAGTCTCAGTAAGGACAATGCATGCAGCAAGGACATCAGTCTAAGTCTCAGTAAGGACAATCCATGCAGCAAGGACATCAGTCTAAGTCTCAGTAAGGACAATGCATGCAGCAAGGACATCTGTCTAAGTCTCAGTAAGGACAATGCATGCAGCAAGGACATCTGTCTAAGTCTCAGTAAGGACAATGCATGCAGCAAGGACATCAGCATAAGGGCGTGTTCACACCTGAAAGTCCGCGGATAGTCCGGACTTTCTGGTGGACCAAATGTGAAAATGATACATTGTTTGATTTTGGTCTGCGTTCACACTACCCTTTTTGGTGCGGATCTAATTTGTAAACAAAGGACATACAGTCGCCAAGTCGTTCATCTATTGGACTATCTATTGCACTCACAAACGTAAACAGTTGCCGACAGCGTAATGAGAGAGAGAGAGATACTGTCATTACGAGCGCGGCGCAAGTCGACCAGGGGTTCCCAAACTTTTCAGGCCGGGACCCAGAAAATAAGGCGTCAGAGAGCCGCGGCCCAATGCACATCGTCAGGTTTTTTTTTTTTTTTTTTTTGCCAGGTGACCGATTTTTTAAGCCAAATATCACTTCAATCCTATTAAGTTAGTTCAAGTTAGTTATTCATTTATATGTGCTATTTATGAGAGGGCTAACTTGTTGCAAAATAATAATGATAATAATAATAGCCTCATTAAAATACTATTGTTGCTTCGGTTGTTTTCAGCGTTTTATGTGCATAATCTGTTATTTAGTTTGAAATGTTCGTTGAAATAAGTAGATTTTTCGTTTTTGTTTATTTATTGAGTTAATATAAAACCATATAGTCACATTTTAGAATACAATAGAATAGAATTTTAGAATACAACTAGAA
This sequence comes from Notolepis coatsorum, assembly GCF_963971535.1. Lineage (NCBI taxonomy): Eukaryota > Metazoa > Chordata > Actinopteri > Aulopiformes > Paralepididae > Notolepis > Notolepis coatsorum. The sequence goes on from NC_140169.1 coordinate 86,627,308, forward strand.
ACACTGTCCTGGCCTGCTTCTAAGTTCAGTGGCCTGAGAAAAAATTAAATAAAAATGTAATCATCTCGCGGCCCTCCCGTGGCTGCTCGCGGCCCACCTTTGGGTCGCGACCCCGACTTTGGGAACCACTGGACTAGAGTAGAGAGTAGAGAGAGAGAGGAAGAGCGAGAATGTCCGTGCGCGGTGCGAGTCTAGAGAGGAGAGACTCATTACGCGAGCGGTGCAAGTCTGACTTCAGAGCCACACTGCAATGCACTGTAGGCTACTTTGCTTCCTGGATTAGGTACTATAGTTCGATTGAAACGGACCCAACTTTTCAAGAGGACCATGGTTCGGTTGTTTGGTCCTCAAAATTGTTCGGTTTGTGTTCACACCTCTACAAACGAAACGGACTATTCATTTAAGTGGACCATGGTCCACTTAAAGTGGACCAAACAGGGTATGTGAACGCACCCTAAGTCTCAGTAAGGACAATTCATGCAGCAAGGACATCAGTCTCAGTAGAGCTCACAGTACATTCACAAACCATCTGGAAGTCAAAGCAGTATAGCCTAAAGACCAATATCCACGAGCCAGGGTTTAGCTGTGCTGAGGCCTGTCTGCCACACAGTGAGCGTCTACATTGTCTGAGACAGCCACCTTTCACAACCTGGCCAGACCGCGTCTATATTACTCTTGGGCTGCCTTTAATATAGACGCGGCCAGACCTGGGACTGTTGTATCATCATGGTTTTAGGTTGTGCACCACAGTTGGTGGTGTGGATGTTGAAAGGTTGCTTAGCAACCGAAGAGTTTACAAGAAATGCAACGGAGACACAAATCCAACCATACCACATACCATGCTAGACCATGGCTAGCCCCTGAATATGACTCAGTGAATATGAAGACCTTAACTGAATATGACTTAGGGATTGAGCAGGATGCATGGTTCTCAGTACTATAAAGAATCAAGTCGTTTTAAGGTTTTTATTTGATTTGAAATCTTTATTTCGAAAATGTCAAACAAAAACAAATCATTGATCTCTAGCAATGAAATGAAAAAATATTAAAAAGAGAACATAACTCAATTTACATGTTCGAAAAGGAGTAGGAAGAAGTATACACTTATTTAATCCTACCCCTTTTCCACTACTAAAAAATAATGTACTAATTTAAAACCTTACAAAACAAATATATATATATATATGCAAAACATAAACATGAAAGAAATAAAATAGAAATGTAAACACCTGTGAATGTCAAATCCCTTCCTTGTCCCTGTACCTGGTGAACATTTTTTCTTTGAATTGTTAATCAATGCAACCATTATTCTCCTATTGAGTGAGCTGTAATGTTATAGCCCTGTAATATGTGATGTGTGTGTGTGTGGGGGGGGGGGGGGGGGGTGCGCCCACTTGCTAGTCCAACTGTGTAGTACAGCTGCCCCTCCCCTGACTGCCTATCATTGTGTAAACAATAATAAAGTTAGTTCACAGGATCACAGTTTCACGTCATGTGCATGTCACCTCTGTGCTCATTGCATGTTCATATTCATCTGATTCTCTCTCATCTTCCTCCTCATCGTCTTCCTTTGTTGTCCCGCACATTATCAATTCTCTCTTCATCTATTTTTCTCTCTTTGTTTTTCCTCTCTTGTTCCTCCGTCTGATATGAAAAAGTAATAAGTAATAAGAGGCAAAAAAGTCCTGATACAAAACAGCAAAAGAGAGAGTATTGTTTCTCCTCTACCCCTTTGCAACGCTATAAAGGAATAACACAGCACGTCACGCCCGCGTCACCCCACTTCTCAGAGAGCTGCCCTGGCTTCCCATTGCCACATGAATCTGCTTCAAGGTCCTTGACCTGGCATACCATGCAGTGAGGGGAACGGCTCCCTCCTACCTCCAGTCAATGGTCTCTAACTACACACCCTCAAGACCCCTACGCTCTGCATCTTCTGGCCGCCTCAGACCCACTCCTATCCGAGCTCCCGGTGGGGCATTAAAGTGAAGCAGGCTATTCTCGGTCCTCGCTCCACAATGGTGGAATGAACTTCCCACCACAGTCAGGACAGCCGAAACTCGCCACATTTTCCACCGTTACCGTTGACTAAAAGCACACTTCTTTAATCAATATCTTTTTTTTGTCTACTTTTTCTCCTCCTTTTTTTCGGTGATTTTTCTCCCATCCCAATTTCCTCTCGTGCCAATTCTCCCTCCCCTGTCCTGATCATTGCTCGCATGTGCCCTCCACTGGCCGGTCGTAGGGAGGATAGAAGCCCATCACATGTCCCCTCCGATACATGTGGAGGTGTAACGGAGGTCCGTGAGTATATCCACAGTCAGTGTTGTGAAGTGACTGTGGCACGTAGCGGTACTGCAAGGAAACTCACTCCCCTTAAAAGGCATCCAGACCCATTACTTAGAAGTGAATTCACCTCTTGGTATAGTGGTCTGCGATGTCGCCCGCGGTGCTAGCTAGTGCTAGCTTCACTGGCGGGTTTCACTTCTGTGAATTGAAGTGTTTTGGAATGAAACGGGCTGTGTCTAGGGGCGGGCGTTGAAACATTGACCAAAGATAACAGCAGAATCATGGAGAGTGACAGTAAAGTCTATGGCTGTTGACCAATAGGAGTTTTTTTATGCTCAGAGGGTGGGGCGTGGGATTCTTTTATTGGATGGAGATTTTATTCAGCGTTTTTATTGCAGAATGCAGTGAGACAGGGACGCGTGAATATTAAAGGCAACCAACTTGTGTTCAGCTTTTCTCTGATTGGCCACGACCCCACGCCGCTAGCCCACCCCCTTTTGCCGCGAGCGCGGCAGGAACCTTCAAGTTCCCTGGTGCAAAATAAATCTGGTAGTTCGTTTATGACGTTAATTAATAATAAACACTGTTAGGACTCTTAATAATAAACACTGTTAGGACTATCTGTGTTATGGTTTGTAACCGACCCCAATCGCACAACACAAGACAGGTATGATGGTTTGCCAAGAAACAGATATTTATTTAGAACAGGGAAAAAAAAGGGCACTGTCCCTTTAAGGGAGAAAACACAAAACACTGGAATAACACAAGAGGGGAAGGTAAAGTGCCTTTAAGAGGCGGGCAGGAAAAGGGAACACTATGGGAAGGTAAGGGAACGCCTAAGGGAAGGTTAAGGGAACGCCTAGGGAACAGAGGAAACTAGAGACTAGGAGAACTAGGGAAAGAGGACTAGGGACTAGGAGAACTAGGGATAGAGGACTAGGGACTAGGTGGAACTAGAAGGGGAGAACTTGGGACAGAGGGGACTGAGGCCCGCGGAGGCGGGCTGGGGAACAGGGAGGAACTGGGGACAGGGAACCGCGGAGGCGGGCTGGGGACAGGGAGGAACTGGGGACTGGTGGGAAAACATCTGGGCCGCTCTGCAGAACAGAGGAGAGGGTTAATATTCAAAGGGAACAAAACAGAGCAGATGCAGAACAGTCCAAATAACAAAGTAACAAAGTAAATACTATCTTCGTGTGAACAAACACACAGTGGGAGATGAAATGTCCAAAATAATATCCACGAGAGAACAAAACAGAGTGGGAGATGAAATGTCCAAACTAATAACTAAGTGAGAACTAAAGGAGGCAATACGCTGGGTGAGTGACATCACAATCAAAACTCACCCAGGCGTATGCGTAATGGTGCAGGAACAGCAGCGGGACGAGGGCAAGGGGCATTACGCTGAGTGAGTGACATCACAATCAAAACTCACCCAGGCGTATGCGTAAAGGTACAGGGACAGCAGCGGGAACGGGGGCAAGAGGCATTACGCTGAGTGAGTGACATCACAATCAAAACTCACCCAGGCGTATGCGTAAAGGTACAGGGACAGCAGCGGGAACGGGGGCAAAAAGCATTACGCTGAGTGAGTGACATCACAATCAAAACTCACCCAGGCGTATGCGTAAAGGTACAGGGACAGCAGCGGGAACGGGGGCAAAAAGCATTACGCTGAGTGAGTGACATCACAATCAAAACTCACCCAGGCGTATGCGTAAAGGTACAGGGACAGCAGCGGGAACGGGGGCAAGGGCACTACGCTGGGTGAGTGACATCACAATCAAAACTCACCCAGGCGTATGCGTAATGGTACAGGGACAGCAACGGGGCGAGGGCATCGCCACCGGGTGGCTGGCTGTCCGAGCCGAGGAACAGAGCGCTGGAACAGCGGCGGTGGCGAGGGTGTCGTCCACCGGGTAGCCGACTGTCGGAGCCGAGGAACAGAGTGGCGCGCCACACCTTGGTGTGCGCGTCGGAACAGAGAGCTGGAACAGTGGCGGTGGCGAGGGTGTCGTCCACCGGGTAGCCGCTGTCGGAGCCGAGGAACAGAGTGGCGCGCCACACCTTGGTGTGCGCGTCGGAACAGAGAGCTGGAACAGTGGCGGTGGCGAGGGTGTCGTCCACCGGGTAGCCGCTGTCGGAGCCGAGGAACAGAGTGCGCGCCACACCTTGGTGTGCGCGTCGGAACAGTGGCGGTGGCGAGGGTGTCGTCCACCGGGTAGCCGCTGTCGGAGCCGAGGAACAGAGTGCGCGCCACACCTTGGTGTGCGCGTCGGAACCGAGAGACGCATCTGGTGCGTCTGCGTGGAGGAGTGTGCCAAGCAGGAAGGTCTGGAAGATGCGCGTCGGCGCGCTGAGGTCTGGAGAGCGTGCCAAGCTCGAAGGTCTGGAAGATGCGCGTCTGTGCGCTGGTACGGAGGAGCGTGCCAAGCTCGAAGGTCTGGAAGATGCGCGTCTGTGCGCTGGTACGGAGGAGCGTGCCAAGCTCGAAGGTCTGGAAGATGCGCGTCTGTGCGCTGGTACGGAGGAGCGTGCCAAGCTCGAAGGTCTGAAGTGGAACACTGGAATACCTCCCGTAGAGGATTAGAGAGCGCAGTACAGTGTCTCCCTCCAGGCAAACGGCGGCAGGTGGCGAAGGCTTGAGCGCATCTGGCGCGCTGGTCTGGAGTGGAACACTGGAATACCTCCCGTAGAGAATTAGAGAGCGCAGTACAATGTCTCCCTCCAGGCAAACGGCGACAGGTGGCCAAAGCCCTTGAAGATGCGCGTTGCGCGCTGGTGACTGGAGAGCGTGCCAAGCTCGAGGGTCCGGGAGATGCGCGTTGGTCTAGATGTGCGTCAGGACGAACAGCTGCGCTGGGGTCTGCAGTGGAACGCTGGGGTGCCTCCCGTGGAAGTTACAGGGAGCGCAGAACAGTCTCCTCCACAGGCTACGGCGACAGCAGACGAAGGCTGGAGCAAAACATCTCAAGGCTGGAGAAATCCATATACAGCATTGGTAGACCAGAGGATCTCCCGAAAGAGTCTAGATGTTAGAGAATATGACTCAGCATGAATACAACACGACCCCACGCCAAAACGAGGGGAAGAGCCCTGGTATTTAAAGCCCACAGGGGAACTAATTAGCCTGCCACCACAGGTGCGAGAGGTAATTGATAATAGTCCAGGTGTGGCCACTGAGAGTAAACGAGAGTAAAGAACGAGAGGGTGGGGGCTAGAGAGAGTGAGTAGGGAATTCCTAACAGTAGGCTTAAAGAAGACAGAGAAAAGGTAGTGAGCAGCGGGCAAAACCTCACAGTATCCCCCCCTCCAACGGGAGCCACCCGGCGACCCAAAACAAATACAGACAGAGTGGCAGGGGGCAAAACAAGACAAAAACAAGGGCACTGGCCAAGCCAGCAGGGGAAGAACCACAAGAGTGGGGCTAGCAAAAAAAAACAGGGCCGCCGAGGGGTAACTAGGGTAGCAGAGGGGCAACTGGGGGAACTGGTCTAGAGGAACTGGGTCTAGAGAACTAGTCTAGCGAACTGGGCAAGAGAACTGGTCTAGAGAAACTGGTCTAGAGGAACTGAGGGGCAAGCAGGGTAGCTAAGGGGTAACCATGGTAGCACCGGGAAAGGGCTAGCAGAGGGAAGGTTAGCTGCCAGGGCACTGATAGCTACAGGGCCTATGCTAGCTGTACTGCTACATCAACATAGAGGCTGCGCAAGCTGCCGGAGCCAGGCTAGCAGAGGGAAAGGGTAGCTGCCAGGGCACTGATAGCTACAGGGCCTATGCTAGCTGTACTGCTACATCAACATAGAGGCTGCGCTAGCTGCCGGAGCTAGGCTGGCAGACAGGGCTGGACCAGCATGAGAGAACAAGCTAGCTGGAAGGACAGTCCTAGCTGTGTGAGATAAACTGACCTTGCTAGCTGAAAGGGCAGTCCTAGCAGTGGGATAAACTACACAAAAAAGTGGAGGCCATGCAGAGGGACCGGGTTAGCTGCTTGGGCCTGGCTAGCTACAGGGCCTATGCCAGCTGCAAGGCTGCATTAACATAGAGGCTGTGCTAACAGCCGGGGCCAAGCTAGCTGACCGGGGCCATGCAGAGGGAAACTGGGTTAGCCGCCAGGGCATGGCTAGCTACAGGGGGGTCAAACAGGGCAAAACGGGAAGCAAACAGGGGAGCTAACCGGGGAGACTAACAAGCTAAACAGGGGAGTAACAGGCTAACAAGGGAGCTAAACAGGACTAACAGGGAAGCTAAACTGGGCAAACAGGGAAGCTAACAGGGCTAACAGGGGAGCTAGAGGGAACAAGAAAAAAAAAGGCAAACTCAACATACACCGTCTGTGCTGGCTGGGGTCGTCGATTTGGTGGGGTCGTACTGTTATGGTTTGTAACCGACCCCAATCGCACAACACAAGACAGGTATGATGGTTTGCCAAGAAACAGATATTTATTTAGAACAGGGAAAAAAAAGGGCACTGTCCCTTTAAGGGAGAAAACACAAAACACTGGAATAACACAAGAGGGGAAGGTAAAGTGCCTTTAAGAGGCGGGCAGGAAAAGGGAACACTATGGGAAGGTAAGGGAACGCCTAAGGGAAGGTTAAGGGAACGCCTAGGGAACAGAGGAAACTAGAGACTAGGAGAACTAGGGAAAGAGGACTAGGGACTAGGAGAACTAGGGATAGAGGACTAGGGACTAGGTGGAACTAGAAGGGGAGAACTTGGGACAGAGGGGACTGAGGCCCGCGGAGGCGGGCTGGGGAACAGGGAGGAACTGGGGACAGGGAACCGCGGAGGCGGGCTGGGGACAGGGAGGAACTGGGGACTGGTGGGAAAATCTGGGCCGCTCTGCAGAACAGAGGAGAGGGTTAATATTCAAAGGGAACAAAACAGAGCAGATGCAGAACAGTCCAAATAACAAAGTAACAAAGTAAATACTATCTTCGTGTGAACAAACACACAGTGGGAGATGAAATGTCCAAAATAATATCCACGAGAGAACAAAACAGAGTGGGAGATGAAATGTCCAAACTAATAACTAAGTGAGAACTAAAGGAGGCAATACGCTGGGTGAGTGACATCACAATCAAAACTCACCCAGGCGTATGCGTAATGGTGCAGGAACAGCAGCGGGACGAGGGCAAGGGGCATTACGCTGAGTGAGTGACATCACAATCAAAACTCACCCAGGCGTATGCGTAAAGGTACAGGGACAGCAGCGGGAACGGGGGCAAGAGGCATTACGCTGAGTGAGTGACATCACAATCAAAACTCACCCAGGCGTATGCGTAAAGGTACAGGGACAGCAGCGGGAACGGGGGCAAAAAGCATTACGCTGAGTGAGTGACATCACAATCAAAACTCACCCAGGCGTATGCGTAAAGGTACAGGGACAGCAGCGGGAACGGGGGCAAAAAGCATTACGCTGAGTGAGTGACATCACAATCAAAACTCACCCAGGCGTATGCGTAAAGGTACAGGGACAGCAGCGGGAACGGGGGCAAGGGCACTACGCTGGGTGAGTGACATCACAATCAAAACTCACCCAGGCGTATGCGTAATGGTACAGGGACAGCAACGGGGCGAGGGCATCGCCACCGGGTGGCTGGCTGTCCGAGCCGAGGAACAGAGCGCTGGAACAGCGGCGGTGGCGAGGGTGTCGTCCACCGGGTAGCCGACTGTCGGAGCCGAGGAACAGAGTGGCGCGCCACACCTTGGTGTGCGCGTCGGAACAGAGAGCTGGAACAGTGGCGGTGGCGAGGGTGTCGTCCACCGGGTAGCCGCTGTCGGAGCCGAGGAACAGAGTGGCGCGCCACACCTTGGTGTGCGCGTCGGAACAGAGAGCTGGAACAGTGGCGGTGGCGAGGGTGTCGTCCACCGGGTAGCCGCTGTCGGAGCCGAGGAACAGAGTGCGCGCCACACCTTGGTGTGCGCGTCGGAACAGTGGCGGTGGCGAGGGTGTCGTCCACCGGGTAGCCGCTGTCGGAGCCGAGGAACAGAGTGCGCGCCACACCTTGGTGTGCGCGTCGGAACCGAGAGACGCATCTGGTGCGTCTGCGTGGAGGAGTGTGCCAAGCAGGAAGGTCTGGAAGATGCGCGTCGGCGCGCTGAGGTCTGGAGAGCGTGCCAAGCTCGAAGGTCTGGAAGATGCGCGTCTGTGCGCTGGTACGGAGGAGCGTGCCAAGCTCGAAGGTCTGGAAGATGCGCGTCTGTGCGCTGGTACGGAGGAGCGTGCCAAGCTCGAAGGTCTGGAAGATGCGCGTCTGTGCGCTGGTACGGAGGAGCGTGCCAAGCTCGAAGGTCTGAAGTGGAACACTGGAATACCTCCCGTAGAGGATTAGAGAGCGCAGTACAGTGTCTCCCTCCAGGCAAACGGCGGCAGGTGGCGAAGGCTTGAGCGCATCTGGCGCGCTGGTCTGGAGTGGAACACTGGAATACCTCCCGTAGAGAATTAGAGAGCGCAGTACAATGTCTCCCTCCAGGCAAACGGCGACAGGTGGCCAAAGCCCTTGAAGATGCGCGTTGCGCGCTGGTGACTGGAGAGCGTGCCAAGCTCGAGGGTCCGGGAGATGCGCGTTGGTCTAGATGTGCGTCAGGACGAACAGCTGCGCTGGGGTCTGCAGTGGAACGCTGGGGTGCCTCCCGTGGAAGTTACAGGGAGCGCAGAACAGTCTCCTCCACAGGCTACGGCGACAGCAGACGAAGGCTGGAGCAAAACATCTCAAGGCTGGAGAAATCCATATACAGCATTGGTAGACCAGAGGATCTCCCGAAAGAGTCTAGATGTTAGAGAATATGACTCAGCATGAATACAACACGACCCCACGCCAAAACGAGGGGAAGAGCCCTGGTATTTAAAGCCCACAGGGTAACTAATTAGCCTGCCACCACAGGTGCGAGAGGTAATTGATAATAGTCCAGGTGTGGCCACTGAGAGTAAACGAGAGTAAAGAACGAGAGGGTGGGGGCTAGAGAGAGTGAGTAGGGAATTCCTAACAGTAGGCTTAAAGAAGACAGAGAAAAGGTAGTGAGCAGCGGGCAAAACCTCACAATCTGACTCTTAATAATAAACACTGTTAGGACTATCTGACTCTTACTAATAAACACTGTTAGGACTATCTGACTCTTAATAATAAACACTGTTAGGACTATCTCGATTCACGCGTCACTACTGTAACTAGAAACTGTACATTGTAACGTTATATGTTATTTCGCGTTTTTAACGTCAGTCACTGTACATCAGTGTGGAGGCTGGTAGTTCGTTTATGACGTTAATTAATAATAAACACTGTTAGGACTCTTAATAATAAACACTGTTAGGACTATCTGACTCTTACTAATAAACACTGTTAGGACTATCTGACTCTTACTAATAAACACTGTTAGGACTAATTAGGTTAACTGGAGCTGCGTATTGCTGGCTCTCATATTTGCGAATACAACAGCGTTCACCCTGATGTAAACAAAACAAGTCATCGCGACGGCCAACGGAAGACGGCCGCTGCCGCAGGCGGCACAACTCTCTGCCGCGTGGTCACGTGGCCGTGTGGCCAATCAGAGAAACGCTGAACGAAACGCTGAACACAAGTTGGTTGCCTTTAATATTCACGTGACAGGGACCACATTTTGCCGCTTTCCATTAGTAAAGGAGTATCAAATGTCAACGTGTTATTATGTGGAAAATGTGTGTGTGTGTGTGTGTGTGTGTGTGTGTGTGTGTGTGTGTGTGTGTGTGTGTGTGTGTGTGTGTGTGTGTGTGTGTGTGTGTGTGTGTGTGTGTGTGTGTGTGTGTGTGTGTGTGTGTGTGTGTGTGTGTGTGTGTGAGAGAGAGAGAGAGAGAGAGAGAGAGAGAGAGAGAGAGAGAGAGAGAGAGAAAGAGGGAAATAAACTGATAAATAGTGTGTGCGTGGCCTCACTCCCTCTCACACCTGAGACCCCCCCCCCACCCACACACACACACACACACACACACACACACACACACACACACACACACACACACACACACACACACACACACACACACACACACACACACTGGCCATCGGAGAGGCGACTGCACAAAGACTGTCTGGTGTAGCTTCTGCAAATCCACGGGGCACACAGACAGCTCGTGCATGAAGAAACACGACCAGAGCGTGCGATACGCGCATGGACAAGATGACGGCCATGGACGAGACGGCGGCTACGGACAAGATGGTGGCTGTGGACAAGAGACATATCGAGACGACGCCCGGAGAGTAACGGGACAAGAAGACTTCGCTTTCGGGGCGCGGACAGCGTGCGTCGCCAGGCCGGCGCAGCTGCAGCGGGCCCAGAGGAAGGGACTGACCATGGACACAGGTGCGTCGTCCCACGTCATCAATGACAGGAGTCGGTTCAAGAACTTTGACAACACTTTCCACCCGGAGAGACACAGCATGGAGCTGGCAGACGGGAAGCGCACCTACGGGTTGGCGCAAGAGAGAGGAGACGCACAGGTATGCCTCACAGACAGTGGGGGGCGCCGGTGTACAGTGACGTTAAAGAACGCTCTCTACGTACCATCGTTCCCACAAGGACTATTCTCTGTAATAGCTGCTACTGCGAACAGTGCCAAAGTATTCTTCGATAAAGGTAAACATTTTCTTGTAGAGCCTGACGGTACACGATTTAACATAAAGATGTACCAGAGAATGTATTATCTGCAAACAGAGTGTAATGACAACGACGAGTGTAATGATAATAATGATATGTGTCATTGTCTGTCACGATATTCAGACATGGCATGAGATTATGGGTCATTGTAATTACAAGGATTTACTGAAACTGCAAGCAGTGACAGAAGGCATGCACATTGAAGGTGAAAAGCGTAGACCTGACAAAGAATGTGTAGTGTGCATAAGGGGGAAGTTTACTCAATCGAGAAACAGAAATCCCACAGGAAAAGTAAAGGTACCACTGGCGCTAGTTAACACAGATCTAGCCGGTCCAGTAAGCAACAAGTCCATAGGAGGCTTTAGATATGTACAGTCTTTTACAGATGTGTGCACAGGGGCAGTGTTTGTTTACTTTCTCAAAGCAAAGAGTGACACACTCCAGGCCACGGTGAAATTCCTGGCAGACGTGGGCAAATACTGCGGCATGGTCATGCTGGACCTACAAAAGGCCTTCGACACTGTCAATCACTCCATTCTGATTGACAAGCTAAAAGCAATTGGTTTTGATAGTCTATCAGTGAGCTGGATGCAATGCTACCTTGAGGGGAGGGAACAGATGGTGGAGGTAAACGGTACCCTATCCCCCCCCTCACAGTGAGCTGTGGTGTTCCACAAGGAAGCATACTAGGACCGCTACTGTTCCTAATTTATGCAAATGACATGTCGTCAGCTTGTGACTGCAACTTGTTCCTGTTTGCGGACGACTCAGCCCTGCTGGTCTCTGACAAGAACAAGTTACAGGTTGAAAAAAAACCTCAGCTCGGAACTAGGCAAAATCTGCATATGGCTTGCTGATAACAAACTATCATTACACATGGGCAAAACAGAGTCCATTCTCTTCGGTTCAAATAACAAACTCAGCAAGACCGACGGCTTCTCAGTTACAGTGGGTGACAATATTGTCACAAGGAAAGATGAAATTACCTACCTGGGTTGCGTGAATATTAAAGGCAACCAACTTGTGTTCAGCTTTTCGTTCAGCGTTTCTCTGATTGGCCACACGGCCAATCAATCAATCCACTGGTACACGCCCTTGCGGCGCGGCAGAAGCGCTGGTCGAACCAGCGGTGTTCTGTTGTGTGACTGTACTAAACTCTTCCACCACATGACCGACATTTGACATACAGTACACCTCCTATCTATGTTGGGATTATGTTTGGTCATGACAAAACAATAAAAATCGCTACTGTTAGTAATGCTGCCACCACCCACTTCAATGACAGAGCTCTCATATTTGCGAATGCATAAACTATATCTTAAATTATGGCGATGTGTCTAATATGGCTGTCAAGTCATTGATAAGCGACAGCCATATTAGACACATAGCCATAATTTAAGATATAGTTTATGCATTCGCAAAATATGAGAGCGCGCCGCTGTCATTGAAGGGCTTCCTACAACAGAGCACCGCCGCTGCTGCTGCTGAAGCTGTATTAAGCCGGCGGCGGCGCACGAAAGCCGGGTATAAACCACCGCGTCACCCCGCTGGCGCTTCAGGCTCAGCAGCCTCCACGGGCGAAATAACATATAACGTTACAGTTCCACACTGATGTACAGTGAGTGTCTAATATGGCTGTCGCGAAGTCATGCCTCTCCCTCTGACAATATCATAATGATGTGTTTTCTATTTATATCCACAATCATTCATCTAAAAAATTGTATGGGCTTTGATTAAACATGTAACCTACACCTACTGTAACTTACTGTACCTCTGCTTCCTACAGCACAGCAGGTAATGGCGTTAATGAATGGAACGCGAAACATAATAACGTTACGCTTTCTAGTTCAGCGCATTTCATAACTGTATGGGCTTTGTTTATACACGAGTGAATCTGGTAGTTGGTTGTTAAAAACGCGAAACATAATAACCGCGCTGCCGCTCACGCGCGCTCCTTGGATTTAATTTGGGACGTGGGACGACTGCGCTTGCCTGCGCGTGGGGGCGGGGGGGCGCGGCCAATCAGAGAAAAGCCGAACACAAGTTGGTTGCCTTTAATATTCACGCACCTGGCGTTCCATCCTAGAGGCTAATCTCTCCTGTGACAAAATCGCATCCAATGTAATAAAAAGAAGTCAACCAACGAATTCGATTCTTGTACCGGATCTCCTCTCTGGTAAACAAGAATACCCTGAAGACTCTGGCAGGAGCACTCATTCAAGGGTACTACGACTATGCTTGCACCTCATAATAATAATAATGCAGGACCTCTTTAGGGGGGTCTTTATTCGGCATGCAACGAACTGGACCAAAGCAAAGATCCATGGTACGAACTGGTACCATGGATCATGGTACCAAAGCACCTCAAAGGCGCTAAAAACAAAATTACAAACATCTCAAAACAAACTGGTCAGACTACTGCTTGACCTTACTCCTAGAACCCACCTCACCCCTGCCCACTTTGACAACCTAGGATGGCTTAGAGTAGACGACAGAGTACAGCAACTTGAAATGGGCCTGATCTACAAGATACACTACACGACCAAGGTACCCATGTACATGTCAAAATACTTCCCAAAGGTCAGTGAATACCACGATCACAACACCAGAGGGAGCTCCACAAATCATGTCAAACCCAGATTCGGCTCAAACAAGGGACTAAACATGTTTTGCAATTATGCCACATCAATGTGGAACGCCCTACCCAAAGCTGTAAAGGAATGTGAATCACTACCCACTTTCAAAACCACTCTCAAAGAACACCTACGGGAGACTGCAATTCGAAACTGGCCCCTGTAAATGTCCTAACCCAACCCCCTCCAATGTACAGTAATTTACCTAGTATGGTTTTGTCAATATTCCAATGTACAGTTTTGCTTGTTTGTACAGTGTTTCCCCCCCCCCAACCCCCTCCAATGTACAGTAAATTACCTCGTATGGTTGTTAATATTCCAATGTACAGTTTTGCTTGTACAGTTGTACAGTGTTTCCCTAACCCCAACCCCTCCTACCCAATCCCCCCCACCCAACCCCACCCAATCTCCTCCAATGTACAGTTTTTACGTCAAATGTATATACTCCCTTTTCTGGACTCTTTTTGTATCACAAACAGTACTGTATTTTGCAAATCTGGTATGTCATAAATGTATAGATGTAGCAGTACTGTCTATCTGTATGTCATGTATGTCATATATGTCCTGATGAATTGAAAATGGGGGACCCTGATGTAAACAAGACGAAAGTCTCTCTCTGGTCTGCATCCCCTTAACAATTGTGTGTATTGATCTGTACTGTATTGTACCCATTCTGCAATCTGTTAATAAAGTTTTCAATCAATCAATCAATCAAACGTAGCCCCTTATGGCAACGTAAGATGCTTGAGGTCCGACAACGGAACCGAGTTCACAAACAGAGAGTTCCAATCACTGTTGAGAAGGAACAAGATAAGACACGAGACGTCATGTCCATATTCCCCACACCAGAACGGAGTGGCAGAGAGGGAATGGCGCACCCTTTTCAAAATGGCTAGGTGTAAGCTAGTAGACAGTAACTTACCTAAGAGTCTATGGCATCATGCGGTGCAAGAAGCCGCTTACACCAGAAACAGGTGCTTTAATAAGCACACGGGCACCACCCCGTATACAGCACTGACAGGAAAGAAGTGTAATCTAGCTAGAATGCACCAATTTGGATCAGTGTGTCATGCTTACCTGCAGGACAGAGGAAAGCTCGAGTCCAGATGTGAAGGACTCTTTGTAGGGCACGACAAAGGAAGCCCCGCTTTTCTAGTTTATCATCCCGGTAAAGGGAGAGTGCAGAAACACAGGCTAGTCAAGTTTGTCACAAAGACAACATGTGAGAGCGAGACACAGACAGAGGAGCCAGAGCTGGACTCCAGAGTAAGGTGTGAAGAAACAGAGACACCTCAGCCCAGTGTACTTAACACGGTCGTGCAGACAGACAGCCAGCAACCCCCAGAGGGCGATGACGAGGAGCACCCGAGGGTGACGTCACATGCCCCAAGCAGTGGGAGGTATCCCTCAAGGGAACACAAACCCCCAAAGTATCTGACAGACTATGCCCGGAGAGAAAGTGACGAGGATGACAGTACACTTACCACCATTGATTACTGCTACAGAGTAGTCAGTGGGGTACCTCCGACCTTTAAAGAGGCCATGTGTCCCCTGAATCAAGTAAATGGGAGAGAGCAATGGATGAGGAGATGAGGTCCCTAGAGGACAACCACACCTTTACTCCAACCAAGTTACCAGAGGGCAGACAGACAGTGGGAGGGAAATGGGTGTATTCAATCAAGGAGGGTATTGAAGGCCACGACAAGTACAAAGTAAGGTTCGTAGCTAAATGTTTAAATACTGAAGGAGGGTACTCCATGTTTAAATACAGAAGGAGGGTGGCTACACTGCTTAAATGCATGAGGAGGATACTCCAGGTTTAAATGCAGAAGGAGTAGATTCCAGGTTTACATACCGGAGTGGATTCCATGTTTAAATACAGAAATGGATTCTATGTTTAAATACAGAAGTGGATGATTTACCATATTCAAAATGATTTAATTATGTGGAAAAGATCCTGAAACGTTTTGACTGATGTAAAAATGTACAGAGAAGCTGTGGGTAGCCTCATTTATTTGACAACATGTACTTGCCCTGACCTATGTTTTGTAGTGAGTAAATTGTCACAGCATTTTGCTGACCCCACAGAGGAGCATTGGATTACAGCAAAACATGTTTTTCGTTATCTCAAAGGTACAGCAGATAAACCGCTGTGTTTCAGAAAGAAGCAGCCCACAGGGGCACTATCAACTTGTGAAGCCGAATATATGGCTCTAGCTATGACAATACAGGAATGTATTTATCTAGAACAACTGCTCGAAGGGATGGATACCTATGTATATATGAAGACTGTTGTTTATGAGGACAACCAGGGAACCATTGCGATTGCTAGAAACCCTGTGTGCCGGCATAGATGTAAACATGTCGTTACTAAATATCATTTCATCAGATCTGTCATCAGAGAAGAAAGAATGACACTGATTTATTGTCCAACGGACGACATGGTAGCAGACACTATGATGAAACCCGTTTCCAAACTGAAATTGAAGAGATTTGCAGAGGTTTGGTGTGTAAATATTGACTGCCATATTCTTTTTGATGTTCTGAATTGTATTATTTTCTTTGTAAATTGTTTTTGAAGAAGTTATACAGTGTGCTATACAACCCTAAGTGGGAGTGTTAAAGTTAGAGGTTCTATGTAGGATTGCAAGTAACTGTCTAACTGTATTTAACTGTTTCCACTGACTGTACATAACTGTTTCCACTAGAGGGCGCTATAGGTGGAGCTACCTCTTTCCCACCTGCCTCTCACGGAGAGGAGAACTCATGTACTGCTGCCTTACCATGCAAATAATAAACCACGCTGATTAATGGCTGAAGGTAGAAACCATGCCTCTTGACCACATTATTGTCGCCCCATAGCCAGACTCTGTCAACATAAATGTTGCACTTGAAAGCATAGAAGAATAGAATTGACCAAGGTGGAATAGAATAGAATAGCCGAAATGACTCATCAGACACTGAATTGACAGGCTGATGGTGTACGAGCCTGTTAAATATAAAGCAGCTGAGATAAAAAACAAAACAAAGAAACACTTGGTTTCCTGGTGGTACCGAAGTTTCCGACTTTACGAGTTGACAAGGCCCGGCTTGATATAGCTGGTGCTGGTTGGCTGGCTAGCTGGCTAGCGGTTGGCTGGTTGGTTGATTAGCTGGCTTGCTGGTCTGCTAGCTGGTTGGTTGGTTGGTTGGTTGGTTGGTTGGTTGGTTGGTTGGTTTGTTGGTTGGTTGGTTGGTTGGTTATTTAGTTGGTTGGTTGGTTGGTTGGCAGGCTGTCTTGCTGATTGGTTGGTTGGTTGTTTAGATGGTTGGTTGGCTGGCTTGCTGGTTGGTTGGTTGTTTAGTTAGTTGGCCGGTTGGTTGGTTGGCTGGCTGGCTTGCTGGTTGGTTGGTTGGCTAGCTTGCAGGTTGGTTGGTTGGTTGGTTGTTTAGATGGTTGGTTGGCTGGCTTGCTGGTTGGTTGGTTGTTTAGTTAGTTGGCCGGTTGGTTGGTTGGCTGGCTGGCTTGCTGGTTGGTTGGTTGGCTAGCTTGCAGGTTGGTTGGTTGGTTGGTTGTTTAGATGGTTGGTTGGCTGGCTTGCTGGTTGGTTGTTTAGTTAGTTGGCCGGTTGGTTGGTTGGCTGGCTGGCTTGCTGGTTGGTTGGTTGGCTAGCTTGCAGGTTGGTTGGTTGGTTGGTTGTTTAGATGGTTGGTTGGTTGGCTGGCTTGCCGGTTGGTTGGTTGGTTGGTTGTTTAGTTGGTTGGTTCACTAGTTTGCTGGTTGACTAGCTTTCTGGTTGGCTAGCTGGTTGTCTGGCTTGTCTTGTGGGCTAGCTGATTGGTTGGCTGCTGTATGTTGTCTGGCTGCCTGTTACACTCTGCTATACCATCCACTCTTGTTTCCTATAATCATAAGAAGAGGATGGGTCACTGTACATGAGACCTAGAATCATAAGAAGAGGATGGGTCACTGTACATGAGACCTAGAATCATAAGAAGAGGATGTGTCACTGTACATGAGACCTAGAATCATAAGAAGAGGATGGGTCACAGCTGAAGTTTTTCAGCATTAGGAAGCAACACTACTTCTTACAAGACCCTTTGTCTCCCAGTGGTAACGAGGGAAGACATTTTCAAATGTTTCTATGATGACACCGACCCATCCTCTAGGCTTTATCCTAGAAAACATTAGAGAATATAATAGACTAGAATAGAGTGGGGCCAGTGTCATATTACATAAACCAATACTGATACTGCAATCACATGTTGAAGACACCTGCAACATGGCAGCACATCACCCCCACCCTCATCCACCTCCACTGGCTCCCTTTCAAACTCCTGCTCCTCACCTACAGGTCCCTCCATGCCCTCGCCCCCCGATACCTGTCTGATCTCCTCCACCAGCACACTCCATCCCGGAACCTACAATCTTCTGATCTGGGCCTCCTCTCCATCCCTCGCACAAGGTTGAGGACTTTCTGTGACAGAGCCTCCTCTGGAACTCTCTCCCAACCCCCGAAATCGGCAACACCCCAACCCTGGACACCTTCAAAACAGCTCTCAAGAAGCACCTTTTCACCAAGGCTTCCCCCACTAGTTTAGATTAGATTTAGGTTTCATTATTCCTCTACCTGCCCCCCCCCCCCCCCCCTTTCCCCTATTGCCCCTTTTCCCTAGCCCTCTTGATTGTGAAGCGACCTTGGGTTTCTTGAAAGGCACTATAAAAATGTATTTGATTTATTATTACTATTATTATTATGTTCTAGCTCTTGCCTTGTCTACCAGTTAAAAAACGTGCTTTTACCCTCCAGTTCAGTTTACTTCTGGCTGGCTTGTTCCCACAAGCCTGGCAAGATGGATAAGGGATTGTAATGAATTATGCTTCCTGGAAAATCACACCAAAACCTGTGTATTAACTCAAAGTGCTACTATATCAAGGAACTACTAATGTAAATGTAAACTAATGTACTAATGTAAACCCAAAGGACAAGGACTGGAAGAACGTGACAGCTCTCCCTCTAAGCACCGACCCTGCATGTGTGTTACTAGGGCTGGCTTTAAAGCTCCCAGCAGGTAACCAATCAGCACTAATTGGCTAATTGGCAGCCCTCACCTGCATGCCCCGTGACACAGGAGTGATCAGGCCTGCCTGCACAGTGACACAGGAGTGATCAGGCTCCTGGTACATAACACCTCCCCCACCAAACTGGTTGCCCCAGAGGCAACCACCACACAACAACCCATAAACAAAACAAAAAAAACAACTGTGACCCATTAGTTGTCAGGGCCACCACCACAACAGCGATAGCGGGTCGGCCCCTGTCGAACACGACCACCAACCGTGTTGTATGCTCCCTTTCAACAGGCCCCTCCACCGATACCGACCTGTCAAAAATAGACTGCAAACCAAAATCAACCTGAGAACTGCGCTCAACAGAACAGAACACAGCAAAACAAAAACCATAGATCACTGATACCACCACCGCGCCCATATCCATCCCACCTGGCACTGGCAGTCCAGGATACTGCACTTACCATCTTCTCCATAGTCAGACAAAAGATAGATACCAATCTGCGTTCACTAGAAAGCTATCCATCTGCAAGCTAGCCTAGTTTAGCACAAATTAATGGAAGCAGATATGGACCACCGGTCCGCTTCCATTGATTCAAGATATTGGATATCTTGAGAACTGTTCTTTTTTTTAATCCACTTTTTCTCCTTCTTTTTTAGTTTTTTCTCCCATCCCAATTTAGTCGTGCCAATTCCCCCCTCCCCGTTGTTCGCATGTAACCCCCACTGGTAGGGAGGGTTGAAGAATCTATCGCATGTCCCCTCCGATACATGCAGAGTCAGCCAGCCACTTCTTTTCACCTGCCAGCGCGGACTCTCATTGGCGAGGTGTAACGTGTGGGAGGCTCACACTACCCTCGACATCTCCTGTCCTTGCTGTGCAGGCACCCTGACCGACCTGTAGGAGTCGCTGTTTACCAGACCAGATTACCACCCATCGACTCCCCTCCCGCTGACTCTGCCAATTGAGTCAGTATGACGGCCGGCCAAGCCGGAGGCAACGCTTGCGCTTCACTGGAAGAATGCGGCCCGCAGCCAAAGGGAACAAATCAGAGCCCTGTGTCCCGTAGTGTAGCGGGGGGGAGTAACCGGAGCGCGTTCTACAGCTAGTTAGACAGCTAGATGGCAAAAAAATATTAGGGCGTGCCCATCTAATATAGCCGATCCCTCGGGCCGCCGAGGCTGTCTGCCTTGTGATCACCTGTTTTCTTTGTGTCCAGGGTATCTCAGGCGGGGGAACATGGCCGCTGGCCGTGCTCTTACCTCTGGCTGCGCGGTGTGGGGCGGCGTGGAGCCCAGGTCAAATACCGCCCGCGCCTCCGTGGACAGACCAAGGTTCACCCGCGGAGAGGGGAGCCCTGAGGAGGAGACCCCTCCCCTCCTCAAGGGGAGATTGCTCCAACCAAAGATGCCTGTGAACAACCGTTGACAGCATCCTAGCCCTCCCTGCGGATATTGCTTGTGGCTAGATCAAAAGCTGATTAACCTCAAAACCTCGCAATGGTTTTGACGTTGGCTGGCCCCACCACCCGACACCATTTTTGACAGAAAAGCAGCCAATTGAGCAATGTTGTCAGTTGCTGCTAAATTCTGTACCGCGGCGGCATAAGCTTCATCAGCCCACCAGCCACCTGCTGGGCCGACTCGCCTCATGGAACATTGCCTGGGAGTCCACATCACAGAGGACCTGACATGGACAACACACATAGACACTGTGGTAAAAAAGGCGAAACAGCGCCTCTATCACCTAAGACAATTAAGGAAGTTCAGAGTATCTGGGAAGATACTCCACTCTTTCTATTCCGGGGCTGTAGAGAGCATTCTGACTGGGAACATCACTGCCTGGTTTGGAAACAGCACAGCCCAGGACAGGAAGGCCCTACAGAGAGTGGTGCGCTCAGTAGAGCGTACTACAGGTATTGCACTACCACCCCTGCAGGACTTCTACAACAGGAGGTGCAAATCCAGAGCCTGCAGAATAATGAAAGACCCTCGCCACCTCAACAACAGCCTGTTCATGCAAGCGCCTCTGCATATACGCAGCAAGAACAGAGCGACTAAGGCTCAGCTTCTTCCCTCAGGCCATCAGAACACTGAACACTGATCTCTCCACACACAAGCTGTTACGACCCTGGCTCAAAGGCACGCAACCTATGTGCAAAACCGACACCAAAACCTGTGTATTAACTCAAAGTGCTACTATATCAAGGAACTACTAATGTAAATGTAAACTAATGTACTAATGTAAACCCAAAGGACAAGGACTGGAAGAACGTGACAGCTCTCTCTCTAAGCACCGACCCTGCATGTGTGTTACTAGGGCTGGCTTTAAAGCTCCCAGCAGGTAACCAATCAGCACTAATTGGCTAATTGGCAGCCCTCACCTGCATGCCCCCGTGACACAGGAGTGATCAGGCCTGCCTGCACAGTGACACAGGAGTGATCAGGCTCCTGGTACATAACACCTCCCCCACCAAACTGGTTGCCCCAGAGGCAACCACCACACAACAACCCATAAACAAAACAAAAAAAACAACTGTGACCCATTAGTTGTCAGGGCCACCACCACAACAGCGATAGCGGGTCGGCCCCTGTCGAACACGACCACCAACCGTGTTGTATGCTCCCTTTCAACAGGCCCCTCCACCGATACCGACCTGTCAAAAATAGACTGCAAACCAAAATCAACCTGAGAACTGCGCTCAACAGAACAGAACACAGCAAAACAAAAACCATAGATCACTGATACCACCACCGCGCCCATATCCATCCCACCTGGCACTGGCAGTCCAGGATACTGCAAACCGTGAACATCCAGAGTAGGATGTACCGCCTCAGGTACAGCCCCACCGTACCTGGAACATGGCAGTACGACAGTCACAAAAACGTCTGGAACACCATCTAAAATGGCGTCACCCAAAATAACATTGTCCTGATCAAAATCAAAATGGCTGCCACTCAACAGACCAGGTCGCGAAGGCGGCTCCTGCTCCACAGGACACAGGTAACTAGGTTGATCATCACACCTAGTGCATGGCAGAGAATCAGTGTGGACATGTGGATCAATGTCAGAATCATCAACTGACATACTGGGACCATCCCTGCCCACAAGTGAAACATTAGGGACAATAGAGCTACTGTGGGAAGGCTGGCAGCCTAAGTCAGGCTTAGTAGCTTCTCCAACTAGAACGGTGTCACATCAAACAACAGCACCTCTCATAGCATCCTTCCCACACTCATCCTCCAATTCGTTCGTGGCCTCAGCCACCATACAGGCTGGGAAGACCCTGAGACACTGCGCTGCCATACCATCTCCTGCCACATGCTTCTCCGGCACGCATGTCAACTCTGGTTTCACCACCGGGCCTAACACAAAGCCACAATCAAGAGAATCATTATGCAGAGGTAGATCCACAGTGCGCTTTCCAAAATTCTCAACAGTTACACATTTTAATTCACCAAAGAATGTGTCACTAAGTGTAATGTCCCAAGTCGAAGTATCAACAACATCACTTTTGTCCTTTGACATTTCCCGAGCCACAGCACACACAAGAAACACTCCTGGATGTTTCTGTGCCAGCTCATTAGGGACCTCAGAAACCACAGGAATGGGAGTTACAACCGGAGTAGCCAACACTTTGTCACCAGCCAAATCATTCCCTAGAATGAAGGACACCTCCTTTATGGGAATGTGAGAACATACCCCCACAACAACATTGCCTGATACTAAGGGAGAATTGAGCGTGACCTCATGCAAAGGTGCATCCACAAATCCACCCCCAAAGCCCCGAACAACGACACCGGAATGCAAAGAAGAGTTTTCTGAAAACGGCAAAACCCCCTCCAGAATGAGGGACTGAAAAGCACCGGTATCTCTCCAAATTGTTATAGCCTGTTTGGACTCTAGTGCATTAGTCAGGGAAACAAATCCATTCATCATAAACCTTGAGGAACCCTCAAGCTCTTTGTCCACATGTTTGATACTTCCCCCATCACCATCTAATGTTGGCATAGGCGTTCTGCATATGGTTTCTACCAGAGCCACGGTTCTGAAATTTTTCTGCTCAAGCACCGGGCACCCAGCAACGATATGACCAGGTTCTTTACAGTAGAAACAGATAATCCCTTCTGGGAATGCACCAGCAGAACCACCCCGCCTAGGAGGTGAAGTTAACTGACCAGCAGACACAGGTTTTGGGAAACGGCCCCCCTGAACAGGACGCCTATCCCCGGACTCAACACGGTAGTCCTCCAAAAACACGGACTTGTGTGTCAATACAAACTCATCAGCGAAGACAGCGGCGTCGCCTACCTTCGATACCTTACGCTCATTTAGATGTGTGGAAACGGTATCAGGAACACATCTTTTAAATTCCCTAGGAGAATCAACTGCCTAAGCTGCTCTCTTGACTCTGCCTTCTGAGAAGTGCACCACCTGTCAAACAGGTTCTCCTTCTCCCTTCCAAATTCAACATAAGACTGCCCCTCCGACCTGCGATAACCTCTAAAACGCTGACGATAGGCCTCGGGGACCAACTCATAAGCCCTCAAAATGGAAGCTTTAACCAGCTCATAATCAGCGCTTTGTTCAAGGGACAGAGCAGTGTAGGCTTCTTGTGCCCTACCAACTAAAACACATTGCAGCAGCAGTGTCCAGGCGGTATCAGGCCACTTCAATGTGGTTGCCACCCATTCAAAAAGGGGAAAATATCTTTCCACGTCTTTCTCAAAAAATGGTGGCACCATCCTAATATTCCTGCCTACATCAAACCCGGAACGTGACTCTGGATGCAGAGCACCCGCCTGCAAGGCAGCATGCTTATATTCAAGCTCCTTCTGTGCACGCTCGTGCTCCAGCAACATTTGTTTCTCCCTAAACTCACGCTCCTCACGCTTAAACTCACGCTCCTCACGCTCATGCTCACGCTCCTCTTTCCTCTCTATCTCCTTAAGCTCACGCTCCTCTTTACTCTCTCTCTCCTTAAGCTCACGCTCCTCTCTCCTCTTCTCACGCTCTCGCTCTAGCTGCCTTTCCTTAAACTCCAACTCCCTAATCCTCCACTCACCCTCTACACCAGGTAATAGCGAAGACGCGCCAGACGAAGGAGGCTCCTCCACCCTCTCCTCAAGCACCTGCTCCCTAATGAGTAACACCCTTAAAGCACTCAAGGCAGTCGGCTTCAAATGTTTCTCACCCGCAGAAAGCTCCACCCTGTAGTGTACAGCAAGTTCTAGAAGTTGTTCTTTGGAAAACTTCTCCAACATGTCATGAGACGGGCGATCAACAAAGTCCTTGATGGAAGCCATCGTCACTGTACCAGCCACCACAAGCTACACACTTTACCTCACAGTCACGAAGAACCACTAACGAACCACGAAGACCCCCCTAACGAACCACCGAAGAACCACGAAGAACCACGAAGAACCACTGAAGAACCATGAAGAACCACTGAAGAACCACTGAAGAATGCTAAATGCCAATAATAACAACCAGAAGGGAACGCGGTGGAAATGTGAGCTCTACGGAGCGCACCTTTCTAGTTTGCAAAAAAATAAATAAAAATAAAAATAAAACACACCCACCCTAAATAGACGTGTCATACACGCAGGGTGTTAGGTGCTACCAGGTATGCTCACCAAACACTCAAACAAACAAAATAAATCCAACAAACAATTCCAAACAGGTGCGCCTTCTAATCTGATATGACTATTATGCTTCTACGTCTAAACTGCAGTCAAAACCGGCCCACCACATGTCTACCCTAAGAAACACTAAATCAAGCCCTACCACACTACCTGTGTTTTCTGGCCGCCCTAATCTACCTACCCTTAAACTAATGCCCTGTAGACCTAACCATCTTCAACCACACCTGCTACCAGTCAAAGATCATAATTGACAATCCACCCGTCCAGTACATGATACGGTACCAGACAAGCAGATGGTGCTAATCCCTTCCCTGACTGCCCCAGGAGTACGTGGTGCACAGGACGCTAACCAACAATCAGAAAATAATGTCCCTATCTACATGTGGTGCCCACTAAACTATATATTTTAACAGCATAAGTAGTCACATCAAATTACAAACAAATACGGCATACTCACCTGTTTGATGAAATGGCTCAAGCCCCCACGTTACACCATATGTAACGAACACCACCCAAACCATAATACCATGACACCCCGTGTAACACAAAAAAAAAAAACACCAAACAAATTTCTAGGGGTAAATATCCCGGACAAGCGCCCAACTGTTACGACCCTGGCTCAAAGGCACGCAACCTATGTGCAAAACCGACACCAAAACCCGGGTATTAACTCAAAGTGCTACTATATCAAGGAACTACTAATGTAAATGTAAACTAATGTACTAATGTAAACCCAAAGGACATGGTCTGGAAGAACGTGACAGCTCTCCCTCTAAGCACCGACCCTGCATGTGTGTTACTAGGGCTGGCTTTAAAGCTCCCAGCAGGTAACCAATCAGCACTAATTGGCTAATTGGCAGCCCTCACCTGCATGCCCCGTGACACAGGAGTGATCAGGCCTGCCTGCACAGTGACACAGGAGTGATCAGGCTCCTGGTACATAACACAAGCACACACACATTCTGCACTCGCTCACACACAAACGCACCAAAGGTCACTTTAAACACATAAGAAAGGAAGGGGGGAAAAGGACACTAAATAACTTGTTGTGATTATTGCATAGTATAGTTAGTAATAGTAAGTATAGCATAGGGACATAGAAGTAAAACTGTATATTGTATAGTAGTTTACATAGGACCCAGTGTCTTTAAGTCGTAGCTCAACATTGTATTGCAATTATCTCAGGATTTATTAACATGTCTATTTTATCATGTGTATTTTATGTCTACTGTATCATCTTCTACTTATTGTATTTACTATTGTATTCTTGCACAATCGAAGCAGGCATGGCCAACCGCATTTCACTGTATGCCCTGGTATGTATGTGATAAATAATACACAATAATACCTCTTCTCTCCTCTCCTTCTTTCTTCTCCCCCCCATCTCTCGCTCTTCTCTTCTTCATCCTCTCCTCTTTTCTTCTCTCTGCTCCTCTCCTCTTCCCTCTCCTCTCCCCTCCTCTCCTCATCTCTCGCTCTTCTCTTAATTTTCTCTCCTTATTTATTCTCTCTGCTCCTCCCCTCTTCACTCCCCTCATCTCCTCATCTTTTCCTCTTCTCTCCTCTCTTCATCTCTTCCTCTTCTCTCCTCCCCTCTCCCTGTCTCTTGATCTTCTCTTTTTCATCCGCTGCCCTCCTCCTTTCTTCTCTCCTCTCCTCTCCTCGTCTCTCGCTCTTCTGTTCTACGCCCACACCTCTGTGCTGTCTTTCCTTCCCTCTCACCTCATCTCCTCGCTCCTGTCCTCTTGTCACTCTCATTTCTTATTCCACCCATCTCCGTTTCTCTCATTTCCTCAAAGATCCATCTCGTAAATGTCACGACCACAACGATCACAATCACCGTGGGCAGGTGCACGAGGCCCAGGCGGTGATTGGGTTGAATCAGAGCAGTGACTCCAGGGAGACAGATTGGCAGTACACTGTAGGAGTGTGTCAAAGATTGTGATATGCTTGTCAACGTAGACTGGCCAAGCCAGGAGCGATTTGACACAGATTGTCGCTTGCTGTTTGCAGAGTTGAGTGGATGTATTATTCATAAAGATACAATACAGACGCTTTCCTTCTTTGAAAGTGTTTCTGGTGATCAATATTTTTTCAGGGGACTTGCATTGAAATATTCATATTATTCTAAACTGATTTGGCAGAATATTGATAGGCTACTAGGGCAACATGTACTGTATCCTGCTTTTAGACTGCTTTTCAAACCCACACGTTGGAGCTAATACAAGGACACACTGTGTCATAGATGAAAAGCATTCTCACATAGATTGAACTGGTCTTACAAAGTGCCTTGCTTGTGAGCCGCCACTAGTGGCTAAACGTGAGTGAATTACTGTATGAATGACAGAGTGAGTTAGTGACATTGTGACTTATAGAGGTGCTCTGCGTCTAAAGCGACGAATGGACTAAGCCCTACCAATGAATGGACTAACAAAGCCTTACCAATGAATGGACTAACAAAGCCCTACCAATTAATGGACTAACAAAGCCCTACCAATTAATGGACTAACAAAGCCCTACCAATTAATGGACTAACAAAGCCCTACTAATGAATGGACTAACAAAGCCATACCAATTAATGGACTAACAAAGCCCTACCAATGAATGGACTAACAAAGCCCTACCAATTAAATAACTAACCCAATTAATCGACTAACAAACCCATACCAATTAATCTACTAACAAAGCCCTACCAATTAAATAACTAACCCAATTAATCGACTAACAAAGCCCTACCAATTAATCGACTAACAAAGCCCTACCAATTAATCGACTAACAAAGCCCTACCAATTAAATAACGAACCCAATTAATCTACTAACAAAGCCCTACCAATTAATCGACTAACAAAGCCCTACCAATTAATCAACTAACAAAGCCCTAGGGGAGACACAGGAGAGAAGGTTCTTTATTGAAACAGTGGGAAGGCTGAGAGGGAGACAGAGTAGAGGAGACACAGGAGAGATGGTTCTCTATTGAGATGGTAGGAAGGCTGAGAGGGAGACAGAGTAGGGGAGACACAGGAGAGAAGGTTCTTTATTGAGACAGTAGGAAGGCTGAGAGGGAGACAGAGTAGGGGAGACACAGGAGAGAAGGTTCTCTATTGAGACAGTAGGAAGGCTGAGAGGGAGACATAGTAGGGGAGACACAGGAGAGAAGGTTCTCTATTGAGACAGTAGGAAGGCTGAGAGGGAGACAGAGTAGGGGAGACACAGGAGAGAAGGTTATTTATTGAGACAGTAGGAAGGCTGAGAGGGAGACAGAGTAGGGGAGACACAGGAGAGAAGGTTCTCTATTGAGACAGTAGGAAGGCTGAGAGGGAGACATAGTAGGGGAGACACAGGAGAGAAGGTTCACTATTGAGACAGTAGGAAGGCTGAGAGGGAGACAGAGTAGGGGAGACACAGGAGAGAAGGTTCTTTATTGAGACAGTAGGAAGGCTGAGAGGGAGACAGAGTAGGGGAGACACAGGAGAGAAGGTTCTTTATTGAGACAGTAGGAAGGCTGAGAGGGAGACAGAGTAGGGGAGACAGAGGAGAGAAGGTTCTCTATTGAGATGGTAGGAAGGCTGAGAGGGAGACAGAGTAGAGGAGACACAGGAGAGAAGGTTCTTTATTGAGACAGTATGAAGGCTGAGAGGGAGACAGATTGGGGGAGACACAGGAGAGATGGTTCTCTATTGAGACGGTAGGAAGGCTGAGAGGGAGACAGAGTAGGGGAGACACAGGAGAGAAGGTTCTCTATTGAGACGGTAGGAAGGCTGAGAGGGAGACAGAGTAGGGGAGACACAGGAGAGAAGGTTCTTTATTGAGACAGTAGGAAGGCTGAGAGGGAGACAAAGTAGGGGAGACACAGGAGAGAAGGTTCTTTATTGAGACAGTAGGAAGGCTGAGAGGGAGACAGAGTAGGGGAGACACAGGAAAGAAGGTTCTTTATTGAGACAGTAGGAAGGCTGAGAGGGAGACAGATTGGGGGAGACACAGGAGAGAAGGTTCTTTATTGAGACAGTAGGAAGGCTGAGAGGGAGACAGATTGGGGGAGACACAGGAGAGAAGGTTCTTTATTGAGACAGTAGGAAGGCTGAGAGGGAGACAGAGTAGGGGAGACACAGGAGAGAAGGTTCTTTATTGAGACAGTAGGAAGGCTGAGAGGGAGACAGATTGGGGGAGACACATGAGATAAGGTTCTTTATTGAGACAGTAGGAAGGCTGAGAGGGAGACAGATTGGGGAGACACAGGAGAGAAAGTTATTTATTGAGACAGTAGGAAGGCTGAGATGGAGACAGAGTAGGGGAGACACAGGAGAGAAGGTTCTTTATTGAGACAGTAGGACGGCTGAGAGGGAGACAGATTGGTGGAGACACATGAGATAAGGTTCTTTATTGAGACAGTATGAAGGCTGAGATGGAGACAGATTGGTGGAGACACATGAGATAAGGTTCTTTATTGAGACAGTAGGAAGGCTGAGAGGGAGACAGATTGGGGGAGACACAGGAGAGAAGGTTCTTTATTGAGACAGTAGGAAGGCTGAGATGGAGACAGAGTAGGGGAGACACAGGAGAGAAGGTTTTTTATTGAGACAGTAGGAAGGCTGAGAGGAAGACAGATTGGGGGAGACACAGGAGAGATGGTTCTCTATTGAGACGGTAGGAAGGCTGAGAGGGAGACAGAGTAGGGGAGACACAGGAGAGATGGTTCTCTATTGAGACAGTAGGACGGCTGAGAGGGAGACAGAGTAGGGGAGACACAGGAGAGAAGGTTCTTTATTGAGACAGTATGAAGGCTGAGAGGGAGACAGATTGGGGGAGACACAGGAGAGATGGTTCTCTATTGAGACGGTTGGAAGGCTGAGAGGGAGACAGAGTAGGGGAGACACAGGAGAGAAGGTTCTCTATTGAGACGGTAGGAAGGCTGAGAGGGAGACAGAGTAGGGGAGACACAGGAGAGAAGGTTCTCTATTGAGACAGTAGGAAGGCTGAGAGGGAGACAGAGTAGGGGAGACACAGGAGAGAATGTTCTTTATTGAGACAGTAGGAAGGCTGAGAGGGAGACAAAGTAGGGGAGACACAGGAGAGAAGGTTCTTTATTGAGACAGTAGGAAGGCTGAGAGGGAGACAGAGTAGGGGAGACACAGGAGAGAATGTTCTTTATTGAGACAGTAGGGAGGCTGAGAGGGAGACAGAGTAGGGGAGACACGGGAGAGAAGGTTCTTTATTGAGACAGTAGGAAGGCTGAGAGGGAGACAGAGTAGGGGAGACACAGGAGAGAAGGTTCTTTATTGAGACAGTAGGAAGGCTGAGAGGGAGACAGATTGGGGGAGACACATGAGATAAGGTTCTTTATTGAGACAGTAGGAAGGCTGAGAGGGAGACAGAGTAGGGGAGACACAGGAGAGAAAGTTCTTTATTGAGACAGTAGGAAGGCTGAGATGGAGACAGAGTAGGGGAGACACAGGAGAGAAGGTTCTTTATTGAGACAGTATGAAGGCTGAGATGGAGACAGATTGGTGGAGACGCATTAGAGAAGGTTCTTTATTGAGACAGTAGGAAGGCTGAGAGGGAGACAGAGTAGGGGAGACACAGGAGAGAAGTTTCTTTATTGAGACAGTAGGAAGGCTGAGATGGAGACAGAGTAGGGGAGACACAGGAGAGAAGGTTCTTTATTGAGACAGTAGGAAGGCTGAGAGGGAGACAGATTGGGGGAGACACAGGAGAGATGGTTCTCTATTGAGACAGTAGGAAGGCTGAGAGGGAGACAGAGTAGGGGAGACACAGGAGAGAAGGTTCTTTATTGAGACAGTAGGAAGGCTGAGAGGGAGACAG
Source organism: Notolepis coatsorum (assembly GCF_963971535.1). Classification (NCBI taxonomy): domain Eukaryota; kingdom Metazoa; phylum Chordata; class Actinopteri; order Aulopiformes; family Paralepididae; genus Notolepis; species Notolepis coatsorum. The sequence goes on from NC_140169.1 coordinate 86,657,379, forward strand.
ATTGGGGGAGACATATGAGATAATGTTCTTTATTGAGACAGTAGGAAGGCTGAGAGGGAGACAGATTGGGGGAGACACAGGAGAGAAAGTTATTTATTGAGACAGTAGGAAGGCTGAGATGGAGACAGAGTAGGGGAGACACAGGAGAGAAGGTTCTTTATTGAGACAGTATGAAGGCTGAGATGGAGACAGATTGGTGGAGACACATGAGATAAGGTTCTTTATTGAGACAGTAGGAAGGCTGAGAGGGAGACAGATTGGGGGAGACACAGGAGAGAAGGTTCTTTATTGAGACAGTAGGAAGGCTGAGATGGAGACAGAGTAGGGGAGACACAGGAATGAAGGTTCTTTATTGAGACAGTAGGAAGGCTGAGAGGGAGACAGATTGGGGGAGACACAGGAGAGATGGTTCTCTATTGAGACGGTAGGAAGGCTGAGAGGGAGACAGAGTAGGGGAGACACAGGAGAGAAGGTTCTCTATCGAGACGGTAGGAAGGCTGAGAGGGAGACAGAGTAGGGGAGACACAGGAGAGAAGGTTCTTTATTGAGACAGTAGGAAGGCTGAGAGGGAGACAGAGTAGGGGAGACACAGGAGAGAAGGTTCTTTATTGAGACAGTAGGAAGGCTGAGAGGGAGACAGATTGGGGGAGACACATGAGATAAGGTTCTTTATTGAGACAGTAGGAAGGCTGAGAGGGAGACAGATTGGGGGAGACACAGGAGAGAAAGTTCTTTATTGAGACAGTAGGAAGGCTGAGAGGGAGACAGAGTAGGGGAGACACAGGAGAGAAGGTTCTTTATTGAGACAGTATGAAGGCTGAGATGGAGACAGATTGGTGGAGACGCATGAGATAAGGTTCTTTATTGAGACAGTAGGAAGGCTGAGAGGGAGACAGATTGGGGGAGACACAGGAGAGAAGTTTCTTTATTGAGACAGTAGGACGGCTGAGAGGGAGACAGAGTAGGGGAGACACAGGAGAGAAGGTTCTTTATTGAGACAGTAGGAAGGCTGAGAGGGAGACAGATTGGGGGAGACACAGGAGAGATGGTTCTCTATTGAGACGGTAGGAAGGCTGAGAGGGAGACAGAGTAGGGGAGACACAGGAGAGATGGTTCTCTATTGAGACAGTAGGACGGCTGAGAGGGAGACAGAGTAGGGGAGACACAGGAGAGAAGGTTCTCTATTGAGACAGTAGGAAGGCTGAGAGGGAGAGATTGGGGGAGACACAGGAGAGAAGGTTCTTTATTGAGACAGTAGGAAGGCTGAGAGGGAGACAGATTGGGGGAGACACAGGAGAGAAGGTTCTTTATTGAGACAGTAGGAAGGCTGAGAGGGAGACAGAGTAGGGGAGACACAGGAGAATAGGTTCTCTATTGAGACAGTAGGAAGGCTGAGAGGGAGACAGAGTAGAGGAGACACATGGGAGAAGGTTCTCTATTGAGACAGTAGGAAGGCCGATAGGGAGACAGAGTAGGGGAGACACATGAGAGATGGTTCTCTATTGAGACAGTATATACCTCTATGTTTAGCTCTGTGGCAGCGCAGGGGAGATGTCTGCCAGAACCCATTATCATTGTGCGCTAGGGGAAATAGACTAATGTCGCTGGGAAAGAAATTTTATTTTGTCTAGGTTTTTCCATCATGAGAGAGAAGCTTGCTACCTTGATGACTTGCTGTTGTTGTTATTGTTGTTGTTGATCCTGAAGACAGGAATTTGAAAATGGTAAAAACACAAGTAAATAAAAAGCTGCGCGGAACTGACACATAATACCAGTGTAATGATAATACCAGTATAGACATGTTTTGATTTTCTTTCTCTGTCTCCCTGTCTCCCTGTCTCTCTTTCCCTCCATCCATCCCTCTCTCTCTCTCTCTCTCTCTGTCTCTCTCTCTCCCCATCCATCCCTCTCTCTCTCTCTCTCTCTCTCTCCCAGGTGAGGAGAACCTGTTGGCCATTCTGAAGCGGCGATGGTGGAAGTACATGATTCTGGGTTTGATAGACATTGAAGCCAATTACCTGGTCATCAAAGCCTATCAGTACACTACACTGACCAGTGTTCAGGTTAGTGTGTGTGTGTGTGTGTGTGTGTGTGTGTGTGTGTGTGTGTGTGTGTGTGTGTGTGTGTGTGTGTGTGTGTGTGTGTGTGTGTGTGTGTGTGTGTGTGTGTGTGTGTGTGTGTGTGTGTGTGTGTGTGTGTGTGTGTGTGTGTGTGTGTGTGTGTGTGTGTGTGTGTGTGTGTGTGTGTGTGTGTGTGTGTGTGTGTGTGTGTGTGTGTGTGTGTGTGTGTGTGTGTGTGTGTGCGTGCGTGCGTGCGTGCGTGCGTGCGTGCGTGCGTGCGTGCGTGCGTGCGTGCGTGCGTGCGTGCGTGCGTGCGTGCGTGCGTGCGTGGGTGCGTGCGTGCGTGCGTGCGTGGGTGTGTGTGGGTGTGTGTGTGTGTGTGTCAGGACTACTGGTCAGCTCTCCATCACAAGGGTCTGTTTCTCAGGTCTATAGGACCTAACTAGGGATGTTCGATATCGGCTTTTTTACCGATAACCGATATACCGATATTGTCCAACTCCTAATTTCCGATACCGATATCAACCGATACCGATATATGCGGGGCGCAATAATTTCAGGTAATTAACATTACATATCTCTTGTCGTGGATTTAACACAACATTATGCATACTTTTGACAATAAATAAAATCAGAATTTGTTTTTACTTACTTGCCTGGGTAAATAAAGGTTAAATAAATGTAAAATCTTTATTTTTATTTTTTTAAATAACATTTTAATGCCAATATCGGTAGGCCGATAATATCGGCCATCCCTAGACCTAACCCTTACAGACTTCCGCAGGAAGGTTTAAGCTGATGGCAAGACAATTCGTCCAGCTGCTCACCGCACCCAAGGAAACTCTAAAAGAGGGAAGGGTCATCACGTTGGAATGCCAGCGTTCTATGCTCTGCTTGGCGCCAGACTTTGGTGCCAGTTCTATTGAAGCCTATGGGAGATGCATGGATAAGCAAACAAATACACACTCTATGAGGAAATATACATCAACCAATATATCAAATGTTAGCTAGTTAATAATGCTACAGAATGCAGATTATTCTGACATCTGAGGTAATAACCTGTTTAAATTACATCGGCCATAAACGAGCAGATGGCTGATCCCATTCAACTCAATGTCGGCTGAACTGAACGGTTTCATACTTGGCACCATGCGTTCACGCACTACACAGTGACATAATGACCCTTACTTCTTTTATAGTTTCCTTGACTGCACCTTCCCTGTTTCAGCTCCGGCTGCACCCTGTGAGTCGCCCCAGAACAGGCAGGATGTAAACCGGAGCTCTTCTCTCACAATCTGGTCTGAAGGTGTGGGATTGCTGGCCAGAATGATCTTTTGAACCATTTGAATTTGAAGCACATTCAATGCCTAACTTTTTACAATGTCTACAAAGGGTTTCACCCCCTTCTTTGGGTAATAGAGGGAATGAATTTATAGGGTTATCCTCATAACAGGCAGGCAGAAAAGTGCACCATTTGCAAAGCTTAGGTTTATACTTTATACTTATAGCACATGCATGAGCCTGGTCTCTTTTGAAAGATAACATTCTGAAGTTACTAATGCAAAAAAGGATAATCACTTTTAGTGCTAATGAAATAGAGTAACAGGTGTTTGAACTTGAGTTGAACTTGAACTTGTGTACTCACATTTTTCTTTAGTAGTTGCAAGATTCCAGATTCCATTATTCAAGCATAGAGGTATGAGCTGGAAAACACAGCGGTTCCATAGCCTGAAGTCGTATGTAGTACAGGTCCAGATTTGATAAAAATCCCAAGGAAAATGAATGTTTTACAAATGTGTACCGGTAAAAATTCAGCATGATTATCTAAAATGGCCGTCCACTCCCATTCATTCAGAGGCTTTCGTAAAAACAATGGACTTCTTCGTCTTCTTGTGTCACCTTCCCCCACTCTCAGCGCCCGTCTGGCATCGCTTTCGGAGCAGACGCTCCTTGGCTACAACGGTGGTCAATCATTTCCGCTATCAGCGGTGACTGGTCAGTTCAGGACCGTTCACAACCGGACGTGGTCATTCGTCCGAACGCCCTGTCAAATGACGCTCACCGGATGTTTCGTCTTGTAACTCGAGAATGGAATCACGCAATAGGTTGAGTGTGGTCACGATCGAAAGGCGACAAATTCAACTTTCCAACAATGTATTGGTTGATCGGCAAAAATGCAGCCCGGAGCCGACAGACGAGGGCAAAGTGCAGCGACGTGCGCGTGAGTGCATGACGGCCCACCGGGTTAAAGTACCTGGGTGTTTACTTAGGAGATGATCAGAATGTAAAGAAGAGAAGGTGGTAGAAAAGGTAGAGGGGAGGTTGGACAAGTGGAGCTGGCTGTTACCTCACATGTCATACAGAGGAAGGGTTCTGCTCATCAACAACATCTCTCTGGCACAGGTTAAAATGTATGGAGCCCCCTTCTGGCTTATTAGGAAAAATATATTTAATTTTTAAATAATATTTTATGGTAAGTTATTTCTGGGATAAACTGCATTGGGTTCCACAGAGTGTACTTTATCTGCCAAAGGAGGAGGTGGGTCAGGGGTTAATGCATCTGGAGGGTAGAAGAGCAGCTTTTAGATTGCAACATATCCAGCTGTTTTTAATAGGAGGTGATGATGTTGTCTGGAAACCTGTAAGGAATGCCATTTTAAGGAGAGTGGGAGGTGTGGGTTTGGAATGGATGCATCTTTGTTTTTAACAGACTATCTTTATACATTTGTGTGAAATGTCTCCTTTTTATCAGAGTATTTTTAGAGCATAGGTTTTATTCAAATGGAACAGACTGCAGTTGGAAACTTGACTGTTTTGGCTTCTGGAAGAACCTTTGATATTTGGGGCCTGGCTAGACATTCAGGACAATAGTAAACCTGGGCTTGTCCAGTGTTTGCGTTCAGTTGGGGCAGTACAACTGAGACATACTGTATAGTGGATGTAGCCGGGCCAGGACTTCACGACACAGTGGCAGTGGCTTCTCTACTGGGTCTGAGGTCAGCCCGTCATACCAGAGACATTTTAAATGCATGGACTGAAAGACTGAGCATCGAGGAACAAGAAATGTTACAGGAGAATCCTGGTGAGGGGGATCCTTTCCCTGAGCTGGGTCTTGAAATAGACCAAACTGGACAAACGGGACCCATGTTGGGTTGTTCATATGTTGCACTTGCTGATCTGGATATGTTTAGGGGTGGATGGTATAAACGGTATACGGTATAAACGGTATGAATTTGCGCTACGGTATGGATTTTGATTATACCTTCATACCTTGTGACCGGTAGACTAGAGGGTTCCCAACGTGGGGGTCGCGAGCCGCCGCGGGGGGTCGCCAGATGATTTCCAAAAAATTCAAAATAATAATTATTATTTTTATGCAGTCAGGCCACTGAACTTAGAAGCAGGCCAGGCCAGTGTTTCTAGTTGCAGCAGAGCAATAGTTAGATAACCTAGGTGGGGAACAACCAGGAGATCACTGCAACTCACACAAGTTGGAGAACTATCTCTCTCTCTCTCTCTCTTGCTCTCACACACACACAAAGGGAGCCGCATGTGATTGGTGGAGGCGGGACCCTTACAAAAAACTGTTGTTGCTAATCATTGACACATGCTAGCCTGTAATAATCCCCCCCAGAAAAATCTACTTTGCATTTGATATATTGCAAATATATGCCATCACACACACTGGCATTTAAAGGGTTAGAATTATCAAATGAATATGTGGTGTTATGATCAGGGCTGAAGTTGAATAAAAGATTGTATTATTTTCAATCTGACATTATAAAAAAACTGAAAATCCATCAAAATCAGTGTTGTTGCTAATCATACATATGCTAGCCTGTTTTTTAACAATAATTTGTGATGCCATCACAAACACTGGCATTTAAAGGGTACAAATAAACAAATTCCTGCACCAGAATGCAGGAAATGAAGTCTTTGTAACAAGAAATTTCCTGGTGGGGGACCCCCAGACCCCTTGCTTAAAAAGTGGCCTGACTGGGGCTATATTTTGCACTATATTTCCTGGCCTGAATGATTTCCCCAGTCCAGCCCTGGTTAAAAGCCTCCAATGCTTATTAGTGTGTGTGCGTTTGAACGTGTGCATGTTTCAACCATACATTTCCATTTATTTATTGGAAATGGAAATTTATTTTATTTCAATTAGTCAATCAATCATAAGAGTGCTCCTCAGCACTCTTAAATCTGCTCTCAGCCACGATCAAATCTGATCTCAGGAAGATTTGGGGACTCGCGCTCCCAGCCCTAATATGTCTTAAATGGGCAGAAATCTGCCTAAGAGGACATTTTTGGTCGTAAATTTGTTCGGGAATGAGACCCACTGTGTGGAGAGAAAGTCTGAAGGTCGAAGATAACCGTACACCAGTGTGGAGAGTTTTATATAAACCTCCGCTAAATTAGAGGACAGGTGACCTTCAGTGGAGAATGTTGAAGGGGGCAGTAGCGGTTAATAGTTTTGTTGCAAAACTAAATCCCACTGTATACATGTGTTGTCCTTTTTGTCAGGAACCAGAAACAATTGTTCACTGTATAGTAAAAGGGGTGGATGGTTCTACCTCTAAAAACCAGATCTATAATAATTCCCCTGCATTGTGTCTTGTCCGTCTGTTAAACCCCTTTTACTTATAAAAACCAGCTCGGTCTTGTTATAACGCCGACAAGAGTAGGAAGCATCAATGAGGAAGCAGAGAATTAAGCTACTGTAAAAATCCGCTTTTATTGGCAGAGTCAAGTAGTGAAATAACAAGGATTTAATTCAAATGGAAAAATGGATTGTACAATGATTCGAATATACTCGGTACTATGCCACCAATTATTCGTTTCAGACTAATCAAATACAATTAAAAAATAATGGTCTTCTGGTTCTTCGATGGTGGCTTCTTCCTAAGAAACAAAGAGATCCTGTTCTCGTTCAAGCCGCTTCGCTGTCTGCTTCTGGTGGTGAGTTCAAAAAGCGTGTGTGTAAAGCGTGTTCCTTCCTGCTCCCGTGCAGGCTATTTTAACGCTTTGACTCCTCCCCCTAGAATACGCTAGAACTTATGTCAGAGGGGAGGAGTCTCTACTTCCTGATTGGCTAAGGCGCATAGCGGCCAGTTTGAGTGGTCACACAGCACCAAATAGGGAGTTTAATTTGAATCCTAGAGGCAGTCTTGGCTATTTTTAAAGTACAAACGTACTTGTTGTGAAGGGCCAGATTAAACCGAATATATATATTTATTTATATATATATATTTAATTGTATTTGTATATTCTCTAATATTCCCTGATATCCCTTGTATATTCCTTGTACAATATGCATTGAATATCCATTCTAGCCTACTGAACATCCCATAATAGTCTCCATTCTACTATTGGTCGAGACCTTGGTGCCAGGCTGCCATACCCCTCAGACCCAGTTCAAACGTACCGCTCGACATGTACGAACAAGTCCTAGTTCCGCGTAGGAATTTGGCTACCGCACCACTAATGGGACTATTTGTTCATAGTGCGTATATATACTGCGCTACTAAAGTAGGACTTTCTTTTCAGTCCAGTTTCTTACCCTCCAATAGAGTCACAGACGTAAAGCCTCCCCGCGATGCCACGTGTGGGAGTAAGGTCAAGTTCGGCCTACCATCGGTATTGAGACATCGTGTATATTAATATTTGAATAGTCATATTTGGCACTATATCGTCGAGTTGGACGTAGTCTATTAAGCTAATAATAGTCTGTTAATATATAGTGCTTCGTGCGGTGAGAATACTACCGTAGTCAGTACCCCATCGTTTCGGGCAGAGAACTGGCTGCTTACCCAGGGTGGTTGACCCTATGTGAAGCTGCACCCGAGGAGCCCCAGAGCCGACGAGCGAGTGGACCTGTATACCGGATTATTCTACCGACGACAGCCCGCCTTCCCAGGCACGGATTATGCTTTGGATACTTTGATTATTCTATGGATAAAGACCCCCGACACTACCGTGTGTTGGAACCCCCCCCCCCTGGAGAGGACGCAAGGTGAGGAGACGCTCTGCAAGACGAGGTCTCTCCACATCTCTCCCCCGTGGACCGGAGAGAGCCGGCCCACAAAGAGTCCACCTGCTTTCATCTGTGGTCCAAGGATCGCCGGCGCATTGAACGGCACTACAGTGGGTTCACCTGGGATACCCTTGGCCGGACGAGGCAGCTGGATTCTACCCCCCCCCCCCGTCCTACTCCTGTCGGCTTACAAGCGACCGGATTAACCCCCTCTAGTGTATCCAGCCTATAATCATTAAAGTATCATTGCTGTTATTCCTTAACTATTCCAGGTCGTATATTTACCACCTGCGCCTTCAGAGATTGGACATTATCTATTGATATACCGACGAATACTCCTTGCCATAAAAGTGCATACTATTTCAATTCATAAATGTAATTAAGTGATTAAGTGCTTATTCTACACACCATCGCTGTGTAGGAAATAAAGACCTGTTTCTAATTCGTACATTTGTGTTGGATCCGTTTCATCTACGTGAGAGTGTTCATGATAATATATTTATGCCGTGTACTGGGTGGCCGAATATTAAGTACAAAGGTAGTGGTAGTAAGTATCATATCTAGTAATACAGTCAGGGAATTGTACCCCTCAGTTACAATTGGTCCTTCGAGCCGGATGGTAATTAGTGTAATATTAATATAGTGTTATTAATATTGAAATGGCCTATGATGAACACTCCACGAAACGATCCTCCTAACCAACGCCCGCAGCGCGAACGACGGCTCCCTCAGTACTTAGAGGCTTACGCTGTCAGTCAACAACCTAGTCTTCTACTAACAGTAAACGCGGTAAAACTAGAAAGTAAAAGTATGTCTAACCCCAACGCCCAGACTACCCCGACCATAGAGGCCCCTACGGGCTCTAATGTAACTGACCAAGTTCACGGTGGGGACCAGTGGGAACCAGACATGACTTCACACCCCGCCAGTACTGAAGAAGTAGTCCCCGATGAGTCCCGGGAGGAATACAACGCTACCGAGAGAGAACTCGGCACGGAAGAAGACGGGGAGAGCACCGTGGAGATAGAGCTCCAAGGCTCCGCAAGGAGTACCCCGAGGGAAGGCTCCCCTATACAACCGCCTTCTCCCAGCGAGGCAGAGAGGACCCTACAGCAGGCATTCCTCGTCAGCCTGAAAGCCTCTACTGAACGCGATAGACTCCAGGGTGAACGCGATCGATTGCAGCTACAGCAATGGAGCGAAGAAGAGCACATACGCCTGGAAATAAGACGCATTCAGATGGAAGAGAATGTGGCCCGAGACCGAGCAGACAGCCAGCGAGCAGCTGCTGGTGCTCTACGGGACGCAGAGCGCGACAGACAGCAAGCGCAACTAATAGAACAGCTGATCAGACGGACAACACCCTCTCCCTCCGCCAGAGGCTCCAGGAACTCGTCTAGACACACCTCCAGGGCGGCATCCCCTAGCCGAGTAAACAACCCTGAACTTGACCAACAGACGAGGTCTATACCCCCCACAGACCACCTCCCCCCACCGGTCCAAGCGAGACCTAGCAACCGGGAAGGAGCAGCATATCCTGTGGAGAGGCTAAACCAGAGACTACAAGCACTGGATGACCTAACTGAAGACGAAGAGGAAGAGGAGGAGAACCGCGCCCGAAGACAGCACAGTACTCTACCGGACCAGGAGGTCCGGTACAGCCCAGGCTATACTCCCGCGGAGCTGCGCTACAGACCCCCGACTCTATACACGGGTGAGCACGACGCACGACCCGCACCGAGGAACAGCACCTGGACAAGCGGGCCATGGTACACTGCCGGTACCAGCCCATACCAAGGAGCGGGAGGAGACTCGCCTAGGAGGCCTCTCCCCCAACGCTCGCCGATGTATCCACAGTCAGCGTCATACATTGGCACGCCTATGGTACCCGACTTCACCCAAGAGAACCGGGCCCAGTATACAGAACTCTGCATGTGTCTGGAGACCATGTTGGTGGATGTATTGGATGAACGCCACAAATACGCCATCCTACTGCAGCACTTAAAGGTGCCCCGCGCACATAATATAGTGCTCGCCTACGCGACTTCCACCACCCCATACACAGCAGCGCTGGTAGCATTGGACCAGAGGTATGGGCGCATATGGGATTACGTGATCCAGGAGATCCGACACATCGACCGCTTACCCCCAGCAATAGACAATCGAGCACTGGACGACCTGTCCATCAGAGTGCAGTCCCTGGTAGGGATGTTGGGAGCGCAAAGAGAGAAGGGGAAGTATGAACTTTACGCCAACTCAAATGTGGAAAGGATCCTGGAGAAGCTGCCGCCCGCTCGTCAGGAGCGCTTTAGGCGGCAGAGGGACCACAGAGACCCGAATGGCCCCGAACCGAACCTCCTCGATCTAGCAGACTTCCTAGCGAGAGAAGTCAGCAGCCTACGGCTAGATACATTCGGACGGAGCACCCCTGGCTCCAGAGAAGGAACCAGACGACTAAATGATGGAAGAAGATCGGTGACTGTGATGCACCAATCGGAGTCAGTACCGAGCAGCAGGAGCCACAGTACCCCCTCCAGAACGGAGAAGTGGAAGATAGTGTGCCCCTACTGTGAGAAAGAACACTGGCTAGCGCAATGTGACTCCTTCCCCAAGCTGAACGCGGAGGAAGCAGGTCAATGGATAAAGTCCAACAAGCGCTGTTTTCGCTGTGCGCGCTCACACATGGCAGCCGAATGCCGCTTAAAGAAAAGGTGCACCAAGTGCGATGGAGCCCATCTGGACATACTTCACGACAGTAACAGACGGCGCCCTTCACCTGCACCATCCAGCCGCAAAGCGAGCGTCATGTACATCGATCCCGCCAGCAGCAGTGGAGCCCGAGTACTCCTAAAAGTAGTGCGTGTGACACTAAGCTACCAGAATAAAGTCCTGGACACTTACGCCGTCCTCGATGACGGGTCAGAGAAGACCCTGCTGCTCGCCTCCGCTGCGGCCCAGCTAGGGCTGCGGGGAAGCAAAACCCAAATGACAATTCGGACAATAAGACGAGATTTGAAGACGATAAAGGGCGAGAATGTCTCATTCTCTATCGCAGCAAGCGGCCAGCCTGAGCGACGGTACCAGATTGCAGACGCTTTCACCAGCCAAGAAATAGGACTGTCGCGGTACACATACCCCGTCGCCAAGCTGATGGAGAAATATGCACATCTGCGCAAGTTACCGATCCCGCTCATAGACAATGCTATGCCGACCCTGTTGATAGGCTCCGACCATGCAGACCTCATTGTCCCGATAGACCGGGTTCATACCGGACCCCGAGGCTGTCCTGCAGCAGTCGAGACCCGTTTGGGATGGACTCTCCAAGGCCCGCTCGCCAAATCTCTCAACCGAAGTACAGCCACTAGATGTCTCCACTCCCGAGTCACAGAGGGAGAAACCGCACTCCTGCAACACGTAGAGCGGCTATGGAGCTTGGAACAAATGCCCTTTAAGAATGGAAAGAAAGACATTCGCTCTAAAGATGACATTTACGCCATTCACCTCCTCGAGACAGGGACCAAGAGAGTCCCGGTCAACGGCGTGTTGAGATACGCCACGCCACTCCTGCGGCGAGAAGGAATGCCTACTTTCCACGCCAAGACAGACGCCATAGAACGGTACCTGCTGAACACGGAGCGGCGCTTAGCCAAGAACCCCGCCCAAGAGAGTGTATACCGCGCTGAGATTGAGAAGCTCATCACAGCGGGACACGTCACAAAGATGGACATTAAAGAGGCTGACCAGACCACTGAATCGTGGTACGTGCCCCACCACAAGGTCCATCACAACGGTAAAGACCGCATAGTATTTAACTGCAGCTACCAGATCGGATCCCAAAATCTGAATAAAGAGTTACTGCCCGGTCCCACACTCGGCCCCTCCCTACTCGGCGTTCTACTCCGCTTCCGCCAGGAAAGGGTGGCCATCAGCGGGGACATTAAAGGAATGTTCCTGCAGGTGAGATTAGTAGAGGCGGACAAGCCCCTGTTACGGTTCCTATGGAGAGAGAAGCCAGGAGATGAGCACCCAGCCATCTACCAATGGGAAGTCCTCCCCTTCGGAACGACGTGCAGCCCCTGCTGTGCGACATTTGCACTACAGAAACATGTAGCAGAGGACCCAGCAGCGGACGAAGAGGTCCGACACAGCGTAAAGAACAGCTTCTACGTAGACAACTGTCTACAAAGCCTTTCAACCCAGGAAGAAGCCGAGGCTCTCCTGATTAAACTCCGCGCCTCATTGATCAAAGGCGGCTTTGATCTCAGGCAGTGGGCCAGCAGCGATCCGCAAGTACTGCGCAGCCTCTCCTCCGAGGACAAGGCAGCCAGCAGCGAGACCTGGATGGCTACAATCCCGGGAGAAGCCCAGGAGATGACCCTGGGATTGGTGTGGCGATTCAAAACAGATTCGCTTCACTACAGACACAAGTCCCTGACTACGGAACAGGGAAGGCCGGCGGCGGCGCCGACCACCAGACGGAGTGTGTACACAACACTCGCCCGACAATATGACCCGCTAGGATGTATTCTACCGTACACCACCAGGGCAAAAATGATTGTACGAGCATTGTGGGACAAGGACCAGGGCTGGGACGACCCCATTCCCGCACACCTTGCATCCACCTGGAGAGAGTGGGAGATGGAGCTCCACTCACTCCCAGGCGTTAATATGCGCCGAAGCTACTTCCCACCCACGGTGAGGCCAGAGACATGTAAAATGGACTTACACGTCTTCAGTGACGCCTCAGAGGTCGCATACGGATCAGTAGCCTACTTGCGGGCCCAAGACCAAGGGGGAGAGATCTACACAGCATTTGTCCTCGCCCGCTCGAGAATAGCCCCACGCAAGCAACAATCTATCCCACGTCTAGAGCTCTGCGCAGCCCTAGCAGGAGCGCACCTAGCCACGCTCATCCAACGTGAGCTCACCATACCGGTGTCTAGAACAATCCTGTGGTCAGATTCCACGACGGTACTCGCCTGGATCAAATCGGACTCATGCAAGTACAAAGTCTTCGTGGGAGTCAGAGTCACCGAGATTCAAGACTTAACCGAAGAGTTAACCGGAGAAACAGAGTGGCGCTACGTTGATACAAAACAGAACCCAGCTGACGTCATCACCCGGGGGATGCCCCTGGATGACCTCACCCGTCGCAATGTCTACAGTGACGGCCCCGCATTCCTAAGACTCCCGGAAGGACAGTGGCCCATGCCTATCCCGAGGGAAGCAAGTCCAGAGGAGGTGGAAATTAAGAAGTCTGTGTTCTGTGGATTGAGCACCGTAGCCTCCACCGACCCTAACATAAACGATTGCACGTCCATAGAGAGTGCACAACAAAGAACATTCCTGCGGTACCACCCGGAGTGCAAGTCCCCCGCTGATATGTCAGCGGCTAACTACGAGGAAGCAGAATTGCTTCTACTGCAGCGAGCCCAGAGAGACTCGTTCCCCGATGAATTGGCCTGTCTACAGGGAGGAAAGCCCGTCCCATCCGACAGCAGATTAATTCACCTGGCCCCCGAGAGCGACGCTCACACCCTCATCAGAGTGGGTGGTCGCCTACGCAGAGCCCCCAATCTACCGGATGACATTAAATACCCGATCGTATTGAACAGCCGACACAAGGTCACAGAGCTGATTATAAAGAAATACGATGAGGATGTACATCACGCAGGAGCAGAAAGAGTCTTCGCGGAAATCAGACGTCGTTACTGGATCCTACAAGGAAGAGAGGCGGTACGACGCTTCCAACGAACATGTCTAGACTGCCGCAAGTGGCGCGCGCAGCCCAGCATACCAAGGATGGCTGACCTTCCTCCATGTCGCCTCCGAATCGGTGACAAGCCATTCCACTCAACGGGTATGGACTGCTTTGGCCCGCTGCACATAAAGAAAGGAAGAGGAACCGAGAAGCGGTGGGGTATTGTATTCAAATGCATGACCACCAGAGCGATACACATCGAGCTTCTCCCGACCATGAGCACAGACTCATTCCTTATGGCCTTCCGTAGATTCATATCACGGAAAGGAAGACCGTCTACCCTATTGTCCGATCATGGGACAAACTTTAAAGGCGGCGAAAGAGAGCTGAGAGAGAGCTTCCAAGCTATGGGCCCAGAACTTAAGACCCACCTCGCTCCAGCACAGGTTGATTTCCAATTCAACCCCCCAAACGCACCCCACTTCGGTGGCACTTGGGAACGAGAAGTGCGCTCCATAAAGACAGCCCTGTACGCAGTACTTGGGGCCCAGACTGTGGCGGAAGAAGTCCTAATGACAGTCCTCACGGAGATTGAGGGAGTACTTAACTCGAAGCCCCTCGGATATGTCTCCAGTGATGTGGCGGATATCGACCCAGTTACCCCCAACACACTCCTGATGGGGCGGCTAGATCCCACATTACCCCAGACAATGTACCGGCCTGAAGAAGCGAACGGCCGACGAATGTGGAGGTACAGCCAAGTATTAGCCGACAAGTTTTGGAACAGTTTCCTACTGCACTACCTACCGTCTCTACAGACCCGCCAGAAGTGGGTAAAGGAGAGAGACAATTTGACAGAAGGAACAGTCGTCATGATTATTGATCAATCACTGCCCAGAGCTATGTGGCCGGCCGGCCGCGTAAGCAAAGTGATCACCGGTGCCGACGGCAAGGTCCGAGCAGCTGAAGTGCTCGTCCAGGGTCGCACTTACACCCGTCCCGTGGCAAGGCTCATAGAACTGCCTCGACTCCCAGACACAATCGATGATGACCATGACCCTACAACCCTATGACTTTGTGAAGTTGACTGACCCCTACAGCAAACCCTTATGTGTAAATAGACAACGCGATTAATCTGTCTCTGTTTAACTGATTAGGTCTGGGACCTATTCAGGGGGTGGCTGTTGTGAAGGGCCAGATTAAACCGAATATATATATTTATTTATATATATATATTTAATTGTATTTGTATATTCTCTAATATTCCCTGATATCCCTTGTATATTCCTTGTACAATATGCATTGAATATCCATTCTAGCCTACTGAACATCCCATAATAGTCTCCATTCTACTATTGGTCGAGACCTTGGTGCCAGGCTGCCATACCCCTCAGACCCAGTTCAAACGTACCGCTCGACATGTACGAACAAGTCCTAGTTCCGCGTAGGAATTTGGCTACCGCACCACTAATGGGACTATTTGTTCATAGTGCGTATATATACTGCGCTACTAAAGTAGGACTTTCTTTTCAGTCCAGTTTCTTACCCTCCAATAGAGTCACAGACGTAAAGCCTCCCCGCGATGCCACGTGTGGGAGTAAGGTCAAGTTCGGCCTACCATCGGTATTGAGACATCGTGTATATTAATATTTGAATAGTCATATTTGGCACTATATCGTCGAGTTGGACGTAGTCTATTAAGCTAATAATAGTCTGTTAATATATAGTGCTTCGTGCGGTGAGAATACTACCGTAGTCAGTACCCCATCGTTTCGGGCAGAGAACTGGCTGCTTACCCAGGGTGGTTGACCCTATGTGAAGCTGCACCCGAGGAGCCCCAGAGCCGACGAGCGAGTGGACCTGTATACCGGATTATTCTACCGACGACAGCCCGCCTTCCCAGGCACGGATTATGCTTTGGATACTTTGATTATTCTATGGATAAAGACCCCCGACACTACCGTGTGTTGGAACCCCCCCCCCTGGAGAGGACGCAAGGTGAGGAGACGCTCTGCAAGACGAGGTCTCTCCACATCTCTCCCCCGTGGACCGGAGAGAGCCGGCCCACAAAGAGTCCACCTGCTTTCATCTGTGGTCCAAGGATCGCCGGCGCATTGAACGGCACTACAGTGGGTTCACCTGGGATACCCTTGGCCGGACGAGGCAGCTGGATTCTACCCCCCCCCCCCTCCTACTCCTGTCGGCTTACAAGCGACCGGATTAACCCCCTCTAGTGTATCCAGCCTATAATCATTAAAGTATCATTGCTGTTATTCCTTAACTATTCCAGGTCGTATATTTACCACCTGCGCCTTCAGAGATTGGACATTATCTATTGATATACCGACGAATACTCCTTGCCATAAAAGTGCATACTATTTCAATTCATAAATGTAATTAAGTGATTAAGTGCTTATTCTACACACCATCGCTGTGTAGGAAATAAAGACCTGTTTCTAATTCGTACATTTGTGTTGGATCCGTTTCATCTACGTGAGAGTGTTCATGATAATATATTTATGCCGTGTACTGGGTGGCCGAATATTAAGTACAAAGGTAGTGGTAGTAAGTATCATATCTAGTAATACAGTCAGGGAATTGTACCCCTCAGTTACAGTACTGTTCTGTTTTAACGTGTTTAAAGCATTCTATATTTCATTTTACTGACTAAAACCCAAGGATTACTCTTAACTTTAATTACTTAAACAGTTTAGGTCTTTTACCGAATTTCCTAGTGTCTTTAATACTTATGTTATCCTATTGTTGAGTATACGATCTTCTCTTTGGTTTTAAGACCCTCCTATTGCATTTTAATCATTATCCTTAATAAGCAGCTAGTTTTCAGTATTTATGGGTATTCTCCAAATTGGTTCAGAAAGCATTTTATGGCAACTTTGGTGCTTACTTTGGTCATAAACAACGCATGTTTCATACCATTATGTCCAACATCATTAGCACAACATAACAGTAATATTTGCAGTTTAATTTGGAGCTTTTTTAATGATATAAACGTACTTTAATTACTGGAGTAGTGAAACTTAATGCCTCCTGAAACATTTGGTCTCCACAGAGTGCCCACAGGATGTCTGCAGCCTAAGGCGCTTTGTTCCAGCTGCTTGTGACACTTGTATGTAAATCCGTTCAGGGAGATGTTATCTAGGTTTTTAAATAGAAACTTGGAAGCTTTGTAAAGTGTAATAAACGGAGGTCTGTTGACAGCCCTTTTCAGCATCTTGTTTTGGTAAACACAGCCTTTTGTTCTAATTTTAAAGCTGGCCGACCAACGTGACCAGTATCCTGTCGTATACAGGAAAGGGGGAAGTTTAGTCATCTTAAGACTGTATGTAAATCTAAAGGGTTTCATTCCCCCCCCCCTCGTGGTCCTCCAGAGAAAACAGGCTGCACAGTATTTAGCCATTAACCTTTCAGTCTCATGGTGAGTTTTGTCCAACACTTTTATTATCTGTGCTGACTTTAGAAGTCCATTTTATACTTATCCCTAGTTTAGAGCACATATATTTTAATAATCTATGTTAGGGAGAACATTCAGACTATTCTAAAGATGTGTGTGCACTGGTCCTTTACCAAGTCCAACCTCTTTCCGGAGCCGTTGACCTTTGGGACTCAAGACTCAACACACATACCCATATTTCATAATATTCCATAATAGTTTGACAGTTTGAGCAGGGAAATATACTACAACTGTTTCTTAGAATGTAAAAGACTTGAAGGTCTGTTTGAAACCCTGAACAATGTGTTTTTGAAATGTGGTGAGGTGGAGTGAAACGGCTTTTGTATTTGGTGCTGGTTACAAAAAGGAAAATGTAAAGAAGAGGCAAACATTGAATTCTGTTGTGGGTCAGGCCAAAATGGCCATTTATACGAGCAGGGGAAACTAAGTAGATAATGGCTCAGGTGGTGAGCTGATGGCAATGTTTAAGGCATTGGCAAGAGCCAGGGTCAGAGTGCATCTTTGATTTTATTCACTCATGAACAATATTGATTCATATTTTGATTAATATTTGTTTCGGTAGAGCTTCAATTAAGTTGTTTGTTGTGTTGTAGAGGGGCAGCTGTGTTTATGTGAGACCTCTCAATTGTATACTTACATGTATTGTTTTTTATATGATGGATGATGTATAATGTGAGATATAATGTGTATTTATTTAATTGTATTGACACACACTGTTGTGTATTATGTAAATAATACAAATAACAACCAAAAAAAAACTCTCCATCTCCCTCTCTCTATCTCTCTCTCCATTATCTCCATCTCTCTCTCCATCTCTCTCTCTCCATATTTTTTTGTCCTCTGCTATATTGGTAGCCAGGCCATGCAGCGGAGACAATTCTCTTTTTATCCTAAGATAGATGTTGATCCTCTGGAACATATAAATTGTATGCCTGTATGACCGCTTCACTGCTTTCTGTTGCTAGGGAACACCTATTGTCTGTCACCTATTGTTAGCAAACATTGCAACAAGACAGAAACATGAGTCCATTTAAAATCTTTATGTTGTAAAGTTGAAACCGGCTATAATATAATAGCAGGGTTGAATGAATGTGTGTGCGTGTGTGTGTGTGTGTGTGTGTGTGTGTGTGTGCGTGTGTGTGTGTGTGTGTGTGTGTGTGTGTGTGTGTGTGTGTGTGTGTGTGTGTGTGTGTGTGTAGGTGCGTGTGTGTGTGTGTGTGTGTGTGTGTGCGTGTGTGTGTGAGTGTGTGTGTGTGTGCGTGTGTGTGTGTGTGTGTGTGTGTGTGTGTGTGTGTGTGTGTGCATGCTCCATTCTCTCATTTCATCCATCTCAAGATGATAGCTGCAAACAGACACCAACTAAAGCCAGGAAGAAACATTCCTTTCATTAATGACAACTTTAATGGTAGACAAGGATATTTTTCTCCAGAGCAAAGAGGCACTTTACCCCGCAGGCGACCAACGGTTCAGCAAGTATTGAGTTCTCTGTCTGTTCCTAATGGCACAAAACCACCAGCGTTCATCGGCCACCAGCGTTTATCGGCGCTACAGAGGACTTACTGGAGGGAGAATGTTGCACTACAGGGGCTCACACACACACACACGCACATACACACACACACACACACACACACACACACACACACACACACACACACACACACACACACACGCACACACACACACACACACACACACACACACACACACACACACACACGCACCTACACACACACACACGCACACACACACACACACACACACACACACACACCCCTCTGTTCTATCTTTTCCATCATTTTGGACAGAGGGTACATCGGCTCTCTCATAGGGCTACATCCATCTAGACCAGTGATGCCACAGATTACTTGTAAAAGTAATCCGATTACTGATTACTGATTACTCCTTTAAAAAGTAATCCAAGTTACTTTACTGATTACTTGATTGTCAGAGTAACTTAGTTACTTTGAAAGTAACTAGGTTACGAAGTCGTCGTCGTTCCCCCAACCGTTTTTTTTAAACGCTTTATTGAAAGTGCATAAATTGTTTTTAACTTGTTTCTCTGCACATAACGTAAATTGTTAAACTAGTGCTTCAGCTTCTGTACCATCAAGTATGGTAAAGCAACAGTCTATGATGCTCACAGCATTAGAGCAGCCAGCCAGTGGTTTTACAAAACCAGTGTATCCATTCACATCTAACAAATGCAGGCTGAACTATTCAATTATATCAACTGTAACTATTAAATTGTTTTTATAAATGTCTCTCTATAAACATACAATCTGTCTCTCTTTAACATGTAAATTAACTGTAAATCTGGCAAATAAGAGCTTTTGCTCTGCCACCATCAAATATACATTAATCAAAAGGGAAAGAAAAAATCTCTCTCTTTTGCTGTTTGGCTGGCCTCCGAGTCCTCCTGTACCTAGTCGAAGCGTCGGCTAGTGTTGTGATTCCAGATGCTTTCAATGCAATTGGATGTGCTGTTTTTAGCGGTAGACAGTATTTTGTTTCCTCCGCATGAACGTGAAGTAGTGACTGTGGCCCCGTTTAGACGAGCGTTTTTGGGATGGAAGTCTGAACAGAAACTCACTTTTAATTTTGCCAAGCGTTTTGGGGTGGAATTCTCCGACGACGGAGCCCTGCTGTCACACGATTGGCGCATATGTCACATGACGTGCTGTGAAGACCCGCCCTACTCTGCCTCTGATTCGCAGACTGTGGATGGGGAATGTGATTGTACCAAAGCAGAGTCACTCACAGACAGAGTGTCCAGTCACGCCGCGGGACACATTCTTGTGTAACCCTTTCACTGCCACACTACGTCACTCCCAAAAGAAAAACAGCTCAAAATGTATTTTTGACTGTCGAAAACGAAATAAAATACTGCATTCCGCCTGCATTATGAATTTATGATGAGATAGTAACGAAATAGTAACGCACAGCCACTTGGACAAGTAACTGCAATCAGATTACTGGCTTTTAAAGATTAACACGTTAGATTACTATTTTCGGGGGAAAGTAATCAGATTACAATAACGCGTTACTTAGTAACGCGTTACTTAGTAACGCGTTACCGGCATCACTGATCTAGACCAGGGGTTCCCAAACTTTTCAGGCCGGGGCCCAGAAAATAAGGCGTCAGAGAGCCGCGGCCCAATGCACATCGTCTGGCTTTTTTTTTTTTTTTTTTTGCCAGGTATCACTTCAATCCTATTAAGTTAGTTCAAGTTAGTTATTCATTTATATGTGCTATTTATGAGAGGGCTAACTTGTTGCAAAATAATAATGATAATAATAATAGCCTCATTAAAATACTATTGTTGCTTCGGTTGTTTTCAGCGTTTTATGTGCATAATCTGTTATTTAGTTTGAAATGTTCGTTGAAATAAGTAGATTTTTCGTTTTTGTTTATTTATTAAGTTAATATAAAACCATATAGTCACATTTTAGAATACAATAGAATAGAATTTTAGAATACAACTAGAAACACTGTCCTGGCCTGCTTCTAAGTTCAGTGGCCTGACAAAAAAAATTAAAATTAAAAAATTAAAAATTAAAAATAAATAAATAATTTTTTTTTTTTTTTAAATCATCTCGCGGCCCACCCGTGGCTGCTCGCGGCCCACCTTTGGGTCGCGACCCCGACTTTGGGAACCACTGATCTAGACTGTGTGCCAGCCGCCAGGCCAGAAAGAATCATTAAAACAATATTGTAACAGAATGAAACCTTTGAAGGTCCTGGGTGCCTCCTTGTGTTGAAGGTAGCAGTGTAGCTGCTGGTGAGTCATTAGGGCTGTGGAGAGAGAGCACTACTGTAATGGAGGGAGAACATAATCACCCTAGAGGGACTCACACACACACACACACACACACGCACACACACACGCACACGCACACGCACACACACACACACACACGCACACACACACGCACACACACACACACACACACGCACACACACACACTCACACACGCACACACACACACACACACACACACACACACACACACACACACACACGCACACACACGCACACACAGAGCCACGTCTTCATGTATCATAGGGACATTCCTCAGATTTACATTAATTCCCGAACTCCTTACCCTAACCCTAAGGACTACATGCTTAACCCTAACCCTTATTCTAACCCTAACCCTAATCTTAACCTAATTGTACCCTGACCCTGACCCTTAAATAGCTCCTTCACCTTGTGGGGACTGACCAATGTCCCTACAATGACAAAAAAATAAAAACTCTGTAGGAAAACAAAACCCTCCCTGGACACACACCTCTTCTCCACCTTCATTACCAGCATGGATCCTCTCCTTCATCCCTCCATCCTCCCTGCTCTAATAATGACCCCCTTGTGACACTGAGATGACTATACTGGAGAAACTCTGCCGCTTCCAAGTGGAATATTATCTCCTGTCTCCTGTGAGCTAATGTGCTGTAATGTTGCCATGCAGAGCATCTGAGCCACTTCCAGGAAGCACGTTAACCCTTTCGCTGCGACAATATACAGAAGGTTAACCCTTTCACTGCCACAAGACAGCCGGTTAACCCGGCGACCGTCGGTTGTGTGATAGTAAAGGGTTAACCTTCTGCCGTGTGGCAGTGAAAGGGTTAAGTCAGTGAGTCCGTTTGCTCGCTCAGATGCTCAGAACCCGCGCCATCCTTTCCAGAACTAGAACTCTGGCATCACTCAGTGACAGCTTTTGCTTGATGATAATTATGCAAATGAATTACTATTAGTTCATATTTTTCTCTCTCTCTCTTTCACTTTCTTTCTATCTCTTCTTGTCCCCCTCCATCCTCACCCTTCCTCTCATTTTCCTGCACCTCTCTCTCTCTCTCTCTCTCTCTCTCTCTCTCTCTCTCTCTCTCTCTCTCTCTCTCTCTCTCTCTCTCTCTCTCTCTCACTGTCTCTCATCCGTCCCTCTCATCATCATCTTTCACTCGTCCCCCTCCCTCTCTCTAAACCACCCTCCCCCCCTCTCTCTCACTTCCTCTCTCTATCCCTTATCCCTCATACTGTACTTGACTTCCTCTCAACCCCTCTCACCATCCCTAACCCCCTCCCTTCCTCTCTCTCTCCTTCCCACCAACTCTATCCATCTATCCTCCTTCACCTCCTCACCCCCTCCTCCCTTTCTCCCTCAGCTCTTAGACTGCTTTGTGATTCCGGTGGTGTTGTTACTGTCCTGGTTCTTCCTGCTGGTGAGGTACAAGGCGGTGCACTACGTGGGGGTGGGAGTGTGTCTCCTGGGCATCGGCTGCATGGTGGGAGCGGATGTCCTGGTGGGCAGACAACAGGGCCTGGGTGAGTAGACATACTGTATACTGTTTTATAGATATATATTAGAGCTGGGCATAGATACAACATTTTCTTATCTAGATTAATCTACCTGCAATCCTGGAATTAATCTAGATTAATCTAGATTAAAATGGCAAAAATAATCAAAATATGTGTGTTCTACCCAAATAATGACCAGAGGAGGAGATGTATCCTCTCCTCTTCATCTGAGGAGTCACTAGCTGTTCTATCTCCTTGTTCAACAGCATGAACATGTCTCTTCTTTTAGTAATTGTGGTGGAATTCTCACTTCAAAACTGTCTAATTATTATGGAAATATGAGGTTGGTTGAATATTGAGTCCCACAGGGCAACAGCGGCTGGGAGATGGTAATCGGTATGATCAATACACCACACGTAGTCTAGTCTCATAAAGGTTAATGGATAGATACTGTGTGATCTGTTTTCTCTGGAGAACCACGAGGGGGGGGGGGGGAGGAAACCCTTTTGATTTACATAGGCTTGAGATGATTAAACTTCCCCCTCGCCTGTATACGAGAGGACACTGGTCACGTGGGGCGGCCAGAGCAAACACAGCCTTTTGTCTTCTCCCCTATGTGGGAACTTAGCATACAGAAGGGAGTTTTGGTTTATAGCCGGCTATAGTGAAACATTCTCAATAGAACAATAGGTTACAGGAGGTAACGCCCGAAAGGTTGAGTGGAAAACCCCCCCAAGCTAGTTTGGGGACGCAGACATCTGGTCAGACCTGAGTCTTGACAACAGGAGGTGATCATTTGGCTGGTCTCCTTATTTTATCCTCTAAGGAAAATTAGGCTCAACTCTTTTAACATAGGGTATTAGCAGTGATGGGCAGTAGCTTGCTACAAGTAGCGAAGCTACATAGCTTAACTACAATTCTCAGTAGCGTGCTGGTAGCTCGCTACTTTTTAACCGGGGTAGCGTTCTCTGAAGCGGAGCTATTTATAGAACGAAGTAGTAACGTAGCGACGAGAAACGTTACACGCTACTTTCGCAGTCTAGACAGGAAGATCTGCGAGGAGAAGAAAAAAACTCCCCGTAAAAAAACCCACTATGATTGGTTGGTTTGTTTAGATATGAGTGACGACTCACGATTGGGTATGGTAGGCCAAAATATTACGGGTAGGCCAATCAGAGGCAGGATAGGGCGGGACTCCAGGCCGCAAACCAGGAAGTGAAAATCTAAACGCAGACCACTGAATGAGAATGAATGGATGAATTTACAATAACAGCGCGAAATAATGGCAGAGGGATTTGATGTTTCCACTGATGGCATTGATGAAGATGATGTCAACAACAATAACAACACTGCATCTCCATGGCCCTACCTGGACACGTTTATGAGTTTGACTGAAAAAACGCCTAAAACATATGTGTTTAGGTGTTTGTGTCAACCAAAAACGAAGCTGCTCTCGACGTCCCACACGTCCAATACTAACTTGAGAACACATATTCAGGTGAGCTGATGAAAACCCTTACTGTCTTTACATAAACATTGTCAACTGTTCCCAAACAGCACACAAGTCAGTGCACTTTTTATCAACAGCTTTAACTAACAGTCTGTCTGAGATAGGCTAGCTGCTATGAACAATATTATTGATTGATTGATTGAAAAGTGTATTAACAGATTGCAGAATGGGTACAGTACAGTACAGCTCAATACATACAATTGTTAAGGGGATGCAGACCAGAGAAAGACTTTCGTCTTGTTTACATCAGGGTCCCCCATTTTCAATTCATCATAACATATATGACACACACGACATACAGATAGACAGTACTGCTACATCTATACATTTA
Source organism: Notolepis coatsorum (assembly GCF_963971535.1). Taxonomy (NCBI): domain Eukaryota; kingdom Metazoa; phylum Chordata; class Actinopteri; order Aulopiformes; family Paralepididae; genus Notolepis; species Notolepis coatsorum. The sequence goes on from NC_140169.1 coordinate 86,681,784, forward strand.
TGACATATCAGATTTGCAAATACAGTACTGTTTGTGATACAAAAAGTGTCCAGAAAAAGAGTGTATATACATTTGACGTAGAAACTGTACATTGGAGGAGGTTGGGTTGGTGGGGTTGGTGGGTGGGGGCTGTACATTGGGGGGGGGGTTGGGGTAGGGGGACACTGTACACTGTACATTGGGGGGTGGGGAAAAGAAAAAAATAGGGAAAAGATCGTCCTAGACCAGTGGTTCTCAACCTGTGGCCATGGAATGTTTTGTGAGTTACATATCTAGCAGCCAAGGATAGTATTGTTTGTCTAGCAGTGTCAAGCTTGAGTGTTATACTCTGAGTACATACTGTAGTAGTATAGTTCCAATGCCGATTACCCCATGCTGCTTATTTCCGTACTTAAGAATGTATAAATGTTACATAGGATTTCGTTAATGTCTATTTTGTAGACAAATGTTTCTTGCACTTTTTCTTTGGCCAGGTTATTGTCATTTTGTTACTGTGGTTTGAGTTGAAACAGTAGTTTATCCTGTGCTGAAAAGTCTCCATTCCAATAGAGGGAGTATATATTTGTGTTTATTTTATTATTTTTTCACTGCCTTTTATTTATTACGTTTCCACAGTTCTTTCCTCATGTTAAAAGGATGACACAAAAAGCCAGACCGAGGGCTTGTTTCAGTTTTATAATAAACAATCAAACTGAGCTATTTTTTTGCCTGCCTATTTGTTTGGTGTAAACTTGATCACAAAGTTAAAAAAAAAAAAATAGTGCCGATGTAGCTAGCTATTTTAGCCATGTTCTTGTAGTGTAGCTTGCTACATTTCTCTGGGGATAGCTTCCATTGTAGTTTAGCTATATTTAATCGAGAGTAACTTGTAGTGTAGCTTGCTACATTTTCCAAGTAGCTTGCCCATCACTGGGTATTAGTTAAGCAAAGAAAGACCAAACTAGACTCTTATTTTACCTCTGCACAGTATACGTAAGCTAGAAATAGCCTCTAAATAGATAGGGTTGTTTACTAAAGCAAGACCCCCACAATAGGTTGTGAGTTGGGCTACTCAACAGCCGGCTGTAAAAGATAAAGAACTGTTTGAGTAAGCCCTTCGGGGGTTCTAGAACAAAAGAGCCACCTGGTTTCTTCAGGGTGTGGGACAGGAAGGGTTTTAGATAAGCCCTAGTTAAACACAGAAGAACACCATTTGGTCTCAAAGTAAGTAATCATAACTAAAACCCTTTTATTTAATCCCATAGGACCATTTAAAGTTGAGCTAAATAGTAAAATAGTATAGATTCCCACATAGAAAATAATAAAGAGGTTAAAGAAATACCTAGACTCTTATTCACCATTTGAAAGTTAACTTAAGAATTATTAAACACAATAGAAGTGTCTTAAAACCAAAGAGAAGATCTTATACTCAAATAAAAGGTTAACATAGGTATTAAAATACGGCAAAAGAGCTAAACTATTTAAGTAATTAAAGTTAAGAGTAATCTTTGGGTTTTAGTCAGTAAAATAGAAATGCAGCATGTTTTAAAAACGTTAAAACCAAACAGTAGATTTGTACTTTAAAATAGTCAAGACAGCCCCCAGAATTCAAAGGTCTCCATAGTGGCCTGCTCAAAATGGCCGCTATTAGGGTTTCACCCAATCAACTGCTCTCTCTTCTAAAAAGGTCCACCCCTCCTGATGTAAGACTAGGGGAGGAGTTAAGCTTTAAAGCTAGTGGTTTAGGGAGAGAGAGCAGAACAAGAAGGAACAAGACAGAACGAACACAAACGGAACGGACACAAGAACACACCTCCCGATTCACAGAGAGGACGGCGAGCAGAGGAACACGGAGAAGAAGCTTTGTGGAACGAGAACAGAACCTCTTTGTTTGTCACCAGACAAACAAAGACAATCCACAACTCAACGATGAAGACCATTCTTTTTAACTGCTTTCTTAGACTAATATTAATGGCAAGCGGCTTAGTGCTTTTGGTACATTAATATTATAGCACACTTTATTTTAATTGAACCAGAATCATTGTTCACTTGTTACTTTGAATTAAAAACAGATGCTGATACAACTTCTCCTCTTCATTCTCCTGCTTTTGCTGCCGTCGAACAAGGCCATTTCCTGGCCTTTTGAAAGTACAAGGGAATTGGTACCGGATAAACACACAACGCAGAGTAGATTTAAGCTGGTTCTGTATATCAGAACAGAACCATAGACCCCTTGATACTTCATAATTTTCAGTGTTTCTTTCAAAACCAGATTTATCGTAATTTTCTGTGCCCTTCCTTTGATGCCATTAACATTGTTACACTGATATTGACAGCTCTCTCCAGTGTCAAATCACTCTCTGTCAGTAGTTTCTTCTGTGCACCTTCATTTCTTAATCCACACACAAACCTGTCTCTCAATGTGTCTTTTAGTGAATCTCTAAATTCACAATGCTGCTGACTGGTTGCTCACACACAGACTGCTGCAGAAGCAGGTTTTTCAACAAATTCAGTGCAAGCTCAGTGTAACAGTTCCATGAATGAATGAATGAAAACTTTATTTAACAGATTGCAGAATGGGTACAATACAGTACGGCTCAATACACACAATTGTTAAGGGGATGCAGACCAGAGAAAGACGTTTGTCTTGTTTACATCAGGGTCCCCCATTTTCATTTCATATTGCTCCACATTGTCATCAAACGGTCCAATATTTCCAATAACCCAAGCCATTTCTGTTGTAAACACTCACGATAGTCCAGTCGATCCTTCCTTTAGTGTGTAAAGTGGATTTCCTCATCTTGTAGATGTTTCCAAGTGCCGCCCGAGCAACGTGAGCTAACATGCTAACTCGCTAAGCTAACGTTAATAATGTAAACAAAGCTCCCAACGGACTTCTTCTTCCTTGCATTGCGCAGATTCAGACGTCCTCATCGCCGAATTGTGTTATATCCTGAGGACTTCTTAACCTCACCTGTATAACAATGATTACCGGACCACTACTTTAGTTTGTCATTCTTTCCAAAAGCAAAGAGGCCTAGAAGTGTGGCTAACGCTAATGACGTGCATACCAGAGAGGCTAACTGCCTAAGAAAACGGGCACAGAGGCACTGAAAGAGGATTTCACCATCTAATCAACACACTAGAGTCTGACTAGACCAAGATGTATCCATCAGAGGACCAATTGCATGCTTTCGCAGAGGACAAGAAGCCTGGGGAGATGAAGCATAGCGATATAAACATAGTCATAGCATCAAATTAGTATTTAGATAAACCACAGAAAAAAATCACGTTATAAAAATAAGGCGTTTCTAAGAAAAAACGATTTGTTATGTCCATTTATGTAGCATAAATCAACATGTGTGCCGCCATTTTGTTGCTGAAGTCATGGAGATGGTTTCGCCCAGAGGCGGAGCCTCCCACCTCAGAGAATTGCACGCTGTAGCAATATTATTAGGCTCCTCAAATATCGTTATTCATAAAAACACATTTATGTAATATTTTACAGCATTGAGCAACCCCAACAGGGGGATGCATGCATTGCTGCATATGTATGCTCTGTCATCTTTGAGATGGCAAGACCTGCAGTTGGCACCTGAGATGGTGAGACCTGCAGTTGGCACTGTGTGAGGCCACGACATTTGAGCAAATTAATAATACTGCATGTTCTGAAGGTCCAGATTAATAATTAGAATTAGTTCAACAGAAAGGTATAGATTAGGCTATCATCTAAAGTCTGTTGGTTGCTATATGAGTTCAGCCTCAACCGAACTCAGTCTAAAGGTCTATTCTGTCTCCGTTATCCCCTGCCCGTCGCCGTCGGCAGATCGATGCCTCACTGTAGCAATATTATTAGGCTCCTCAAATATCGTTATTCATAAAAACACATGTATGTAATATTTTACAGCATTGAGCAACCCCAACAGGGGGATGCTGCATATGCTCTGTCATCTTTGAGATTTCTCCGTTCAATATGTGTTGAGTGGCTCGGCTGTATACAAAACTAACGGTATATCTTTGTCTTTGTTGTGGGGCGGCGTGGCTCAGGGGTAGAGCGGGTCGTCCAATGATCAAAGGGTTGGTGGTTCGAATCCCGCTCAAGCCCATGTCCATCCCACTGCCGTTGTGTCCTTGGGCAAGACACTTAATCTACTTGCCTCGTATGAATGTGTATGGATGTGAATGAATGTTGGTGGTGGTCGGAGGGGCCATAGGCGATGATTATTCGCCACGCTTCCATGAGTCTGCCTCAGGGTAGCTTACCACCACCGGGATGACTGTGTATGAACGAATAATGGACTCTGTACGCGCTCTGGGGTCACTGGGGTGTCATGAAGAGCGCTATATAAATCCAATCCATTATTATTATTATTGTCTCCGTTCCAATGCGCGCTGTAAGCGGCGATACAAGGAGCATATACGGGCGAACAATAAAACAATAAAACACTATCAGGTCAACAGTAAATATATATCTTACAAATAAAACAATATATATATATATATATATATATATATATATATATATATATATATATATATATATATATATATATATATATATATATATATATATATTAGAGCTGGGCCGTTAACGGCGTTAACGTGCTGCGTTAACGCGATACTATTATCGCGCGATAATATAATTAACACATTAAAAAAAAAAAAAAAAAAAAGCTGGTCTGCCTGAGTGACTGGTGGAAGAAGGAGAAATAGAGATTGGACTGATTGAGTCAAGCCATGTCACATAGTTCAAGTTTGAAATGCTTCTTTCTGTTTTGCTCCTGAGAGTGTGCTAGATACTGTACTGGTAATATTATTTATTTGTGTTAACTTCTGAATAAAACAACTTATTAAACACAAGTACATCTTATTGAACATTATTTTGATATTTCATTACCAATTATCATAGCAAAACAGCTTTTTCAAACAGTCTGTAATGCATTTTGGAAATGGGAGATGGGCTCATGGTGTAATGGGCGGCCACCTGGCCTGAGAAACATAAGGAGGAAAGAAAAAGTAAGGACTTACTTCTGGTCATTATTTGGGTAGAACACACATATTTTGAATGCCTTCGGCAGGTTTTAAAAAAAAAAATTTAGCCATTTTAATCTAGATTAATCTAGAGCGCCGCCCTCCCTGGTTAACCCTGGTTAAAAGAGAGAAGAAGAAGACATTTTTTTTTTTTTTTTTTATAGCCCTATAAATAATATAAACATGTTTAAAATGAATAATATTTACTCATTTTAAGTATGTTTGTGTTTCCAATGCACAATATAACGTTAATATATCAAATATAAATTATTGTTTTCATGAACAGGAAGTGACTGTCTTATAGAGAATACCGCATTTCTCCGCCTCTCCGCATTTCTCTCGGGCTCGCCGTAGCCGCATTTCTCTCGGGCTAGACGCAATAGCGCTTACAGTGGGCGTGCATGCCGTGCACTGGTTTCATCGCTGTATCCGTCGCAGCCAATCAGTGCGTAACGCGCTGTGCGTTGAAATATGATGTATTATGATGGAAGCCGGGCGCGTTTTAAAGCGAACTATTATCTCTAAGCAAGCAGCGGCAGTATTTTCCGTAGCCGCATTTCTCGGAGACGCTCTCTGATTGGCCGACGCCAGTATTTTTCCGTAGCCGCATTTCTCGGAGACGCTCTCTCTGATTGGCCGACGACAGTTTCTGGTTAGTAGATAGTTACTCGATGCTAGCTGTTGTGTGGTTGTGATGCAGTCACACTTTGTCTTAGAGCGTGACGGCAAGTTCTTTCGACGGTTAAGCTTAGGCACTCTTTCAAAGTTGGTTAAGGTTAGAGTTTGTCTTAGAGCAGGGCGATAGAACACCAGGTAGTTTGCAGGCTGTTCGACGCGGAAATGGGCAAAAACACAGCTCGTCACTCACACAGTACTTGTTGCCTAAGGCTAACAAGAAGCTATATATGGATGCAGTGGACATGGATGGACATCAACAAAGGCTAACAAGAAGCTATATATGGATGCAGTGGACATGGATGGACATCAACACAGTCTGGACAGTGGATATACTTTATCAAGCCCTTCTGCCTGCTGGACCACTGTGCGTTTCAACTTAACAAGTGAGAGTTGCGATATCTCTCTCTCTCTCTCTCTCTCTCTCTCTCTCTCTCTCTCTCTCTCTCCTCTCTCTCTCTCTCTCTCTCTCTCTCTCTCTCTCTCTCTCTCTCTCTCTCTCTCTCTCTCTGTTTGTGTAGGGCATATTGGAAGCGTGGCTGCATTTGACTGACTGTGATCATATATTGATTGATGGCAATGGTGATAGTTGTACCTAATTAAATATTCGCCAATGCGTGGTACATGTTTGCAAAATGTTTGGTATAGCGCCCCTCATGGAGAAGAATGTACCGCCCGCCACTGCCGACAGCGTGTAAAAAACTTGCCGAAACGGTAAAGTGTGCCACGGGGCGCGATGTGATTCCGATTCGTGGGCATAGATGAGAGGGGGGGGGGGGGTCTCGCAGATACAACTACAAGTATAATTATATAATATATATTTTTTCTGTAGGTAACGTTACATTTGGTTGACAGTTTACTGACTGACTTTTAGCTATCTAACCAGCACTGTAAACCGGGACCCAGCCCAAACCATCACCGTGATGTCACCATCCAGCTGCGGCGCCCATGGCAAAAACGGGGAAATTACATTTGAGTTTTCAGACAAATAAGCAGGATTTCACATTTGATTATATAGGACCATGTCTTACCCAAGGTACACAACAAACAAACTAGGCTCATATTGTTTAACGCTTCATCTCCCCTTTCAGTCGACTCCTTTAGATAGACATTAAGAACTCCCATCAGCCCAAATCCAAAAATATATATATAGTCGACTAGTGGCAAATTTTGGCCAATTAAAGTCGACTATACAAATCCTGAGTCGGGGACAGGCCTAATATACACACATACACACACACATACACACACACACGCACACACACACATGCACACACACACACACACACACACACACACACACACACACACACACACACACACACACACACACACACACACACACACACACACACACACACACACACACACACACACACACACACACACACACACACACACACACACACACACACACACACACACACACACACACACAGATTGTTGTTGCTGTATCTGCCCCCGCTGAGTCCGCTGGCTTCAGAGAGACACAAACAGGGCTGTGTGTTATTATTGTGAATAATAGATGATACAATCATACCCCACTGACACACATGGTTTAGATTTCACACCAAACACATTCACTGACGCTGCTACATGTTCTGCTGTGTCTGACTGGAGAGGGCTGCTTATTACCTTCCTTATCTTAAGATAAGATAAGGTATGATATATAACACAAGATTAGATCTATACAATAACATAAGATCTATAAGATAAGATAAGGTAAAATATATAACACAAGATTAGATATATAACACAAGATAAGATACATACAATAAGATAAGATCTATAAGATAAGATATATAATATAATATACATAAGATAAAATAAGCTATTATGAGATAAGATACAATTTAATATATAAGATATGGTATATATGATAAGATAAGATACATAAGATAAGACATATGAGATGAGATAACATAATATAAGATATGTAAGTTAAGATATATAATATAAGATAAGATAGATAAGATCAAATATATAAGATAAGATAGATACGATATATAAGATAAGGTAACATATACGATTAGATAATATATATAAGATACGATTCATAACATAAGGTATATATGATAAGATAAGATATATTCGATAAGATCTATAAGATAAGGTACGATATATAACACAAGATAAGATATATACAATAAGATAAGATATACAAGATAAGATTACAAGATAAAATGAAATAAGATAAGATAAGATAACATATATAAGTTAAGATAAGATATATAATATAAGATACAAAATATATAAGATAAGATATATAAGATAGGATAAATAAGATAAGACATATAAGATAAGAACTTTATTGTCCCCGGCGGCTGGGTGGCGCAGCGGACTAAGCGCTCGTCATCAACGCAAGAGACACCGGTATCGAATCCGGCTGTCAGCGTTGCCTCCGGCTTGGGCCGTCATACTGGCTCAATTGGCAGAGTTAGCGGGAGCGGAGTCGATGGATGGTAATCTGGTCGTTGTAAACAGCGACTCCTACAGGTCGGTCAGGGCGCCTGCACAGCAAAGACAGGAGATGGCGGGGGCAGTGTGAGCCTCCCACACGTTACACCTCGCCAATGAGAGTCCGCGCTGGCAGGTGAAAAGATGTGACAGGCTGCCTCCACATGTATCGGAGGGGACATGTGATGGGCTTCTATCCTCCCTACGACCGGCCAGTGGGGGGCACATGCGAGCAACGATCAGGACAGGGGAGGGAGAATTGGCACGAGAGGAAAATTGGGATGGGAGAAAAATCTGATTTATTTAATTTATCTTTAACAACTAATGAAACTCCATTAAGCTGGAAATGTGCAAAAGTCATTCCATTGCATAAAGGTGGTGATCCTTCTGATCTCAATAATTATAGACCAATTTCAATTATTAATAGTATAGCAAAAGTATTTGAAAAACAAATTTTTAATCAATTATCCCATTATGTTAATGAATCTCATATTTTATCTCCATGCCAATCTGGTTTCAGGCCAAACTACTCCACAACTACAGCCCTTCTGAAGTTGACCAATGATGTTCACTCAGCAATGGACAATAACATGGTTACTGGTGCAATATTTATAGATCTCACAAAGGCTTTTGATTTGGTTGATCATTATCTTCTTCTTGACAAACTGTGTGCTATTGGTGTCTCTAATAATTATTTACTTTGGTTCAATTCCTATCTCCACCAGAGACGTCAGTGTGTATCATATCAGGGTAAACAGTCTGATTTTTTGATTATGGATAAAGGTGTTCCTCAAGGTTCATCTTTAGGACCATTATTATTTTCTATATTTGTTAATGATCTCACCCTGATACCATCAGACTGTCTTACTCAATTGTATGCTGACGATACAGTGTTTTATTCCTCTAAGTGTGAGGTTTTGTCCACTCCCCACCCACTCGCTCCGTTCCTTTAAGGTATTTTGTTAATTAATTGCATTCCCCGCCTCACGCTTCTTTCCTGTAAGATGCCGTGTTGATTGGTGCTCTCCCCACCACACGCTTCTGGAGCAATGATCAATTTCATCCCGCAGCTGTCACAGCTTGTCATTTAGCGCCCCGTGGCTTTATATACCCTGATCTCCCTAATATCGAGGTTGGATCGTTTTGAATATTCCCTGCATCTGCCTTTCTTTCCCGTCGCTGTCTGTTGCTCCCCAGGACTCTCGTGAAGTATCCCTGTTGGAGAACCTGATTCCCCGTACGAAGCTACGCCTCGTTTATCTGCCCGCTTTACGCGTTGCACTCTGGTGAGTTTTTGGAAACAGTTCTTTTTGGATCCCTCGTTTTTTGTGTGTTTGTGAAACACCGAAGAGATCCCGTTTTTGTTATACTGTTCTCACCTATTTTTTGTTGTTGGATTTACACCTTGGATTACCGTATTGTTTTTTCTCTGGACTCTGCTAACTGTGTGTATCACACTGAAGATCAAGTCACTTGGATAATTGCTTGGATCAGTCACCTCTCTGTTTCTATTGTGCGCTGAGCTAACTGGGATTTCTCTCTCTCTCTCCGCTTCCACCTGGAGTGTATGCTGGGGGGATCTGCAGAGCGGCTCAGACGTCACAGGCAAATTCCTCACCATCACCTTCTGGGAGAATCTGCAGAGCCGCAAACATTCTTCACATGCCAGATTCCCCGTTTGTTCTGTTCTCCACCTAATTCAATCTTGTGACTCTGTGAATAAACACGCCCTTGTTTTTGGCTAACTCTGAAACAACTCTCTCTGTGCCGTTGCGCTTGGGGTCGGTTACAAACCCTAACATTACGATCCAAACAGGACGACCCCAGCCGACACAGAGAGAGCCTGCAGCTTGCCAGGCCTCTACTACCAGCATGGCCCCAGTCTGCTAGCTTAGCCCCGGCTGCTAGCACAGCCTCTATGTTAATGCAGCCCTTGCAGCTAGCATAGGCCCTGTAGCTAGCCATGCCCAGGCAGCTAACCCAGTCCCTCTGCTAGCCCCACTATATGTGTAGCTTCCCCAGCTAGCATGGCCTCCACTTTGTGTGTAGCTTTCCCACAGCTAGAACGGCCCTTTCAGCTAGCTTGTGCCCAGGCAGCTAGCCCTGCCTCATCGCCTGGTCCGGCTCCCACGCCTGGCCCGGTCCAGCTTCTACGCCCGGCCCGGCCTCCACGCCTGGTCCGGCTCCCTCGCCTGGCCCGGTCCAGCTTCTACGCCCGGCCCGGCCTCCACGCCTGGTCCGGCTCCCTCGCCTGGCCCAGCCGCTACGCCCAGTCCAGCTTCTACGCCCGGCCCGGCCTCCACGCCGTCTCCGGCCTCCCTCGCCGGGTCCCAGTCCCCGTCTCCGGCCTCCCTTGCCGGTCCTCTGTCCCCGTGCCCGGCCTCCGCTGTCGGGCCCCTGTCCCCGTCTCCGGCCTCCCTCGCCGGTCCTCTGTCCCCGTCTCCGGCCTCCCTCGCCGGTCCTCTGTCCCCGTGCGCGGCCTCCGCTGTCGGGCCCCTGTCCCCATCTCCGGTCTCCCTCGCCGGTCCTCTGTCCCCGTCTCTGGTCCCCCTCTCCGGGCCTCTGTCTTTGTCCCCCTCTCCAGTGCCCCTGTTCGCCGGCTTCCTTCGGTCCCGTCCGGGCAGGCCGGGGCCGAGTGGGTCGCCGGGTGGCTCCCGTGGAGGGGGGGGTACTGTGAGGTTTTGTCCCGCTCCCCACCCACTCGCTCCGTTCCTTTAAGGTATTTTGTTAATTAATTGCATTCCCCGCCTCACGCTTCTTTCCTGTAAGATGCCGTGTTGATTGGTGCTCTCCCCACCACACGCTTCTGGAGCAATGATCAATTTCATCCCACAGCTGTCACAGCTTGTCATTTAGCGCCCCGTGGCTTTATATACCCTGATCTCCCTAATATCGAGGTTGGATCGTTTTGAATATTCCCTGCATCTGCCTTTCTTTCCCGTCGCTGTCTGTTGCTCCCCAGGACTCTCGTGAAGTATCCCTGTTGGAGAACCTGATTCCCCGTACGAAGCTACGCCTCGTTTATCTGCCCGCTTTACGCGTTGCGCTCTGGTGAGTTTTTGGAAACAGTTCTTTTTGGATCACTCGTTTTTTGTGTGTTTGTGAAACACCGAAGAGATCCCGTTTTTGTTATACTGTTCTCACCTATTTTTTGTTGTTGGATTTACACCTTGGATTACCGTATTGTTTTTTCTCTGGACTCTGCTAACTGTGTGTATCACACCGAAGATCAAGTCACTTGGATAATTGTTTGGATCAGTCACCTCTCTGTTTCTATTGTGCGCTGAGCTAACTGGGATTTCTCTCTCTCTCTCCGCTTCCACCTGGAGTGTATGCTGGGGGGAT
>NC_140169.1:86693470-86735970 GCF_963971535.1 Notolepis coatsorum
CATAATCTCACACACATCCAAAAACTCTAAACCATTTTACACATTCGTTTAGTTTGACAGTTATTGAGAGTAAATGCGTTTGAATATGGACACCAGTGATGCCATCGGGGACGTTGAATCCTTGTGTTGTGTGAATTACAGCATCATGAAGTGATGTAGATGAAACAATAGCGATACCTTGTCTCACAGGGACTGCTACCTTTCACTTTTTTTTATCCACTTTTTTCTCCTGATTTTTCTCCCATCCCAATTCCATTGTGCCAATTCTTCCCTCCCCTGTCTTGAACGTTGCTCGCATATGCCCCCCACTGGCCGGTTGTAGGGAGGATAGAAGCCTTGCATCACGTGTCCCCTCCCGTACACGAGGAGGCAGCCTGTCACATCTTTTCACCTGCCAGCGCAGACTCTCATTGGAGAGGTGTAACGTGTGGGAGGCTCACACTACCCCCGCTATTTCCTGTCTCTGCTGTGCAGGCGTCCCCCGACCGACCTGTAGGAGTCGCTGTCCACAACGTCCAGATTACCACCCATCGACTTCCACCCGCCGACTCTGCCAATTGAGCCAGTATGACGGCCGGCCCCAAGCCGGAGGCAACGCTGACAGCCGGAGTCGAACCCGGTGTCTCTTGCGTTGGTGACGAGCGCAATGTCCGCTGCGCCACCCAGCCGCCTAGACTGCTACCTTTCTCAAAGGAACACGCCGACATTACGGGACATGTGCTTACCGTCTTCTCCTGAGTCAGAAGATGGATACAGTACCAATTTACCCCTTCTACTGAACACACAGAGAGGACATTGGTACAGTATCTATCTGTCTGACTCCGGAGAAGACGGTAAGCACATGTCCCGTAATGGATGACGTGTTAATTTAATTTAAGTTCAAACCTCACCAACATAAACAAACCATTTATAGCCACAAAATAAAGCCGATTTTTCACAGACCTTTTTATGACATTTTGACATGTCAAAGAAGCATAAACACATGTGTAACTGTAGCCTTAAGGCCTCTGCATGCTACAGAAACTTCAAAGCAACTGCACCACAACATCGACAAAGCAACGGTGTTGCAGACACTCTACCTTTATGCTTCTGCAAAATCAACGCGCAGCCTATGTAATTGTACCCCGTACGTAGCTAGGTTCCCTAGATAGATGACGCTTCCCTTCTCAACCAACCATTGATAACAGGCAGAAGAATAAGCATCATTTTTACTTCCGGCGGGGGTTTCAAAATAAAAGAGCGAGTCTAAAAGCACCGTAAATACGTTTATTTTTTACAATATCTAACGTTACACGAACCTAAACTAATCTAAAGTTAGTTTAGGTTCGTGTTAACGTTAGATAATGTACAAAATAAACGTATTTCCGGTGCTTTTAGTCGTCGCTCTTTTATTTTGAAATCCCCCGACCGGAAGTATTATAGTGTCTGTTGCTAGCAGCTTAACTTTTGTCAGCCGGTTCTGTGCTTCAACGTAACTTCATTAGTTTCCAATGGAGAGGAGAGAAAGACCGGCTCACATGCAGGCGCAGCTCAAACTACCTGTTGGAATAAATTAATTGATTGATGTTTAACTTGTCCCTGTGTGTGTCCAGTCATTTCGACTAGCAAACGTTGTATTTAACATTACCTCAGGATACCATTGTATTTAGTTGGTTAGCTATGTAGCTAATGTGGATAGCATTTTGAATATCACCAATGCTAGCTGGCTGGCTACAGCTTTATTTACTAAATTATGGAGGCTTTTTAATCGTCAAGGTAAGAGAGGATTTGTCATGATCAACTGAAGGCGTATGCTATGGAACAATATGTGCTTGGGTTTTCAGAAAAAGGCCAGTTATGACGCTAATTATTTAGCTAATATTGATAGCATAGCTTGCTGCCTACAACAATGGCGGATGTTATTCTATGACAGCCCCGCCCCCATTCACTACCAACCAATCACTGCTACGCAATACCAACGCAACGGGTCTTTAGATTAGATTTTGGACACAGGTACGCAACGCCCAAGCAACACAGTCTACAAGACTGTCTGCAACAAGCGCGCTGAAATCGCGCCGATGTTGTGTTGAAGTTGCTTTGAATTTGCTGTAGCATGTAGAGGCCTTTACACATCGGACCCACGGAGCACTACGCAAGCTAGCTCTCCTGTGTTAATCAGTGATGTACCTGAACGGGTTCAATGAACGATCGTTCATGAACTCGTTGATATTTTGGGGCGAACGTGAACTGAACATACTGTATTTCCGCTAGATGAACGTAATTGTGAACACGTTCATTCTCTGCGCTCTATCACAGTATAACTTCGTTCAAAACTAAGTGTGCCAGATTTGGGACGGGCACACACACACCGAAAGGTTTCAGTGTGTGTGTGTTGCGCGTGGAGAGAGAGACTCATTATGCGGGCCGCGGGCCGCCCCTTCAAGGCAATGGTAGGGAATCACTGATAAATAATCACAGTGTGATGGAAATGCCAGTATTCTGATTGCTGTCTGTGGTTCTATATGGGCTGTGGCAATAATTTTTACAAATAATAGCTCGCAGCAACGTATTGAAAAAATAACTATAAACTATTTCTTTTTTGAAACCATGAAATTTAGTTCAAAATGTTGAATTATGAACTATGAACTGAACTAGTTCATGTAGAAAGTGAACTTTCCCAACACTGGTGTTAATCCTTGTATCTAGTCAATCTACTAAGTAATTAAAACATGTCTCCATTCTTATTTCTGGTGGTGGGGCTACCCATTTGTTTACATTTGGATCACTGATTGGGGCTTTAATAAGTAGCAAGATGTTGGGAGAGATGGAGAGGGAGAGATGGAGGGAGTCTGTGTGTGACAACATCTCTCAGTGTGAATTGTTTTCTGTGTGCGCTAACTCAGCTGTCAGATACATAATGGACTGTCAGCAGATGTCTCATCTTGCCCCCCATATCTCCACCATCTCTCTCTCTCTCTCTCTCTCTCTCTCTCTCTCTCTCTCTCTCTCTCTCTCTCTCTCTCTCTCTCTCTCTCTCTGTGTGTGTGTATTTTGAGGTTTTAGATTGCTTTTTTTTCTCTCTATTTCCCTCTCTCTATGGTTTCCCTTTCTCTCTGCTCTTTTCTCTCTTTCTCTGTCTCACTTGCTCACTCACTCTCTATCGCACCTTCTTGCTCTCTCTCTCTCTGTCGCTCTCTTCCTCTCATCTCTGGTAAGATATGAACAGCTCATCTTCCCTTGTTTTCTCTCTCTCTCTCTCTCTCTCTCTCTCTCTCTCTCTCTCTTTCTCTCTGCCATTCTTTCTCTGCGGCTACCTCTCATCTATTTCTGTATCTCTGTCTCTCCTTCACACATGGTCACTCTACTCTCTCTCTCTCTCTCTCTCTCTCTCTCTCTCTCTCTCTCTCTCTCTCTCTCTCTCTCTGTGCGCATGCGTGTGGATGGTGGAGCGGGTGGTTTGAGTGTGGTGCTGCCGAGAGTTTGCGGAACTTTATGTTGTTTTGTCAAATTGTGAATTAGACTGGAGTTTATTTGACTGGTTGTGTGTTGGTGGTGAGCTGGTAGCGTTGTCGGTGCTCGCCTGGGCAGCTGTCTGCTGTCACGGTGACAATGGACTTCTCGCGTTTGACCAGGAAACATGGTTTTAAGGTCTCGCCGGCTTTTCCGTGTTCAGTAGAGACCTGTAGTCTCGCTGTTGCGAAAGTAGTAGGCGCTCCGACCGTTAAGTCCGCGGCAAGGATGAATGGTGGTGTCGTATTTTTTCTCGATGATTTGAGTAAAGTAAATCGTTTGATTTTGGATGGTTTGGTCATAAATGATACTTTTGTCTCGGTTATGCCGCTCACAACACCGGCCAAAAAGGTGATGTTGTCAAACGTTCCTCCGTTGGTGGGTGACGAGCTTATATTGAGGGAACTCACCAGGTTTGGGAAGATAGTATCTCCATTGAAGAAGATGTCTTCGGGGTTTAAAGCACCTGAATTACAACATGTGGTTTCTCACAGAAGGCAGACGTTCATCATAATGAACAAACGTGATGATGAGTTGGATCTTAATTTTAAAGTAATAGTAGATGGGTTTGAGTATATTATTTTTGCGACAACACAGAACATGCGATGTTTTGCGTGCGGAAAAGAGGGGCATCAAAGACAAGGGTGCCCTGGGGAGGGGCCAAGCAGGGTAAATGATGGGAAGAGCACAACGAGGAAAGAGGGAGCAGCTTGGGGTGTGGTTCAAGGGGTTGAGGGGGGGGGGTAAAGGGGAGGAGGGGTGGAGGGGAGGTTTCTGAGAAGGTTATGGTACCAGATAGAGGTGATAGGGAAAGGGAGGGAGTGGGTAGTAAGGCTGGGGATGAGGTACGGGGAACATTGGGTGGAGATAGAAATGTGGGGGGGGGGGGGTAGAACGGGTTGGTGTCAGCCGGGACACGTTGAATAGCCAGGAGAAGAGTGGAACTGTTCAGGGGACAGATATTGGGGATGGGAATGAGGGGGGGGGGGGGGGGGGTCGTGGTGGAAAGGAGTACGGAGGATGGAAGTGAACAGGTGGCTGTAGTCGGTCTGAAGGGACAGGGTGGGGGGGCTTGTGTCGACAGGGACACGATAAACAGCCAGGAGGAAGATGGACCTCTGGAAGTGCAGGGGACAGTTGGTGGGGATGAAAATGAGGGGGGGGGGGGGGGGGGGGGGGGGTCGTGGTAGGGAGGATTACGGAGGATGGAAGTAAACATGAGGTGGAGGTCATTGAGCTGCAGGAACAGGGTGGAAGGGCTGGGATCAGTGTGGATGAGATGAATGGGCAGGAGGAAGGTGGGACTGTTGGAGGAACAGGGTCAAAGGACTCAGGTGGGGGGGTCAGGGTGGAGGAAGTAGAGGATATTGACATGGGGGAGGGAGACGACGGGTTGATGGTTGTAAGACAGAAGAGGAAGCTAGAAATAGTTGAGTTGTCAAGCTCTCAAGCTAAGAAGGCAGATGTGAAGGAAGTACTCAGCGGTACACAGTGCTCACAAGAGAGTATATGGTCGGAGATGGGCGCTGATGAGGATGATGAGGATTTTGAGGGCGATGCAGCTGATACGGGCATTGAGGGCTATTCATTGGAGAAAATGAAAGGTTTTTTACAGGCGACAAAAAATAGGAGGGGAGTAGAGGTAACTGATCATTTTCCTGATAAGGCGTTGTTTATTGAGTCAGCGAGGAAAAATATGAGGTTTCAAGGAGACGGTCGTTTTGTTGAAACAGATATGTACAGGATGAGAAAAATTTTACAGAGGGTACAGCGGGACCTCAGTAAGGGTGAGGACGGAGTGGACTCAGTGTAGTTTTGTTGTTTTTTTGTTTGTTTTTTATTTATTTTATTTATTCTTAATGGGGGGTGTTTTTAGAGTGGATTTTGTTTGGTTTGTTGTATGGGGCAAGGGACATGGAGAGAGTGTTTTTTTTGCTCCTTGACCTCACTGTTTTTCTTATCTCAGGTCCCAATTGAAAGGACTGGTGTGTTGTCAATTGGGGATGGACATTTTAAGGGGTCCCTTTACCGGTTGAGTTTTTTGGTACAGGGGGTTAAGAAGGACCTCAACAAAGAAGATGATTGTAACTGAGGGGTACAATTCCCTGACTGTATTGATAAGTATGGTATCATTAAACCACTACCGCTTTATGTACTTTAACTACTGGCCATACAGTACACGATATCTAAATATGATGAACACTTTCCCACAATGAAATCGGGTCCACACAAAGGTAATAATCAAATATTTAATATATAGCAAAAGGTACATATAATAGTTACTATTACATTTATGATTTGAATGCACTTGTAAGGCAAATGAGTACTCGTAGGCAAATCAACACTGAATGTCCAATCTCTGGTTACGCAGGAAGCAAGTATACAACCTGGCTCTTAGGGAATTATAACGATGGCACACTTAATGATTATAGCTGGATATACTGTAGGGGTCCTCCCGGTTGTAAGCCGGTAGGGGGGGTAGGAGAGCCGTCGGCAGTATCCCGTCTGGTCAACGATGTCTAGGGAGACTTCAAGTACAGAAGACAGTGCAGTAGAATCTTGATCCACAGATGAATACACCTTGGCTCTCTTGTAGGCTGTAGCTGTAGGTCCACAATGAAGAAGAAGCGAGGCGACCTCAGTCTGGTCTGAGCGCCGTCTCACCTTGACTCCTTTCGGGGTAAATCCAACACTCACCGGTGTTGGCGATTATCCGCTCCACAAATCAAAGTACCAAAGCAAATATATATTCCATGCCGCATAGGGCTCAGCAGTCGTCGGGTAGGTAATCCAATGTACAGGTCCACTCGGTCCTCGCCTAGAACTCCTCGGATGAAAGCACCACGTGTGGTCTGCCCAACCTGGCTAAGACTCTAGATAACACGAGGAAGCGACGGGGATGCTGCTCACTTTAGAACTCTAACCGCACGATGCACCATACATAATAGACTATTATTACTTAATAGAAATACGGTGCCAAACTCTGACAATTCAGCTATTAATTCGCACGAGGTCTCAATGCTATTCTAAGGCCAAACAGGCCATACTACACCGCACGCGGTATCGTGGGGTGAGGCTTCACGTTCTGTTACTTAGTTGGGTAGAAGGGTAAAGGACTAAGGGTCTTCTACATTTACTTGCGCCATATTTATATGCACGGTGAACAAATAGTGCCACTCTCTTTTCGGTAGCCGTATTCCTGTGCAGAGCCGGGGCTAGTAGAGACATGTCTCGTCGGTACCATTGAACTTGGCTCCAAGGGGCTTGTCTCCTGGCGCCAGGTCCTTGTCCAATAAGAGAATGAACTATTATGGGCTATAGTAGACTAAAGGGATATTCCGTGTATATGTACAAGGAATATACAAGGGATATCAAACGATATACAAATACTATTCAATATATATCCATAAATAAATATATATATTCGGTTTAATCTGATCCTTCACAACAGCCGCCCCCTAATTAGTCCCACCTAATTAGCTAAGCAGAGACAGATTAACCGCACTGTCCACTACTCAATGTCCGCTGTGAGGGTCAGTCAACTCACAAAGTCATAGGGTCATGGTCGTCATCGATAGTATCGGGGAGCCTTGGCAGTTCTATTAGCCTCGCCACGGGTCGGGTGTAAGTCCGCCCTTGGACGAGCACTTCAGCTGCTCGGACCTTTCCATCGGCACCGGTGATCACTTTGCTTACGCGGCCAGCCGGCCACATAGCTCGGGGTAGTGACTGGTCGATAATCATGACGACTGTTCCTTCTGTCAAATTGTCTCTCTCTTTCACCCATTTCTGGCGGGTCTGTAGAAACGGTAGGTAGTGGAGTAGGAAGCTGTTCCAAAACTTGTCAGCCAGTACTTGACTGTACCTCCACATTCTTCGGCCGTTCGCTTCTTCAGGCCTGTACATTGTCTGGGGTAGCGCGGGGTCCAGCCGCCCCATCAAGAGTGTGTTGGGGGTGACTGGGTCGACATCTGCTACATCACTTGAGACGTAACCGAGGGGCTTTGAGTTCAATACTCCCTCGATCTCCGTGAGGACTGTCATTAAGACTTCTTCCGCCACGGTCTGGGCCCCAAGCACGGCGTACAGGGCTGTCTTTATAGAACGTACTTCTCGTTCCCAGGTTCCACCGAAGTGAGGTGCGTTCGGGGGATTAAACTGGAAGTCAATCTGGGATGGAGCGAGGTGGGTCTTAAGTTCTGGGCCCATAGCTTGGAAGCTCTCTCTCAGCTCTCTTTCTCCGCCTTTGAAGTTTGTCCCGTGATCAGACAACAATGTAGACGGTTTTCCTTTCCGTGATGTGAATCTTCGGAAGGCCATAAGGAATGAGTCTGTGCTCATGGTTGGGAGGAGTTCGATATGTATCGCTCTGGTGGTCATGCATTTGAATACAATACCCCACCGCTTCTCGGTTCCTCTTCCTCTCTTTATATACAGCGGGCCGAAACAGTCCATACCGGTGGAGTGAAAAGGCTTGTCGCCGAGTCGGAGGCGACAGGGAGGTAGGTCAGCCATCCGGGGTATACTGGGTTGGGCTCGCCACTTACGACAGTCTAGACAGGTTCGCTGGAAGCGCCGCACTGCTTCTCTCCCTTGCAGTATCCAATAACGACGTCTGATCTCCGCGAAGACTCTCTCTGCCCCTGCGTGGTGCACATCCTCGTCGTATTTCTTTATGATCAGCTCTGTGACCTTGTGTCGGCTGTTCAAGACTATCGGGTACTTGACGTCATCCGGTAAGTCTGGGGCTCTCCGCAGACGACCACCCACTCTGATGAGATTATGGGCGTCGCTCTCGGGGGCTAGGTGGAGCAGTCTGCTGTCTGATGGGACGGGCTTTGCTCCCTGTAGACAGGCTAGCTCATCGGGGAACAAGTCTCTCTGGGCTCGTTGTAGTAGAAGAAGTTCTGCTTCTTCGTAGTCAGCTGCTGAAATGTCAGTTGTGGGCTGAACCTCTGGGTGGTGCCACAGAAATGTCTTTAGCTGCGCACTCTGTAGGGTGAGGCAATCGTCTAGATCGGGGTCTGTGGGGACTAGTGTGTGTGTCAACCCACAGAACATAGGTTTCTTGTTCTCTGCCTCCTCTTTACTCGCCTCCCGTGGGGTGGGTGTAGGCCACTCTTCTTCGGGGAGCTTGAGAAACTCTGGTCCGTCACTGTAGAGGTTGTGACGGGTGAGGTCATCCAGGGACATTCCCCGGGTGATGACGTCAGCTGGGTTGTGTTTGGTGTCCACATACCTCCAGCTCGCTACTTCTGTTAACTCTTGAATCTCGGTGACTCTGACTCCCACGAAGACCTTGTATCTGCACGAATCAGACCGGATCCATGTGAGTACTGTCGTGGAGTCTGACCACAAGATTGTTCTTTGCACCGGGATGGTGAGTTCACGTTGGATTAACGTGGCGAGCTGCGCTCCTGCTAGGACTGCGCAGAGCTCTAGACGCGGGATAGATTGTTGCTTTCGTGGGGCTATTCTTGAGCGAGCCAGGATGAAAGCAGTATGTATTCCTCCTCCCTCCTCTCGGGCACGCAAGTAGGCCACCGAACCGTAGGCTACTTCGGAGGCGTCGCTGAATACGTGCAGGTCGATCTTGCATGTCTCTGGCCTCACTGTGGGTGGGAAGTAGCTGCGGCGTATATTAACACCTGGGAGTGAGCGGAGTTCCGTCTCCCACTCTCTCCATGTGGATGCAAGGTGTTCGGGTATGGGATCGTCCCAGCCCTGGTCCTTGTCCCATAGCGCTCTTACAATCATCTTTGCCCTGGTGGTGTAAGGTAGAATACATCCCAACGGGTCATATTGTCTGGCGAGTGTTCTGTATACACTCCGTCTGGTGGTCGGTATTGCCGTCGACCTTCCCTGCTCCTTGGTCAGGGGTTTGTGTCTATAATGGAGCGAGTCTGTTTTGAAGCGCCAGACTAGTCCCAGTGTCACCTCTTGGGCTTCTCCTGGGATGGTCGCCATCCAGGTATCGCTGCTCGCTGCCTTGTCCTCGGGGGAGAGGCTGCGCAATACTTGCGGGTCGCCGCTGGCCCGCTGCCGGAGATCAAAGCCGTCTTTGATCAGGGAGGCGCGGAGCAGCGCACGACGTCGCCAGTCAATTTTCTTTATGTGTCCCGCTGTGATTAGCTTGTTAATCTCAGCGCGGTACACAGCCTCTTGAGCGGGGTCTTTGGCTAGGCGCCGCTCTGTGTTCAATAGATACCGCTCCGTCGCCTCTTTTGTGGCGTGAAAGGTGGGCATTCCCTCTCGCCCTAAGGAGTGGAGTTGCGTATCTCATCACTCCGTTGACTGTGACTCTCTTTGTCCCTTGCTCGAGGAGGGTTATGGCGTAAATATCTTCCTTAGAACGAATGTCTTTCTTTTCGTTCTTAAAGGGCATTGTCTCTAGTGTCCATAGCCTCTCGACATGCTGCAGGAGTGTGGTGTCTCCTTCTGTCGCTCTGGAGTGGAGGCAGCTAGTGGCTGCTGTTCGGTTAAGAGACTTGGCGAGGGGGCCTTGTAATGTCCATCCTAGGCGGGTCTCGACTGCTGCAGGGCAACCTCTGGGTCCTGTATGGACCCGGTCTATCGGGACTATGAGGTCTGCATGGTCGGAGCCTATCAGCAGGGTCGGGGTGGCCCCGTCTATGAGCGGGATAGGGAGTTGACGCAGGTGCACATATTTATCCATCAGCTTGGCGATGGGGTAGGTGTACTGCGATAGTCCTATTTCTTGGCTGGTGAAAGCATTAGTAATCCTATACCGTCTCTCGGGCTGCCCGCTTGCTGCGATAGTGAAGGAGACATTCTCGCCCTTTATCGTCTTTAGATCTCTTCTTATTGTCCGAATCGTCATCTGGTTCTCGCTCCCCCGCAGCCCCAGCTGGGCCGCAGCGGACGCGAGGAGAAGGGTCTTCTCTGACCCGTCATCAAGGACGGCGTAAGTGTCCATGACCTTATCTTGGTAACTCAGTGTTACACGGACCACCTTTAAGAGCACCTGGGCGCCGCTGCTGCTAGCGGGGTCAATGTACATAACACTTGCCTTTGTGCTGCTGGATGGTGCAGGCTTTCGTTTGTTACTGTCGTGTAGGACATCTAGGTGGGCTCCGTCACACCGACTACACCTCTTCTTGAGGCGGCACTCGGCTGCCATGTGACTGCGCGCACATCGGTAACAGAGCCTGTTGGACTTTATCCAGTGACTCACTTCTTCAGCGGTCATCTTCTTGAACAGGTCACATTGTGACAACCAGTGTTCCTTCTCGCAGTACGGGCACACCATCTTCCACTTCTCTTTCATCGAGGGGGTACTGTGGTTCTTGCTGCTCGGTACTGATTCTGATTGGTGCATGACAGTCACCGATCTTCGGCCATCGTTTGCTCTCCTAGGTCCCTCTCTGGAGCTTGGTGTGCTCCGCACGAACGTATCCAGCCGTAGGCTGCTGACTTCTCTCGCCAGGAAGTCGGCTAGGTCTAGGAGGGATGGCTCGGGACCGTTAGGATCACGGTGGTCTCTTTGCCGCCTGAAGCGCTCCTGTCGGGCGGGCGGCAGCTTCTCTAAAATCCTCTCGACGTTCGAGTTTGCGTATAGTTCGTGCATACCCTTTTCTCGTTGCGCCCCCAGCATCCCTACCAGGGATTGTACTTTGATAGACAGGTCGTCTAGTGAGCGATTGTCTGTTGCTGGGGGTAGGCGGTCAATATGCCTTATCTCTTGTATTACGTAATCCCATATACGTCCATATCTTTGGTCTAGTGCTGCTAGAGCCGCTGTGTATGGGGTAGTAGAGGTGGCATAGGCCAGCGCTATGTTGTGCGCTCTGGGCACTTTCAGGTGCTTCAATAGGATAGCATACTTGTGGCGTTCATCAGCTACATCCACCATCATTGTCTCTAAGCACATCCGTAGCTCCGTGTACTGTGCTCGGTTCTCATGGGTGAAGTCTGGAAACGTCGGTGTGCCAATGTATGACGCCGTGGATGGCTGGCACATCGGTGAGCGTTGGAAGAGAGGCCTCCTGGGCGAGTCTCCTCTTACGCCTCTCGGTGGGCTGGTACCGGCAGGGTACCATGGCCCGCTGGTCCAGGTGCTATTCCTCGGGACTGGTCGTGCGTCATGCTCACCCGTGAATCGAGTCGGGGGTCTGTAGCGCAGAGCCGCGGGGGTATAGCCTGGGCTGTACTGGACCTCCTGGTCCTGTGGAGTAATGCGCTGCTGTCGGGCTTGACTCTCCTCTTCTCCCTCTTCTTCCTCTGCCAGGTCTTCTAGATCCTGTAGTCGTCTATTTAGCCTCTCCGCGGTGTCCGCCGTTCCTTCCTTGTAGCTGGGTCTCACTTGGACCGGTCGGGGAAGGAGTTCGGAGGGGGGTGTAGGCTCTCTCTGGTGGTCGGGCTCAGGGTCGCTTAATCGGTTAGGGGAGGGTGCCCTTGACCCGTGTCTTGACGAGGCCCTGGAACCCCTTGTGGGGGGAGGGGGTGTTGCCCTGGTGATCAGCTGCTCCATTATCTGCGCTTGTAGTCTGTCGCGCTCGGCTTGTAGTCTGTCGCGCTCGGCTTCGCGCTGGATGAGAGCGATGTCGCGCTCTGCTTCTCTTTGGGCACCGTCAGCGGCGCGCTGGGCTTCGGCGGCGGCGCACTGGGCTTCGGCGTGGTCTCTTACCATATTCTCTTCCGTCTGAAGGCGTCTCAGCTCCAGACGTACGCGCTCTTCTTCGCTCCGTTGCTGCGCTTGGAGGCGTTCTCTTTCAATGGTAGAATGTTCGCGCTCGCTAAGCGTCTGTGCTTGGAGTCGATCGCGTTCACCCTGAAGTCGATTGCGTTCGGTAGAGGCTGTCAGGGTGGCGAGGAACGCCTGTGCCAGCATCCTCTCTGCCTCGCTGGGGGAAGACGTTGGTTGAGGTGATCCGCTCCTGGCAGTACCGGTCGGGGATGCGTTCCCCTGCGGGGAGTCCTGGAGCTCTATCTCCTCGGCGCTCTCCTCATCTTGTTCCGTGCAGGGTTCCATCTCTGGAGGGTTGTCTTCCTCCCGGAGCTCTGGGGGGACTACTTCTTCGGTCTTGGCGGGGGGTAAAGTCGTGTCAGTTCCCTCCTGGTCCCCACCGTGAGCTTGGTCAGTTACATTAGAACCCACTAGGGCCTCTGTGGTCGGGGTATCCTGGTTGATAGGGTCGGACATAATTTAACTTTCTACTTTTACCGCGTTTACCGTTTGTAGAAGGCTAGGTAGTATACTGGCAGCGTAATCCTCTAAGTACTGAGGTGGCTGTCGTCTACGCTGCGGGCGTTCTACTTTAGGAGGACCGTTTCGTGGAGTGTTCATCATAGGCCATTTCAATATTAATACCACTATATTAATATTACACTAATTACCCTCCGGCTCGAAGGACCAATTGTAACTGAGGGGTACAATTCCCTGACTGTATTGATAAGTATGGTATCATTAAACCACTACCGCTTTATGTACTTTAACTACTGGCCATACAGTACACGATATCTAAATATGATGAACACTTTCCCACAATGAAATCGGGTCCACACAAAGGTAATAATCAAATATTTAATATATAGCAAAAGGTACATATAATAGTTACTATTACATTTATGATTTGAATGCACTTGTAAGGCAAATGAGTACTCGTAGGCAAATCAACACTGAATGTCCAATCTCTGGTTACGCAGGAAGCAAGTATACAACCTGGCTCTTAGGGAATTATAACGATGGCACACTTAATGATTATAGCTGGATATACTGTAGGGGTCCTCCCGGTTGTAAGCCGGTAGGGGGGGTAGGAGAGCCGTCGGCAGTATCCCGTCTGGTCAACGATGTCTAGGGAGACTTCAAGTACAGAAGACAGTGCAGTAGAATCTTGATCCACAGATGAATACACCTTGGCTCTCTTGTAGGCTGTAGCTGTAGCTGTAGGTCCACAATGAAGAAGAAGCGAGGCGACCTCAGTCTGGTCTGAGCGCCGTCTCACCTTGACTCCTTTCGGGGTAAATCCAACACTCACCGGTGTTGGCGATTATCCGCTCCACAAATCAAAGTACCAAAGCAAATATATATTCCATGCCGCATAGGGCTCAGCAGTCGTCGGGTAGGTAATCCAATGTACAGGTCCACTCGGTCCTCGCCTAGAACTCCTCGGATGAAAGCACCACGTGTGGTCTGCCCAACCTGGCTAAGACTCTAGATAACACGAGGAAGCGACGGGGATGCTGCTCACTTTAGAACTCTAACCGCACGATGCACCATACATAATAGACTATTATTACTTAATAGAAATACGGTGCCAAACTCTGACAATTCAGCTATTAATTCGCACGAGGTCTCAATGCTATTCTAAGGCCAAACAGGCCATACTACACCGCACGCGGTATCGTGGGGTGAGGCTTCACGTTCTGTTACTTAGTTGGGTAGAAGGGTAAAGGACTAAGGGTCTTCTACATTTACTTGCGCCATATTTATATGCACGGTGAACAAATAGTGCCACTCTCTTTTCGGTAGCCGTATTCCTGCGCAGAGCCGGGGCTAGTAGAGACATGTCTCGTCGGTACCATTGAACTTGGCTCCAAGGGGCTTGTCTCCTGGCGCCAGGTCCTTGTCCAATAAGAGAATGAACTATTATGGGCTATAGTAGACTAAAGGGATATTCCGTGTATATGTACAAGGAATATACAAGGGATATCAAACGATATACAAATACTATTCAATATATATCCATAAATAAATATATATATTCGGTTTAATCTGATCCTTCACAACAATGATGATGGGGGGGAATTGGTATAGTTTTGTTGTTTTGGTGATTTTGTTCACGTGGGTGTTTTACTCTTTTTTTTTTATGAGCAGTAATTTTAGAGTGGCCACGTTGAATTTGAATGGGGCAAGGGACATAAAGAAAAGAGCTCTGTTATATGAAATGATCAAAGTGAAAAGCATTGATGTTATGTTTGTGCAGGAAACGCATAGTGATATGTCAAATGAAACAGACTGGAATACAGAATGGAAGGGTGAGGTGTTTTTAAACTCCCTGACCTCAGTGAGTGGGGGAATTGGCATTTTATTTTCAAAACGGTTTGTACCTTTGTCTTTTGATATACAGTCGAAAGTGGGGGGGAGACTGATGGTAGTAACAGCCAAGTTTGAAAGGCGTACTATGGTTTTTATTAATATTTATGCGCCCGTGGTTGGTTCAGAGAGAGCTTTGTTTTTAAATGAGCTCAATGACACTCTGAGGAGTTGTAATTCTGATGATTTTTTATTTCTGGGTGGTGATTTTAATTGCACTCAGAATAATTTTTTAGACAGGAACCACTTTGAACCTCACAGAGAATCGCAGAGGATTTTAAATCGAATAGTAGAGACGCATGATCTTGTGGACATTTGGAGAAGGTTAAATGACAACAAGAGACAGTATACTTGGACTCATGTTAGAGAAAATGTTATTTCTTTAGCTAGGTTGGATAGGTTTTATTGTTTTAAACATCATTGTGGAGTTGTTAAGATGTGTAAAATTATGCCGGTGGGTTTTACTGATCATTCGTTGGTTTTAAGTGATGTTTTTATTTCAAGGGTAAAACCAAAGAGTGCTTATTGGCATTTTAACTCCACATTACTGTGTGATGTTAATTTTAAGGAGACCTTTATTTTTTTTTGGAAAAGGTTTAGGGGTGAAAAAGAGGATTTTTTGTCCCTGAGGCAGTGGTGGGACTGTGGGAAAGTTCAAATTAAACAGTTGTGTCAGCAATACACTCTTAATGTACAAGGTCAATGAGGGATCTAGAGGCTGAGATTGAGGGCCTTCAGAATATGTTTGAGCCCATACGGAGTCAGGGATATTTTGAGGTTCTGAAATCCAAGAAAAATATGCTTAAGGATCTGCTAGGCATGCAGGCACAGGGTGCATTGGTTCGGTCGAGGTTCCAAAGTGCTAACTTGATGGATGCACCTTCCAGTTTTTTTTTTGGTATGGAAAAGAAGAATGGGCATAGACGTTTTCTGCACACTTTGCGTACGGCTGAAGGACGAGAGCTAACAGAGGACGGAGAGATTCGGCATGAAGCTGTGAGTTTTTATTCACGGTTGTATAAGAGTGAATATGAGGAGAATGAACCGCTGTTTGCTTCTTTTTGTGAGGGTCTTCCAAAGATCTCTGAGGAAGAGAATACCGGTCTTGGGGACCCTCTGGGTCTGAATGAACTGTACAATGCACTGCAGGGAATGGAGGGGGGGAAAGCCCCTGGCATTGATGGACTGACCATTGAGTTTTACAAAGCTTTCTGGGAGGAGATGGGTGAAGATCTGCTGGAGGTGCTCAATGAGAGTTTTGAGGAAATGTCATTGCCTTTGAGCTGCAGGAGAGCGGTGATAACGTTGTTACCCAAGAAAGGAGATCTGCAAGACATTAAGAACTGGCGGCCTGTTGCGATTCTCTGCACGGATTACAAGCTTCTGTCGAAAGCCCTGGCCAACAGACTCAGGGAGGTGATTGGGGAAATCGTACATAAGGATCAAACCTACTGTGTGCCTGGCAGATCCATTACAGACAATGTGTCTCTAGTTAGGGATGTTTTGGATGTCTCTAGTTCTTTTGGTTTAGATGTTGGTTTTATTTCATTGGACCAAGAAAAAGCTTTTGACAGGGTTGAGCACCTCTATCTTTGGAAGATTTTGGAGCGTTTTGGTCTCAACCCGGGTCTTATAGCTATGATCAAAGTTTTGTACCGGGACATTGAGAGTGTATTGAAGATAAATGGGGGGTTGAGTGCTCCGTTCATTGTAGAACGTGGGGTTAGGCACGGGTGTCCATTGTCAGGAATGTTGTACGCTATTTCAATTGAACCTCTACTGTATAGGATACGGGCTGGAATCTCCGGTCTGGTTTTACCAGGTTTGAAAAATGCGCAGATATTATCTGCATATGCTGATGATGTTTTAATCCTGGTCACACATCAAAAGGATGTTAATGTTCTAGGGGAATGTGTTAGTGATTTTAGTTTTTTAACAATGGCAAGGGTAAATTGGGGAAAGAGCGAGGCATTAGCAGTGGGGAAGTGGTCTGGTGGTTTACCAGTCTTGTCAGGGGGCTTAAAATGGAAAAGAGGGGGTATCAAGTATCTGGGGATTTTTTTAGGTGATGAGGTAACAGTAAAGAAGAATTGGGAAGGGATAATGGAAAAGATGAAAGGAAGAGTAGATAAATGGAAGTGGTTGTTACCAAAGATGTCCTACAGAGGAAGGGTGTTGATAATAAACAACTTGGTAGCCTCTGTACTATGGCATCGTTTGGCTT
Organism: Notolepis coatsorum; assembly: GCF_963971535.1. Taxonomy (NCBI): domain Eukaryota; kingdom Metazoa; phylum Chordata; class Actinopteri; order Aulopiformes; family Paralepididae; genus Notolepis; species Notolepis coatsorum. The sequence goes on from NC_140169.1 coordinate 86,710,240, forward strand.
GTATGGAGCCACCTAGTGGATTGTTAAAAAGCGTGCAAGCTATTCTAGTGGATTTTTTTTGGGACAAGTTACACTGGGTACCTCAAGCTGTTCTGTTTTTGCCTAAGGATGAGGGGGGCAAGGGTTAATACATTTAGAGAGTAGGATGGCTACTTTCCGTCTTCAGTTTGTACAAAAGTACCTCACTTATGCAGGTAATATTCTAGTGTGGAGGAATGTTGCAAGTGTGATTTTAAGGAGGGCAAATGGGTTCGGTGTTGATGCGGGTTTGTTTTTAATGGATGGTCATGTGTTAAGTTTGTCAGAACTGTCTCCATTTTACAAAGGGGTTTTTAAAGCATGGAATTTATTTAAAAGAAAAGTGTCTGAATCTGCTCTTTCATTGTATTGGTTGTTGGGAGAACCTCTTGTTGGAGGGGCAAGATTGGATGTTACGGACAGTTCGACACCAGGACTCAGACATATACTGTGCAAAAACGGTATACTCACGCTGGGGAAAATCGTGGATATAGCTGGGCCAAGGTTAGAGGATGGTCATGCTGTGGCTAAACTGCTGGGTCTGAACTCAGTTCGAAAAATTGATTATATTTTAAAACGGTGGGCTGAAAGACTGTCGTTGGAAGATTTCGAACTTTTGAGGATGTACTGTGCGGGGGAGGAGATCCCAGATGAAGAGGACCCTTTTCCTGAAGTGGAACTTTATACTGATATTAATGGTTGTTCTGGATGCCTTTTGGATGAAACAGGTTCGAAAGGACTGGATTTTTATACTGTCGGTGGTAAAGTTATTTACAACTGTTGTGTCAAAGCTCTCAACGCGGGAAAGCTAAATGGGAGAGAGGACTCTGTGTGGAGAAAACATTTTGATGTGGACTGTGTTTTAAGTCCAGGATGGAGAGCTTTGTATAAACTCCCATCAAAAAAAAGGACTGGGGATTTACAGTGGAGGATTCTCCATGGTGCTGTTGCTGTAAATGCTTTTATTTCAGTTGTGAATCCTAATGTTTCAAATGAATGTCCTTTCTGTGGTTGTGTGGAAAATATTTTCCATTGTTTTTTAGAGTGTGGGAGGCTTGAGTTTTTATTTGATACATTAAGAATCCTGTTTTTGTCTTTTAACGTGGAGTGGTCCAAGGCTGTTTTTATATTTGGAGCTGGGTACAGGAGAACCAATGGTTTTAAGTGGAAACTGTTAAATTTCCTGCTGGGTGAAGCAAAATTGGCAATTTACCTTACAAGAAAGAGCAAAATCGAGGGTGAAGTGTTTCAGGAGTTGACCAGTGTGTTTTCAGCATTGGTAAGGGCAAGGGTCTGGATAGATTTTAGGTTCTATAAGGAGATGAAAAATGTAGATACTTTTGTGGAACAGTGGTGTTATGAGGAGGTTATTTGCTCGGTGGTGGATGACTGTTTGGCCTTCTGTGATGTTTTCATGTGAATGTACCATAGGTATTTGTTTTTTGTGTGGTTTCCTGGTTGTGTTGTTGGAGTTTGTGGTTGTTTTCTTTTCTCTCCTTTTTGGTTTTGTTGAGGTGTGAGTGTTTTGTTTTGTTTTTGGTTGTTTAAAGTGTAGTATTGGTGTGTAAATAAATAAAGTTTTTTTATAAAATCTCTCTCTCTCTCTCTCTCTCTCTCTCTCTCTCTCTCTCTCTCTCTCTCTCTCTCTCTCTCTCTCTCTATGTCTCTCTCTCTCTCTCTCTCTCTCTCTCTCTCTCTCTCTCTCTCTCTCTCTCTCTATGTCTCTTTGGTGAGTCTATCAACCCATCTTTACTTCACTCATGCTGTTATATCTCCAGTACACAGCTGTGTCTGACCTCTGTGTGTGTGTGTGTGTGTGTGGGTGTGTGTGTGTGTGTGTGTGTGTGTGTGTGTGTGTGTGTGTGTGTGTGTGTGTGTGTGTGTGTGTGTGTGTGTGTGTGTGTGTGTGTGTGTGTGTGTGTGTATGTGTGTGTGTGTGTGTGTGTGTGTGTGTGTGTGTGTGTGTGTGTGTTGCAGGGCCGTCATGGAACACAAGGAACTGCTGAGGGTACCCTGGGACTGGCAGATAGGTGAGCGTGCACACACACACACACACACACACACACACACACACACACACACACACACACACACACATATAAGTGTTGCTAAGCAACTCCTAGCTGTGGTGTTACAGAAAATAACACATTGGCTCTCTGCCAATCTAATTGCTTGATCAGAAGCAACTGTGTCCCAGTATTCCCATGTTGGTGCCAAGTGGAGGAGGTAGAGTAGGGTAGCTTTGGGCTCCAGGCCCCGACCCCGGGCCTGTTGGGCGTCTCAGTGAGCTCCGCGGGGACATCACTCCACTGCCAGGCCTAGAATGCCCTAGAAAAGTAATGAGGCTCCACTACCACTATACTTACATTCACTTAGACGACCAGGGAGGCAGGGACTCCCAAAAGAGACGTCAAATGAATAAAGAGGGAGTTAGATTCCCTCCTAAGAGTTTTCAGTACATGTATGGGGAATGGAAGTGAGATGTCCTGAAAGGGGTGATGTAAGTGGGGGACTTGTATTATGTATTTGGAAATGGTGTGTGGTTTACTGGAAGAGACCTCATCATACGTTGGAAAGGAATTTTCAAGTTCAAGTTTCAAGTTTCTTCAAGTTTCTTTATTAGTTGTCATACAAAAATACAGAGTACTTTTATATAAAATGCTTCTTTCTGTTTTGCTCCAGAGATTGTGCTAGATAAAAATAGATAAGATTAAAAAATAAATAATAATAAAAAAAAAATATGGAGGCAGGAGAAGATCCCGAAGAACTGGAAGAGGGGGCTTATCATCAAACTAGCAAAGAAAGGAAACCTCAAAGAATGCAAGAACTCAAGAGGCATCACCCTACTTCCAGTCGTAGGGAAGATACTTGGCAGGATCCAGTGGCGTTGCGCAATATGTCGGGGCTCCCCCGCAGGTCAGACCATGGGGCCCCGCCCACTCCCCTAAATCAATAATAAAGTGAGATGGGATAGACTGGCTTTTTATTTTTTTTTAATGTTTATTTTTTCAGGCATCATTCATTGACAAAAACAAGTGGCTTTGTATTTGTTGTAACATGAAGGTATTGTAGAACGTTATAGCCATATCATAATTTGAGTTCACACAACGGAACAGTTCACATAACATAATTCTGTATAAAAGAAAAGTATAACCTAAAAAAAAAAATAAAAACACATCCTATAGGCTACATAGTAGAGGATGCAGTCAGGAGCTGCTTTTTATTGTATAGGCCGATTATTTTATACGAGCACGTCTCCTGGCATTCTTCTGCGCAAAGTCCTGTAGAACACTCTTTAAATAATAGACTGCTCGCGCGTCGGCTCTCAATACTAGAAACGTTAATAATAATAATAATAATAATAATAATAATAATAGCTTCGAATTCTCTTGCTCTCATTTGGCAGCATGTGTCGTTTATGATACCAGGAAACATAATCTGACCATTGACGCACAAATAGCATCTGATAGTTTTACGAGAGAGTTGGGGTTTTGGACCAAGGTCCTAACCAGAATAACTACACTAAGGGTGCTTTCACATATAGTTTTGGTGGACTCGTGCGGTTCTGGTAGTGAAGTTGCAACATTGTTGCATTCATCATTTGGTTCGTCTGCATTCACACAGTAAATTTGTCAGGTGCACCAAACTTTATGAACAATGTCACACGGTCGAAAAGGGCGCTCGTCTATTGGACACAATGGAGAGTGGAAATCCCTCCCCTTCAGGAAGTGAAATGCGGAAATACACAAACTGCGTAGCAGTGATAGTAGCAGAGGCGTGGCATTGATAGAGAGTGGAAATGTGTGTGTGTGGCTGCGAGCCTGTGTGCGTGTCTGTGTGTGTGGACTGCAAGCCATGTCTGACTCCAGATCAGCGGATCACCCAAGTCTGTCCACGAGACATGTTTACACAGTGTGCTTGTAATACCGCGCGCCATGGTAATAATACAGCCGTGTTTTTTTCTTCTTCCTTCTACCCAAGATGCACAGTTAGATATATAGATAGATAGATGCAGTGTGCTGCGCGCGGTATTAATAATAATAATAAGCTGCAGTGTTCCTTCTACCCAAGATGCCTGACTGACTACGTTTGGTCCGCGTTTGGTCCGATGAAGGCGAACCGAGACCTATGTTTTTTGGAGGACCAAGTTCGCGTGTTTGGTCCGCGGACCGAGTTGACTGCGCATTCACACAAACCCGAAAAACTGGACTATCGACTTCTGGTCCGATAGTCCGGACCAAACAGCCCCTGTGTGAAAGCGACCTAACACTGGCCTCTCGCAACTATCTATTCTTCTAACCTGTCTCTGCGGCTGTAGCGTGGCTGGGGGCCTGACTGGGCTGTCTGTCTGCCTGGACTCGGAGCTGACCGGGGGGTTGATAGTGGTGGCCAGGCTGGGTGGGGAGCTTACTGCCGATGCATCTTCAGTAACGTTAGAGTCAGTCTACCTTTGCTGCCTGCTGGAACAATGATGTTCTTTTTCGTAGCTTTTCCGTCTCCTGTTCGGCTTTCGCTCTCATCTTGTTTTTCTGAGCACCGCTTGGGTATTTGCGCTTCATTTTTACCGGCGCTTCCCGCTGTGTTTTGAACTCTGCTCAGCCTGCCAATGAACATTAGTTATCAGCCGGCTAGCCCTATCGCAGGTGAGCAAATAATTACAACATAGCAGGGAGGGGGGGGGGGGGGGCCCGCCCTCTGCACGAGATGCATCCAGCTGCAGCCCCGCAGAACCATACTGGGCTCCTCCCACTGCCACACTGCGCCCTGTTCCAGCGCGTTACGGAATCTAAGCGGATAGCCTACAGTGGGGGCGGGCCCCCTAAGCTCCGGGGCTCCCCCGCACCGCGGGGGGTGCGGGGCCTCCGCTACGCCACTGGCAGGATCATCATTGACCGAATCAGAATTGGAATCAACTCACGGCTAAGAAAAGAACAAGCCGGTTACAGAAAAGGAAGAGGAACAACAGAACAAGTCTTCATACTGCGGAACATCATTGAGCAAGTAAACGAGTGGCAAGCAACACTCCACCTGAACTTTGTGGATTTTGAAAAGGCTTTCGACTCAGTCCACCATGAAAGCCTATGGCTAATTGTCCAGATAGTGAAAATATTCGATGAAGACTTCCAGTGTGCAGTAGAAGACCAAGGAGAAATATGCGAGTGGTTTAACATCAACAGCGGTGTCAAACAAGGATGCAACATGTCAGGTTTTTTATTCTTAATGATCATGGATTGGATTAATGAGAAGAACAGTTGGACAAGGCGAGAATGGAATCAGATGGAAGTTGACATCAAAACTCGACGATCTGGATTTTTCAGATGATGTAGCATTACTCTCCTCTACCAAACACCAAATCCAGGAAAAAACGACAAGAATGGAGAGAGAAGCCAGACGAGTGGGACTCAAGATTAACACCGGAAAGACAAAAACCATGAGAATGAATGCAAGAAACCATGACACAATCAACATCAACGACCAAGAGATTGAGGATGTAGACCAATTCACATACTTGGGAGCCACCATCTGTAAAGAGGGAGGAGGTATGAAAGACCTAAAGAACAGACTCTCCAAAGCAAGAGGTGCATTCATCAAACTCAAAAAGATCTGGCACTCCAACAGCATCTCAAGAAGAACAAAGCTGAGATTGTACAAACACTGGTTGTGCCAGTCCTACTGTATGGATGTGAAACATGGAAGATGAACAAGGGAGACAACAAATCAGTCGACGTGTTCCATAACAGATGCCTCAGAAGAATCCTCAGAATCCAGTGGCAAGACCGCATCAGCACCGTAGAGCTACTAGAAAGAGCCGACATGAAGCCGTTGAGCAAGGAAGTGAAGTGGCGAAGATGGAAGATGATGGGACACATACTGAGGCAGGACCACAACAACGACTGCAACATATCAATGACTTGGGCACCAGAAGGGAAAAGAAGAAAAGGAAGACCAAAGACTACCTGGAGACGCACAGTAGAGAAAGAAAGAAAAGAGGCAGGGTGGAGCTCATGGCCTGAAGCAAGAACAACGGCAGCTGACCGGGAGAAGTGGAAACGCTCTGTGAAGGCCTTATTTGCCACTAGGCACGAAGTGGATAGGTAACAGGTAAAAATAGATAAGTATAAAATAAGTATAATAAGTATAAAATAGAAGTCAAGTACGTAGACAAAAGTGTTCAATGTACATAATATACAATATACAATGCAGAGTAGAAAAGTAACTAAGTTACAATACAATATACAGTACAATGCAGAAATGGGATGAGGTACAATTTAGGTACAATTTACAGTAAGGTGTGATGAGGTATGAGTTGTAGTGCAAATTCTTTACCAATAAAATATAAAGTGTGTTAAGTGTAGGGCGGCTACGTGGCGTAGTGGGCAAGGCGCTCGCCACGAATGCGGAGACAGCGCTCCACATTGCTTTCAGTTTAGCTGGTCGTTCATACTAATACACATTGGCCGTATTAGGGGGTGGGAAACTGATGGGTGGGGATCGGGCGTTGTGGACAGCGACTCCCACAGGTCGGTTGGTGCGCCTGCGCAGTAGAATCAGGAAGTGTCGGGGCAGCGTGAGCCTCCCACGCGTTACTCCTCGCCACTGAGAGATCGAGCTGCGCAGGTGAAAAGATGCGACTGCTGTTACCTCAAGTACCGGAGGGGACTTGTGCTATGTATGACTTAGTCCACATTGCAGCCAGCTTGTGGGAGGCAAGAAACAGCGTTCGTGACAGGGGAGGGTTGAATTGGATGATACGAAATTGGGATGGGAGAAAATATAGAAAATCGGAGAAAAAGTGGATAAAAAAAATAAATAAAGTGTGTTAAGTGTCTAAAGTGGGTAAAGTGGGTGCTGCAGTGAGTTGTTTGTTTAAAGTGAGTGTGTGCGTGTGGATGTGTGTGCTGTGAGTGTATTTGATGGTTTGTTACATAGTGTTATTGTCATTTAGCATTTAGCATCCTGATGGCCTGGGGATAGAAGCTTCTTCTGAGTCTCTCTGTGCTTGCCATGAGACTCCGGTATCGCTTGCCTGACCGCAGCAGTTCAAAGAGGCAGTTGTTTGGGTGGCTGGAGTCTATGATTATTCTCTTTTTTGGAATTTGGAATGGTTGTTGCAATTCTGTAAAGAATCCCAGCGATAGGGATTTCATTTTAGGCAGTTTCTCATAGCAGCTAATTTAATTTAATATCAAACCTTTATTTATACAGGTACAAATCTCATTGAGACAAGAAAACCCAAACTTTACAGGAGTGACCTGATCCACCAAACAAACATAACAAATACATAAAACAAGTTCCAGACAAAAACAAGACAAGAAACACAACTAAAAGTCTAAGAGAGGCAGAAATCTAGATACATTAAATTAAGAGCAAGAACAGGCCCCCATGGAAGCCCTTTCAATATTCTGTATTAAAATCTCCAATGGGAATTAGGTTCGGCAGCCTCAGTTCTTTCTGTAATAAGTTCCACGTAAATGGGGCAGAATAGGAAAAGGCAGTTCTGTGCGGGCAAATGGTACAGAGAGAGTGAAAAGTCCTGTGACCGCAGGCCCAAACGACTCTGTTTCTGCACCATGAGGGACGACAGGTAAGAAGGGAACAGAGATGAAGCAATACCAGTGGAGACATTCAATTCAGAAGTGAGTAGAGCAGGGGTGGCCAACCCGCGGCTCGCGAGCCGCATGGGGCTCTTTGCCCGCCAATGTGTGGCTCCTCCATACATAAAAAAAAAATTCTAATAATTTTTTGTCATTCATTCCATAAGACGTAGAATAATAATTGTATGAAAGTATTCTGTACTTCTGTATGACAACTATTAAAGAACTTGAACTTGAACTTGAACTTGAAACATTTACAGTATTTTTTTTTTTTAAATGGTTCATTTGCATGTTCTTGGTATCTGATTCTAGGGACATCTATGGATCTCAGGGAATGTATTCCCAGTGTCAGAAATATTGTGTATGTTACTAGGATTGAGTCAATTGTAATGGACCAAAGGAGAATATCAATTCAATTATATATATTTATTACATGGCGTTTTCACATTCGCCGAAATGCTTGCTTGTGATTGGTCAATAGCCCCCGACAGCGGTGAATTATTTTTCGATAACCACCGGTGATTATTGTTTTTCGCAGCTGGAGTAATCAAGCCCCACTGACACACACTGTTTCAGTGCAGCCAATCAGACACACCTGCCGGGCTGCCCGCGATAATAATAATCACTTTATTTGGGCTGACAGAGCCACAGAACAACTGCGATTTGTCAAATGAATTAGGTATATTGTTAGTAAGTTAGCCATGTAATAAGCGGGATAATGTATATACTCGGTCATCATCGCAAAATAATTTACCTTCACTGACGTTTAAAACACCTCGCCGAGGCGGCTCGGTATTTTAAACTCTGTGTCGGTCAATTATTTTGCGACAATGACCTCGTAGCTATACATTAACCCTTACATATTTTTTTATCTTTGACTGTGAATAACACCATGCTAAAATTTATCAGACCTGAAAAATCTAAGCAAATTAATAAAGGGAAGATTATTAAACAGAAGGTTTTGTAGATACAGTACTGAATTCTGCCATCCGGACACATGCAATTTGAAATATGATTATAGAATATCAGGCCTATAAATTACCTTATTATGGCCAAGTCGCACATCTATGGATCGGGCCAAATCTCCCCTTTTCAATGGTAGAATTAAATCTGGATTTAGTATCACCAGGCGTGATTCACAAGTACAGTTACTTTTTTTAAATGTAAATGTCTCCAAAATCTTTCATCAGATTGCAACGCCGTTTTTTGCTAGACGTTCACAGAAAGGTAGAGAAACTAACTGTGTTCTGTATTATGGCAATAACGTTCAGGTTTGTGGGAGATAATCCCGATAAATAAGAGAAATAAAAAAGTTAATCCAGAAGTCAGATGATTGACAGGGGCTGGCGTGAGCTGGGTAATGTAGTTTTTCAAAATTCGAAAGTCCATCAAAAGCCCTGGGTCTCTTCCTTCAAAAGACTACACTCACTTTTGGCTGTGCCACTTCCTTCCATCAATATGCGCCAGTTTCAGACTCAATGCCCTGAGATTTCTATAATCATATATTTCACTAATAACAGTTACAATCATTGGTAAACAAACGTAATGCTGAAAATATACACTTTGACTGCTGTTTTGACAGGGTTAGGGTCTTTACTCTTGGCTACATTTGAAAAGAAAACATTAATTCATACATTCTGTAGAGATGGATTTATTGCCTGATGTCATTTGCGGTCCAGTACCGGACCACTCGGGCTTAAGAGGTTAACCCTGTGAGGCCCAAATAAAAAAGACATTAGCAACATCAGAGGCCAGAGGGTGGGACCTATAAACACATGAAGGGTGCCGTGACTGAAAAAAAGGTTGAGAAACGCACGTTAATGTCCCCATGGGCTGGACACGTCTTCTTTAAGGCCCGACAACACACGTTAATGTCCCCATGGGCCGGACACGTCTTCTTTAAAGGGGCTATGTATTGCTATTCCTAGCACTATTTGGGCAACTTTACACAATTCCTGTGAGTCTATGTAACACATCTGTAAGGTTTATTCCAAAAATAATCATTGTTTTATATTTCTAATCAAGTACTCAAAACCAGCATTTTTCTGTCTTAGGATTTCAAGCTGTTATTGGCTTGGCTCCACCCATACTAGCAGAATGCTTTGAGTGACAGCCACCCACCAAATAGATCCGCCCATCTCCCCGTCCTTCCATCCAGGTGAAGGTCTCAGGTTTCAGGTTTTTATTTCGACACGCAAAACATATACCGATTTTACTAACTAATACAACATGGCTGTACATTATGTTTGGGATCCAGAGAGCGACCCACAGTATGATTCAGAAGAAGAAGTCGAGTTGCAACAGCGAGGCTTGCAAATAGTTTCCGATTGGTAAGTTTATCTTGTATGTATGTAACGTTAGTTACAACGTTAGTATAATGGCTTGCCGAAAAGAGCGAGTAACGTTACTTACTTGACCAGCCAGCTTGCTTCGATAGCTTGCTATAAGTAACGTTACCTTGTTTACCTCTGACTAGTTGTGTTTGTATTGAGCAGTTTTTAATTATGACTAGCTTGCTTCAATAGTTTGCTATAACGTTACTTTATAAAGAGCAGCATACCGTTATATACAGTGTACTTCTGTCGCGTCCCAAATAGTAGGTACAACTCCTTTGTTTACCCCACCGTCGAACACACACACTAACGTTAGATTGTACTCACCCCCCAAACAATGGTTCCCCACACACACACACGTGAACGTAGTTAGTTAGCTCACTAATTACGACATATCTACTTACTACTTCTGTCGGGTCCCGAATAGTAGGCACAACTCCTTTCTTTAGAAGAATCCAGGATGTCGCCCCAGCATCAAAAAGACCTTGATTGACAACGTCTTCGGCGGAAAAATGTGCAGTACAAACCCGAGTATGAGACGTTGCGACAGAACTAGGAGGGTCCCCAAAAACGAACTTTGTCCATTGCTGGCGAAGTTCGGCATCCACGGGAAAAGCGTGCAAAGACGTATTAGTAGTACTAGCTTTACAGCCAGGAACAGAACATGTCCTGTAAGGCCTGCAGGGTTTGCTGGGTTTGCTCATCGTGGAAGATATGAAGATATGAAGATGCAAGTGACCGCACTCCGTTTTCTCGGTACCTCTGTATTCTCGGTAGAATGGGGGCGGGCGTTAGGGGGCGGGCATTAGCTCCAACCACAGAGCCAATCGCATCACTGTGCGCTACCCAGCGGCCGTATGACGTGTATCGACGTGTATGACGCATATTGGCCATTCAAAAAAAATATGACCTGATTTACTAGAGGACGAAAGGGGCTGGGCTGAATCTGAGCAATCCGCCAATATGGTATTTAGACCCTAAAACACATTGATACGAACTCCTATTACTATAATACAATGCTAGAGACTGAAAAATGACATTTATAATACATAGCCCCTTTAAACAAGTCAAGAAGAAACATCACAATAAATCAAGAACAAAGCAAAAACAAAACATTTAAAATAAATAATAAATGAATGCAACACTCCCAGACATACCCCACACGAAGGTAAGGAAAACTCACAAAAAAAATTCACCACAGGCAATGTGGAGGATAGAAACCTTACAAGGGCCATTCAAGGGGGGATCTCCCTTCTTAGATGTCGGTGATAGTAGTGTTGCAATAAAACAGAGGGTACAATGATGTGTAAGGGGCTTACAACCAGTGATGAATCTTAACATCCCATGGTAGACAGTGTCTAACAAGTGAAGATAGTGTGCAGATGCATCCTTGTACTGTACAGAACATCACCGTAATCTAAACCAGGCAAGAAGGTGGCAGCAACAAGACGTTTCCTAAGAAAAACCACGTTGTGTCATCTTAACTCAGACAGGATACTACCTACTTAAACATCAATGTCAAGTCTGACATGTAACAATTGAATCTGTGACCGGATATTAATTTGTACAGCTTATACTTGTCAGGGGAATAGGTGAACCACTGGTCACATACAGTAAAATTGAACTCCAGTTTGAACAGGCTGACTCTAGAGCTATGTGGCAGGGGCTCAAAACGATGACAGACTACAAAGGCGCCTCCCTCAAACTGAACAGTGACATCTCCTTAGCAAATGACCTCAATACCTTCTATGCGAGGTTTGATGCTGGTAATAACAACACCAGCCCACAAGCCACGGCAATGGGGGGGGGGGGGGGGGGGGTCGGCTGCTGATGGAGACGCAGTGTTCAGGGTAACAGAGCATGAGGTGAGGCGGACCTTTAAAAAAGTGAATATCAGGAAGGCAGCAGGTCCGGACGGCATCCCCGGCCGCGTCCTAAAAGTCTGTGCCGACCAACTGGCCCCAGTATTCACTGACATATTTAACCTGTCCTTAGAACAGGCTGTCATCCCCACCTGCCTGAAGAAGTCCACTATTATCCCTGTACCCAAACAATCCAAGCCTGCTTGCCTCAACGACTACCGCCCTGTAGCTCTCACCTCCATAGCCATGAAGTGCTTTGAGAAGCTAGTAAAGGGCTACATCTGCTCCTCCCTCCCCATCAACATGGACCCCCTGCAATTTGCATACCGCCCCAACAGGTCCACGGAGGACGCCATAGCCCATGTGCTGCACACAGCAGCATCACACCTGGACAAGAGGCAGGGGAACTATGTGAGAATGCTATTCATCGACTACAGCTCGGCATTCAATACCATAGTCCCCTCCATACTCATAGCCAAGCTCAGGGACCTGGGCTTGAACTATGACCTCTGCCAGTGGGTCTTTGACTTCCTGACTGGCAGACCCCAGGTGGTGAGAGCAGGCAACTGCACCTCCTCATCCATCACCCTCAACATAGGGGCCCCCCAGGGCTGTGTTCTGAGTCCCCTCCTCTACTCCCTGTACACACACGACTGTGTGGCTCAGCGGAGTAGCAATACAATCATCAAATTTGCTGACGACACAGTGGTGGTGGGCCTGATCTCTGCCAACGACGAGAGGGCCTACCTGGAAGAGGTCAAGGTCCTGGCGGGATGGTGCCAGGAAAACAACCTCTCCCTGAACGTCAGCAAAACAAAGGAGATGATTGTGGACTTCAGGAGGTCGGGGGTCAAGGACTACAGCCCCCTCAGCATCGACGGGGCACCGGTTGAGAGAGTCAACAGCTTTAAGTACCTCGGAGCCTACATATCCGAGGACTTGACATGGACCACACACATTGACAGTGTTGTGAAGAAGGCACGACAACGCCTCTACTTCCTCAGGCGCCTAAGGAAGTTCCAAGTCAGTCAGAAGATCCTTAAGAACTTCTACTCATGTACAATAGAGAGCATCTTGACTGGCAACATCACCTCCTGGTTTGGGAATAGCACTGCACAAGACCGAAGCAGACTACAAAGAGTGACACGTTCAGCCGAACGCACAATTGGAGGGGGGCTCCCCACCCTCCAGAACATTTACAACAAGCGTTGCAAGGGCAAGGCTAAGAGAATCATTAAAGACTCCAGTCACCCGAACAACTGCCTCTTTGAACTGCTGCGGTCAGGCAAGCGATACCGGAGTCTCAAGGCGAGCACAGAAAGACTCAGAAGAAGCTTCTATCCCCAGGCCATCAGGCTGCTAAACGAACAATGAACACTACACAACAACAACCACCAAACGCACATAGCACACACATCCACACGCACACACTCACTTTAAACAAACACACTGTAGCACCCACTCCACACACTTTATAGCACACACCCACTTTAAACAAACACACTGTAGCACCCACTCCCCACACTTTATATTTATTGATGAAGAATTGCACTACAACTCGTACACCTTACTGTAAATTATACCTAAATTGTACCTCATCCCATTTCTGCTTTGCACTATATAGTACTGTACATTAGTACACTGCATAGTATTGTATATTATATGGTAACTCAGTTACGTCTATTCTGCATCGAACATTGTACATATGTCTATACCGAACACTGTGACCTCATTTTCTTCTTCTAAATTACATGCTATACTATGTTATTTGATACTATCTTGTCTAGCACAGTCTCTGGAGCGTAACAGTAAGAAGCATTTTGTATGAAAGTATTCTGTACTTCTGTATGACAACTATTAAAGAAACTTGAAACTTGAAACCTTTGACGGATAGGCACATAGCAGCGTGACAATACGTGCACATCCACACACACATAGACGCACACGCACAGACACACATACACAAGGACACACACACACACACAGATACACACAGACACACCAGCTGGTTCTAAAGTATATCTCCTCTCCTTTAAATAGAAAGAGAAAACAATAGTAATAATAATAAGATATTTTCCTTTTCATTTCTCTCTATTGTCGCTGAGAGGGAGGAGATAATAGGTATATAGATGTATGTGTGTTGTTCGTGCTGTACAGACACACACACACGTACGCATAGATACACACACCTAGAGATACGCACGCACACTCACACATAGACACATAGCAGCACGGTGGTGTAGTGGTTAACACTGTCGCCTCACAGCAAGAAGGTCCAGGGTTCGATTCCCGCTTGGGGACCAGGTTTCCATGATGCCAGGTACTCAGGTGGGGTATCTCCCAGGCCTTTCTGTGTGGAGTTTGCATGTTCTCCCCGTGCTCGCAAGGGTTACCCCCCGATAAGATAAACCCAATGGAAAAACATGCACAACAACAGATCGCTAACACTGTGGCGTCCTTGACGAAGACGGACAGGAGCACTTGGATTGGTCCCCGGGGCGCGGCTCACGTTGACGCCCTATCTGCTCCCGGCTGCCCATGGGGGGAAGGACAACGGGATGGGAAAAGTGCAGAGAGACATTTCATCAGCGACTCAGTGCATGTGTGTGTGTGTTCCTGTGGGTCGCCCATCTTGTGTGTGTGTGTTAAAACTGCATGACAAATAAAGACTTCTAGTCTAACAATTATTATTATTATACTTCTAGTCTAACAATTATAGACACACAGGCACACGCATACACACACACACACCAGACATTTCAGTGTGACAACCAATGTTCCCCCTAAGGTGCGCCCGTGCGCGCGCGCACATGGCAAAACGCTCCCGCGCACATCTGAAATCTGTTGCGCACAGAAACGTTTGTGTAAAATATGCATGTAGTTAAATTGACTGGCGCGTTGCACCGAATACTACGGTAACCTGTTGCGTGTGACGTTACCAAGAGAAGCCTCGCTTTCAGTGCTTTGTGGGCGGCGCTACTGCGCGCTCACACAGACACACACAACAGAGCAGGAAGCGGACAGATCCGACCCGCCCCGCGTAGCATCGCTGGCTCCTTACAATGCAAACGCGAAAATGTACATTACAGATTAACTGCAGAGAAAATTCCCAATTTATTGTCCCGGTTGAGACTAATTGGAAGCGGAGTGCAACGCATGCAAAGCTTGACCATATGTTTCTGTGTCTAATCAAAGTGGTGGCGATCTCAAAGCTCACATGGACACAGAAAAACATTACAAACAAAGCAGTGCGAGGCGAGAGTTTGATGGCAAAGTTGACCGAATTGATTGAAGCATGCAGCTATACAGAGAAAAAGAAAATAATTGAAAACTATTTTGATGCCTCAAAATGATGTTTTGGTTATGATACAATCATTCTAAGGATTATGTGTGTAATAAATTTGTTTAGTACACTAATTGCAACAAATCTGAAACTGCATAGTGCACTTTTAAATTAGTATCTTTGTGAGGTTACTGTTTTATAATTTACATTACATTGAAAAGATACAAAGATATATTTTTTAAGCTGGATTTTCTAATACAGAAGAGGTATTATTTAGAACATTACTTCATATTTTTCTTGTTATTTATTTTGTCCAGTAAGACTTGAAAATATATATTATTTTGTCATAGGTTGATTGTTATTTTCTTGAGATTTGTCAGATAGATTACTTTAGGCATAATACAGCATGTTGATTATAGAGAGATATTATTTTGTTATATAAAATAATATAAACAATAATTTTATATCCATACAGAGCAGGCATACTTTAAATATATTATAATGATAAGGCATCTTTGAGTAAACTTTTAGTATCATTAAGTATCTTGAGGCTGAAGGCAGTGTCCTCTTTAAAAAAAAATCACAATATGGTCACCCTTGAAGTCGCATGATAATTCACTTAATAAAATAATGACGAGTCAGCCTCCTAAAAAGTTAGTGACACGACTCACACCGCCGCCGCCAAAGTAAGGACTTTGCTCTGTATCGTCAATCAATGGTCAAATAAATATTTGATTAAGGAATATAATATGCCTTTTAGTATTATTTCTCCGTGTATCAGCAAAATTTGTATATTTTTATGTTAGACATTGAGGGAAATTAAGATTCTCAGATTTTTTACAAACCGCCGCTTATCAACTAACCGGTTAATCGGCAGGTGATGAATGTTGCTCAGTAGTTGCTGATGTCTGCTCAGGAGGTTTGAGTGTTTGCTCAGACCGAAAAAAAATTAGAGGGAACATTGGTGACAACACACACGCACACCCTCACGCACATAGACACGTGCGCACAGACACACACATACAAAGACACAAAGACACACGCGCTCAGACACACAGACACACACACACGAAGATAAAAAGACGCACACACGCACACAGACACACACACATACACCAGCTGGCTCCTAAAACATATCTCCTCTCCTTTTTAAAATGTCGTTTTTTTATTATATATATATATAATTCTTATCCAGAGTGTAGTGCTCTACCCAACCTTGGGGCCAACTCAAGAATGGGGTGATGTTAATGTTAAGATACCACTACTGTGTTTACAAGGGCCACCAGAGATATATTTTGTTGGTATATCTTGCGGGCCGGAGAGCCTGCTATAATATCAGGATCTGAGTTTAATTCTCTTTTATTTTTTATTTTCTACTTTATATATATATATATTAGAGCTGGGCCGTTAACGCATATAATTAACGCATTAAAAAAAAAAAAAAAGAAAAAGAAAAAAAGAAAAATTTACATTTCTTTTTTTTTTACCTTTATTTACCCAGGGTAGGTTCGCTGAGCACAGATGCTCTTTTTCAGGAACACCCTGCTTCACATTCACACAGTTCCATTCACACCTGGGAGCTGCCCAGTACAACCACAGTTGACACCATTGGCCACTGAGCAACTCCACTGGAGCAGTTGATTTGCATTGGCACCCAACGGGAAAAATATTATAGGCACTATAAGTAGACATCGCTACATAAAACAAGCTGGTCTGCCTGAGTGACTGGTGGAAGAAGGAGAAATAGAGATTGGACTGATTGAGTCAAGCCATGTCACATAGTTCAAGTTTGAAATGCTTCTTTCTGTTTTGCTCCTGAGAGTGTGCTAGATACTGTACTGGTAATATTATTTATTTGTGTTAACTTCTGAATAAAACAACTTATTAAACACAAGTACATCTTATTGAACATTATTTTGATATTTCATTACCAATTATCATAGCAAAACAGCTTTTTCAAACAGTCTGTAATGCATTTTGGAAATGGGAGATGGGCTCATGGTGTAATGGGCCACCTGGCCTGAGAAACATAAGGAGGAAAGAAAAAGTAAGGTACTTACTTCTGGTCATTATTTGGGTAGAACACACATATTTTGAATGCCTTCGGCAGTTTTTTTTTAATTTTTTTTTAGCCATTTTAATCTAGATTAAATCCAGGATTGCAGTTAGATTAATCTAGATTAAAAAAAATTATCTATGCCCACCTCTAATATATATAGAGGTGTAGATGTATCACTCCAACTTCCACTCAAGGGCCAGAGGAGCAGCCATATTAATTGATAAAAACACACCATTTACTATGTCAAGTGTAGGCTGACCCCGCAGGGCACTATATTATAGTGGTGGGGAAGCTCCATTCATTCCCGGTCATTCTGGCTAATATCTACGCGCCAAACTGGGACAATCCTTCGTTCTTCACCAGCCTTTTTTCTCGCCTACCGGATATGACCTCACACCATCTCATCCTAGGCGGCGACATGAATTGCGCACTCTCCCCGGTGCTGGACCGTAGCTCGGCCAGAAAGGCCCCCTTGTCTAAATCAGCCTGCGCAATCCGGCTCTTTCTTAAATCATATGGGGTAGCTGACATGTGGCGGTTTCGTAATCCTACATCCAGAGGATACTCCTTCTTCTCCCTGGTCCACAATACCTTTTCGCACATAGACAACTTTCTATTGGATAAGAAACTCCTCTCCCTCGTAACCAAATGTGACTATGGAGCGATAGTTATTTCGGACCATGGCCCCTTAGTTATGAGAATGAGTATCCCCAATACACGGCTCGGCCACCGCCAGTGGAGACTCAACCCGCTGCTCCTGTCAGAGGAAGCTTTCACAAACTTCATCACGTCGGAAATCACACAATTTCTTGACATTAATCAGACCCCTGGAATGTCTTCTTTAACCATATGGGAGTCACTGAAGGCGTACTTAAGAGGGCAGGTGATTTCATATTGCGCCAACTAAAAGAAGATAAGCACGGCATGCCTTAAACAACTGACAAACGAGATTCTGGAGCTAGATAGACTATATAGCCACTCGCCATCAGCTGACACATTGAAAAAACGTATGTCACTATGAACTGAGTTTGATCTCCTGTCAACACGACAGGCTGAGTACCTCATCACTAAATCACGACATGGGTACTACGAACACGGGGAAAAGGCCGGACGGATACTTGCCCATCAGTTGCGATAAAGAACTGCCAACCAGACCATCCCCACTATCAATGACGAGCGGGGCTCAAAAGCCACTGACAACCTTAAAATTTATGAATGCTTTCAAACTTTCTACCAATCGTTATACACCTCGGACTCGCAAGGGGGCCCCTCCACGCTGGACGATTTTTATAAGACCCTTCGTGTCCCTACAGTTGACCCTGAGATGGCTGCCGATCTGGAGGAGGAAATTACGGTCACAGAGATTACATCAGCAATTAGATCTATGCAAAGTGGCAAGTCCCTGGGGGCCAGACGGCTACCCTACAGACTTTTACAAAAAATTCTCAGTCCAGCTCTCCCCGCTGCTGCTATCCGTATTCGGTGAATCATTCTCAACAAATTCATCCAACCATGCGCCAAGCAGTTATCTCCTTAATCCTTAAAAAAGACAAGAATCCACTTGAATGCGGCTCGTTCCGTCCAATTTCCCTCCTTAACACCGATGTCAAGGTCCTCGCTAAGGTTCTGGCTCGCCGTCTGGAGCGGGTTCTCCCCTCCATTATCTCACCAGACCAAACAGGCTTCATCAAGAACCGGTACTCTTTCTTTAACATCAGACGCCTCCTAAATATCCTTTATAGCCCCTCTCCACCCGGAACGCCTGAGGTGGTCCTCTCCCTTGATGCTGAAAAGGCATTCGACCGGGTGGAGTGGGGCTATCTTTTTCACGCACTGGAGAGGTCTGGATTTGGCCCTAAACTCATAGCTTGGATTAAAATTCTATATACCATTCGCACCAACAACAATCTTTCCACCTACTTTGAACTCCATAGGGGTACGAGACAGGGATGTCCCTTATCTCCACTCCTTTTTGCGATCACAATGGAGCCCCTTGCGCTGGCTCTGAGACAGAACACCGATATCAAAGGGATCATGCGTGCGGGCTCGGAGCATAAAGTCTCGCTCTACGCGGACGACATGTTGCTGTATATATCACAACCCAAAACGAGTCTCCCTCATTTAATGTCCCTACTTGCAGACTTCGGCAAAATATCCGGCTACAAAATCAACATTCAAAAAAGCGAACTGATGCCGGTCGGAACCTTTGCGGGTCGGATACCTCTGAGCTCATTTCCGTTTAAAGTCAACCCTAAAAAGTTCAAATATCTCGGGATATGGATCATGCATGAACATAAAGACCTATATATGCTAATTATCAACCTTTATTATCAAATCTGACTAAAGATATTGAACGTTGGGACCCCCTGTCACTTGCCTTGGGTGGTAGATTCAATACAATAAAGATGAACGTATTGCCAACATTTTTATATGTATTCCAGAGCCTCCCAGTGTTCCTGACTAAGACATTCTTCTCCAAGATAAACAACCCGATATCTTCCTTTATCTGGAACAAAAAACCGCCCCGGATAAAAATAACTATGCTGCAGAGACCCCGCGCAATGGGTGGGATGGCGCTTCCCAACTTCATGTACCACTACTGGGCAGCAAATATAAGATCACTATTATACTGGGTAAAGAGCGAGGACACAGCTCCCTGGTGGACAGTACTGGAGAGAGCGTCGGTTAAATCCACCTCCCTATCTGCCTTGTTATGTGCTAAGCTCCCGTTCACACAGCCCATGTCTAGTTTTACCTCGAACCCAGTTGTCATTCACTCAATAAAAGTGTGGAACCAATTTAGAAGATCCCTCTCCCTTAAGGAACTATCGCTGGCTGCACCAATCGCAAGAAACCACATGTTTATCCCCTCAATGATGGATAAGGCCTTTGACAGTTGGGTTGGGAGTGGAGTGATTACGCTGTCTGACCTCTATATAGACGGCAACTTTGCCTCCTTTGAACAGCTGGTACAGAAATACAAAATCCCTAGGTCGCACTTCTATAGATATTTGCAACTCCGGAGCGTTGTAACTTCAAACTTCAAAATTGCTACCCATTGTGTCCTCCTGCCTCTCTCTTAGACTCAATCTTGAAATGTAAACTGATCCAGAAACAAGCCATAAGCAGAATCTACAAATTACTTAATAGAAGCAACCTGACACCTCTAGATCTCCTTAGGGGCAGATGGGAGACTGACTTAGATGAGCCAATCACAGAAGACACGTGGGACGAGATAATACAGGGAATTTTCTCTTCCTCCATATGCCTTAAACATGCTGTTATCCAATTTAAAGTTGTACACCGACTGCATTGGTCTAAAGACAGGCTCTCTCAAATATATCCCGACATAGACCCTATATGCGACCGCTGCAGACAGGCTCCAGCCACTCTGCTCCACATGTTCTGGGCGTGCCCAAAGCTGTATACCTATTGGCAGGCCATCTTTGACACCTTCTCTAAGATATTTGGAAAGGTAGTAGAGCCATCCCCATATATTGCAATATTCGGAGTGGCCCCAACGGACATCCACTTTAGATGGTGGGAATCCAGAATGCTGGCCTTCTGTTCACTCTTGGCCAGAAGGCTAATACTGTTCAAATGGAAAGACCCAGGTCCACCTGTGTACGGCCACTGGATGAGAGAGGTCATGTATCATATTAAGCTGGAGAAGATCAGGTATACTGTCAGAGGTTGTACCGAAAAATTCCACAATATTTGGGATCCTTTCCTAACTTTCTTTGAGGGTATGGAAGCGGATAATGTGACAGTGGCGATCTGACGGACCTTCCTCGTCTCTCAGCTTGTTATTCTTTTATTCTTTTATGTTCGCACTTTTCTTTTTCTCTATCTACAGAATACAAGGGATGCATGTGTCACAACTGTCTGGTGATTTGAGAGATAAAAGGAAAAATAATGATGAATAAATGCTTTATTATATTTTGGAATGATTGTGTCTGGTATAGGGGTGGGGAGAGGGGAGGGAGGGAGGGCCTTACTTTGCTTTTCTTTTCTTTTGGCCCATGTGGGACCGCCTAATATTCGAATAAAAAAACCTTGTTTAAAAAAAAAAGATATAATTTATATTCTCCGTTGGTTCATTACAATTTATTCAAGCATAGTAACAGACACAATATTTCCCTTTGGTCCATAGATGTCCCTAGATACCAAGAACATGCAATGGACCTTGTAGAAGTGGAGTAATCTTCTATTTACTTGGGTATGTACTTTTAGGCAAGTTTTCTGAAAATATGGCTAGGGCAGGGCTTAACAGTTTAACTTTGATTTCTTAAAAAGGTGGTCAATATGGGACTTAAAAGAAAGGTTGTCATCAATTAAAAGGACTAAGTATTTATAGGTGGACACAACTTCAATAGGAGACTGCAGACATTCAAAAGCAGAGACAACTGTGTGTGCGCAACAATATAGCATAAATATGTACTGCAGCTCATAATCAGCGTACTTTACCATAATCATAACGGCTTATATCAGCTAGTGCCATATTGAACTGCAATCACAGATGGTTGCCTTTAAAATGGATTCCCTATGCTCAATTACATTCAGCACCAACGATACAAGCAAAACGATATTGATACATGCTCTATGACACTGCAAGCTGGAACAGCTCCATGGGCTGATGTTTAGCATATTGCTGAATATTCGGGTTGTTTAATTTGTTTTTAATTTGACCATAGTCCCATTCTCACCATTTATTATTTAAACTGTGCTCCAAGATATGCTCAGTTCAGTTTAGAATCTGTGTGTGTGTGTGTGTGTGTGTGTGTGTGTGTGTGTGTGTGTGTGTGTGTGTGTGTGTGTGTGTGTGTGTGTGTGTGTGTGTGTGTGTGTGTGTGTGCGCGTATGTGTCAGATATAGTAGTGTGAATTAGTTATGAGACCTTCTGTCATACTGTACCATGTCACCAAACTAGCAAGCAGCTTCGCCTCAAGACAACATTGAGAGGAGGGGAAGAGGGGAGAATGGAGGAGATGCCAAGTCTGTTTAGAGAGAGAGAGAGAGAGAGAGAGAGAGAGAGAGAGAGAGAGAGAGAGAGAGAGAGAGGAGAGAGAGAGAGAGAGAGAGAGAGAGAGAGGAGAGAGAGAGAGAGAGGGAGAGCGAGAGAGAGAGAGAGAGGAGAGAGAGATTTTTTTTTGATTTTATAAAAAACTTTATTCTTTACTAAAAACACACAAGACGCAACATAAACTTTCAACATTAAAATACTCTACAACTCAAAAAAAAAAAAAAAAAATCACAACAAACAAATCAATTAGGGACAACACTGCTTAAACTGAACCAAATTGTCACTTAGAACTTTTCCCCCATATGGAGAAAAAAAAAAAAAAAACTCTAAACGATCCAAAAGTCTGGGTGTATCAACGAGAGAGACACCGGAGAGGCACTGTAGAAACCTTAGTCCTGAGAAGAGCGTCTCTGTCTTCACCTTTCCCCTTTTGGTACAACACAACAGGCCTTTGTGCGTGTCTGACAGACTCCAGTCAACACCCATCTCGTGGATAAAACGGGCCGCTTCGACAGCCGACCCTCCTCCTTCATCCTTATCACGTAAGCTCCTACCGTCCACCCGTCGTATATCATATGGCCTCGATGATGTCAGGGGCCGAAACCAGAGCAGGGGGACCGAGATGCACTCTGGACCGACATCCTCAGTAGACAGTTTGTAACCCTCGCCTCCCCGTCCGAGGCCGCCTTTTCCTTCCTGGTTCAGATGCCGCTCCAAACTCACCTCCCACACCCCCGTGCGGAGACTGGCAGCCCCCAGTGACTTCCCATCGAGCAGTCCGAGTCGCGAGCTCAAAACCCTGATGAAACCCATTCCGACCATAAGGTAGAAAATAACCAGTAAAGTCCGCTTTACCATCACCCTCCGAGGCTGAGCCAGTAAAATGTCTATACCGCCGTAGAACGTGTCGAGCCCCACAGTCATACCTTCCAACCCTTGAACAAGGTAACGGTGCCGGTAACATAAAAGGACGGCAGAGACAACATCCCCCATGACAACTCTGAAGAAAGGTTTGCCGAAGGAGTCTGACGTGGCCTTCCCATCGGGCATGAAAACGATACACTCTGCTCCTGTCTCTGAATCCTCCATACTCCCAGTTTTCACAAAGTTCCACAAATGTATACGAGTACATGAGATGATCAACAAAAGTCTCAGCCTCCAGGCCTCAGCATCAGGACACCATGAAACGTCCAGTCCTAAGTGACAACACACCAGTCCCGTCAATACAAAAACTCTCATATGGAAGAAACCAAAAAGTGAAACAAGAAAACCAAACAAACAATACAAAAAACACTAAACTGATTCCACTCCGTCCCCCACCATACTGGGTCCCTTCAGTACCTTCTGCACAACCTTCCTCAACCTGTATAAATCTGTGTCAACAAAACGACCTTCTCCTTTAAACCTCATATGTTTCTTTGCATTCAAAACAAAGAAATCCATATCTGAAAAAAAAAATTCCACCTCCACTCCCTTCCTGTTCTTTGTCACCTGTAAAAACAGTTTCATCGCACCCAAAGAATAGGCAGCACCCTCTGAAGAATCATCGCTCCCATATTCCTCACTGTCATCAAAAAAAAAACCTTGTGTACTCTGTGTGCTGCCGAGTTCTTCCGACACACCTGTCTTCTTAGCTTGTGATCTTGACAACCCAATTACTCCACCCTTTCTCTTCTGCCTAAACACCTCTACCCCCCCGTCCCCCTCTTCCATATCAATATCCTCCACTCCCTCCACCCTGACCCCCACAACTGAGTCCTCTGACCCTGCTCCCTCAATAGCTACAGCCCCCCCCAGGCACACTCCCCTCATCCAAAAAACTCCCTGCCACCACCCCCCCCCTCATCTTCATCCCCTTTTCCTGTCCCTTGTGTCTCAACAGATCCACCCTCCACCTCCGTAATCCTTCCTGCCACGACCCCCCCCCCCCCCCCTCATTTTCATCCCCAGCAACTTTCCTTAGTACATCAACAGGACCATTTGCCCCATATATTACAACAGGTCCCCTTGCCACCTCTGCAATCCCTCCTTCCACGACCCCCCCCCCCCCCCCCTCATTTTCATTCCCAGCATCTGGCCTCTGTTCTTCAACCGGTCCATCTGTCCTTCTTATGTCAACAATTCCACCCCTCACCTGGCTATCCAACACATCTTGGTTTACACAAGCTCCTACTACTACCACCCCCCCCCCCCCCCCCCCCACCGTACCATCTCCACCATTCTTTCCCCGTGTTACAATCCCCGCCGAAACCACCCCCTCCATTCCCTTATCACTTCCATCTGGTACCAAAACCTTCTCAGAAACCTCCCCACTACCCCTCATCCCCTGCCCCCCCCCCCTCAACCCCTCGATTCCCACCCCAAGCTGGTCTTCCTTTCGGCCTCGCACCTTCCCCATCATTTTCCCCCCTGCTCGGCCCCTCCCCAGGGCACGCTTGTCTCTGATGCCCCTCTTTTCCGCACGCAAAACAGCGCATGTTTTGTGTTGTCGCAAAGATAATGTACTCAAACCCGTCTATTACTACTTTAAAATTAAGATCTAATTCATCAGCACGTCTGTTCATTACAATGAACGTCTGCCTTCGGTGAGAAACCACATGCTTCAGTTCCGGTGCCTTGAAACCTGAAGACATTTTTTTCAACGGGCCACCACTTTTCCAAACCTTGCGAGTTCCCTCAATATCAGATCATCGCTCACCAACGGAGGAACGTTTGCCAATGACACCTTTTTTGCCGGAGTTGTGAGCGGCAACACAGATACAAAAGTACCATGTATGACCAAACCGTCCGTTACCAGTTGATTAACTTTAGTCAAATCATCTAGAAATATTATAATCCCCCCATTCATACGGGCCGCTGACTTAACGGCCGCAGCTCCCACTTTCCCCGCTACCGCTAGACTACAGTCTTCCACTGAACACGGAAAAGCCGGCGTGACTTTAAACCCATGTTTCCTAGTTAATTTCGCGAAATCCATGCCGCCGCGACAGCAGTCAGCTGCCAAAGCGAACACTGACAACGCTATCAGCCCACCATTAACACACAACCAGTCGAATTAAAACCCAGTCTAATTCACAATTTGACAAACAACACAAAGATAGGAAAAAGTTTAGAAAAGACTCACACGTTCCGCTCAGCAGCACCCACTCACTCCACCCGCTCCGCCATCCACACGCATGCGCACAGAGAGAGAGAGAGAGAGAGAGAGAGAGAGAGAGAGAGAGAGAGAGAGAGGAGAGAGAGAGAGAGAGAGAGAGAGAGAGAGAGAGAGAGAGAGAGAGAGAGAGAGAGAGAGAGAGAGAGAGAGAGGATGGATAGGGGGGAGGGAGAGAGAGATGCAGAGGGGAAAAGAGGCATGGACAGGATACACATACTGTAAAGAGAGAGTGACAGAGTTGTTCAGGAGTCATTCTCCTACATAAAATGCTCTTTATTGAGACAGAAGGAAGACTGAGGGGGAGACAGAGTAGGGGAGACACAGGAGAGAAGGTTCTTTATTGAGACAGTAGGAAGGCTGAGAGGGAGACACAGGAGAGAAGGTTCTTTATTGAGACAGTA
>NC_140169.1:86740970-86750970 GCF_963971535.1 Notolepis coatsorum
GTGTCTGTGTGTGTGTGTGTGTGTGTCTGTGTGTCTGTGTGTGTCTGTGTGTGTGTGTGTGTCTGTGTGTGTGTGTCTGTGTGTGTGTGTGTGTCTGTGTGTGTCTGTGTGTGTGTGTGTGTATGTGAATGTGAATGTGAGTGTGTGTGTGTGTGTAACTAAGGCTTCCTGCCCCCCACCCCTGACGAACCCAGGTGGCTTTTGTAAACAGTTCCTCTATTGTCTTGGTTTGAAACTTGTCTACTCAGCTGTCCTCACAGGACCAGTTCCACAGATCACACAGGATACATGACTCTGTATCTTTAGACTCGGCTGTTGCCCACACTTTGTATGCAAATTCCCCTTTGTTTGTGAACTCAAGATCCCTGTCTATTTTAGTGAGACAGGCAAAAGGACAGAGTAATCTAATCACCAGAAGCATATATTCGGTTGACTTTACTATTGCAGCTGTTATCTCTAAATATAACACCTTCGTTTGATTTAATGATGATCTATGTGTCCAGAATCTACCACATTTCCACACTCGGATAGTTTACCTATCCTTAATATGTCAAACATAGATATCAATCTCTACACACTACTATCTAGATAATACTTAAGACATTTTAAATCATATTAGGATAAAATACATATGGTTTGCCACACTCAGATCCTAAAATTCAAATTAGCAATTTCAGTTTTTGTGATCCCGTGTACAGTCTTTAACAACCTGTTCTTGTACCAAGATCGATTTCCATTGGTTTCAACTGTGAGTTGTCAAATTCTGACTTGGAGCATTGAGGAGGGGGGTCTATGTTTTCTAGATTTGACCCGGCCTCCTCTTTATTGCTCAGAGCTGGTGCAGTTCACGACTGCTGGGTGCAACTCCCCATTCTGGGAGGTGGAATTTAGAAAGCAAATTGCCTTTCTCATCACACCCCATCTTCTGTCGAGCACATCTTGACTCGTGTTGACCTCTATTAGGGGGTAGAGCCCCCTGCTGTATTTTCTATTGCTGTCACAGCGGTGGGGAGGTCGTCGCTGGCTGCTCGACCCCCGTTGACCCTTGGATGTGGAAGAGGTTCGCTTCTCTCCCCCTCCGCCTGGTCGTTTATAGGGGCGATAGCAGCTCCACCCTTTCGCTGGTTGACCCCCTGGTCAATGGTTGAGGCCTTGCGTCTGTTGACAGCCGGAGTTGTTGCTGAGGCCTAGCCGCCTGTCTCCTCGTTGGTTGCCTGTCGTTTCCCTCTGAAGCCTCAAGACTCGGTCATTGCGTTGGCCGAGACTCTCCCGGCCCGAGAGGTAGGCGTCTCCTGGTTCTCCGCAGTGTTGTGGCTCCCCATGGAGCCGCTGGGTAGACACTAGCCAGTGTCCTGGATCAACAGTACCGATGGAGTCCTTGGTATTCCTTGTACCACACTCTGATGACTGCTGACTCCCCAACCTCCCATCCGTATCCTGCAGTGAATATATATCGCTTCGGGGGACAGTGCAGGTCACTTCTTACCACAACAATTGATTGAGAATCCATACTTTTCCTCCCTCAGACTCTCTTTACTGGTCTGAGCTTTGACAACTTTCTTTTCCAAATCATTTATCTATATATTTCATGGCTTCTAGATCATTAATTTTAAAAATTCTGAAAAATTCACATGACTCTCATTATATTATGCTGTCAAAACAGTATACTCCTCCACCTCTCGATGTGGAATACACATTCAAACATAGTTACCTTCGTCCTTTGGACAGCTGCACCCCGGACCGGACAGCACTGACACATCCACTCTCCCAGTAATCCTGTGTGTATGGCAACAAATCACAGTCCGCCTTAAACACACATCTTCCACACTCTCCGCCAGCCTTCATCAAGCCCACGGAGTCCCCCACAAGCCAATTATCAATTGCACATGTTCACACCCTACACAAGACTAATTTGGCCAATAGCGACCAAACCTATTGAGCTTCATTAATGTACAGAGAATCATGCTTCCCAACACTTTCACCAATCACGACACACCCCCAGCCCCTAAAACCGGGTATTCAATGGGCGGAGAACAAAAATCCATGAACTAGCTCATGTCCCTTCACCTTGTTCCCAGTCCATTTTACAGACATATACTACCCAGTCCTGATGTGCCGAGATCACTCCCAGCTTGCCAGGTACCCTAAGAAAAAATATATAGAAAGAAAGGAAACAGAAAACAAAACATGCAAAGAAAAACCATGCCAAACCAAATAAATGGAAAAAATAATCCAAACTTGTGTGCTTTTTCTTTTTTCTTTTCTACTAATTTTTAACCTATCATCTAGAGCAGGGGTTCCCAAACTTTTCAGGCCGGGGCCCAGAAAATAAGGCGTCAGAGAGCCGCGGCCCAATGCACATCGTCAGGCTTTTTTTTTTTTTTTTTTTGCCAGGTGACCGATTTTTTAAGCCAAATATCACTTCAATCCTATTAAGTTAGTTCAAGTTAGTTATTCATTTATATGTGCTATTTATGAGAGGGCTAACTTGTTGCAAAAAAATTATGATAATAATAATAGCCTCATTAAAATACTATTGTTGCTTCGGTTGTTTTCAGCGTTTTATGTGCATAATCTGTTATTTAGTTTGAAATGTTCGTTGAAATAAGTAGATTTTTCGTTTTTGTTTATTTATTAAGTTAATATAAAACCATATAGTCACATTTTAGAATACAACTAGAAACACTGTCCTGGCCTGCTTCTAAGTGCAGTGGCCTGACAAAAAAAAAATATTAAAAATTAAAAAATTAAAAATAGATTTTTTTTTTTTTTTTTTTTTTTTTAAATCATCTCGCGGCCCACCCGTGGCTGCTCGCGGCCCACCTTTGGGTCGCGACCCCGACTTTGGGAACCACTGATCTAGAGGCTTATGCACCCCTGTATTAACTAAGAAACAAAAAAGGAAACCAAATGAATAAACAAAATGAACGCTCCCGGCCTAAGTCAGGAATTGCTCGTAATACACTAGAAAAGAGAAATTCTGCAGAAATAAAAATAAACACCTATACCTATTGCTCATAACTGTTAATACCCATCTATCAATACTATAAAAAACTAAAAACAACTATGGGTCTTTTTAATTTCTTAATCATGCAGTCCACCCTTTGACCAATCTGAATGTTGACCAATCATGGATAATTTACCGACCACTAGCTTCCGCAGTGTCACATCATCACACTGTCTAATATTGAATACCTAATATTAACTGTTTAACATAATTTGATCCTCTTGTTAGTCTGATTAGTTCATGCATTTGTCAGTTAATCACGCATCCGTTTTTAGTAACTTCCATTCATAATCTAATCACCTAGCCCCTCTATATATTTTTTATTCTATTTTTATTCTAACCCGGAGCATATATTTTTTTATTATTCAATATATCTCATCTGTACCCTAATCAGTTGTATATATTTTTATTCTGCCGGTGGCCTCTGCAGACATGACCTTTTAAAATGACCTTCCACTCCACAGATCCAACAACACCGGCTGTCTCCCCCGGGTTGTGGGACCCGGTGGGTCAGCCGCCTGTGACCGGATGACCCTGGGGTCATCGGGCCCAGAACATGTCCTGGCGGTATGCCATCATCGCCATGGTTCCCTGGAGCCTGTTCGGAGGAGAAAGCCACGTACCTATTTGGTTCAGTCACAGTTCCTTGAGAGGGGCCCGTTGTTGGGAGGGGCCCGCCACCTGTTTCTGTACAAACACGCCCTGTTGTCTTATAAGGCGCCGCCTCTTCCCCCATCTCAGTGCTGGCGGCTTGACTCCCCATTGCTGGGCTCCGCCTCTCATCTTGGCTTTGGTGCTGCGGGGGTCCTGGACATCGAGGGCCTCCTGTTGTGGATAGATGGTCCCACTCTGCACAGTCCCGAGAAAGGTGTTCGAGAGTCCCACACGTACAACACTGCACCCGCCGCACACGGTAGCCATTCGGATTCCTGCCTCTGCCTCCACCTCTTCCTCGTGGTTGCCACCCGATTGCCCCTCTCGACCTTTGCTGTTGCTCTGGCGCAGGACCCCCTTGTGGCCCCAACTGGGCCCGTCTCTGGCCATCTGGTTCTCCATTGGAACCTGTCTCCCCTCCGGGCTGTGTGGACTGGATTAGGCCTTGGAGGTATTCCACTACCTGTCTAGCCTCGGCTAGCTGTTGTTCTAGAGGGAGGCACGTCTTCCCCTCTTCCCCCATCCTGGCCCTTGCTGACTGACTCCTAGTCATCGGGCCACATCCCTCAGTTTGGTACTGATGGTGGGGGTGGAGAAAACCTGGGCACGAGACACAGGTGGGCTGTAGAAACTGTTCATGTAGTATCCCATACCTGTTGTCGGTCTCCGTACGGCCAGCGTCAACTCCCTGGGACTGCTGCAACAACATCGCTCTCCTCTGTTGCTTTCTTTGTCTCTTGGTTAACTGGCAGTCACCTGCAACGGACACTTCAGCGTGGATCGACTCGGGTAATACAGTTGTCTCTGGGTCGCTCGCTGCAACGACTCCCTGTGGCGGAGTAAAAGACATTATT
Organism: Notolepis coatsorum; assembly: GCF_963971535.1. Classification (NCBI taxonomy): domain Eukaryota; kingdom Metazoa; phylum Chordata; class Actinopteri; order Aulopiformes; family Paralepididae; genus Notolepis; species Notolepis coatsorum. The sequence continues at coordinate 86,745,486 of NC_140169.1, forward strand.
TCCAGTCCCTCCGTCACACTGGACACTAGAGGGGAGTCAATCAAATTCCAGTCAATCAAGTTAACGTCACCATCCAATTCGGTCAATGTAATGTCTGCAGAGGTTATCGGCATTACCCCACTACCGACATTATCTCTTTTTATCACCTTTCGTAATCTCTTTTTCTGTTTCTTAATTTGGGTACGCATTCTATACCGGCCTCCTTTAACCACAAGGTTCTGTAATGGCCTGAATATCTTTGGCCATTTTTTCGTCACTTTTATCGTGACATCTCCAGTCGTTGAAATAGACAGATTGTCTACCCTTTCTATGGTCAGTGCATCTAACCCTCCAGTTGCTCCTATCTGTGTATTTTCCATTCTCACCTTTCTTCAAACACTCGTAACGTCACCGTTTGGAAAGCAAGTTTCTCTGTATTCAAACTATTTTTACCAAACTTGAGTTAATTTCACTCACACTTCTGTATTGGTGTAAACAGGAATTGATAACTCGCTGTGTGATACTATACCCCCTGACTGTCAACAGTCTCTTTGATTTCCCTGTTGGGGTTCGAAATTTTCAGTGCTGGCCATCCGTCCTGGAGCAGCTGTGAAGAGAGAAGAAAAAGCATACACTTAATTATCAGTGGCATTTCCCGTTAACATCATTTATCTTTAAGCATGGAATGTCGGGCATCTCCTATACTAAAATCACTTGAGAGCATTTGTGCAATTTTCGTTTTTGATTTATCAATGACACAGCCTTAATCTTTTTTTTTCAGTTGTCTCCATTGGAAAACCAGACTCTCAATCCTGTTGTCATGATCCTTCTTAATACAACTCCGGGGAACTTATTTTGCATCAGCCTTCTCCTTCTGTTGGTCAATCAGAAATGTGTTATTTACAGCCTATCATTTCTAAACATCTGTATTGGACATGGTAATTTTAGGTGAATAATCTCACTTTTACTCTAATTGTTCTTTGCAAATTACTATGTGTATGTGTAACTATATTTATTTCTGTCCGTGATAGCCTAACAATGTATTCCGCTCATATTACATTATACATCTCAGTAACATACACATTTTCCATTCATAATTTCTCACACAGTTACTATATTTCCCCCGTAACACCTAACCCCTTAGGTGTTAAATAACGCGCTTCTCACGAGAACAGAAATCAATTTTCAGTGTCTTATGTCACTGAAGTCCCCGTGCATTTAGAACAGTGTCACACAACCCGTTCATAACCACAGGCGCCGACTCCATCCCCACATTGAAAATCCTGGCGACCAATGACAGCTCACCGGTCAACCCGACCTGTGGCCCACGGCGTCACCCCCAGTTTGCAACCTGGAACGCGAAACCCCGGGCCTCCTACTCAAGGATATTCAAAGATCATTCCACTCACAACCCCTGCCACACACATACCGCACCTCTGACACCACTCAACCACCGTAACCACAGTCACCCAAATACCCACACACAATATAATCCGACACGCGTAGCGTGGCAGCGAGCCTCTGACGAGTGCACGCATAGCGCACCCCCGTTAATGCGCGGTGGCAGACAGCGAGCCCACCCCCGCCACGACGTTTAGCAGTCCCCGTACCCCTGGTAAAATGAAAAATGTGCGCAGTGTGGCAGCGAGCATCGACGAGTCGCACACATTGAGCTACGACGAACTGTCTACCCACACCCCCATCGCAGGCGCAGCCGAGCAGAGTAAATATGCTCCGACTCACGGCCCACCAACATGAACGCCACACAAAAATACTGACACGGAGCCCCCGCCTTACCAGCCGGAGCTCGTCCTAATGCAAGGAAAGAAGTACGAGCGCCTTGTCGACCAAAGCGTAGCCCTAACGCCAGCCAATACCACTACCAGCACTAGAAATTCCCTAAAAATAACAATAAAACTGAATATGGAACAACAACACCCGCTCAATAAGTCCCAAACTCAACCAACTGCCTTCGAACCCTACAGTAAACAGCAATAACCCTAGCACTACACCGCGTTTGAAACCCATACAAAAACAACATATCTATATACAGGCCCAAACTAGGAGAGAAAGAGAGAGCGTTTCGGGGGGGCCGAGGGGGGAAAAAATATATGGAAGAGAGGCGGTGTGGGAATGAGGGGAGTGAGGGGGAGGGAGTGAGAGGGGGGGGGGTGAGAGAGAGAGAGAGAGGGAGGGGAGGTGAGAGGGAGAGGGAGAGAGGGGGAGGCGAAAGGGAGAGGGAGGGAGGGGGGGGAGGTGAGAGGGAGAGGGGGAGGGAGAGAGGGGAGGTGAGAGGGAGAGGGAGAGAGGGGGGAGGTGAAAGGGAAAGAGAGAGAGAGGGAGGGGAGGTGAGAGGGAGAGAGGGGGGGAGGTGAAAGGGAGAGGGAGGGAGGAGGGTGAGAGAAGGAAAGAAAGAGAGGGGGGGGGGTGAAAGAGAAAGAGAGAGAGAGAGAGAGAGAGGGAGAGAGGCGAAAGGGAGAGGGAGGGAGGAGAGAGAGAAGGAAAGAGAGAGAGGGAGAGGGGGGAGGGCGAGAGAAGGAAAGAGAGAGAGGGAGAGGGGGAAGGGTGAGAGAAGGAAAGAGAGTGAGAGAGGGGGGAGAGAAGGAAAGAAGGAGAGGGGGGGGAGAGAGAAAGAAAGAGAGAGAGGGAGAGGGGGGAGGGTGAGAGAAGGAAAGAGAGAGAGGGAGGGGGGGGGGGGTGAGAGAGAGTGTACGAGGGGGAGGGGGGGCCAAGGCCCCACAATCCACCGCCAGATTAAAGCACAACAATCCAACCTCACTCTACCAGCACACTAACCCCCTAATGAAAACGTTCTGTGAGCAGAATCCAAAAATATTCATCCTGTCCTCTTCCGCCCCCTACCGTATTCCTAAATAAACTCCACCCTCCCCTTAACAATGGACGCCGGCGCCCCTGCTAAGATGGACGCCTCCTCGCGAGACATCCCGAGAGCCCCGTCATGCCATGACGTCAGCACAGTTAGCTTAGCTTCGTTAGCCACGTCGCGGGCCGTCAGACCGCGCACCCTTATGACGTCACAACCGGTGACCATTTTAGCCGTTAGCGTGGCTAGGTAGCATTAGCTTAGCTTCACCCATGATCCCATAAAAACTTCCCCCAACGACCCATCGACCCGTTTCGCCGCGCGGGCCGACACCTCGCAATGTTAATATAACACCACATTCCCCACAACAGAATCCTAATTCCCTCAAAACGCCAGTGTAGTGATCTAAACAGAAATATAAAAACATAACAGCCCTCAGGCCGCCGCAAAACTCTAGTTTGACCCCTCTGTCGTCACCACCGGCGAGCTCAGAACGACTTCCGGGTCCCCGCAACACATAATCCCATTCACCTTAAACATTATACATCTATTTTATCCGCCACGAATATGAAAACTTTTAAGTGCCTTACACATCCCCGTAATCCCAAGACATTATCGATCGACCTTATACATTTGAACCTATGTCTATTTGTCCGCCGCATCCTCCGGTCGCCTCAGAGGCTAATACAGCAGCTAACTGCTGCTGCGTTCCACGGGCCCCGAAAAACCGGCGTTACCATCACATTCCCCCACGGCCAACCGGTGACTTAAATTACATAATAATACAACTATACTCTCACACGTACCACCAATCATTCCTAACCATAGCCATTCGCCAACCATACATTCATACACGCTTCCTAACTACAAATAAAAATACAAAATCAGCATTCACGCACATTATCGTCTCTCGAACGTCGCACAGCAGCGCGACTAGTAAACACTAGACCAAACGTAATTGCACACACTTTCATACTGCATGTTTAAGCTTACCATAGCTTTTGTTGAATTCCCACTAAGTACCTATCAGTCCGAATTGTTTCATTAAGTACTTATCTATTGTTACAGTGTAGCATAGTTAACTAACATAGTGTTGTGCTCAAAGTCAAACAAGACCTCTGCGGTCTGCTCGGCACGGTCCTAACACGCACACGCACCTTCGTTTAATCCGGCCGGATGGTTACTGCAGGACACGTCCAGACTATCACGCGAATAGACAGTACCCCATCCCTTACTTGGCCCCTTAAGCACGAACACACCCCGCTTCTATCAAAAACCACGTATCCATACCCCTGTAACTTCACACGCCATTTCCCCGGTCACGAAGGCCTCCTCTCACACTTACCACACCTAATTCGCATGTTCTGAATAGTAACAGAGCTCTGCCCTCTTCCCATATTCTCTGTACTTCAGTTCTCCTGTGGAACTATTCCCCGTACCCAATTACACACAGCTTCTCCTTCCATTCAGAACACCCAAATCATTCCATACCTACCGCGCTCCATGTCCCGAGTATTACCTTCTAGGGTTTTAGTAATTACTCAGGAAGCGCACCCTATCGCACGCAAAAAAAACACCGTGGTCCCCTGGCCAGAAAGACCCGTAGTCAGTCGCACTACGACGCTTATGACCCGTCCGCAAACCGCTGGGCGCTGAATCTCAATACATCATCATATCATAACAATATGAGGTCTTGTAATTACTTCACATAATTCTACCTGAAGCAATAGCTTATTCCAACCCCTTGTAGTTTGAACAGAACTGCCCATTCTCCTATAACACTCACCTCTGTCCCAAGGAACGAAGGTCCCGCCGCTGTTTCCCCGTCGTCCGCTGAAGAGGTCGATGAGTGAAGGGGAAAAAAATTATTCACGTCCTGGGCGCCGCTGTTCACGGGTGACGACACCAAATGAAGTGGATTCCCAAGCTGTTACAGTTCTGCTCTGTTCAGAACCGGGTTGCTTAGTACTCTGCGTTGTGATTCAATACTTTAAAGCTCTGGGAATTACTTCTCTTCTTTTCAGCGGTGCAGGCAGAAGGAATTAGGAGGAAAAGGTAGTTAACAACAGCTGTTTAATCAAAGTTTAAGAGTGTATACAAATTACAATAAAGAATGCTATAGTTGTGATCAAAAACACTATGCCGTAATTGATACAACCAGAATAATATTACAGTAAAGAGAATGATAGTTGATAAGTTGTTGAAAGTCTTTGTTCTCTGCTGATAACAAAGCAGTCCGTTTTCCCTCCAAAAAGTTCCTTTGTTCTCTTCTGCCGACCTGCTTGTGGATGAGATGGTCAGAGGTCTTGTCCTGGTGAGTTGGGTTTTTCAGAGTCCTCTTTCCCCCATCACACCCAGATCTTATAGCCAAGACCTGCAGGATCTTGTGATGTCATCAGAATGACATCATCAAATTCTTTCCTCCAATCCCAGGCCTGCTAAGCTTGAATTTGAAAATATGGGTTTGGCTTAATAGGCCAACCCTCTTCCTTTGTTTTTGCCCAGAGAATAGTTTCCCTGTATTTTTAACACTTTGATGATCCTCAAGATATATTGATTACATAAACACAGATATATCATACTTAAACACATCAAGATATATTGATTACATAAACACAGATATATCATACTTAAACACATTTTGTTATTTTTAGGACTAGTTTCACCTTAAGTGAAAGCTAA
>NC_140169.1:86753470-86880622 GCF_963971535.1 Notolepis coatsorum
ACCACAATAGAAAAATATATGTAAGGAGATTATCTCCACACAGGAAACTTATATGTAAAGGGTATATCACCACACTAGAAAAATATATGTAAGGAGATTATCTCCACACTGGAAACATATATGTAAAGGGATAACCCTTAGAGGAAACATATGTAAACGATAACCTTTTAAACACAAGCTAGACCGGGGAAACACAACATGAACAGAGGCAGCATAGCATTAATAATAGTATTCAAACCTAGGTCTAAATGCCTGAGAAGGTTCAATATCTGGAGCTGCTGCGTTTGGCCACCAAAGGGCGGCAGAAAACCGGAAGGTATATAGGAAGTAGGTGAAAGTTGACGAGTCAAAATTAGTTGTGACTCAATCTTCAGAACGCACAGTGGTGGATGGCCACGGAGGATTTTGTTACTTATTTTTTTGGTGCACGGTTTACTAAAACCTTTCTCAAGCACTCATTTCTAGGGGTGTAAAGGTACACGTATCCATACCGAACCGAACCGTTTCAGTGTGTACCTTACCGGCTATGTAGTGTACCGAATGAATACAACGGTATGTTAACCACTAACGACCGCCCACCGGGGGCTGTTTTTTTCACAATCTAATATAATTATTATTATATATATTTTTTTTCCAAGTCGATTATTAATTTCAATACAGAATATGCATTGACAGCCCTACAAGTACAATTAGTTACTGCACACTACATCACCCCTGAGTGGAATTAATAATCGTAATTCTATTAGATTGTGAAAAAAACAGCCCCCGGTGGGCGGTCGTTAGTGTACATACCGAATACATACCATTGTATTCGTTCGGTACACAGCCGTTCGGTACGGTACGGTACACACTAAAGCGGTTCGGTACGGATACGTTTACACCCCTAGTAGACAGACAGAGAGGAGCACCCCCCCCCCCCAAACAGAGAGAGAGAGAGAGACGGGGAAGGACTTTTAAGCTATGTGCTTTTCCGGTCAAGGCAGTTGAGTCTTGACAGTGAGACAGAGAACATCAGGGAGGAAAATGCAGCCCTCCAGTGGGAGGGTTGGAAGAGCTGTAACATATTAGGGTTCTTATACTCAGTGTTGGGCAGTAGCTAGCTACAAGTAGCGACGCTACATAGCTTAACTACATTTCTCAGTAGTGTGACGGTAGCGTCGCTCCTTTTTAACCAAGTAGCGTTATCTGTAGTGTAGCTATTTTTAGACCCAAATAGTGATGTAGCATGAACAAACGCTATACACTACTGCCCGGAGAAACTGGACTGCTAAATAAAGATTAAAGATCTAGCGTTGATGCTATTCAATGCTATCAACATTAGCTAAATAGCTCACCAATGAAATACAATGACAGTACCCAACTAACGATAGCTACAACACACAGTAACGTTAATACAATTACATGCATCATTGTTTACAATGAACGGGTGGGGCTAGTCAAAGGACTGGACACAAGGACAAGTTAAACATGAATTAACTTAATACAACAGGTAGTTTTGAGTTGTGCTGTCGTAACACAAGTTGTCCGCTCATAGATAGGTTCCGCTAGCGATAAACACTTCCGGTCGGGGGGTTTCAAAATAAAAGAGCAAAGTCTAAAACACCGGAAAAGACGTTTATTTTGTACAGCATTTTCCTCCACGAGTAATCCACGAGTACTCGAGTACATCATGCGATACATTTTTTGTAAAATGCCCATCCCTAGTTTATCCTGTGCTGACAAGTCTCCATTCCAATAGAGATAGTATATATTTTGGTGTTTATTTGATTATTGTTTCACTACCTTTTATTTATTACGTTTCCACAGTTTTTTCCTCATACTTTATTAAAATGTTGTACATGGTACAAGGTACATTAATACAAGTACATGTTAAAAGGATGACACAAAAAGCCAGACAGAGGGCTTGTTTCCAGTTTCAGTTTTGCCTGTTTGGTGGAAACTTGATCATGAAGTTGATAAAAAAAAGAATTTAAAAAAAGTAGTGCCGATGTAGCTAGCTATTTTTGCCATGTTCTTGTAGTGTAGCTTGCTACATTTATCTGGGGATAGCTTCCATTGTAGTTGAGCTATATTTAATCGAGAGTAACTGGTAGTGTAGCTTACTACATTTTCCAAGTAGCTTGCCCATCACTGCTTATACTCTATAAGAATGACACCCGCAGACCAGAGTCGGCGCCAGAGCGAATTGACAAGGGGGGCACAGGTAATTGTGGGGGGGGCATAAAATATACGCTTCAGAAAAGGCATTTCCCGCAAACCAACACGCATTTCTTCAAAACATGAGCGCACTGCAGGCATAAGAGATAAGACAGTCTCTCTCTCTCTTTCTCTCTCGCACGTCACGTCACAAACACACTGGCGTCTTGCGCACACACAAAGTGAAAGATCACGTATATTTCGTTTTCGTATTATTAATACTGACAAGGGCCAAGGGGCAAGGCAGCTTAAATTAAACACTATGAAATAAGCCCGAGGCTGGGCTTCACATTCAACTTATTAATAATAATAATTGGGCCAAGGGGCAAGGCAGCTTAAATTAAACAGTATGAAATAAGCCCGAGGCTGGGCTTCACATTCAACTTATTAATAATAATAATTGGGCCAAGGGGCAAGGCAGCTTAAATTAAACACTATGAAATAAGCCCGAGGCTGGGCTTCACATTCAACTTATTAATAATAATAATTGGGCCAAGGGGCAAGGCAGCTTAAATTAAACAGTATGAAATAAGCCCGAGGCTGGGCTTCACATTCAACTTATTAATAATAATAATTGGGCCAAGGGGCAAGGCAGCTTAAATTAAACACTATGAAATAAGCCCGACCGAGGCTGGGCTTCACATTCAACTTATTAATAATAATTGGGCCAAGGGGCAAGGCAGCTTAAATTAAACAGTATGAAATAAGCCCGAGGCTGGGCTTCACATTCAACTTATTAATAATAATAATTGGGCCAAGGGGCAAGGCAGCTTAAATTAAACACTATGAAATAAGCCCGACCGAGGCTGGGCTTCACATTCAACTTATTAATAATAATTGGGCCAAGGGGCAAGGCAGCTTAAATTAAACAGTATGAAATAAGCCCGAGGCTGGGCTTCACATTCAACTTATTAATAATAATAATTGGGCCAAGGGGCAAGGCAGCTTAAATTAAACACTATGAAATAAGCCCGACCGAGGCTGGGCTTCACATTCAAGTATTAGTAATAATAACAATATATGACTTACCGATTAAAAGAGTTGTAGGCGGCGAGTCGTGGCACTGAACCTCCTCAGGACGGTGTCCTTCCATTCCGTGGTACATTTTCGCGTGAGGTCCTTCTCAATCGCCAGCTGAACCAATTGGGCCTTTCGTCTGTGGAGCATTGTCCGTCTGTGATCCGAAAAAACGTTCCGTAGCGGTGAGAACGAGTTTTCGCACATTGCGGTGGAGGCGCCGAAAGTTAATGCGTGCTTGAACGCAATCAATACACTGGGCATTGCCACAAGAGTTTTGTGGTAGTGAGACAAAATGTACTTTGTGGTCCAGATCCCCTCCTCGATTGGCTGTGATTCCTTTTCAGTCTTGAAAAACTCTTTTGCTACTACAAACTCTGCCTCAATTATAGGTGATCGTGACAGGTCCATGATATGCTTCACAGCTGTAGCATCTAGAAATGTGTCACTTTTTGGATCGAGTGCAGCAAGTGCCCTAGCCAGTTGAGTGTTGCGTTCACTAAACCTTTGATCCATTTCTCCAACAACTGACTCTATAATGCTAATGTACATTCTCTTGAGTTCTGTTTTGCCGTCAGCATCCCTCTGGCCTGTTGTTCCCTCAACCACATACCCATCCATGTTCGTGTTTGTTGTGCGTTTTCTTTTAGGGGTTTCTGTTTGTCTCAGTGATGCACTGGTATCTGTGGTCATGTCCCACACCTTGTCAAACTCCTCATCACAACGTAGTTTTCGTACACATTCTTTTGAACTAGCCACAACACGCAGACCTGTCAACAAATCAGCATCCTCTCTTTGTAGCATTTGGTTTGCTGGGTCAAGCAGGGCAAGCACTCTGTGCACTACGTTTGCAGTGAATGCAAATCTGGGCTCAGTCATCTCTCGCAGCAGGCCCACAGCTTCCATTCGTAGCTCTGCGCCATGGGCCCGCACAGCGTCGATCTCAGTCAGAAGAGATGTGATGTTGTCAAATGATTTTAAAATGACAGACACGGTGGCAAGGTGCCCTGTCCACCTCTGTTCTAGAAGGCGTTTAAGACGCTCACCCTTGTAATGCACAGCAACTGTGGGCTTCTTGCAGAATTTGTACAACGTGCTACACACATTAAAAAAGTCCACTACAGCTGGCTCGGCTGACATCGCATGTACTACGACCAAATGTAGCTGGTGGTTCAGGCAGTGTACGTATGGTATCTCGCGATCCAGTGTCTGTTGCATTAGCTTCTGCATGCCACCGTGCCTCCCTGACATCACTGAAGCCCCGTCATACACCTGGCTGAGAATCTTTGACGAGTCCAAACCAGCATTCTTTAGCTCAGCTAAGACTGTGTCTGTCAATGTCCGTGCATCACCTGCGTCAGCTGTCGCTATGGTTACCAGGCGCTCTGTCACTTCAAATGACTGGTCTACAAAACGAATGACAACAGATATATTTTCACATCCCGTGGGATCGCGTGTTCCGTCCACTTTCAATGTGAAATGCGAGTCGCCTACTTCTTCCACTATAGCCTCAGTCACCACACTGCTAAGTGTACTTATAAGTTCATTTTGCATGTCATGACAAGTGTATGTGGCGTTTCGAGGGATAGTTTTCACTATGTCAGCCAATTCTGGGTCCTTTTTAATTGTGTAGTCCAATAAGGACAGGAAAAGACCACTTCCCCCCTCAGACATGTCACCAAAAGCATCTAGCTTTCCACGTAAAGGCAACTGGTTTTCTACCAGAAACCCGACAACATCCACGAGAGCCGAGAAGTAGTACCTGTTCCTTCGTAGCTGCTCTGTGTTGACAAGTGTCGAAATCTCCTTGCCGGTATTGACACGTCTCACTCGCTCCTTCCACATTGTGTAGCTAGAGAGATGCTCCTTTGATGTTTCATGTTTATGAAATCCCCTGTCCCTCTCTGTGGCATTTTTCCAATTACGGTATCCAAGATTCACAAAACCATCCACTCTCCGATTGGTGCTACTGCCAATAGAACAAAAATTCCGGCAGCAGAAACAAAAGGCTGCGTCAGCATGTTCACTGTACTCGAGCCAGTCTCTGTTTTGGAACCACGTCGCTACAAATGACCGTTTCCTACCGCTAAACATGCTGGCAGGGTATGGTTGTAACACCATTTGTTTGGGATGCTCAGTCCCGAGATCATTTACCGTTACCGCCAACGGTTGTGGATCTGGTGGATGATCATCATCATGGCCTATAACCACCACGTTAGCTTCTGCTGTGCCTGTAACAGATGCAGCAGCAGCACCTCCAAGTGCAGCACCGGCGGGGGGGCCGCCTGGGCCTGGCGCTTCTTGGCAGACTTCTTCAACCACGTTAGATGTTGGAAGGCCTTCACCAGGAGGAGGCATTCTTGGAGGAGGCCGTGAAGAAGCCTTAGGTGCGCCTGCCCCAGCCAACCATTTTCGTATATCCATTTTATTTGTATGTCCGTCTCCAAGAAGTGATTATTGTTATATTTTACCTGAGTCTGACTTTCGCGCTCACTGACCTCACTCAAGTCACGCCCTACCCATATCAAATCAATTCAAATGCAGTCACGCCCTACCCGCCGTCAACTCAACGTGACCAATAATAACGCGTGTGCGTGAGCCGTGGCGTGAGATCAAACATACACTTCCTTTAAGACTTTTTTTGTTTAATTTCGTTTAATAATAGGCTAAATAGCCTATTTATAAAGGAAAACATCTGACTTTTACTATAATAAAAAAAATTAAATGTTTAATTATTTTATTTTTTTATAATAATTGACCATGCCGGTTGGAGGGGCACAGTGCCCCATCTGGGGGGGCATGGCCCGCGAATGACCCCCCATGTCGCCGACACTGCCGCAGACACGAAGCTTGTTCATCACAGAGGTTTACTTATTCAACTGTGGTTGCAATACAGGGTAGTGTTGTCACGATACTGGAATTTCGACTTCGATACGATACCTTGAAAAGTATCGATACTTCGATACCATTTCGATACCCAAAAAAAAATATATATATATATATATATATATATATATATATATATATATATATATATATATTTTTTTTTTAACAAATTTAGCTTTTGTTGCTGGTTGATTCTCCTCAGCTTCGAGTCTGGTACTATAAGAGAAGATAAATATAACACTTTTAAAACCCTTTGTTTATCTTTAGATCACACATTTAAAAATAACTGTTCATCTCACTTCAATAATTTTTATTGCAAATGCAGAACATGGTATTTTCTCAAGCAGACAGATGTAAACACTGTAATCTGTGTTGCATGTACCTCACAAACTGAACAGTTAGTAACAGTTTTTATTTAAAGATAACGAGAGCAAGCGAGAGAGAGAGAGAGAGAGAGAGAGAGAGAGAGAGAGAGAGGTATCGTTAGATAGAGAGAGAGAGAGAGAGAGAGAGAGAGAGGTAGCGGTAGATGGAGAGAGACAGAGAGAGAGAGAGAGGCTATGCTCTGAGCATTTTAGTAATGTTACATTTTCAACAAGATTGCTGCTATTTAAACACTTGGTGGAAACGGGGTAACGTTAACCTTATGTCGACTGTAGTATTGTATGACCTCGACATAACGTTTACACGTTAACGTTACTCCGTTTCCATGCAGTATTTATAACGGTAGCCAGCTAAGCTAAGGGAGCTAACTGCTAGCAGTAGCTAACGTTAGCTGGTAGCTGTAACGTTACAACGAATCAGCTGTTGATATTATGCACCATCAGTAGACAACGTATCATGTATTAAACTAGAGTTAATGGTTTAATGCTTCAGTCACAGTGACGTTGAAAGAGCAGCTGTCACGAACCTCTTTAATTTCTTTATGGAGATCCGCGCTGGCACTGCTCTGTAACACCGCTTGCAAATAGCATTGGGGAAGCTTTAGCTTGTCCTTCGTTGTTTACTTCAAACCCGAAGTACCTCCAAACAGCACTTCTGCTGTTTTCTTTATCCACAAGCACAAGTTGCGGAGGCTCTGCATTTGCCATAATTTTCAGCTAAAAGCTCTTGTTTACAAATACAAACTGAAGACTGCTCTGTGAGGGGGAGGGCTGGACTCGGAGCAGGCGGAACAGCGCGTCAACAACTTGCTGTAGAACACTCGCCAGCTGGTACCGATACTGCAGAAAGTATCGGTATTTCGGGAAATGTGTATCGAAGCAGTTTTAAATATTCAGTATCGATATGTATCGATACTTCGATATTTTTGACAACACTAATACAGGGCATGCCAATAGTGGCCAATAGAGGGTGCTGCCACAATGCAGAGGATCGAGAGATAACACGGACAGAGGCTGATCGACGACAGGCTGAAATGACACCATTTTATCTGTGTATCATCCGTGTCTGTAACGTCCCCAGGGCCGGCCCTTGCTGGGCCGGTTATGAGAATGACAGTGAACATTTCCTCCCTCCTGACAATGGTCGCCTACCTGGTCCCCTACCTCCTGACACTGGTCCCTTACCTCCTGACACTGGTCCCCTACCTCCTGACAGTGGTCCTCTACCTCCCTCTTGTGGCCAGACGAGCCAGTTGGTTCAGACATTGATTCTGCCCTTATTAACTCACATGCTTACTTTGATTAATGGGATAATTAATGGGATGTCACTGTGTGTATTGTTGTTGAACTTCCCCACCCTGGTGTGAATTGGTTTCCCTGGTTAGTGTTGTGTGTGTTATTGCTTTTTGTTGTCTAGTTTGGTATATTGCTTTTGTCTAGTGGTTAAGTGTTTGTTTTGGACTGGCCTGGCCAGCTGTGGCCAATCTTCATTAGTCTTGGTATTTAAAGGCCAACTTGCAGGTTAAACCCTACTCTGCAATTATGGGTAGTTTACATCATTGGTATCTAGTTTAATTATTTTTTTTCCATTTGACGCCGGAAATGCCACTCAGAAAGGGTTAAAAAGGTCCATGCACGAATCACATGCACAAGCAAATCTAAAAGCTTATCAGACGCTAGCAGGGCCGTGACGTCACTTCAGGTACAGGGCAGCGAGGGGCTCTGAGAGTCACACACAGCTAGTGGCAGGCAGAGAGCCTTGCTACTACTAGCCGAGGAGTGATGAATGAAAATGTATCTGTTTCACCTAACACTATTGCTCCATGATCATAGCCATCCATCTCTAAAGCTAACCACTATTTGTAAAAGCCACAACCACGTTACCATATTTGTAATAATGTAAATCATTGTGTCTGTGATGTATGTGGCTGTTGGTGTGTTCGACCTCACCATTCCTATTCCTGCCCTCTAGGGGGAGGGCGAGCACTTCTTAAGGTGACAGCTCAGCCCGCTTCCGGGTTCGTTGTTATGGCAATAAAGATAGCTGCATCCATCGTATGTAGTCCCTGTCAACAGCGTATCCAGTGTGATTAATATGCTACCATTGTACGGGGTCACATATATAATAAATGGCGACGAGTACGGTTCATCCAGTGACGGCACTGGTTGAAAAGAATCCACGCTAACGGTTGTTTGATGACGGAACGAGTGGAAGAGGAATCTACACTGACGCCGGTTAGCGAAGGGGCTAACGTCGGCGGATCTGCCGCGGGACAATCACACAGAGGGATGGCTGGTATCATCGGGCATATCGTGGCTTTTGATGAATCGACGGAGCAGTGGCCAACTTATGTGGAACGGTTTGAACATTTTGTGGCTGCAAATGACATTTCCGATGAGAAGAGGCTTCCGGTGTTTTTGAGTCTAATAGGGTCAACAACATACGGGTTACTGCGCAGTTTGATTGCTCCGGATAAACCGGGGGATATAACTTATACTCAGACTGTACAAGCATTGCAAAGCCATTTTTCTCCCAAGCCCATTGTGATTGCGGAAAGATTCCGTTTCCATAAACGACATCAATCGGAGGGGGAGACAATAGCCCAGTATATTGCGGATTTGAAGAAGCTGTCGGAGCACTGTGAGTTTGGCACGTACCTGTCAGACGCGTTACGGGACCGGTTTGTGTGTGGTCTTCTCAGCGAGTCCATACAGAAGAGACTATTGACCGAGAATGCTCTCACCTATCACAGAGCGGTGGAAATAGCCGTTGCTATGGAAACGGTGGCGAGGGAGGCACAACAGCTCAGCAGCTCTGTAAAAGTGAATGCGATGTCTCTCTCATCTACACCTGGAAGAAAATGCACCCGGTGTGGGAGGACAAATCATGTGGAGAGTGGCTGTTTCTTCAAGGACCAGGCCTGTCACCGTTGCGGTAAGAAAGGCCATATTGCACGTACATGCAGAGAGAGCAAGCAGGAAAATAAAGCAGCAAGTGACACAAGATGGGAGCAAAGAGACAGAGGGGGGATTAACACAAGATGGGAGCAAAGAGACAGAGGGGGAGAAAGGTCGAAAAGGCGGATAAATAAGATGAACACCAGGGGGATGCAGAGTGATACAGGGTCTGATTCAGACGGGGAATTAGCCCTGCACAGGGTGGATGCAGCAGGTGATGTGTCTCAGCAGGGCGGTTCAGCCTCATCAGTGATTTGGGTTAGGCCAAAAGTGGAGGGGCAAATGATTGACATGGAGCTTGACACGGGGGCAGCCGTTTCACTGATATCAGAGAAATTGTATAGTGAAAAGTTCAGTCATATTCGCCTGCGCAACACCCACATTCTGCTGAAAACATATACAGGTGAAGTGATCGCGCCAGTGGGGGTGGTAAAGGTGAAGGTTCAAATGAACAGAGACCAAGCACGGCTCCCACTATATGTGGTGAAAGGCGATGCACCCCCCTTGTTCGGCCGTGAGTGGCTGAGAAGAGTGAGACTGGACTGGAGAGCCATAAAAACAGTTAGATCTGGACAACGCATGCAGGGGAACACGCTGGAAGCAGTGTTAAAGGGGCATGCCAATGTATTTAAGGATGAACTGGGGACATTGAAGGGCTTTGAAGTAGCTCTGACACTCAAGCCCGAACATCAGCCGAAGTTCTGTCAGGCCCGGGTGGTTCCCTATGCACTTAGGCCAAAGGTGGACGCTGAGCTAGAGCGCCTGCAACGGCTAAATGTAATTTCGCCTGTGCAGTTCAGTGAATGGGCGACCCCCATTGTGCCTATCATTAAGAAGAATGACAGTGTGCGCATCTGCGGGGATTTTAAAGTGACGGTGAACCCGGCCCTCTGTGCTGAACATTATCCAATACCCCGGATAGAGGATATGTTTGCTTCGCTAGCGGGGGGGCAGCGGTTCAGCAAGCTGGATCTGGCTCACGCATACTTGCAGGTGCCGGTGCAGGAGAGTTCACGCAAATATCTCACCATCACAACGCACAAGGGGATGTTCTGCTATAACCGACTGCCTTTCGGCATAACGTCAGCGCCCTCTATCTTTCAGCGTATTATGGATCAAGTCCTCCAGGGGCTTCCCAATGTGCACTGCTTTTTGGATGACATATTGGTAACTGGGTGTAATGATGCAGAGCACCTGAAGAATCTGGAGGGGGTGCTGGGTCGATTGGAGAAGTTTGGTCTCAGGGCGCAGCGAGGGAAATGTGAGTTTTTCAAGGACTCACTGGAATACCTGGGACATTATATTGACGCCACGGGCCTTCATAAATCCCCAGAAAAGCTCAGGGCGATTGCTGAGGCCCCAGCCCCGACAAATGTGGGCCAGCTGCGCTCCTTCCTGGGATTAATTAATTATTATGGTCGGTTTGTTCAGGACATGGCAACGACACTCAGCCCCCTTCACGCGTTACTACATAAGGGGACACCATGGAAATGGTCACAGGAGTGTGGGAAGGCTTTCTGCTCAGCTAAGGATCAACTGCTCTCTGAGAGGGTGTTGACACATTACAATCCCCAACTGCCAATCATACTGGCGTGTGACGCCTCGCCCTATGGCGTGGGCGCGGTGATTTCGCATGTGATGCCGGGAGGTCAAGAGAGGCCCATAGCGTTTGCCTCCAGGACATTGAGTAAAGCGGAGCAAAATTATGCTCAGATTGAGAGGGAGGCCCTGGGGATCATATTTGGCGTGCGCAAGTTCCACGCCTATCTGTACGGGCGCCATTTTACCCTACTCACAGACCACAGGCCCCTGACTACAATATTGAGCCCCAGTAAAGCTATCCCATCGATGGCGGCTGCTAGACTGCAGCGATGGGCCCTAATATTAGCTGCTCACAACTACACGATTCAGTACAGGGGGGCGGCGGACCATGGCAATGCGGACGGCCTCTCACGCCTGCCACTGCCGGTTGAGCATAAGGACAAACCAGGTTCAGTGGATACGGTACTGATACATCACCTTGAATCGCTGCCAGTATGCAGCACTGACATTCGTAAGGAAACGAGGTATGATCCAGTACTCGCTCAGGTGATGGACATGTGTTTGTCAGGACACTTCCCTGTGGCGCAAGGGCAGGACAGTGCACTGACTCCCTATTACACAAGAAAAGATGAACTCTCAGTGGTACAGGGGTGTTTGTTGTGGGGAAATCGGGTGATTGTGCCTCCAAAATTGAGACCCCAATTACTACAGGAGCTGCATGCAGGCCACCCGGGAGTAGTTAAGATGAAAGGTGTGGCTCGTAGTTACATCTGGTGGCCGGGGATTGACGCTCAAATAGAACAACAGGCCAGAGTGTGTCAGTCGTGTCAGCGCAACCAGAAATCTCCCGGTCTCTCCCCACTTCACTCCTGGCCGTGGCCAGGCACTCCGTGGCAGAGGATACATGTGGACTTTGCAGGGCCCTTTGAGGGTCATATGTTTATGGTGGTGGTGGATGCTCACTCCAAGTGGCCAGAAGTGAAGCTGATGGGCTCCACCACAACCGCTAAGACTATTCAAGTACTGCGGGGGTTGTTTAGTCGCCATGGATTGCCAGAAGTTCTGGTGAGCGACAATGGGCCGCAGTTTACTTCATATGAGTTTGCGTCTTTCCTCAAGGGAAATGGAGTGAAGCACATGCGCTCTGCTCCTTTTCACCCGGCCACGAACGGTCAAGCGGAGCGCTTTGTACAGACACTAAAACGCTCATTGAAAGCGTCTCGAGGAGCGACGACAGTGCAGCACAGACTGGATTCGTTTCTGCTCAGCTACAGAAATGCTCCCCACGCCACGACTAATGAGTCTCCGGCGGTGCTTTTCCTTCGCCGCCGACTCCGCTCCCGCCTTGACCTTCTCAAACCCAGTGTGGCAGCAGTGGTGGATCAAGCTCAGACAGTCCAGCAGGATCACAGAGCCCAGTTCGCCAGAGACAAGGACTTTGCATCGGGAGACCCGGTGCTGGTCCGTGATTATAGACGGGGGGAGGATAAGTGGATGCCAGGGGTGGTGGTCTCCCAGGAGGGGCCAGTGTCCTACACAGTCGGGGTAGGCTCGGGGCATTGGAAACGCCACACAGAACAGATGCGGGCCTGTGACCCGATGCTACTCACTTCAGGGGAGCCTATACCACCAGCCCCATTGGCACAAACTACGACAGCCATTATGCCAGATCCAGTGACCGGTTCCCCAGCGGGCAGACAGGAGTCCTCCCTAACCGGTCCCTCAGTCACGCACACTGAGGCAGCTGACTTAGAGCCAACCAGAACATCTACAGAGACTAGTAGGAGGTACCCGGTGAGGGTAACTAAGCCTCCTGATCGTCTCACATATTGAGCGGGACGTTCTGACAGTCTCAGTTGGACTATGGGGGTTATTGCACTATTGTTTTGTGGTGTTATATTAGAAGGGGTCATTCAGGGGCACGTTTATCACCATATTAGGTACTGGGTTTGGAAGTGGGGACAGCGATACGATTAAGTGGGGAGGAGTGTGATGTATGTGGCTGTTGGTGTGTTCGACCTCACCATTCCTATTCCTGCCCTCTAGGGGGAGGGCGAGCACTTCTTAAGGTGACAGCTCAGCCCGCTTCCGGGTTCGTTGTTATGGCAATAAAGATAGCTGCATCCATCGTATGTAGTCCCTGTCAACAGCGTATCCAGTGTGATTAATATGCTACCATTGTACGGGGTCACATATATAATAGTGTCGTTGTACATATTGTGTATACAACGTTAGAAGCTAACGTAGCTTAGCTTAGCTTGGTAGCTATTGTGCTAACAACATGCTGCGATGTCTAGCTTGTTAGCCGGCATGAATACCCGATTTAAAATGGTTCTCTCCTCTTTGTATACCTTTGTCCCCACACGTATTCTGCCAGGGAACTTATGGACACGACAATAGTAGCAGTTATAAGGTGTTTGAGCTTGTAACGTTAGTTAGCTCATAGCTATCGTGTCCACGGTAGCCCCGTTTATCCTCAGTGGTGTGTGTGTCTCCTGTCTCCAGAAACTGGCTACCACGATAGCTATGAGCTAACTAACGTTACAAGCTCAAACACCTTATAACTACTACTATTGTCGTGTCCATAAGTTCCCTGGCAGAATACTTGTGGGGACAAAGGTATACAAAGAGGAGAGAACCATTTTAAATCGGGCATTCATGCCGGCTAACAAGCTAGACGTCGCAGCATGTTGTTAGTGTAGCACTTGTGTCACCGACTTGTAACAGCTGTTCGCCACGGGCACAGTTCTAGGTACGAAACGAGGAGAGGAGTAATATGCACAATTTAAGAATAGTGGACCAGAGACAGAATTATAACAATAACCGGTGTTTATTCAATGCACACTAGCTAAACATACATAATACATACAGACGTAAACGGTAGTGGTGAAGTATCCCTTTTAGGTTCTTTCAATAACCTCTCCTTTAAGGAGGGTTAGTTCGATATCAAGTCCTAGATTGATTAGATCAACACATTAGGTTTGGTTCAGACGTCTCTGAGGTTATCTCTAGCTAAAAGCTAGATTCAAGATTGGATATTGGATGTATCCTTTTATCACCAGTAAACTCTATTTCAGTTTATCATTTCACTAGGTAAATGTCTAAACATATTAATTTAAACCTTTAAATGTGCAGGGAACGCAAATACCTTACTAGGTGAAATGCTCCTTTAAACTCTTCCTTTGAAGGTGTAACACAACAAAAGTACCAAATGGAATATTCTAGGTTATGGGAATGCAAATACCTTATTAGGTGAAATTACCCTTTAAACCTTCTTTCTTTACAGGATAACCATCAGGGATTCAAGTGTCTTACTGTGTGTAATTACCCTTTAAGTCTCCCTTCCTATATGTAGCAGCCTGAAGATATTGCTTATTATTCAGAGCTGCTGACTTGCCTTTTTGTCTCCCCTTTCTACACCAAGACATTCTAACTAGTTTCATTGATATTCGCACGAACAATGACACAAGCGTCCCCTTCTCTAGAGCACTGGAATATGGATTATAAACGACATTACTGGATCATATTCTACAATGCTTTTCCCTGTGGAGCTAGTAGGCGACCAGCAGGGGGCGGTAGCAGGCAGAGAGTGTCGGGGAGAGTTGGGAGGAGATATATGGAGGGGAGAGACGGAAGACGCTCTCTTCGGCAGTGAACTTGAACACGAACAGTCGCAACGGACGGGGGCTCTGGAGAGCCCTGTTGCAGAAGTTATGCCAGAGGGCCCCGTGGGATAGCAACGGGTGATAGGAAGTACTTGCTAGTGGACACGATATCCTAGCAGTACCAGCGATAGTGTGTGAACAATTAGTGCAGAGCCAGGCACTAACAATCGGGTTATAATAGTTACTGTGTGCGGTATAAGTAACGTGCGGCTAACAACGTATCAAAGTCCTTAAAGGGGCTATGTATTATAAATGTCATTTTTCAGTCTCTAGCATTGTATTATAGTAATAGGAGTTCGTATCAATGTGTTTTAGGGTCTAAATACCATATTGGCGGATTGCTCAGATTCAGCCCAGCCCCTTTCCTGGTCTAGTAAATCAGGTCATATTTTTTTTGAACGGCCAATACGCGTCATACAGCCGCTGGGTAGCGCACAGTGATGCGATTGGCTCTGTGGTTGGAGCTAATGCCCGCCCCCATTCTACCTAGACTAGACAGCGAGTGGAGCTGCGGGGCTGTGCGCTTTGGAGGGAGAGAAAGGAAGAGAGAGCCGAGAGGGAGAGAAAGGAGAGAAAGGAAGAGAGAGGGAGGGAGGGAGAGAGAGGGGGCACTTGGGGGGGGGGGGTACCTGCCGGCCGCGCGCCACACGGGAGATTGAAAGAAAGAAAAGAAAAAAAAACACAAGCTGCCCCGTCTCATCACCGAGAGCCGAGTGGGAGAGAAAGGAGAGAAAGGAAGAGAGAGGGAGGGAGGGAGAGAGAGGGGGCACTTGGGGGGGGGGGGGTACCTGCCGGCCGCGCGCCACACGGGAGATTGAAAGAAAGAAAAAAAAAAAAAACACAAGCTGCCGCGTCTCATCAGCGAGTGGAGCTGCGGGGCTGTGCGCTTTGGAGGGAGAGAAAGAAAGAGAGAGCCGAGAGGGAGAGAAAGGAGAGAAAGGAAGAGAGAGGGAGGGAGGGAGAGAGGGGGCATTGCCTGTCTCTCTCTCTCTCTCTCTCTCTCTCTCTCTCTCTCTCTCTCTCTCTCTTCCCCCCCCTCCCTCCCTCCCTCTACCAGTGCAGACTGTGGACTGACTGTCACTCAAAGTGCTTATGGGCGGAGCCAGGCCATAACAGCCTGATTTCTTGAGGCTGAAAAATGATGGTTTTGAGTACTTGATTAGAAATATAAAACAATTAATCTTTTTGAAAAAAACCTTACAAATGTCTTCAATAGACTAACAGGAATTGTGTAAAGTTGCCCAAATAGTGCTAGGAATAGCAGTGCATAGCCCCTTTAACAATCGAGTTATAGTAGTTACTGTGTGCGGTATAGTGTGCGAGCCCCAAGACGAGCGTGGGCCAACAACCGGTCTGCTCCGGCTGCCTTCAATCAGATCTGCACCCAGCTGCCTGCAGCCCACGGGAGTTCGCCCCGTCCAGCAGGGGTCGTCATCGCTCAGCACACGCTCTCTGCCCAGCTCCGCCTGCTAGCATCCTCACCGAGAGCGTTCAACGCCATCTTGCTTTCCGGACAACAGTGGCGTGGTGAGGCGGCCATTTTGGATGAGTACCAATGGGCATTGATGCTCCTGAGTTATTATACAGTATACAGTGTGGTGCAGCCTGCGGGCGAAAGTAACGTTACTACTACCATTCCATAGGGGTACCCCAAACAATACATGCCGGCATTAAGATAGGACCTTACTGGTATTTTGTGGGCCCACTCTTTTGCTTTCTGTTTATTTCTTTTGGTTGTGATACCGTGTTGGTGTAATAATATTTTCCCATTCAGTGAACCCTTCTATTCCTCCCCTATGTCCTCCCTTCTTTCCCCATATTACGGAGTACTAGAGCAGTATATGTAAACCCTTAGGGAAGGTATTGATACTGTGTCTAGCCCAGATGTGGGCAGCACTTAGTCTGGGTACAACGAGAGCACTTGGTGCCTAGGGCGTAATTACATAATTATCAGACTGTAATTATTGTGTAACAATAACCATGGTGCAATAATCACCAGACGTAGCTATTGTGTAACTAGGCCAATGATATAATAATAATCAGATTGAATGGGAGCACGGTGTGTGTGTCTTTTATTGAGCCTATCTTAACCCTTTTGGTGTGGGTAATGTTAATATAATTAACCCTTTCCTATTCCACCTTTCCCTCTTCATTGTAAGGTTTCTAGGGTCATTGAGGGAGGGTACTGCTTGCGGAGGGGGGGAACTCAGAGTATTTGATTACAATTCAGTCACGAGGTGTGGGAGGGTTTAAGGAGCAACTGGGAGGAGTGGGAGCGTGTTGGGGAGTACTGCTGACCGCCCTGCGGCAGGGAAGGAAGACCAGAGTACCAGACCAGGTTGGTAAATCCCGGGCCCCATCCACTCACACTACCAGCCTCCAGTCGACGCCCCAGGCCCAAAGACGAGGGTGCAGTCAGACAGAGTTCTACTGTGTCCAGCTACCTCCTGACTGCCAGCAACCGTTCCCACGAAGCAGGGATAATCCACCCTGCTACATTTGGCGTCACAAACAGGATCTACATCCTAACTTACTCCCTTGACCGGGACCCGTAGAGAGACCCACGATGTCTGAGGAGATGGCGGCGGTGTTGGAGACGGTAAAGAAGCAGTGTCAGACTCAGGCGGCACTGCTAAAACAGCAAGCCGCAGCGATGAAGGAGTTGACTGACCAGGCCCTCCACACTCAGGCGGCCCTACAGGAGCTACGAGAGGGCCGGGACGCCGCCACCGAGATACTGCAGGAGGAGTGTCGGGCGAAGACGACACTACTGGCGCAGCAAGCCGAAGCGATGAAGGAGATGACCGAACGGGCACTCCAAGAGAAGCGCTACACCCAGGCGGCCCTAAAAGAGCAACGAGACGGCCAGGACGCCGCCGCCGAGGTAAAGGAGGAGGAGGCCGAAACCATGGAGGACTTGACCGCGCAAGTGAAGGCCCTGATGAACAGAACACACACGCACGCCGGCCTCCTGGACCGACAGGCGCTGGCCCTGGAAAAGACCCAAGCCACTCTCGACCGAGACGGCCGCGAATCCCGCACCGGTACCGACCCGGACCCCGAAGGGCAGTCAACGGCGTCGTAACCGGAGTCGCCGACTCGGCCACAGGGGACACTGAGACGCAAGACATGCAAGGGGAATGCCTCACCTTAGACGTCCAGATTGACGGGGTCGAGACCCGCTGCCTCTTCGACACCGGCGCCGAAGTCACCACCATGACCGAAAGCCACTTCCGCAGACACTTCCCGCGGTCGAGGTTGACCCCCTCCAACTGGATCACTCTCTTCGCCGCCAACGGGTTGGAGATCCCAGTGGTGGGGTGTCTCTACGCAGAAGTGAAGTGCCTAGATATGACATTTCCGGGGACGATTCAGGCCGAGTGGCAACAGGAGACGCCATCCCGGGACTTCTGGGCATGAACGTGCTCGGCGGGGTAGATGGCCTGTTCAAGGGGATCAAGGGGATGCAGCCGGCGAGCCGAAGACGTGTCGACGCTGGGAGCGTCGCCTTCCGCCGTGTGGTCGCCGCCATGGCCCAAGAAGCCCGAGAGTGCATCGCCCCGGGAAGGATGGGGTACGTCAAAGTGGCCGGCAGGGAGCCAGTGGTCATTCCCCCGCATATCCTACTATTTAATTTATTATCTCTCCTATCTCTTCCCAATAGTTTCTTATTTTCTGACATTCCCAGAATATGTGTGTGGTTCGCTACTTCTTGCCCACATTTTCTCCAACATGGCTTTTGTGTTGGCATGTAATTGCCCTGTATTTCTGGTGTTATAAAGAATCTAATAATGTTTTTCCACCCAAACTCCCTCCATATCCTTGATCCTGTGGTTGTTTGTTGTATCTTACATGTGTTATACCATTCCTCCTCTGTTATCTCTATTTCTAATTCTTTCTCCCACTTTTCTTTTATATACAAGGTTGTAATTGCCTTACTGTCCATTATTGCCTGATATAGTGCTGATATAACCCTCCCCTTCCTTCCTTCATATGATTTTACCATTATCTTAATTACCCCATTCTGTTCTTTGTCTCTGTCTTGTTTTATTTCTTTGTTATAGTAATCTCTAATCTGTCTAAAGTGGTCTCTATTCTCTAGTCCGAATCTTTCTTAAAATGTTTGTAGAGTCTGCATTTCCCCTCCTTCTATCATTGTACATTGATTGATTGATTGATTGATTGAATTGATTGATTGATTGATTGAAAACTTTATTAACAGATTGCAGAATGGGTACAATACAGTACAGCTCAATACACACAATTGTTAAGGGGATGCAGACCAGAGAAAGACTTTCGTCTTGTTTACATCAGGGTCCCCCATTTTCAATTAATCAGGACATATATGACATACATGACATACAGATAGTCAGTACTGCTACATCTATACATTTATGACATACCAGATTTGCAAATACAGTGTTTGTGATACAGAAGGAGTCAAGAAAAGGGAGTATATACATTTGACGTAGAAACTGTACATTGGAGGAGGTTGGGTGGGGGGGGTTGGGTACATTGGGATATTGACAACCATACTGGGTAATTTACATTGGAGGTGGTTGGGGGGGGGGGAGACACACTGTATAAACAAGCAAAACTGTACATTGAGGGGGGGGGGGGGGAGACACTGTACAAACAAACAAAATTGTACATTGGACTATTGACAAAACCATACTAGGTAAATGACTGTACATTGGAGGGGGTTGGGTTGGGATATTTACATTTGCTGTTTGAACCCATGGTTGTCTATCCTTGGTTTGAATTTGTTGTTGTGTATTATCCATCTCAGTATCTTGGATTGTACTATTGTGTTCCATAATTATGTTTATAGTGAATTTGGTAATTCTAGTAGTTGTCCCTGTCTTCTGAACAGCTCCCTATCTCCTATTAGTGCCTGCACTTTGAATCCCTCTCTTTTGGTTTCTATATCTTTCCATTTGGCTTCATAATTCACATTGCACCAGCATGCTACTGTCCTAAGTTGTGCTGCATAGTAATAGCCTTCTAAACTACACATATCTGATCCTTGGTCTCCCCCCCCCCCCCCCAAATTAATCTTGATATCTGTCTATCCCATTCCCTGAATTGTTTTTGTGGTATTAGTATAGGTAAAGACTGAAATAGGTATAATAACCTTGGTAATATGTTCATCTTAATGATTTCGATCCTTGAGCAGAAATCTAGGGGCATTACTGTCCATCTTTCTAGGTCTCTCTTGATTTTCTGATGAATCTGTGTATAGTTTGCCTCGTATAACCCCTCCACCCCTCTTGTGATGTTCACCCCTAAGTACTTGATCATGTCCATGTCCCATTTAATTTTGTATTTTTCTTTGTCGTTGGAGTGTAGTTCAGTGCTAAAGTCTGTGTCTTCGTCACGTTGAGTCTATACCCTGAGTAATATCCATATTCTGTCAGTAAATCCATCAGTGTCGGAAAGCTTGTGTCTGGTTGTCTCATATATACTATCACGTCATCTGCGAACAGTCCCAATTTATGTTCTGTTCCCCTTATCTCTACCCCTTTGATGTCTTTGGTCTGTCTAATTAGTTGAGCCAGTGGTTCGATGAATACATCGAAGAGCGTCGGCGAAAGACAACAACCCTGTCTGGTAGCTCTCTCTAGTTTAATCCTGTCCGTCAGACTGCCATTTACCTTAATCCTTGCGGTCGGTTCTCTATATAATGCCCTAATTGTTTTCATAGCGTTTTTGTCTAATCCAAATTTCTCCAATACTTTATATAGAAATATCCAGTTTACACTGTCGAATGCTTTTTCTGCATCTAGGCTAACTAATACTGCACTTCCTCCTTCCTTTTGTATCTCCTCTACCATCTGCACCATCTTCCTTATGTTATGTGTCTGTCTTCCTTTAATGAATCCGGTCTGGTCTTCGTCTATAATATCTGTCATAAATGTCTCAAATCTCTTGGATATTATTGATGTATGTGTAGTGGGCACTTACATGGGCACTTACCTGGACGGGACATAATCCACCTACACTGTCACTTTAAGGACACAGGGCATCCGGGGTATCTAGAGCGGCCATATTAACGCTTGACTTTGTTTGTTGTGGAATCCATGGCTATGCTATTAAATGATGCACACTGATGTGTGGTCAAAGAAACTTCACTCTCTTTGGTCGTGATTTCCCGTCTCCTACATTGGTGAACCTGACGTTCTTGGACGCTTTCGAGAACGATTGAACAATGGAACAGGCAGTCGCGCTGAAGTTTATGGAAGCAGCAGTTGCGCTGAAATTGCCAGAGTTCTGGGAAACGCAAGCTACTGCATGGTTTGTGCAGGCGGAGGCGCAGTTTGCAATAAAGAAAATAACGGAGGATGACACTAAGTACTATCACGTTGTCGCTGTGCTGGGGACTAACACGGCAGCCAGAGTGGTGAGTCTACTCACAAACCCTCCGGCGCACGATAAATATGGCACGCTGAAGGCACACTTGTTGAAGTGTTTTGAACTGTCTGAGGTGGAACGAGCTAACCGGCTGTTTTCATTGCAAGGTCTGGGCGACAGTAAACCGTCCGAGCGTATGGATAGGATGTTGGCGTTGATGGGAGAACATGAGCCCAACCATTTTCTCTTCCGACAGCTGTTCTTGCGCCAGTTACCGGCTCAGGTAAGGGCTGCCTTGGCCAACACAACAATAAATGACTGCCGTATGTTAGCCGCGGAGGCGGATAAGTTCTTTTTGGCCAGCCGGCAGCAACACTGTACGGCCGTGTTCTATCATGACCAACCCTCTACCTCTTACCATGGGGATTATACCGTCGCTGCTGCGGTGGCAGCCCCTCGCCAGCGAGGGAGAGACACTGGCTGGTGTTTCTTTCACACAAAGTATGGAGCCAGGGCTAACCAATGCCGTCCCCCGATTGATGACCTCTGAGCAGGTCCTAAATTATTATATTATTATTATGTACTTACAAGGGGCCGGGAAACGCCCGGGCCGGCGCTCAACAGTGGCCATGAGCGTTGGTGGGGCCGGCAGGCTACTGTTTATTCGGGACAACATCTCAGGCAGGCGTTTCATGTGCGACACAGGGGCACAGAGAAGCGTGCTGCCTGCATCAAGGGTGGACACCCTGGCCGACGGGCATGGGCTCCCTATGGAAGCTGCCAATGGTACTACGATCCGCACGTATGGCAGTAGGCTAGTGGAGTTGTGTTTTGGTGACCGGCGGTTTAGCTGGAACTTCATTACTGCTGATGTGTCTGTGCCCCTGCTGGGTGCTGATTTTCTGTGTGCCTATGGATTGTTGGTGGATGTCAGGAACAATCGATTGATCGACGCCACCACCTTTTGTTCATTTGAATGTACTGTCGGGGCAGCGCCTCCTGTGGGTTTGTCTAACATGTTGTCTGTTACAGATGAGTTTCACCAGCTGCTAGCTGAGTTCCCTGTCCTTACCCAGCCCACTTTCTCGTCCTCCACCAGTAAGCACGGTGTGGAGCATCACATCGCTACGGCAGGTGCGCCAGTCTACTCCCGGGCTCGGCGCCTAGATCCTGCCAAGCTGGCCGTGGCCAAGGCAGAGTTTTCCAACATGGAGAACCTGGGTATTATCCGTCGTTCTGACAGCCCATGGGCCTCACCCCTTCACATTGTCCCCAAGGCTGCCGGCGGGTGGCGCCCGTGTGGCGATTACCGCCGCCTTAACGAGGTAACCACACCGAACCGATACCCGGTTCCACATATTCAGGATTTTTCCACCCACCTGGCCCGGAAGCTCATATTTTCAAAAATAGATTTAGTTCGAGGTTACCACCAGGTGCCGGTCCACCCAGCGGACATCCCTAAGACGGCGGTGATTACTCCCTTTGGTTTGTTTGAGTTCTTGCGCATGCCATTTGGGCTTAAAAACGCAGCACAGACATTCCAGCGCTTGATGGACTCTGTGTTACGGGACCTGCCTTTTTTGTTTGTCTACCTAGATGACATCTTAGTCGCCAGTACCACCAAGGCAGAGCACTTGTCCCATCTCAGGACCCTTTTGCACCGACTCAGTCAGCATGGGCTCATAATTAACCCAGCTAAATGTCAGTTTGGGCTGTCTAGGATCGATTTCCTCGGGCACCACGTCACCAAAGATGGGGCAGTTTCCCTCCCATCTAAGGTTGACGCCATAGCAAATTTTCCACTGCCACCCACCATCAAGGCTCTGCAAGAGTTCCTTGGCATGGTACATTTTTACCATCGGTTTGTCCCTCGGGCTGCTCAGCTAATGCGACCTCTTTACGAGGCTCTCAGGGGTAAAATTGCCAAACATGTGGTGGACTGGACGGACGAGAGACGCAAGGCGTTTGTCGATACTAAAACCGCCCTGGCCAATGCAACCAGGCTGGCACACCCACTTCCCAACGCCCCTGTTGCCATCACCACTGATGCTTCAGACTATGCTGTTGGAGCGGTATACGAGCAGTGGGTGAGTGGGGCTTGGCAGCCACTGGCGTTTTTTAGCCGACAGCTTCGTCCTAATGAGTGCAAATATAGCACTTTTGATAGGGAGCTCCTCGCCCTCTATCTGGCCGTGCGGCATTTCCGTTCCCTGCTGGAGGCTCGTTCGTTCACGGCATTTGTAGACCACAAGCCACTCACTTTTGCTATGGCTAAAGTAAGTGAGCCATGGTCTGCCCGTCAGCAGAGGCACCTGTCATATATCTCAGAGTTTACCATGGATATTCAGCATGTCGCAGGCAGGGACAATCTAGTGGCAGACTGTCTCTCTCGGGCCTTGATCGGGGCCGTCCATGTTGGTTTAGACTATGCACGCATGGCCTCAGACCAGGTTTCCGACCTGGACGTTCAGGCCTACAGGACGGCCATCACAGCACTCAGGCTGGAGGATGTGGCATTTAATGAGGCTAACGGCACACTCCTGTGCGACGTTTCCACGGGGCGGCCGCGACCCGTGGTGCCCAGCAGTTGGAGACGTCATGTTTTTGACATCATACATGGTCTCTCTCACCCCGGTAACAGGGCGTCTCAAAAGCAGGTGGCAGCCAAGTTCATTTGGCACGGGCTGAAAAAGGATGTGAGCGGGTGGGTTAAGACCTGTGTGATGTGCCAGCGCGCTAAGGTACACCGCCACATTAAAGCTCCTTTGGCCCAGTTCTCTGTGCCCGAAAGGAGGTTTGACCATGTGAATGTGGACCTGGTGGGTCCATTGCCCCCATCGCATGGTTTCACATACCTCCTCACGATGGTGGACAGAACCACTCGGTGGCCAGAGGCCGTTCCGCTGTCATCCACAACGTCCACTGATGTGGCTCGGGCGTTTATATATACGTGGGTGGCCCGGTTCGGTGCTCCGTCTGACCTTTCGTCGGACCGTGGACCTCAGTTCACCTCTGAGCTTTGGTCCGAGATTGCCAGAAACTTAGGCGTGAGACTGCACCGCACTACCGCTTATCACCCGCAGGCTAACGGTTTGTGTGAGCGGTTTCACCGGTCCATGAAGGCTTCTCTCCGAGCTACCCTTAGCGATGGTAGTTGGGTCGACAGGCTCCCGTGGGTCATGTTGGGTCTCAGGACCGCCCCCAAGGATGATCTCCAGTCATCGTCGGCTGAGCTGGTCTATGGCCAACCGCTGCGGGTCCCCGGGGAGTTTTTACCTGACACCACAGACCCCTGGTCTGCGACCCAGCAGCGCGTTTCAAACTTGGAGAACGCTAGGGCATTTGTGCCGGTCCCCACCTCGCAGCATGGTTTGCCACAGACTCATGTTCCACCCGGCCTCCAGGCGACGGAATACGTGTTCATACAGCACGATGTCCACCGCGGGTCCTTTCAACCCCCCTACGATGGCCCGTTTCGGGTCCTACAGACGGGAAGTAAGACCTTCGTGGTGGACATTGGCGGTAAACCGGAACATGTCTCGGTGGACAGGCTTAAGCCAGCTCACTTGGATGTGGATCACCCCGTGGCACTCGCTCAGCCCCCGCGGCGGGGGCGACCTCCCCGTGTTAAACCTCGTCACCCTAGGTTGCTTTTTGAAAATATGAGTCCCTCACCGCCCATTAGGCACCTTGCCCCTTGCCCTCCCCGCCACCGCAAGGCCCCAGGGGGTCCCACGGTAGCTCATATACCGGCTCCAGTTGTTCGGAGCCGTTATGGTCGGGAGGTCCGTCTACCGACCCGTTTTGTGAGTTAGTAGGGTGAATTCTGGGGGGACATATGTAGTGGGCACTTACATGGGCACTTACCTGGACGGGACATAATCCACCTACACTGTCACTTTAAGGACACAGGGCATCCGGGGTATCTAGAGCGGCCATATTAACGCTTGACTTTGTTTGTTGTGGAATCCATGGCTATGCTATTAAATGATGCACACTGATGTGTGGTCAAAGAAACGTCACTCTCTTTGGTCATGATTTCCCGTCTCCTACATATGCATCTTGTAATCTACATTAAGTATGGACACTGGTCTGAAACTGCTACATAGTTCTCCCTACCTACTCTTACTAGTTTACGCTGCTGGCCAGTATGACTACTACCACAGTGTCCTTATGCCTGTATCACTGTGCATATTAATACTACAACTCTGTACATACATCTAATTTAGCACTATTACTCAGTAGTACTAATTTATATATGTTATGTCCCTGGTTTCGGCATATTGACCCCTCCCCCCCTGAGAAAATCCGTTACAGCATTTCACTGTATGCCCTGGTATGTACAGTATGTGATGAATAAACTCTTGAAAATGTTATACCCAGTTTAATCACCTGTACATTGTATATTACTGTTACATGTGCACTCTGGTTGGATGCCAAACATATTTTCATTGAATTGTACTGTATAATGACAATCCATTTGAATCTAATCTAATCTAATCTAATCTATTCTAATCTAATGTTATACGTTCTTGCAAATATTCAAAGCCTCATTCAAGAACCTTCGTTCAAAGCTTTGAAAGCGGTTTGGTACAAAGTGACACTCCCTAGTCAGTATCACTTTAACGAAGCAGTGGATAGAACAGCATTTTGTCTGAGGTACATAAGGTCATCGCTATAGAGCCACCAGAGACTAGAACAAAAAAAAAAGTAAATAAGCCGTTCTCTTACTTTTAAAGTGCAGAGAGAGAGCCGTTAAAACCACGGTCCACCGTCCTATATTACCGGGCATCAATTTGGTGGATTCAGCACCCAGGACACACAGACTTCATTAAGGAGAGTTGCGTGGGATCTTTATATTATTTATTTCCTTCTCCCATTGTCCATTTCTTTCGTCCTTAGTTCTTTCAGAATTATTGTCTAGTAAGCTGATTGCTTTTATTGCCGCTTTTGATGCCGGAGGTCTGTAGAAAAAACACAATCACATCAAACTGCTGTGGAACAGAGGAGGTGCTGTTTCCCCCCCCCCCCCCCCCCCCCCCAACAAACCAACACTAATTGCTTTTTGAGCTCTAGAGAGAGGGAGGGAGGGAGAGAGGGGGGAGAGAGAGAGAGTGGGAGGAAGAGAGGGAGATAGAGAGAGACAGAGAGGGAGAGAGGGGGAAGAGAGAGGGTGGGAGGAAGAGAGGGAGAGAGAGACAGAGAGAGAGGGAGAGAGGGACAGAGAGACAAAGGGAGAGGGAGGGAGAGACAGGGGGAGAGAGACAGAAGGAGAGAGAGGGAGAGAGGGAGACAGAGAGGGAGAGAGAGAGAGAGGGAGAGTGGGAGGAAGAGAGGGAGAGAGAGACAAAGAGGGAGAGAGGGGGAAGAGAGAGGGTGGGAGGAAGAGAGGGAGAGAGAGACAGAGGGAGAGAGGGACAGAGAGACAAAGGGAGAGGGAGGGGGAGGGAGAGACAGAGGGGGAGAGAGACAGAAGGAGGGAGAGGGAGAGAGACAGACAGACAGAGATGGAGAGAGACAGAGGGAGGAAAGGCTAAGGCTGGTAAAGACTCAACATTGTTAGAGTCCCTGTGATGTACTGTACATAACACACACACACATGCAAGCGCAATAAGACGTTATTTTCCAAAGAGACCAGAAATAAACCTTTTTATGGCTTTATTGTGGTTTATGCTCGATGGTTTTAAAGGGCCATTTCACTGCTTTTTAACCCGAATCCTATCATTCTGTTGTGAGGAGGACATGATAATTGGACATAACCCCATAAATGGAAGAAGCTGAGTGGGACTTCACCTTCGGTAGAATGTATCTCCCTTCTCCTTGCAAATTTCTACGATTTCTGTTTCCCCATTAATGGATATGGACTAGGGATGTGGTATATAGAGGACGGTAATAGAGTTGGTAATATTAATTTATTATTTTAATGTTCATGTATACACCTTATTCGTAGGTGCAGGTTATACACTGGACTTGAGTTGTGGCGTACGGTTAGAAATGGAAAGTGGTGGCGGCTAAGTGGCGCAGTGGGCAAGGCGCTCGCCACTAACGCAGGAGATGCTGGGTTCGAGCCCAGCTCTCGGCGTTGCTACCAGCTTGGCTGGTCGTTCATACTAACACAATTGGCAGTGTTAGGGGTGGGAAAGCTGGTGGGTGGGGATTGGACGTTGTGGACAGCGACCCCTACAGGTCGGTTGGTGCGCCTGTACAGCAGAATCAGGAAGTAACGGGGGCAGTGTGAGCCTCCCACGCGTTACTCCTCGCCACTGAGAGATCGCGCTGTACAGGTGAAAAGATGCGACAGCTGCCTCCTCGTGTACTGGAGGGGACACGTGATGCAAGGCTTGGTCCTCACTGCAGCCGACCAGTGGGAGGCATGGTCTAGCAACGTTCGAGACAGGGGAGGGGAGAATTGAAGGGAGAATTGGCGAGGCGAAATTGGGATGGGAGAAAAATAGAAAAATAAGGAGAAAAAGTGGATAAAAAAAAAGAAATGGAAAGTGGTTACCACCATCAATCACGTTATGTCTGCCCCTGTTTCTCTCTCTGCTTCTCTCCTTTCTTTATAATTCATTACATTTATATAGCGCTTTTCTAGACACTCAAAGCGCTCCCCACAATGTAGGGTGGAAATTGCCTCCTTCACCACCACTGGTAGCACCCAACCTTGGGCTACGCAGGCTCAATGACTACCATACATTGGCACCCGGCACACATCACACTACACAATGGCTGAACGGCTCAGGAGACAGGGATTGATATCAGCCAATTAAGGGGAGGGATGATTAGGTGGCCTTGATGTCAGAGACCTGATTGGGAATTTGGCCAGGAACATCAGGGAACCCCCTACTCTTTACGATAGGCGTCCTGGGTTCTTTAACGACTGAATGCAGTCAGAACCTCGGTTTAGCGTCTCATCCGAAGGACGGCACTCGCAGCTGTACGGTGTCCCTATCACCGTAACAGGGGCATTATTACTGACAAATCCAGAGGACAGAGTGCGCCCTGCTGGACAACAATACCACTTTCCAACAACGGCCTTGACGGGGGCTCGAACCGGTGATCTACTGTTGTTCTGTCTGCCTTTCTCTCTCTCTCTCTCTCTCTCTCTCTCTCTCTCTCTCTCTCTCTCTCTCTCTCTCTCTCTCTCTCTCTCTCTCTCTCTCTCTCTCTCTCTGGGTTATATTTGACTAACAGGTTGTTATCGACTATCTAATAGAATATGTAATAGTGTGTGTGTGTGTGTGTGTGTGTGTGTGTGTGTGTGTGTGTGTGTGTGTGTGTGTGTGTGTGTGTGTGTGTGTGTGTGTGTGTGTGTGTGTGTGTGTGTGTGCGTGTGTGTGTCCCTACAGGTAGTAAAAACAACACAAGCAGTGTAAACAAATAGGTCAATATGATTTACTATCTAACTAAACTGAAATATATATTCACAGTATTCACAGTGTCACATAAGGTGCAGTATGCATACTATATACTATATATACTACTATAGCCAGAACCCAGATGCAGACACAAATAGGCAGAGACAATGACGAATCAGAGAAAACCCGAACAGTGGGTATATTTATTACATAAAGGGAAAATACGGTAACCAGGTTCTCAGACAGTCCAGGGGGCAGGCGCGTAGACCGGTAGTCAGACAAGCAGGAGGTTGTAGCTGGGGCCAGGTTATCAGACAGTCCAGGGGGTAGGCGAGTAGCAGGGTAGTCAGACAAGCAGGAGGTTGTAGCTGGGGCCAGGTTATCAGACAGTCCAGGGGGTAGGCGAGTAGCAGGGTAGTCAGACAAGCAGGAGGTTGTAGCTGGGGCCAGGTTATCAGACAGTCCAGGGGGTAGGCGAGTAGCAGGGTAGTCAGACAAGCAGGAGGTTGTAGCTGGGGCCAGGTTATCAGACAGTCCAGGGGGTAGGCGAGTAGCAGGGTAGTCAGACAAGCAGGAGGTTGTAGCTGGGGCCAGGTTATCAGACAGTCCAGGGGGTAGGCGAGTAGCAGGGTAGTCAGACAAGCAGGAGGTTGTAGCTTTGGCCAGGTTATCAGACAGTCCAGGGGGTAGGCGAGTAGCAGGGTAGTCAGACAAGCAGGAGGTTGTAGCTGGGGCCAGGTTATCAGACAGTCCAGGGGGTAGGCGAGTAGCAGGGTAGTCAGACAAGCGGGTGGTCGTAGCTGGGGCCAGGTTATCAGACAGTCCAGGGGGTAGGCGAGTAGCAGGGTAGTCAGACAAGCGGGTGGTCGTAGCCGGGGTCGGGTTATCAGACAGTCCAGGGGGTCCACAAGGAGAAGAGTAGTCGGGCAGGCAAAGGTCGTACACGGAATCCAGAACACGGGGACAGGGAGAGGAGCCAGGTAGAGGACTGTGAGCGAGGAGGACAAGACAGGGTTAGACAAGGCAAACGGATAAAGGAACTGACACAAGAACGAGCACTAAATACAATGACTGACTGGTCTACTAGAAGTTACGATCTGGCAGCATCATGACATCTGAGCCAGGTCTAAATAGGTAGATAAATCAGCCGGTACATGTTTATTGTTTATTGTTATTTGCACTTACAAACATACATTCTGGAATAAAAATAAGTAAAAGAAGAACAGTTAAAATGTGCAGGAAAGGTAAAAAAAAAAAACAAGGGCTTATTATAAGCGACCTCCCCTCTTAACCCCCCCCCACACATTATGCACAAACACACAAACACATTATGCACAAACACATTATGCACAAACACACACTCATACACACAGATACATACAATACAGCATTATACAACTATTATAATGTTGAAAAAAATAAAATAAAAAAACGTTACACAAATACACATGGATACTATAGACTACAGGATCTGTAGTTCTTTTTTAACCTGATAAGCTGTAAGCCGTATTTCGCCTAAAGGTACATGCCTAAGTAAATGGAAGATTGCTCCACTTCTGCAAGGTCTATTTGCATGTTCTTGGTATCTAGGAACATCTAGGGACCTGGGGGTATGTATTTCCAGTGTCAGAAATATTGTGTCTGTTACTAGGCTTGAGTAAATTGTGATGAAACAAAGGAGAATATAAATTATAATTTATGATTTTTGCACTTTTGATAAAAAATTTATGAAAATGCTCACTGAGCTCATTCACCACCTTATTGAGATCATGTGTACAAAAAATCTAAGCAAATGAACCGCGGGAAGATAATTAAATAGAAGGATTTGTAGATACAGTAATTAATGATAATCAATTTTAATTATAAATTCATATTTGACCTTGAACTTGACCTTGACCTTATTATGGCCAAATCATACATCTATGGATAGGGAAAAAGCCCTATTTGTTGCCTGTCGATTGCCCTTTCAGGTGACAAAATCCGTTCAGCGGTTCTCGAGTTACATGCCGATATGTGAGGCGTGCGCCAAAGTACGCAAAAGTACACATTACCACCCCAGACTCCCGGGGCTCTAGCTCCGTCAATCATTTGGCGATCTCGAAAATCATTGCACAGGGTTGTAGCCAATGAGTGTGGGGGATCTAATACGGTCTCTATTGATCAATTTATGATAAAGAAAAGAAAAGTCCCCTATAGGGGGACCTTAAGGCGCTTACTTTTAAATATATTTAAAGTGGAACATGTTTCTATTGGATTTTGTATATCATTCCACATCACTGCACCTTGATAAACAAATGAGAATTTGGCAACAGAGGTCCTACAGAAAGGAATGTCTTTATTTCTTCTTGTGAGATGTGCATGATAATGAGAATTAAACTCAAAATAAGTTTGAAAAAAATTAGGCAAAGATAAATTGAAGACCAATTACTTTGTACATAAGAACCCCTATTTGATACTTGTTGACCTCATAGCCGGTACATGTCAATCAGCTGCTCCTCCGGTCTTCACACACCTGCACCCCATCCTGTACTTAGGGGGGAGGGAGGGGGAGAGAGAGAGAGAGAGAGAGAGAGAGAGAGAGAGAGAGAGAGAGAGAGAGAGAGAGAGAGAGAGAGAGAGAGAGAGAGAGAGAGAGAGAGAGAGAGAAGCACGGCCGGAATAGGGTGAGTAAAACCAAGGGTTACAGAAGACGAGAAGCCTCAAGTGATTTAGAGAGGAGGGAGAGAAGAGAGACAGGACGATAGTTGTCTATAACGGTGGGGTTCATGGTTGGTTTTTTTACGAGCGGTGTGACTCTAGCTTGTTTTATGGAACCACCCCCGAGTTGCCCGAGTTGCCGTTAGGAATGGGAGGATGTCTGGTGCTCTGGTCTGGAGGAGTGGTGAGAGTATCGGGTCCAGCTGGCATGTAGTGGGACGGTTCGACATTACCAGTGGCAAGGCCTCTGCGTCTGTAATGGGAGAGAAAGATGACAGAGGATGAGGTTCTCGATTCAGCATTTGGAACAGGTGGGCGTTGGGAGAAGCAGCTGCGGATGCTCTCCACTTTTTTCTCATAGAAGATCGCAAAGTATTCGGCAGAGAGAGAGGAGGGGGGAGGAGGGGGAGTGAGGAGGGAGGACAGGGTGGCGTGCAGTTTTTTGCGAAGGTTCTTAGCCGAGGCCTCAATATTGTGAAAGAAAGAAGCTTTGGCAGTAGTAATGGTTTTTCGAGAAAGCTAACAAGAGGTTGCGATAGGTGGCGAGATTTTCTATACTTCCTCTCGGCCGCTCTCACTGCATCCGATAGCCATGGACTGGGTGGGGGACGGCGGGCAGGCCTCTCGGCGAGGGGACAGAGCTTGTCAAAGGAGGTTGAGAGGGCTGAGAGGAGGGTGGAGGTTGCCGTATCATTAGGGAGAGCAGAGAAAGTCTCACTCAAAGGAAGAGCGGATAGGATGTCGGAGGAGAGGGTGGAGGGGGATAGGGAGTGCAGGTTGCGTCTGACTGAGACAAATTTGGTTGGGGTGGATGGTTTGGGGTTAAGCATAAGAGTTAGTGAGAAGGATACGAAGAAGTGGTCAGTTATATGAAGGGGAGTTACCGTGGTGTTAATGATGCTGGAGTTACGGGAGAATATGATATAGAAAAGTATATTTGTGGCTGTTGGGGGGGGTAGGAGAGATTTGCAGGATTTGCTCCCAAACCGACGTGGATGGCTTGAGGCTGGTCTGGTGGAAGAAGTCTTAAGTGAAACACAAGAGAGAAGGTTCTGGTGGGATTTAACCTCTTAAGCCCTAGCCCTATTCCCTAAGGAAAGCATAGACAGATAATTACTTTCTCTCCTCAGGGCTTTGTGTCTCTCCTCCTTCCCTTTCTCTTTCTCCCTCTCCCTCCCTCCCTCTCTGTTTCCGCTCCTCTTTTTTCTAACTCTTTCCCTTCTTCCCACCACTTCTGAATGATGTTTCCTCCCCCAAACCAAAATATCTTGCAACGCAAAAGTATGCAAATCATGGACAAACATTCAATAATAGATTATTTCCCTGTTTGCTTTTCGATTGTGTGGCTGGTACTGAGACAGACAGAAGGCTTGCTGTGGCCTGAGGGGAGTTCAGCGTGTTATTCCTACATTTCCCAGGAGGCTCAGCCTCTTAGCATATTTAAGGAGTTCTTGTACAGTATCTGTCCCCCAGGGCTGCCCCTTGTAAAGTTGAAGACAGATAATAGGAACCGACTCATAAACTGCCCCAGTGGGCTTCCTACTCGTGTTAAAATGATCAACCGCTGCCGCCTTGAATTGGCAGCACTGTGGTCTTGATGTTCCTGTCATTTTCTTGTGATATTAGTACATTATAGCTAAGGAGATTTAGAGTGATGTCCTTTTATTGTACACAAAGATCCCTGTTTTGGTGCGCTGATCATGTCATGTTTGCTGGGTTATTAATCTATCTACTGTAGCTCTATGTCTTCATGCTGTGGCCCTGGGTTATTAATCTATCTACTGTAGCTCTATGTCTTCATGCTGTGGCCCTGGGTTATTAATCTATGTACTGTAGCTCTATGTCTTCATGCTGTGGCCCTGGGTTATTAATCTATGTACTGTAGCTCTATGTCTTCATGCTGTGGCCCTGGGTTATTAATCTATGTACTGTAGCTCTATGTCTTCATGCTGTGGCCCTGGGTTATTAATCTATGTACTGTAGCTCTATGTCTTCATGCTGTGGCCCTGGGTTATTAATCTATGTACTGTAGCTCTATGTCTATATTATACAGTATGTGATGCTCCACCTCCGCACTAAGCCTACTGGAGGTCCATCTCTTTGATGTTAGCAGGCACAAAGCACAATTTTCACAAATGTTCTTGTGCCATTTTAAATACTAAAACCAGATATTATATATATATATATATATAATTATATAATATATATATATATTATAATATATATATATTATATATATATATATATAATATATATATATATAATTGTGTGATATATATATATATATATCACACAATGGCTTCCAATACATTTTATTATTATTATGCTACCATTTGTTGAATAGGTTTGTTAGCTTATACTTTATTATCCCCTTTGGGGCAATGGATCTGCTGCATTTGACCCGTTCTAACTACTCAGGGTGTAGCAGTGGGCAGCCACAGTGTGGTAACCGGGAACTGTCTGTCCCTGTATGCTATTCCTGGTCTCTTCTACAGCCCTACCGTGGTTCTGTCTGTCCCTGAATAACTCTATCTCTATGGCACTTTTCACACCGCAGTCCAGAGTGCCCCACAGCAATTAGTATAAAATGAACATGGGCATAAAATCAGCATTATAGAACATAAATGTACAGATATAAGAATAGGCATAAAATGAGTACAAAAAGTACAATGTCGCTCGAAGGCATGTGAACCCCACGTTGAAACAGCCAGTCCCTCCCAAACACCCCACACATCAATCCCCACCACATGATCCAATGCTACCGGTGTTCAGGGTGAAGGTGGAGGAGGTGAGATTGTCTCTATCCTATCAAACTGGGGTCTGTTAGTGTCCAGTTGCAGACAGAGGGGTTGACGTCGAGGTTTTTTGTTTTCCGCGAGGTCACGATGGTGTTGAATGCTCATCTCAGTTGATGAACAGCATTCTCACATGGCAGAATGTAGCGCTGAGGAGAGCGCGTCCTCCGTGCTCCTGTTCTCACGGTAGGCGAATTGGCGTCGGTCCAGTGAGGGTGAGAGGCCAGGTTTGAGGTGAGCCAGGACCAGCCTCTAGAAGCACGTCATGATCATGGGGGAGAGTGCAACAGGGCAGAAGTCAATGAGGCTGTATGCTGTAACAGCTCTAGGCTGTATCACTGTAAGAAAAAAAGCTGCAAGAAACCGGTTAAATGTCTGGCATCAATGGTTTCCAAATACTTACTGTCAAATTACAGTAAAATCAAATACATTTACAACCTTTATTTAATGGTTAATATTTTGATAAAAGGTCATTTACTGTATTTTTATGGTATTTACACTTAAAGTAGAAAAACAAAGGTAATCTGTAATATTGTCCAATTATCTAGCAGTCTCAGTCAATGAGTCAACTAGATGTCCCCCTTGGAAGGGTGTGGGCGAAATGACTTTACTTAAACCATTGAAACAATTCGGACTTTATAAGAATGTTCGTTTATTAGGACTTTGATGTTCAGCATCCAATTCATCCTTGTTATAATAATCACCAGGTGGTCAATTAAACAAGTGGTTAGCTTGTAGCTGATAGTCAGTAGTAGCTTACATCCAAGCATTAGTGGATAATGTTAGTAGAGGTCGATATGGTATTTGGTAATGTTCAACCAAGTCGTCTCTGATGATAGTTCGTTGATAGTTAGGTTTGCAATTTAGCAACCGGTACTTGATAGTGTAGCCAGACGTTTTAGCCAGGTAACAGTTAGCCAGACATTAGTTGGTCTGCATGTAGTTGGTCTATAGTCAGCATGTACATTCAGTCAGCGTTTAGTCAGTCAGCATACAATCAGACGTTAGTCAGACGTTAGTCAGCATGTAGTCAGATTATTTACCTATACAAAGGAAAGGAAACAAACGGCATTAATTAATAACTAGATATATGAATTAAAGAGAAATGCGGATATTAACGGCGCATTTAATGCAATGTACCGTTGGCCAGTCAGAGTTCGCCCACGGGGCTTTTCACCTTACAGTCTAGGCTCAGAGTGTCACTTAAATAGCGCGACGCGCCGGCGCAGAGACAGCTTACCTGCTCAAAGTCGCAATACGTACTCCAAAGTGCGTCCACTAGGCGGCACCAGATAATAATTAACTCATGCAATAAATGTATACAATAAATGTTACTCATGATAATAATGAAGGATAATAATGATAAATATATTGGGAAAAACGTCGGATAATTCTCCAAATATAATACAGTGAATTTCAGTATTAAGGACCCCCTCGAAAACGAGATAGCATATCTCAAGGGGCTTATCCTTCTAATACAATTTCAAATGACTGTGAACATTTTTTTTTTTTACTTTCTATTTTATACTTATCTATTTTTATTTTTATCTAGCACACTCTCAGGAGCAGAACAGAAAAAAGCATTTCATATAAGAGTATTCTGTATTTTTGTATTACAACTAATAAAGAAACTTGAACTCTCTGCTTCTCTCTATATACAGTATATCTCTCTCTCTCTCTCTCTCTCTCTCACCATCTCTCTGTCTGTCGCTCTGTCTCCCCCTCTCTCTCTCTCTCTCTCTCTCACCATCTCTCCGTCTGTCGCTCTGTCTCCCCCTCTCTCTCTTTGTCTCTCTCTGCCAGCCTCCTCTGATCAGTCTGAAGTGGTTTTATGTATTTTGCCATTTCTTTTGTTCCATCTCTCTTCCTTCAATTATGTGTGATGTGTGTGTAATTTATTTGTCCACATTACAATTACCAACAAGGCAAGGAACATAAACTTTGTAAATGTAGTCGGATATTTAGAGGTGAACAGGTTGAAGAATAGAACACAATTATAATAATAGACGGATATTATGTGGCAATGTCATGCAGCATTCAGAAACCAATGTCTCTCTCGCTCTTTCACACACACACACACACACACACACACACACACACACACACACACACACACACACACACACACACACACACACACACACACACTCAGACTTAATACCTATTTAATATATTCTGTTTTTATAAAAGCTCTTCTTCCTCTGCTGTGATCTTGTTAATCTGTTCACACACCGATGGCAGAGGCGACCATGCAAGGTACCAACCTGCTCATCGGGAGCAGTTACACTTCGGGACACTGCCCGGCAGGAGTGGGAATCGAACCGGGAACCTTACGACTACCAGGCGACTGCTTTACCTCCTGAGCCAGACTGTCAACACATACAGTATCATTATACAGTGAGATGACTATTTTGGAAAAGGGCCTGGTTTTTGAAGGCTAAAACACTTGGATTGGAGGCTTGAGAGGATATTCAACACTGAAGCCATCAGTGAAATGATGACCTGTCCTAGTCAACATCATGACAGACAATGACAGGGTCTGGGTTAAAAACAAATTAACCCTAACTCTTGGAGCTTAAAACAGTTTGCAATAGTTGATCTTTTGCGCGAGTGTGTGTGTGTGTGTGTGTGTGTGTGTGTGTGTGTGTGTGTGTGTGTGTGTGTGTGTGTGTGTGTGTGTGTGTGTGTGTGTGTGCGCGTGTGTGTGTGTGTGTGTGTGTGTGTGTGTGTGTGTGTGTGTGTGTGTGTGTGTGTGTGACATTTTACAGTGAGCTGAAATAACTGTGTCTGTTGTTCCACGTCTCTTTGATGATCTAGTTTGCAACACTTCCCCACATCTCCTCCCGTTCGCCCTCTCCTCTGTCGGTCCTGCGTGACCAATATAACCTGTAAAAATGCTAATAATAATAATAAAAAAAAAAACATGGGGTGTTTATAAACAAGATACCCGTCTATAATGCATGGCATGAAGCCAGTGTGTGTAGACTAACCCACCCTTCTCTCTCTCTCTCTCTCTCTCTCTCTCTCTCTCTCTCTCTCTCTAGTTCTCTGGCCTCTACCTGTTATCCTTCTTCATCATCGTTCTGGGTCTAGTCCTCTACGCGTCCTCCTCCACCTACGTGGCCCAGGACCCACGTGTCTACAAGCAGTTCCGGAACGCCGGTGGCCAACCCCTGACGGACACGCCCCACCTAGGTCCCCTGGAGCCTTCCGTCACATACACCAGCCTGGGACAGGAGATGGAGGAGGAGCCTCGCGTGCGGGTGGCCTGAGCCCCCCCCCCCACTGGAGAAGGGAGCCTGTCAATCAGCCTGTCTCAGGCAATCACCAATCAGCCCACTGTCCCTTAGTCCTGCCCACAACCGATTGGGTGCGCCCGGTTTGCTACCAGTTTGGTTGATTGGTCGCTTTCCCATCTTGTGCCATTGTGTATTAGGGGTAAACTGGGTAGGTCAAATCGAGCACGCCCAAATCTAAACAACAACAACAGCACACACAAAAATCACTGAAGGAATGATGAAGATATAATAATAATTATTATTGTTATATTCAAAAACACGTAGCAAAACAAATGAAACGGTACACTGTGATCAAAGACTGTGAATAGACTTTTTGACTGTGTATAAAGAGTCAAAATAAAATTATTGTTATTATCATGGTTTTATCTCCTCCCGGTCTCTCTATCTGTATATAGACATGTTTAGAAAGATTTGTGAAAAACATTTAGATATTCTTTTCTTTTCATTTTCTTCTTTCATACACAAGCACAATGTGGTTATTGTATTTTTTAGCTGTGGGTCTACAGTATAGTACTCCAGACTCATTGTTTTTAAATTCACAGACTGAAGAGTAAAGTATTACTGGTGTGTGATGTACAGTAACTATGTAGTAAACCCATCACCCTTTTAACACAAGTTCTGCACTGTATTTCTCCCCCAACTAATTAAGCAATATCACATGAGACTGAGGGAGGGCTGTTATACTGACTATCAGCATGCCTGTGATTTGGTCGATAATCACAGCCGCGCTGATATTCAGTATAAAAGCACGACCTCACGTGTGATATTGCTTTTATACAACAGTTCTACAATCGCCATTTATTAGTCAACAGTAATAAGCGACAACAGATTGTGATTTGTTTGTTTATTTAATCATTTATTTAGCTCCGCCAACTAGGGGTGTAAACACGTATCCGTACCGAACCGTTTCAGTGTGTACCGTACTGTACCGAACGACTGTGTAGTGTACCGAACGAATACAACGGTATGTTAACCACTAACGACCGCCCACTGGGGGCTGTTTTTTTCACAATCTAATATTATTATTATTATAAAAAAAAAAATGACAAGTCGATTATTAATTTCAATATAGAATATTCGTTTGACAGCCCTACAAGTACAATTAGTTACTGCACACTACATCACCCCTGAGTGGAACATGGAAAGCCAAACTTTCCCCCATTGTACCGAAAACCTGTATACAGAATATCAGCAGCACTCATGGAATGCCTCTTGACCAATCAAATGACTTGGTTGGAACTAACTGTTGTATAAACAAACACCCAATACATTATGTTTTATTTCGCCATCTACTGTTCCTGCAAAGAAGGCTGGGTTGTTAAGACACATATTTGAACCCTTTCAGGTTACTTTTTTTGGTG
The DNA here is from genome assembly GCF_963971535.1 of Notolepis coatsorum. Taxonomy (NCBI): domain Eukaryota; kingdom Metazoa; phylum Chordata; class Actinopteri; order Aulopiformes; family Paralepididae; genus Notolepis; species Notolepis coatsorum. Next base: position 86,791,979 of record NC_140169.1, read on the forward strand.
GAATTTTTCCTAATACCAGTAATCCTATCTTAGAATTCTACCATATAGATGGTTTCAGTTGCATTGCTTGGGAGAAGCTTGATGTTAGTCTGAAACTGCAAAAGAACATAAACATTTCATTTGAGTCCATTTAAAATGTTTTTGATGTTGTCGAGGTGAATAACTTCAATTGCCAGAAGCCGTTATGACATCATTGTTAGAAGGTTAAAGGGGCACTTCACCCAAAAAACAATGCTGATTTAATCTCACACACATCCAAAAACAAACGTTTTGCACACATTCCTTTAGTTTGATGGTTATTGAGACATTGAATCCTTGTGTTGTGTTAATTACAGCGCAATGAAATGATAAAGTAGCAGTCCCTATAAAACAAGATATTGTTATTTTTTCATCTACATCATTTCATGGAGCTGTAATTAACACAACACAAGGGTCCAGTGTCCCTGATGACATCACTGGTGTCCATATTCAAACTCATTTGCGCTCAATAACTGAAACTAAAATGAATGTGCAAAACTGATTAGAGTTTTTGGATGTGTGTGAGATTATGAGCAAGATTAATGAATGAATGAATGAAAGGGTTTCTTACTAAAGTGTTGTGGATTCGCTGTTCTGTCCATTCCCGGTTCTAACCTAAGTACCGTGTTGAAGGTAGAAGTTCTCCAACCGCACTTGAGGTTTTTCAGGACAAAAGACTGAACACTGAACAAGAGATCGACATTGGATTTGAAGATACCGTTGTACATTTGGCTCCCTGTTCGCTCTCGCCAGACTCTAGCTAGTAGATAGAAAAGAAAAGACGAATCCGATTGTAAAATTGTGATGATGATTGTGATGATGATGAAGATTATTATTATTATTATTATGAAGATGAACTTGTTGAATACCAGGATTTGTGATGTTATGTTTCGTCGACTAGCCATCTGCTTGAACTGTACATTAAGTGTATAGCTTTTCTTTCCTCTTCTTTTTTAATATCCCCTCCCTCGATTTGACCCCAAAGCACATTAAATAATGAAAGTGTTCTCTTTTCTCCCAGGCTCTTTGTAGCCCCCCCCCCCCATTTCGGTTTTGATGTATTGGAGCTCTTGCTGTTGACAATGTTACCTACAGTAAAATAAAGTATCTTTGTCTGAAAACTGAGACTTTGATGTTGAACATCAACCATTTGCCCATGTTATGTATACAAACACCCCATCATAGTTTGTTCTGTGCCATGGTCATGTGGTAATGATACCACTCAGCCAGTGGCAAATATTCATGGGAGCCAATGGAGGCCAAGCTTCCCCAAAAATGTGACAAGTATTTTTTTTTTAATAATTAAATATATATATATATATATATATATTTATAATAGTTTACAATAATAAGAAAATCATAATTTTTCATCTCTGTGTTATAATAATTGTCTCCCTCCTGGAGAAATGAACCGAACAAGCGAAACTGTGCCCACTATAACACTGCAGGCAGGTACACTTCTCTGGTAGCATGCTTTTGATTGACATTGAAGCCATGGATGCCAAAGTGTTTGGCATCCATTTACAAAAGATTGTAAAAAAAACTATTGATGATAATGATTAGCCAATAAGATTCTAGCTTAACCCTTTCACTGCCACACGACAGAAGGTTAACCCTTTACTATCACACAACCGACGGCGATGCTCCATCATTAGCATCATTAGCTCCGCATGTGATAGTAAAGGGCTAACCTTCTGTATTGTCACAGTGAAAGGGTTAACCGGCTGTCGTGTGGCAGTGAAAGGGTTAATTCAATGGGGTTGGTCTTTGCGCCCCCCCAGCCTTTGGTGACCAGGGGGATTCCAGGTGACATCTGGCTTCAGAAGTTCAGACCAATCAAATCACATTAAAAGCTAAACGTCATCATATACTGTAGCCTTCCTTCTAGGCTAGCTAGCTAGTAGATCTACATAACTATGGACGGTGGTGATGGAGAGTTTCTGATGAACGATTTCATAAAGTAACGATTTGAACAACAATTGAAAATTAAAGAAAATGGAAGGCTGACACCGCAATTGTGTATTGTTCAGACGAGAGAGAGAGAGAGTGTAAGGTAGAACGTTCTTTTAATATCGAAAACTACAAACGAACAGAATGGCTAACTGGATTAAGTAAAAATATATATATATATTTTATTTTATCCACTTTTTCTCCCCATTTTCTATTTTTCTCCCATCCCAATTTTCGTATTATCCAATTCTTCCTTCCCCTGTCTTGAACGTTGCTAGACTATGCCTCCCACTGGTCGGTTGTAGTGAGGACAGAAGCCTTGCATCACGTGTCCCCTCCGGTACACGAGGAGGCAGCCTGTCGCATCTTTTCACCGCAGCAGCTCGAGCTCTCAGTGGCGAGGAGTAACGTGTGGGAGGCTCACGCTGCCCCTGCTACTTCCTGCTTCCGTTGCACCGGCGTCACCAAACCGACCTGTAGGACTAGGAGTTGCGTTATTTTTAAACGTAGCCTATGTGTGCGAAGACGCTCTCTGATTGGCTAGCCGCATATAACGAAGACCCTCTCTGATTGGTTTAGCGCGGAAGTCTCTTCCGCCTAATCCTAACCTTAACCTTAACTGTTGTGAAGGGCCAGATTAAACCGAATATATATATTTATTTATATATATATATTTAATTGTATTTGTATATTCTCTAATATTCCCTGATATCCCTTGTATATTCCTTGTACAATATGCATTGAATATCCATTCTAGCCTACTGAACATCCCATAATAGTCTCCATTCTATTATTGGTCGAGACCTTGGTGCCAGGCTGCCATACCCCTCAGACCCAGTTCAAACGTACCGCTCGACATGTACGAACAAGTCCTAGTTCCGCGTAGGAATTTGGCTACCGCACCACTAATGGGACTATTTGTTCATAGTGCGTATATATACTGCGCTACTAAAGTAGGACTTTCTTTTCAGTCCAGTTTCTTACCCTCCAATAGAGTCACAGACGTAAAGCCTCCCCGCGATGCCACGTGTGGGAGTAAGGCCAAGTTCGGCCTACCATCGGTATTGAGACATCGTGTATATTAATATTTGAATAGTCATATTTGGCACTATATCGTCGAGTTGGACGTAGTCTATTAAGCTAATAATAGTCTGTTAATATATAGTGCTTCGTGCGGTGAGAATACTACCGTAGTCAGTACCCCATCGTTTCGGGCAGAGAACTGGCTGCTTACCCAGGGTGGTTGACCCTATGTGAAGCTGCACCCGAGGAGCCCCAGAGCCGACGAGCGAGTGGACCTGTATACCGGATTATTCTACCGACGACAGCCCGCCTTCCCAGGCACGGATTATGCTTTGGATACTTTGATTATTCTATGGATAAAGACCCCCGACACTACCGTGTGTTGGAACCCCCCCCCTGGAGAGGACGCAAGGTGAGGAGACGCTCTGCAAGACGAGGTCTCTCCACATCTCTCCCCCGTGGACCGGAGAGAGCCGGCCCACAAAGAGTCCACCTGCTTTCATCTGTGGTCCAAGGATCGCCGGCGCATTGAACGGCACTACAGTGGGTTCACCTGGGATACCCTTGGCCGGACGAGGCAGCTGGATTCTACCCCCCCCCCCCCTCCTACTCCTGTCGGCTTACAAGCGACCGGATTAACCCCCTCTAGTGTATCCAGCCTATAATCATTAAAGTATCATTGCTGTTATTCCTTAACTATTCCAGGTCGTATATTTACCACCTGCGCCTTCAGAGATTGGACATTATCTATTGATATACCGACGAATACTCCTTGCCATAAAAGTGCATACTATTTCAATTCATAAATGTAATTAAGTGATTAAGTGCTTATTCTACACACCATCGCTGTGTAGGAAATAAAGACCTGCTTCTAATTCGTACATTTGTGTTGGATCCGTTTCATCTACGTGAGAGTGTTCATGATAATATATTTATGCCGTGTACTGGGTGGCCGAATATTAAGTACAAAGGTAGTGGTAGTAAGTATCATATCTAGTAATACAGTCAGGGAATTGTACCCCTCAGTTACATTAACCCTAACCCTAACCTTAACCTTAACCCTAACCCTAACCATAACCTTAACCCTAACCCTAACTCTAAGCATAACCCACTTCGAAAGAGGGCCAAAGCATAACCACTTTGAAGCAGAGAATATATATGTACAAGGCGGAAGAGACCCTTCGGAGCTAAACCAATCAGAGAGGGTCTTCGCTGTACACGGCTAGCCAATCAGAGAGCGTCTTCGCACACATAGGCTACGGGAAAAAATCACACGTAGGAGTCGCTGTCCACAATGTCCAATCCCCACCCACCGGCTTTCCCACCCTCTAACACTTGCCAATTGTGTTAGTATGAACGACCGGCCAGCCGGTAGCAACGCCGAGAGCTGGGCTCGAACCCAGCTTCTCCTGCGTTAGTGGCGAGCGCCTTGCCCACTGCGCCAATCAGCCGCCCTAAGTAAAAGTATATTATATAATGTATTATACTCATTTATGTTATATCAAGTAAAATTAATGGAAGAAAAGATTTAAATGTAAGGGGGTAGGGATCAATAAGCTTAGCTTCACTCTACTCCTTTTTTGAACATGACAACTAACTAACTACATTGCTCTTGACTTTTTGTTTATAATTTCTTTTTTCATTATGATTGTTCTGTTTGAAGGAGCTTGATATTGTGATTTGTTTGGAGGAAGGTGGAGAATACATGTTCAAAAATAAACTTTTTCATTCATTCATTCATTCATTGGCTAAGGGAGCTATTTTGCTGGCCATGCCTCCTGTTCGACAAGGTGTCCTAAACAATCCCTGGACCACCACTGGGTATTCTGATCTAACTAATCTGTCCAGGTCCATTGACAGACATGGCAAATCAAAGAACCACATCACTGGGTGAGTGATTGTTTTTGTATTGAAAACACACACACACACACACACACACACACACACACACACACACGCGCGCGCGCGCGCGCGCACGCACGCCCGCACGCACGCACACACACACACACACACACACACACACACACACACACACACACACACACACACCTGTTAAGCCATCTTCGCCTTGACTCATTGACTGCCACATTGGGAACGGGATATGACTATGTGCTGCCAACGCATTAAACCAATGGAGTCGCTCACCTTGTTTGCAGGGCTATAACTATATATATTATAGCTATGTGTAGCATCCTGAATATTCTACTATTATTCAGAAGTGCTAACGTAACCTTTTACTTCCCCTGTGTGCACAAAGACATGATAACCAGTGTTTCTCTTTGATATCTCGCCCGGACAAATAACGCAAGGTTCTCTTTCATCCCTCCGGCTTCAATATGGATTATTAATGTGCAACTAAATCATCCTTCTTCCTGCCTTGAGTGTCCCATTGTGGGACCAGATTGCGGTCGCCAGCAGGGGGCGGTGGTGGCAGGCGGAGCAGAGGAGAAAGGAGATGAGGAAGACGCTGGTTACCTGGGGAGCGGAAGCGAGAGGAGCCCTCTTCGACGGTGAACTTGGACATGAGCAGACGTGCGCTCTCGGAGAGCCCCGTTGGGAGCAAGCGGGAGAGATAGAGAGACTCTGCTACAAAACGGGTTATTATAGAAATACAGGCGATAGTGGAGTGTTGGACTAGTGAAACAGAGAACGACAGAAACTTCAGTAATACCACGGGTTATACTAGAAGTGTACGCGGTATAGTAGCTTGTAGCTAACGGCTATAGACACTTTGAGTGCACCACTAGGCGAGTGTCGCCGAAGACAGGTGGTAGACATAGCCACCGTGCGTTAGCTATATAGGCGACAGCAGGAGGGTCTACCAAGACCCACAGTTTAGCTGTGTTTAGGTTAGCCTACAGCTTAGGCCGCGCGCCAGTTCATCCCTTCAGCCCCGCAGTGGGACGTCTCTTCGACACAGCCGAGGACGCCTCTTCTCCCAGCAGAGGTCGCCACAACACAGCGCGCTCCTCCAGCCCACGCCACTGCCCCAGCTGCCTACCCCGGCCCGCTGGCTGTTATCGCGGGATCGCCCGACAGCCATCTTACCACCCGGACGAGTGGTGGTGAGAGTGGGCCCGCCATCTCGGTTAAGTACAGCGGCACTTTGAATGCTGAAACAGTATCATACGATTCACTGTGTGGCGCAGGCCTAAGGGCGAAGATAAATGTTGTTTGAAATGAACACTAGCAGCAGCATCCAGGGGTACCCCAACCATTTTAAGCCGGCTTTAGCTAGGACTTTCATTTGGTAACGTGGGCCCACTTTTCATTTTGTTTGAGTGTTATAACGTGCATGTTCAATTATACCATTTCCCATTCAATGAACCCTTTCCTTCCCGTTGTTAAAGTAATGCAACAGTATATGTAAACCCTTAGAGGAAGGTATTGTTACTGATACTAGCCCAGACGTGGGCAACACTTTAGTCTGCAACTTGAATGAGAGCACGTGGTGCCTAAAGTGTATAGCATTGAAGCCAACTGTATTTGTCTGCAACTTGAATGAGAGTGTGGTAGATTTCCATTCAAACTGTATTTATTGTACCCTTGGATCTCAGAATGGCAAAAACACCGACAGGTAAAATGCATTCACTATTCTTCCTGGCTCCTCTGCCTCTATGAACAAAAGAAACGAGACGCATCGCTGATTTGAAAACGCAGCTGCGTGGCTCAAGACTCCTAAAAAGGGTGTTGAAGCAGGCAGCTGCTGATTGAGTGAGAGATAGCGTCTCGTTTGAACTTCCTGGGAAAGTTAATAAACATGGGTGATTTTACAACCCAGGGCTCTAGGCAAATGGTCCAACCAAATTGAATACAAAGAAACTGCCTTGAGAGACGCCAGACAGTCTCTTCTGAAACAAAGGATCAGTTGATCAAAGGACAGACCAGTTGAATCCACATCGTGACCTAGATCAGTGCAAAACGTCACGGTAGGGAGTTAGCCAATGAGAGCTGAGAATAAGTGTTCTCCAATAGGAACGCTCGAGGCGAGTTTTGGAAACGCCCGCTTGCCGTAAAATTAGAGGCGGAGCCTAAATTGGATATAACCAAAACTCCTCGCCAGGAGAGACACACAACCAACCCAGAGACCCAGGAAGCAACAAACACACCCTTTTTCTCCACTAGAACCCAGCGAGGAGAAGAGATCGACGCAGGAGATCGAGATCGAAGCCGAGACGCGAGAATGTTTATAGACAAGCTTTTTTATTGAGAATTTAGTCTGAATTTCTACGATCCTCCGGCATATTGGATGCTTCTCGTAGGTTCATTGCACATATTTCTTTTGTAAACATCTGATTGAAATCCATTTTCATTAAAAACGGGTTCTTTTCAAACTGCTCAGATCTCGCTTCATTTCAAACGGCAGCGCCGTATTTTCTCTCTGGGTAAGCAGTAACCAGGTTAAAAACAGTGGTTATCTGCATTTGACAAGAGTGGATTCCAAGAGCTTGTAAAAAGGTTTAAATCACAACGCAGAAGTAGTAGTAATTTAAGCTGGAAATCCACTTCATTGTGGTGCCGTAGCCAAGAATCAGAGCGCTCGTTTTGTCATCACAACAAAGAAAGGTTTTTTTTTTTTTTTTCTCTCTTCGCTTTCTTCACGACGGTCAACGGGGGAAACAACTGATCGATCGATCGTCTTCAAGTGACTAGGAAGTTGCTAAGAGGTGAGTGTGATGATATATTTGGGGGCTCTATTCGAACCAACAAGGGGGTTGCTAAAGATATGACTGTAAAGAGATATTGAATTGAATGTTCTGACTAAAGGATGGCGGCTCTAGGTTCAGTGTGCGTTGTATGTCCTGAAAGCAGGATTTTAAGCACACCGTGCGTCGTATGCCTTAAAGTAAGGGCTTAAGCACACCGTGCGTGGTACATTTTAAAGTAAAATTTTAGCACAATAAACGGGACGCCGCTGGCAGTCGGAACATTCAAGAAGGTAAGGGAGTAAGTAGGAAACATGTCTAGATTTGTGCTCAAGGTAAAAACCAGGGTAAACAAGTGTGCGTCGTATGCCTTAGAGTAAGGGCTTAAGCACACCGTGCGTCGTATTTTCTAAAGTAGAGATTGAGCACAAATAGGTCTAGTTTAACCTTGGGCACGGCGGGCGTGTTAAATTTAGACGGCGATAGGCTGTAACATAAGAGTCGAATGTTGCAAGCTATGGTTAACCATTTGTTGGTGTATGATGTTTGTGTATGAGTGAAAGGACTTATGGTTATGATTGAACGTTGTGTGATATATATGGATTAGATCTGTAAATTGGCACTTAAAATATGACTGAGGACGGTTTTTTAATATTAGATATGGTACGTGGAGGCGAGCGCCTCGTCCATTGAGTCACTCAACTGCTAGTAAAAGGGAGGGGCGCGTGCATGCTCGTGCTGGACAGAGCGCGTTCTCGTCAGAACTCGTGCGTATCGTAGCGCGCGGCTAGGCTACAAACAATAGCTCGTCGTGGCTCGCTTAGCTACATGCTACAAACGATAGCTCGTCGTGGCTCGCTTGGGGGGTTTAATATTGTATGTTGTGAATGGGGCGATATTGCAGTGTAACTGAATGGTCGTTTGTGGTGAATGAGCTGTGTGAGTTGCGGTGTGGGCTAATGTTTACAATGGTATTGGCTGAAAGCTTGAACGGATGCAGGATGAGTGATGAGTGAGTAGGCCGTATGAGAGGGCGCGCATGCGCACTTGTGAGAAAGAACATTGTGTGTGAGGCGTGTGAGACTGAAATTAATTATGATGTGGTTAAGAGTGCACTAGGTGGCGTCAGAGTCAACCTGGGAGACGCGGCCGTTTTAAAGTGGAGTGTACGGTGTGGCTGTAGTGTGCTGCACTGGGTGGCGGTAGAGGCATTGGACTCCCGTCCTGAGCAGCGTGTCATGTGTGGCTGTAGTGTGGTTGGATGTGTGTAATGCCCCTCTCTCCCTCTTCCTCTCTCTCTCTTTCTCTCTCTCTCTCTCTTTCTCTCTTTCTCCCACACGCACCATTCTCTCTCTCTCTTTCTCTCTCTCTCTCTCTTTCTCTCTTTCTCCCACACGCACCATTCTCTCTCTCTCTTTCTCTCTCTCTCTCTCTTTCTCTCTTTCTCCCACACGCACCATTCTCTCTCTCTCTCTCTACCCCCCTCCCCTTCCTCCTCCTCCCCTTCCTCCTCTCTCTAGCCCCTCCCTTTCCTCCTCTCTCTACCCCCCTCCCCTTCCTCCTCCTCCCCTTCCTCCTCTCTCTAGCCCCTCCCCTTCCTCCTCCTCCCCTTCCTCCTCTCTCTAGCCCCTCCCCTTCCTCCTCTCTCTACCCCCCTCCCCTTCCTCCTCCTCCCCTTCCTCCTCTCTCCTCTCTCCTCCCCTTCCTCTCCTCCTCTCTCCTCTCTCCTCCCCTTCCTCTCCTCCTCTCTCCTCTCTCCTCCCCTTCCTCTCCTCCTCTCTCCTCTCTCCTCCCCTTCCTCTCCTCCTCTCCCCTTCCTCCTCCTCCCCTTCCTCCTCTCTCTAGCCCCTCCCCTTCCTCCTCTCTCTACCCCCTCCCCTTCCTCCTCCTCCCCTTCCTCCTCTCTCCTCTCTCCTCCCCTTCCTCTCCTCCTCTCTCCTCTCTCCTCCCCTTCCTCTCCTCCTCTCCTCCTCTCTCCTCTCTCCTCCCCTTCCTCTCCTCCTCTCTCCTCTCTCCTCCCCTTCCTCTCCTCCTCTCTCCTCTCTCCTCCCCTTCCTCTCCTCCTCTCTCCTCTCTCCTCCCCTTCCTCTCCTCCTCTCTCCTCTCTCCTCCCCTTCCTCTCCTCTCTCCTCTCTCCTCCCCTTCCTCTCCTCCTCTCTCCTCTCTCCTCCCCTTCCTCTCCTCCTCTCCTCTTTCCTCCCCTTCCTCTCTCCTCCCCTTCCTCTCTCCTTTCTCCTCCCCTTCCTCTCCTCCTCTCTCCTCTCTCCTCCCCTTCCTCTCCTCCTCTCTCCTCTCTCCTCCCCTTCCTCTCCTCTCTCCTCTCTCCTCCCCTTCCTCTCCTCCTCTCTCCTCTCTCCTCCCCTTCCTCTCCTCCTCTCTCCTCTCTCCTCCCCTTCCTCTCCTCCTCTCTCCTCTCTCCTTCCCTTCCTCTCCTCCCCTTCCTCTCCTCCTCTCTCCTCTCTCCTCCCCTTCCTCTCCTCCTCTCTCCTCTCTCCTCCCCTTCCTCTCCTCCTCTCTCCTCTCTCCTCCCCTTCCTCTCCTCCTCTCTCCTCTCTCCTCTCCTTCCTCTCCTCTCTCCTCTCCTTCCTCTCCTCTCTCCTCCCCTTCCTCTCTCCTCTCTCCTCCCCTTCCTCTCTCCTCCTCTTCCTCTCTCCTCTTTCCTCCCCTTCCTCTCTCCTCTTTCCTCCCCTTCCTCTCTCCTCTCTCCTCCCCTTCCTCTCTCCTCTCTCCTCGTCTTCCTCTCTCTCTCCCCCTTTTCTCTTTTTCTAGCTTTCTTGCTGTTCTCTCTCTCTCCCTCCTTCTCCATAGGAGACGTTTGGGCAGTGCAGAGTATGGCATATTGTGTAATGTGTTTTATGGTTTGGGACAGGTCTGTTCGGGACTGCGTGCCCCCCCCCCCTCTCTTGATGCCCCCCCCCCCCCCCTCTCTTGATTTTCCTTTGAACCCCCCCCCCCCACTTCCCTGATGTTCCTTCAAACCCCCCCCCCCCCACTTCCCTGATGTTCCTTCAAACCCCCCCCCCCCACTTCCCTGATGTTCCTTCAAAACCCCCCCCCTCCTTTTCTCTTTCTCCCTCCTCTCTCCCGTTCCCCCCCCCCCCCCCCCCCACTCCACCCTTTGCCCCACTTGCTGTGCCTCTCTCCACCCTTCCCCCTCTTCCTTCTGAAGACCGACATGGGGTTACATGTTTTCCCTCTGGCCTGGTTCTCTCTTGGCCGGTTGGCGGTTACGTTGCGGCCTTTTTTACATGTCCTGGTGTTGTGTTTAGGTTGGGGTCTTCATGTCAGTAGACTGAGGGTATGTTCGGTTATAAAGTTGTGTTGTTGTTTGTGGGGATTGCAGGACATATTAGGATACGCGCCGGTGACGGAGGGAGGAAGAGGAGGACGGAACAGACAAACATGGTTCCTGGTTTGAGTGACAGTAGTAGGCGGGTGCTTCGGGGGTGTGCCGTGGCAATGATTTGGTTGTGTGTGTTGATCGGTACTATAATGTATGATCCATATCTGCGACCTGAACAGCCAGAGGTGGTGATAGTGGGTAGGAGGTCGCAGCCAGACCATCACGGTAATCTGTTTTTGGGGATGGCGAGGACTGTGGCTAAGGCAGCCAATAGGTCGGATTGTTACGTGTGTGGCTGGGCCCCGCTAGCAGGCGACGCAGGTCTTCCCTTGATTGCACACCCCTTAACGAAGTGTCATGCCAATGTGTTGAGGGACGAGCCTCTGCTCGGCCTATGCGACGGGGTGGGTCATGATAGGATGTTGAGGTATTTGGGCCGGGAACAGGGGTCGAATAAGGCAGTGGGTTATGGGGGTCTTAAGGACACTAGCCCCATTCCAGTGGCGTTTAGGGCGGCTGGGTTTGAGATGTGCGTAGAGGGGAAGTCAGGTGGTAAGGACGTGGGATATTTGGACGGCTGCAAGGGTGAGAGTGGAGTATGGGGTAAGAATTCGGAGGCGCCGGCCCCTAGGGGGGCGTTTTGGATTTGTGGTGAGTATGCGTACGCGGCGTTGCCTATTAAGTGGAGGGGTAGGTGTGCGTTGGGGTATTTGGTGCCAGCTATGAGGGTGTCGGATGTTTTGCCGACGATTCCCAAGTCAAGGAGGAGGAGGATGATGGATGCGGACCACTTTTTCAGGGTGGCGTTTCCCTGGTGGGGGACGTATGCAAACATGGGTGAACTGGACCATCTAGCTCGCGTGTTTGAGGATATGACGGCTACGACCGCGAGAGGTATGGCCCTGGAGAATCAAGAGTTACGGTCCTTAAGACTGATGGAGCTGCAGTCAAGGACGGGTTTAGACTTCCTGTTGGCGAGTTCGGGTGGCACGTGTGCATTGATTGGTCAGGAATGCTGCACATTTGTCCCAGAAAATGACATGGGCATACAGGAGGTTATAGAGCATTTGAAGAATATTACTAGGGAGATGCAGCCCACGCGGGAGGACTCGTGGGAGGGCTGGGGTCAAGGTTTGATGGGATATATAGGATGGACAATTGCTAAGTATTTGCTGTGTGCTGTGGTGATGTTTGCGGTTATAGTAGTTTGTGTGAATGTTATCAGGGTGTGTGTGACGTACGTGTTCAAGACTCTCGGCGCGGCTGGTTCTGCGTCTGGGGACCCACACCGCTCGGTTGCACCTGCGTATGCGATGATGGTGATAAAGGATGGCGCGGAGGGTGGCAGGGTAGGTGTGGGCGTTCCGATAAAGCCGTGGTGCCCGGCGTCCGCGCTGGCGACTATTCTCTGATCTGGGTGGTGGACATTCAGGGTTGGGGAGTGGGAGGGCCGGGGCGTGCGTGTGGGTGTGAGGCGGGGGACGTTCCTGGACGACCGTGCGTTGCAGTTGACGGGATAGGGTTGTGTGTACAATTGTGTTTTTTTCCCCCATAGTAGGTACGTTTGGAGTGGCTGTATGATGTGGGGCGGTGTACCCGGAGTTCGGTGTTGGGTCTGGTCGGCTATGCATGGCCGTCCGGCAGGGCACTGGACTCTGGGGATACTGGCCTGAAGGACGGGAGAGGTTGCCGGGATGCTGTCTGCTGTGTACCTGTGGTGAGGTGGGTTTAGGCCACTGTGGAGGGGCTGTCAAGGTCTCTTCAGTAAACAGGGTCGACACCTCACGGCGTGCGTGGCGCGGCGTCTGTGGCATTCTTTAGATTACCTCTGGGGGACACGTGTCTGGGTGACAGGTGTCCCCTGGGGGGTGTGGTACTAAATAATGAAAAAGAATGTAAAAAAATGAATGTAACTATATTAATCAAGATGTTTTGGTTTTCCGAGGAGTATCAGAATTGGAGCAGGATCAAGCGGAAGTAAAGGAGAGCGGAGATTCAACAAAAAATAGGAACCCAGTGTGTTGACAGAGATCGAACGAGATAAGCTGTATCGTTATTTTCAAACAGATCACACTGTGTCTTGCTAAATATTTTAGTATAGTGTTGCCCGACATTTCCAATGCATAACGAATAGTGGAGATAACAGGGAAATGCCACTGTATTAAGTCTGGATGTTTTTGCTTTCTTTCTGTACAGGTGCTCGACTGGACAGGAGCTCTGAACGATTTCCATAACCATCTGGGGAAACGGGCCGGCTGTAATGAGCCTTGGTATAAGTATGAATGATAAGCCAGTTATCAATCCTTGTCTGCACAGTAAAATTTTGACAGTGTGAGTGTTTTAACTCAAGTAAGTAGAAATAGTGGAAGACAGAGAAACTTGTTTTTTCAAACGGTGTTACAGGAGTGTTTGAAGTGGAATGAATGACAGTAACATAGGAAGTTCACCTTAGTGGAACATTGATAGGAACAACTGGAGCGGTAAATGCAATATTATTAACAATAGAATAACAACAACAACAATATGGAAAAGGGCCTTAGTAGTCGGGCCATTGGGGGAAGAAGGCCGAGAGCCTCTGCAGACATTTCCCAGATAGACTTTACCAGTGATGATCTGATTGATTGGAATTGGAATATGGACTTCTCTCATGTGACCAGTACGACAAAAGGACTTGAAATGTTGACTTTGGTTCCAATACAGGGGAGTGAACCAGTGACAACGGTGTTACTCCAACCAGAACCGATTCAAGCTGGAGTGTCCATTGCAGGCGACTGCAGTTTAACCAAGGTACAGAAAAAGAGACTGAGGAGGGCGGTGTTGTTACAGCGGTCCCGCGAAGTCCACTCTGGCCGGATGGCTGGAACTGAGACCGACAGCAGGTATGGAATACACGAACAGCTTCTACAGCCCACCCGTTTCCCATGTCCACCCTGCCCTCAGCACCGAAGCCAAGATGAGAGGTGAGGAGAAACACATTCCATTCGGAGGACACAACGACTTTGTGGTCAAACCCAAACACATGGTGATGGAGAACCCCTCCCCCATCAGCCCGTTCCAGTACGTGTGTGCTCCAGACAGCGAGCAGACCCTCCTCGCCGCCCCGGCCCAGTTCCTGCTGGAGACCTTTCTGCAGAGCTGCTGCCACAGGCTGTTCCCCAAAGCCGTCCGGAACAGAACCAACCCTGTGCTGTCCATCGACAGCTACCTCAACATCGGCCCAGCCCAGCGATGGGAAGTCAAACCGCCGGTGCTGAGATGGGGGAAGAGGCAGCATCCTATAGACAACAGAGAGCGTTTGTGACAGCGTTCGAACAACACGAGGCAGTTCATCGAGATCTGATGAAGACACAGCTGGAGATTGGTCAAGCCGCACACGAGACTCAGAGATTGGGACGAGAACTGGCAAGAAAGGCTGCGCTACTAGAAGCGACAGCTGTTGAGATCATGCTTTGGGCGTCTGACCTAGGCCGCCGTGATCAAAGAGTGCCCTGTGCTCCGTTGCCCGGACAGGGAACTGGGCCGCGACAGGGTGAACAAAACCGCAGGAGGGGTGAGTTTCTAGGCCCCTCCCAACACAAAGGGTGGCAACCACGACCAAAAGGTGGCAGAGGCCGGAATCCGAATGGATTCCCGGTGCGGAAGGTGGTGTGTTGGACGTGTGGGGAGACTGGTCATATCTCACGGGAGTGTGCGAACAATGGCCCGGCTAGCTCAGTCGGAAGAGAATGAGACTGATTAGAATAAGGATAGAGATGAGGATACATAGATAAGGTTTGATTAGGTGTGCGAGTTACTAAAATGGTTTGGAAGACTAACCAGGGTAAGTTGGGGCTATAGAGGGATGACATAACTGAATATTGCATGAGCTAATCAAACTAACAAAATTAATGGTTTTAGACAGGAACAATGGAACATTTAATGTTAGACAGAGTTGGAAACAAAGGACTATTTAATTTTGTTGCGGGGGTATTTATGCCTCTAGATGATAGTTAATTCTGTTGGATGAGTGTGTAGCATTTAGGCACTCACAATTTTTTTTGTTTATTTACAATTTTCTTTGTTTTTGTTTGACTATATTTTTTAGGAACTGGCTGGCTGGGAGGGATCTTTCGCCGGTCAGGGATAGCAGGTGGTGGTGACACAACGAGACTGGTAGGAAGTCTGATATAATGAGCTGGAAACTGAGAATGGACGGGAGCTGGTTCATGGTTTGTTTTCCGCTCATTAAGAGTCCAGATGTAGAATCTGGGGGGTTGTGTCACATGTTGGGTTATGGTAAGTGTTGGGGAAACATATTTCTCTGTCTATAGAAAGCTCTGTAGGTTTTTGGTCGCAAATTGGCCAGATAGTGTTCATGTAGGGTGCAGACATGTGAATTTGATGATTGACTTATGGGAGGCTCTGCACCGGCTTGTTGAAAGCTGGCGGAGTGTGTGTGATGAGTGTTTAAAGAGACTGTGGTTTGTTGACCATGCACATAGGTTCTGTTGGTGATTGGCCTCGTCTAGAGCTGGCTGTCCGGACCGAGGAGCTGTCGGGAAACAAGGTATTGATAGTGAAATAATGAATATTCCACTTTTAAGGGTGTAGATAGTTGTGTTGAGCTTGAGATATTTGATCTAGTAAAACAGTACAGCACAAATAAGAAATGAGACAAAGGTGATTTGATTGAATGCTAACGTAAGAAGCTGTAAAATACATAGATAAATGATTTGGAGAAATAT
Source organism: Notolepis coatsorum (assembly GCF_963971535.1). Classification (NCBI taxonomy): domain Eukaryota; kingdom Metazoa; phylum Chordata; class Actinopteri; order Aulopiformes; family Paralepididae; genus Notolepis; species Notolepis coatsorum. The sequence goes on from NC_140169.1 coordinate 86,807,683, forward strand.
GTATTGTCAAAATGCAGAACAGTAGAGAATGTATCTGCGAAAATAAATGTTTCCAATCTATTATGTGTTTTGTAAATAATAATCCAAAATGCAAAAAAGGACAGAGGGAAAATCGTTTCCTTCTGTGGAAAATCGGAGCAGTACCGAGACCTGCACACAACAAAGAAGAGGCTGTGGTTAGCACAAGGTACAACAAGAAGAAAACGGTCAGAAACGAGTTAAAAATAAGCTGGTAAAGATCTGTCAACACCAGTGATGCCGGTAACGCGTTACTAAGTAACGCGTTATTGTAATCTGATTACTTTCCCCCGAAAATAGTAATCTAACGCGTTAATCTTTAAAAGCCAGTAATCTGATTGCAGTTACTTGTCCAAGTGGCTGTGCATTACTATTTCGTTACTATCTCATCATAAATTCATAATGCAGGCGGAATGCAGTATTTTATTTCGTTTTCGACAGTCAAAAATACATTTTTGAGCTGTTTTTCTTATTTGGGAGTGACGTGGTGTGGCAGTGAAAGGGTTACACAAGAATGTGTCCTCGCTCCTCGCGGCGTGACTGGACTCTCTGTCTGTGAGTGACTCTGCTTTGGCCCAATCACATTCCCCATCCACAGTCTGCGAATCAGAGGCAGAGTAGGGCGGGTCTTCACAGCACGTCATGTGACATTTGCGCCAATCGTCTGACAGCAGGGCTCCGTTGCATTCGTCTGAGAATTCCACCCCAAAACGCTTGTCTAAACGAAGTGAAACCGCAAGAAGACTAGAGAGACATTTATAAAAACAATTTAATAGTTACAGTTGATATAATTGAATAGTTCAGCCTGCATTTGTTAGATGTGAATGGATACACTGGTTTTGTAAAACCACTGGCTGGCTGCTCTAATGCTCTCCCACAGTTCTCCAGGTGGGAGAACACGAGTGACAGAGAGAGGGGAGAGAGAGACACACACACACACACACACACACACACACACACACGCACAAGCACAAGCACACGCACGCGCACACACACACACACACACATACACACAGAGAGGGAGAGAAGGGATTATATTATAATAATAATAATAATAATTATTATTATTATTATTATTATTATTATTATTATTATTATTATTATTATTATTATTATTATTATTATTATTATTATTATTATTATTATTATTATTATTATTATTATTATTATTATTATATTAGAGATGTAGGCTGTCTGGGTGGGGTTGGAGAGAAAGAGGCATGGGGTGAGAGAGAGAGAGAGAGAGAGAGAGAGAGAGAGAGAGGGGTGAGAGAGAGAGAGAGAGAGAGAGAGAGGGGTGAGAGAGAGAGAGAGAGAGAGAGAGAGAGAGAGAGAGAGAGAGAGAGAGAGAGAGAGAGAGAAAGCTCTTATTTGCCAGATTTACAGTTAATTTACATGTTAAAGAGAGACTGATTGTATGTTTATAGAGAGACATTTATAAAAACAATTTAATAGTTACAGTTGATATAATTGAATAGTTCAGCCTGCATTTGTTAGATGTGAATGGATACACTGGTTTTGTAAAACCACTGGCTGGCTGCTCTAATGCTGTGAGCATCATAGACTGTTTCTTTACCATACTTGATGGTACAGAAGCTGAAGCACTAGTTTAACAATTTACGTTATGTGCAGAGAAACAAGTTAAAAACAATTTATGCACTTTCAATAAAGCGTTTAAAAAAAACTGTTGGGGGAACGACGACGACTTCGTAACCTAGTTACTTTCAAAGTAACTAAGTTACTCTGATAATCAAGTAATCAGTAAAGTAACTTGGATTACTTTTTAAAGGAGTAATCAGTAATCAGTAATCGGATTACTTTTACAAGTAATCTGTGGCATCACTGGTCAACACACAGGACTGATTTGGTTGAACGCTTTCCCTCTAGCACGGTTTACATGCCGTTCGAGCGAAATTCGCGGTCTGCGTCTGACACCGCACGAAATGATGTTAGGTCGCTGCATGGTAGTACCAGGTTTGCGCGCGACAGGCAAAGGTCCGAGTTTGGACATCCTGGACAACGACATGCGTGAGTACGTAAAATACATGTCAAAGATACACAAAAGTATTCTGGTTCATGTCTCCAGTAGACAGGAGCATGAAACCGGGGAGGAGGTGAATAGGCAGACTACACCTCAAATCATACCAGGCGACTACGTTTATGTCAAAGTATTTAGACGCAAGTGGTTTGGCGCGAGACGAGAAGGGCCATACAAAGTCGTTCGAGCCACCGAGAGGGCTTTACAAGTTGAAGGATCGCCTATGTGGTTTCACGTTACTCATTGTGTAAAAGCAACCAATACGGACCAAGAATGGGAACCTGAACCACAAGACCTTGACGGTAAAACCGGGGCGTCGCAACCGTTACACGAAGGCGAAGTGAAGGCGGCGCTAACCCCAAACGATGGGGAAGACCCGGATGATTATGGCGAGCCAGACCGAGGGGGCCACGATTGGCCACCAGTAGAAGATGAAGGTTTTTTACAGGAACCAGACAGAGGAGAAGATTATGAATTGGAACATAATAATTTCTCCTCTGTGGACTTGGAGAAGGTACCAGAAGAGCCAGAGGAACCAGTGCTTAGCACAAGCCCGGAACAAGATACTCGACCAAAACGAGTCATCCAGAAGCCTAAACGGTATACATAGGCGAAAGAAGGGATAGTGTAACTGATAGGCCTTGGAGAGGGCGTGTACATATTAATTTTTGATTTTTCATTAGCTGAGCTCTCTCCTTTTTTAGAAATGTTTAGATAGTAAATGCAATGTAAGGTCTTTTCTTTCAGAGTGAATTGCACAAAACAGACACATTTGGATAAAAAACACATAAAGTATAGTCTAAACCTGGTAATTGGTACGATCATCTTTTTGTATAAAGGGACGGACCTAGACTGAAGTGAAATTGATATAACTGATACATTGTATATAACCTGCAAATGAGTGGGAATTGTTAAACGGTGTGAGTGAATAGAGAACTGTGTAAATAAAAATGGGTCCATAGTCGGTCAGTGGAGGAGGGAGTAATGTGGGTGTTGAAAGCAAATGATACTAACAAATATGGAAAATGAGTCAGAAGGATTCTGGAAAGGTTTGGCTCTGAGGTAATTAGGTTAAACAGTAAGGTTAAGGTAATTGTAAACAGTTTGTTTGAGAAATTACTAACATGTATCTTGGGGATCATTAATCCCCAAACCGGGGAAACTGTGGTAGATTTCCATTCAAACTGTATTTATTGTACTGTACACCTTGGATCTCAGAATGGCAAAAACACCGACAGGTAAAATGCATTCACTATTCTTCCTGGCTCCTCTGCCTCTATGAACAAAAGAAACGAGACGCATCGCTGATTTGAAAACGCAGCTGCGTGGCTCAAGACTCCTAAAAAGGGTGTTGAAGCAGGCAGCTGCTGATTGAGTGAGAGATAGCGTCTCGTTTGAACTTCCTGGGAAAGTTAATAAACATGGGTGATTTTACAACCCAGGGCTCTAGGCAAATGGTCCAACCAAATTGAATACAAAGAAACTGCCTTGAGAGACGCCAGACAGTCTCTTCTGAAACAAAGGATCAGTTGATCAAAGGACAGACCAGTTGAATCCACATCGTGACCTAAATCAGTGCAAAACGTCACGGTAGGGAGTTAGCCAATGAGAGCTGAGAATAAGTGTTCTCCAATAGGAACGCTCGAGGCGAGTTTTGGAAACGCCCGCTTGCCGTAAAATTAGAGGCGGAGCCTAAATTGGATATAACCAAAACTCCTCGCCAGGAGAGACACACAACCAACCCAGAGACCCAGGAAGCAACAAACACACCCTTTTTCTCCACTAGAACCCAGCGAGGAGAAGAGATCGACGCAGGAGATCGAGATCGAAGCCGAGACGCGAGAATGTTTATAGACAAGCTTTTTTATTGAGAATTTAGTCTGAATTTCTACGATCCTCCGGCATATTGGATGCTTCTCGTAGGTTCATTGCACATATTTCTTTTGTAAACATCTGATTGAAATCCATTTTCATTAAAAACGGGTTCTTTTCAAACTGCTCAGATCTCGCTTCATTTCAAACGGCAGCGCCGTATTTTCTCTCTGGGTAAGCAGTAACCAGGTTAAAAACAGTGGTTATCTGCATTTGACAAGAGTGGATTCCAAGAGCTTGTAAAAAGGTTTAAATCACAACGCAGAAGTAGTAGTAATTTAAGCTGGGAATCCACTTCAAGAGCACATGGTGCCTAAGGCGTATAGCATTAAGGCCAACACTTTTATCTGTAACTTGAATCTTAATCGACACTAAACAAGTACTGGATGGGAACACTGTGTGTGTCTCGATTACTGAGTCCGTGTATTTAACCCTTTTTGGTCCGGGTAATGCCATTATTATTTAACTATTCCCCACCTACACCCCTATTTCAGCGTTAAAGGTCTCTACAGGTCATTAAGGAAGGGTACTGCTTTGGGGGAGCGAAAATCATTATTCATCTAACAGTCACCAGGTGTGGGAGGGCTAACGGAGGTACTGGGGGAAGTGAGAGTGTGTGGGGAGCTACTGTTGACTGCCCTGGAGGGCGAGGAGGACCAGAGTACCACTCCCAGGTTAGTAAATCCTGGGCCCCATCCGCTCCTGCTGCCCGACCTCCAGTTCGACGTTCCGGGCCCAAAGACGGGGGTTCAGTTAGATCAAGTTCTACTGCATCCCGCTACCAGGTGGCCGTGTACAACCACTCCCATAAAGCAGGGATAATCCACCCTGCTACATATGGATGCAATACTATGGCCCATTTGGCATCGAGTATCGTTCAAGATGTGAAAAAGAAAAAAAATTTCCATCCATACATTCCCGTTTTATACCGTGGTGAATATAAGTATGGTTTTAGAACGGTTTAGGGTAATTCTGGGAAACTAGTAATAGGCAGTGACGCATATTATACTTAATCCATTGGCATTTCATCCCTATACACACTACAATAAAAAATTCAAATGCATATGATCGGTATATTATGTTCCATCATGAATGCATGAAAGGGGGGGGGGGGTCATTTCTGATTAATTTATTGTCAATAACGGCATTCGTTAGTACAACAGCATATGCTGATCAGGGCGATGGCTATGAAAACAAGGCACAATAAAGCTGAAATTGACGTTAAATTGCTCTTACCTGTGGCCGGTGAGATTCCAAAAAGAATATTCCAATTATTTGATTGCCATCTGGTAGATCGTATGTCCATTTGGGCCACGACATACTGTAACCCACCACAGTATAATGAATCCGGGGTCCCGAAAACTATTCAATGCGATCGGGTAAAGCCCTCGGTCCAGGCTACTAGAAAAGTCCGCCCGGAGGAATTTCATCGACACACAGCCACATACACAGAGTCTCAAAGGGAGTGCAACATCGGCCGCATACCACCAGGTGGCGGTATTGGACTTTTGCAATCTCAGCCTCATTCCCTATGGTTACACAGGCTCCCTGGATGGATAATGATTGGAAATAGCTAATAAAATAAATAACAATCAAATAACGAGTATACTCGTCGTTGACGGGGAATGAGTTAAGATGCTAATATTGTGTTGTTTTGCCATCTTCACCGTAAGATGGTCGTAAAATGAGGCTATATAATTGTGTGCTTTAGCTCTGTTTATTTGATGTTTTCTTCCATCTTCGCTGAAACTGATTGTTATAGGCATGGAGGGATAGGAAAGCTATCAGCTTTAAAATGCAGCCCACATTTTAATTGAGAGGCTTGACTCTTATTTTAATCTCCCACACCAGCTTCTCATGCCGATTCTAAATTTCCTCACTGAGAGGGTCCAGCAGGTCTTTGTCAATGGACAGATGTCCAACATGTCGATTTCTAACACTGGCTCCCCCAAAGGTTGCGTTTTGTCTCCCCTCTTATTTATTATGTATATGGACAGCTGCAGATCACTTCATGACCACAGGCATCTGGTTACGTTTTCAGATGACACTGTCCTTGTATCCCTACTGCAGCGCTCCGAGACTGATCATAGACCTGTACTTCACGACTTTGTGAAATGGTGTGATGAGAATTACTTGGACCTCAATGCAGGGCCATCTCAGGGGGTGTACGAGCAGTGCGGTCGCACAGGGCCTCGCGGGAAGGGGGGCCTCACAAAAAAAAATAGAAAAAAAAATGTTTTTTTTTTACCTTTAGGGGGGGGGGGGGGCCTCGCATTTAAATCTCGCACAGGGCCTCGCATTTCTCCCAGACGCCACTGCCTCAATGTCTCTAAGACTAAGGACATGATAATTGACTTCAGACACAACTCCGATCATCAAGCCAGTGTAGCTAGTGTAATTCACGACGAGGACGTCCAGATTGTTGAATCTTACAAATACCTGGGAACTGTGTTTGATTGTAAACTGAAGTTCAACTTAATAGTCCATGGGCCAGACCAGATATCAGTACCACTCAAGGTGACGAAACTTACATATAATTCTTTCAAAGATCTATGTCTGTAGATGATATTTTGGTATGATAGCCCTTCCGGAGTGGTAGCCTTATCATAAATATCAAGTCATGAAGTATACCCACCCCCTCAGGAAATTGCATTTCAGATGCTGGTGCATATCCTGCTTTAGACTCACGTAGAGGACATCTGTCAATGTTTCACAATATTGTCTTTGGTATCATTTTAAAGGGGACTATGTCATCTTTCATTCAAGCTAAGATGTGAATCTCTCTGACCAATATAGAGGTCACTGGAGCTCTTTGAACAGTCAACAACACGGTTTTCGTGATAAAGCTACCACTCCGGAAGGGCTATCATACCAAAATATCATCTACAGACATAGATCTTTAAAAAAATTATATGTACGTTTCGAGTGGTACCGACAAGTGAAATGTTGGCCTCTGGCCCATGGACTAATACAGAGTCCATTGTCAAAAAAGGTCAGCAGAGGATCTACTTGCTGAGAAAGCTGAACTCTTGTAATGTTAGTGCGAAGATCCTGAGCACTTTTTATGGTTCTTTTATTGAAAGCCTCTTAACTTTTTCTTTTATCGGCTGGTTCTATTAAAGATAGGAACAGCCTACAGTATATTGTGAAAGTGTGCTCCAAAATAATTGGAGTAAAACAGAGAGACCTATGTTCTCTCTGCATTGACCAGGTGGTCAAGAAGGGACGAGCATCACCAATCAACCTCTCCACGCTCTGTCTCAGCGGTTTTCTTCTAGCCGCCGTTATGACGTTCCATTAAGTAGGACCAACCGTTACACCAAATATTTTGTCCCCTCGGCTATCAGACTTTTAAACACAGACAGTAGTTATTTTAAGTAGCCTTTTACACTTAGTTGTCTGTTTTTACTTTTACTGGATTGTGTATTGCATGTAATGTTGTTGCCATACTTGCCGTCGTTGAGATGTTTTTGTTTTTGTTGTTTTTGTTACTTGTGAAGCTACTATATGAATTGCCCCACGCGGGATCAATAAAGTTGTCTGAATCTGAATCTATCATTGTATTGCATGTGTTGAACCGTAATGGGAACTAATTCATACTATACGATCACAACACTGTTATTGTAATGCTTTTTGGTAACAATAAGTTAAAGCATTTTGTAAGGCAGCCTGTTCTGTGATTTGAAGAGGTTGTTGCCCAGTAAATGCACGTGAGCTCAACTTGCATTATTTGTCGAACCGAGAAGAGTTACACTTGTTATGGTGATGTTATTACCCCTCCTGCTGGTAATAGGGAGGTGTAGTGGTTACGTCATTGCCGTTTTTCGTGTTCCACCTTCTGTCCAACCCAATGCATTTCCCCATTGCCCATTTCTAAATCGTCTCATTTAAAACAAATAAAGCATTAACATTGGCATGGTGTACCTTTCTGTGCTTATTCATCCACAATCTATAGCTCAACATGAAAATATTCGCAATTAATCATTAAAAAAAATCGCCGAATTTTATTTCAACCAAAAATGCTTAAACAATAATGTTAGTGATAGAAGGGAACTCATTTTGTGCAAAAGTTTAAAGTTTTTCAAATTCCAATGCAGCAGAATTGTTACAATAGCCGATAATCCATTTTCCCAATGATAAATCCCTATACGAGTGGAACAACTAGTGACGTCAGACTACACCTCCCTGTACACAGGAACTCTTATCTAGGTTGGAGGACTACTGGATGTGGCTTCTTCTTCTACGTTGTTGAAATGTAAGGGCTTGGCACGAGCTAGGAGGCTACAGCAGCTGGATGTATGACTGACAAACCATATCCATATACCTACTGAAACATGGTGACAGAAGTGGTCTAGTTTTACACGCTAGAAACTAATTATGGCTGCTTTCGGAAGTATCCCCGCTTCGGAGGGCATGCAGATGTCCGGAGATTCTTGCAAAAACTGGGAAATGTTCCGAGCCGAGTTTGAGGACTTTTTGCTAGCAACGGGTCTGACGGAGAAATCTGCGGAGATACAAGCCGCCATGCTGAGAAGAATAATGGGCAGTGAGTGTCGGCATATTTACATGCACAATCTTACGCTGACTGCTGACCAGAAAAGGGACCCAGCTGCCATTCTGGACGCTTGGAGGAATATTTTAAACCCGCAAAAAATGTTATATACGAGAGGTACATTTTCGGCTGCTGCTGAATAACATAAAACAAGCATGTCAGTTGGATTCGGGGGCTACATGCAAAGTCATGGGCAGGACAGTAAAGGAGAGACTATCGCCAAATACCCCTTTGCGGCCAAGCCCTACAGAACTAAAGCTGTACTCAGGGCAGCTGATGCGATCGCTGGGGCGATATCACACAGACTATGTTATCAAGGGAGTTAAGCACAGCCTTGTGCTTGAAGTGGTGGAGACTGAACAAAGTCCACTGCTTTCCGGTTCTACGTGTGTGCGTTTAGGGCGCATGACTGTCACTATTCCTGCAGAGCTCAACAAAGTTGAACAGTGCCGTGAGGGACCCTTAACCAAAGAGCAACTACTACGTTCATATGTTGATGTCTTCAACGACCCAGTGGAGTCAGTGCCGGGAGAAGTGCACTTTGAATTGGACCCGAGTGTGACCCTAGTTCAACGTGCACCGAGAAATGCTTGTGTCACTGAGCCGACACCCTGGATAAGCAACATGGTCATGGTCAACAGAAAAGAAAAGATTCGACCATGCATTAATAATAATAATAATAATAATAATAATAATAATAACCATGCATTGACCCAAAGTTCCTGAATCAGGCACTGAAGAGAGAACACTACCTCATGCTGATATTGGAGGACGTGCTCTACAAATTGCCCAAGGCGCGCATATTCACAATGGTGGATGCCAGGGAGGCATTTCTCCAATGCTGTAACGGTTCCAGGGAGGACAATGGAAACAGTGGCCACAATGTAAATTGTGGTCACAGTAGGAACAGTGGTCCCCTACCTGGTCTCCTACCTCCCTCTAGTGGCCAGATGACCCAAATGGTGCAGGCAATCATCACACCGATATTAACTATATTGCTGAATATAATTAATGTTATTTTATGGTGTGTGTTATTGAATGTTCCTTCCCTTGTGTGATGTGTTTCCCCTGTCTGCTTGTGGTTTTGTAATTGCTTTTGTGTTTAGTTGGTTGTTGTGTGTTTTAGACTGGCCTGGCCAGCTGTGGCCACTTGTAATTAGTCTGTGTATATATGTGTGTTCGGTCTGCTTCTCTGTGTGGTGACATTCCTCCGTTAACCTTGTTCCTGTCGACACCGTCCTTGCCCTGTAGTGTTGTACTGTCTAAGTAAGTGTATATTAGTGTTCTGTTTTGTTGCTTGTTTATTTTCGAGTTCTCAGTTCGATCCTTTTATGTTCTTTTGTAACGTGCCTTCGCCCGTCTTTATGTTTGTTTATTTATCTGCTTCGTTACTTGTGTTTTTGGTCTTGTGACCTATTTATCGCTCTCGTGGTTCTGAAATAAAAGAACACAGTGTTTGAGAAGAGCAAACACTGGGTTAAGGAGAACAATAACACTGGACACTCTCTACCTCCTTCCAGTCTCATGTCGCCCTCTAGTGGGTACCATCAGATGGTCCATCAGATGGTGCAGGCGGCCATCTTGCCTGTTCTGAAGTGTAAATAATGTAATCAATTGTTTGTTTAATGTGATTTCATTATGTGTGTTGTCGTTGTTGACGTTCCCTTCCCTGATGTGATGTTTCCCCTGTCTGGTTGTGTTTTGTAATTATGCTTATGTGTCTAGTGGTTAAATGTTTGTTTGTTAGAATGGCCTGGCCAGGTGTTGCCAATGTTAATTAGTCAGGGTATATATGTGTGTTTCTCCCTCTCCTCATTGTGGCATCATTTCCTCCTGTTTCCTGCCCACGTCGTTGCTCCCCCTTGGTTGACTAGTAAGTGTAGTGTTTGTTTTTGCCTGTTTGTTTTACGTTCTCCAGTTTATTGTTCTTATGTCAGTTTGTTTGCGCCATTTACTTTAGTTTGTTTGTGCTCTAAGTCTTTTTGTTATCGTACCAGCAAGGCTGTGTTGTTATTGTCTGTTTCGTGTAGTGCTTGGTGAACCTCAGTAAAGAGTCATTATCTACACGAACTCTGCCGTCTCCGTTTCCTCCATTCACCAGTCATTCTGCAGTTTCGGTGCTCTCCTATCATTCCGCATATTGGGTTATACTTTTCCCCTCTACTTCGTAACAGGGACTCTGATATCGAGGCAGAGCGTGATCACGACAGCAAGATGCTCGCACTGATGGAACGGTGCAGAAAGGTAAAGCTCAGGCTCAGCATACAAAAGCTACAGTTCAAAATGAAGGCGGTTCAGTTTCATGGACACATACTGTCCTCACAGGGACTGAGAATAGACCCAGAAAAAAACAGAGCAGTCCTGGACATGCCAGCACCCACTGACGCCAAGGCTGTTCAGCGCTTCATCGGGTTTGTGACTTACCTGGCTAAGTTCCTGCCACGGCTGGCTGGGGTGTGTGAGCCACCTCGCCGTCTCCTAGACAAGGACAGCGTGTGGCACTGGCTGCCTAAGCACGACCAAGCTGTACAGGAAATACAGCGCTTGGTGTCCACCACACCTTTAACAAAATACTATGACATCACCAAACCAGTCACAGTGCAAAGTGACGCTAGCAAGAACGGCCTGGGGTGCTGCATAATGCAGGCGGGACAACCCATGGCGTTTGCCTCACGTGCACTTACACCAACCGAGCAGAAACACGCTCAAATTGAGAACAAATGTTTGAGCATTGTTTTTGCATGCCAACGATTCCACCACCACCTGTACAGTAGGGAGACAATCACAGCGGAAACAGACCATAAGCCGTTGATCTCCATCCTCCAAAATCCGCTCCTCTGTGCCCCAAAGCGCCTTCAACGTATGTTCCTCCAAAATTACAACCTGGAAGTCACTTACAAGCCGGGGCCAGAGATGTATATCAGTGACACTCTAAGCAGAGCAACAACACAGGCCAGGAGGGATATGACACACACACAGCACCCAGTGTGCAGCATAGAGGGAGAGCAGACCGCGTTTACACACGTTGACCAGGCACAACACCTCAACGTTACCGACCACAGGTTCCGCCAGATCCTGCAGTACACAGAGGTTGATGAGAACCTACAGGAATTGAAGTCGATCGTGCTGCGGGGGTGGCCGGATATGAAGGAGGACGCACCTCTGAGTGTGAGGGACTATTGGTCCTTCCGTGATGAAATCAACATGCAGAATGGAGTGCTCTACAGGGGGCAATGTGTTATCATACCTAGGGCACTGAGGTTGGAAATGCTGGGCAGAATTCATGCAAGCCACATCGGTGGGGAGGCGTGTATGGTATCCTTGACTGGTATTTCATAACAAATCCATGTATGTATAAATTAGTTGGAACAAACAGTAGCAGGCGTCAGTGTTGTGTGACATTCTGGGGAGCCTTCAGGCAAACCCCCTCATGCTAAGACTGTTTACTCAACTGTATTTAGGACACAGCCATTCCAAACCCCCCCACACAAGCAACTGCTAATCTATAGAACAAGAAACACCTTCTAGGGTGTGACGGTTGAACCACAGAACAAGAGGCTAAATGAAGCTGATATGCCTCTGTGAAACAAGACCAATGTGTAAAACTGTTTGAATCCATACAATAATAGATTAGAGACAAAACACACAGTTCAAATAATGCCTTAAAGGTCAACCTTCACGTTGTATTTTTGTTCAATAAACAATGTGGACTAGGCCAACAGTGACTTTCATGAAGAATGGGAAAAAAAAGTATTGAAATTGACCCAGTTTTAGCGTTTTTATCAAACATTTTGTCTGCCCAACACAATCACCACGCACGTGCATATTTTAATCAATGGTTCATAACGTGCGTGTGTAATCGAAATGATCGTCACAACAGGTGCAGGGCACCAGGGGGCTCACCAGGGGGCGCTGAGAGTCACACACAGCTAGTGGCAGGCACTGATATATGCTTGCTACTACTAGCCGAATGAAAATGTATGTTTCACCTAACACTATTGCTCCGTGATTATAGCCACCCATCTCTAAAGCCACAACCACGTTACCATATTTGTAATAATGTAAATCATTGTGTCGTTGTACACATATTGTGTTTATAACGTTAGTAGCTAACATAGCTTAGCTTGGTAGCTATTGTGCTAACAAAATATCCCGACAACCGGCTCGCTGGCCGGCATGAACGGCCGACCCAAAATGGTTCTCTCCTCTCTGTACACCCCGTCCCCACGGGTACCCTGCCGGGGAGCGCATGGACGCGACAACGGCGACAATGGTGGCAGCCTGTAGCCGTGCTCGAGCCCGTAAAGGCTAGTGGTACACGATAGCTATGAGCTAACAACGGCCGCCGCTGTTGTCGCGTCCACAAGCTCCTCCGCAGGACACCCGCGAGGACGGGGGCACACAAAGAGGAGAGAACCATAGGCTAACGTCAGTGTAGTGGTCCCGACTGCCTGTAGCAGGGACGGCGGAGCTATATAGGCTAACTGTGATGCACCGAGTGGGCCACCATTGAACTAGTACTATGACCCGGACGAGCAAGGCATTTCCTGAAGTGACGTCACGGCCATGCTAGCGTCTGATAAGCTTTTAGATTCGGCTCATTAATATGCACCTGTAGTGACGTCGGCGTTTGATAAGCTTTTTTGATTCGCGCGTGCATGTTATTCGTGCATGGACATTTTTTACTCTTTCAGAGTGGCATTTCCGGTGTCAAATGGAAAAAAATAAATAATGAAATTATATACCAATGATGTAAACTACCCATAATTGATCAGTAGGGTTTCACCTGGAGGTTGGGCTTTAAGTCTGTAGGAAACTAAACCATATGAATTTAAAAGGTAACTGACTCATTAGATTTGAATACCATTTAGGAATGTCAAACTGGTTAAGTAATAAAGCTATTTCACTCTGGTTGTAAAGCTTGCTAGAATCTAAAACCAAGGAACTATTAATTCAGTATACTTTATATAGGGAATCTGGTATTAAAATATAGACAAACTCCACCTGGGTTAAATGCTGAATACATATGTAACTCATTACATTAAAAGCTACAAATATAGAAAAGGTTTTAGGGTTAACTCTGTGCTCATCAAGAAACCACAGCGACGGGGGCTGAAGGAACCAGCCCATATACCCTGAGGAGGGACAGGAACAGGGGCGGACCCCCCGCCCCCCAGGAGATCATCTGACTGGGACCGCCTCCTAGAAGCAACAAATCTAATTGGACCAAACGTATTATTAGAATGTGCTAGGATTGGTAGATATGAGAGTATAAATAAGAACGTATTGATGAGAGAGAGGAGGCCAGACAGACGCACCCACCCCAGGGGGTCTTGCTGGTCTCCACCCCTCCACAGACTGCCCTCTTGCCGCAACGTGAGTAAAACTGTATGAAATAATCACTGTTTGTGATATATAGAGTAAAATGCCTATCTTAGACCAGGTTTTACCATGTGGTGGCAAGAGTAAGATAATCTATTCCATTGATAAACATGACTACTTTTATGTGCAAACTTGTTTTGATGTGAAGAGCCACCGTGAATGGGCTATGATTATGTAACCTTGTTGTACAATCATGTCTTTTTTTTTTTTTAAACTTAAATTTTTTATTAACAGTTATTTAGACAGACAGCACTTACAAAAAATAAATAATAAAAAATGAAGAAACTAGCATCACAATAAAAACAAAAAGAAAAGACAGTGCACATAAATATTTACAAGGGTATCACATGGTTAGTTGTCTGGTTCCCCTACTGTTGTTTTCTAGGTATTTGATATAAAGGTTGATTGTGTATCTCCCTTAAACAGGCATAAACAGGTAATTCCTACTCAAAGACGATAAATGCTGACTAAGGTTTGTATGTGTGATCTGGGTCCAGAGACCCTCCTTGAGCTTCTTTCTTCCCTTCTCCTTCGTCCTTTCTTTTTTTTTTTTTTTTTTTTCTCTTGTTTATTAACTTTCACTTTGCCTTTTGGTTCACCCATACACAAACCACCTCATCCCTGAATATTTAATATCACACCGTTAAACAGACATAAATAATAAGGTATAAAAGCATTCAGCACTTGTAATATCCCAAAAACAAAATAGAAAATGTTAACTAAAGTACAGGTGTGTGACATGGGTTCATAGACCCTGCTTGCACATCTTTCCTCCTTTACCCTTCGCTCTCTTGTGTTGCATTTGGTTCTTCCTCTATGATGTCGTTCTCGTTCCTTTTATAATCCTCCCACTTTCCCCATCTTTCCCCAAATTTCTCTTCCTGTAACCTCAGCATGTGTGTTATCCTTTCCATATCCTGTATTTCTTCCACTATTCCTACCCATTTTGCTATTGTCGGTGGGTCTTCCTTGTACCACAGTCTCGTTATTGCTTTTCTGGCCGCTATCAACATTATCTTTATTAAATATGTGTCCCCCCCTTGTATTCCCTCGTGTGTCAGGTCTCCTAAGTAAAGCACCAGTCCTGTTTGTGGTAGCCCGTATCCTAATATTCTGATCATTGCTTCCCCTATCTCCTCCCAATACCCCTTCAGCTTCTGACATCCCCAGAATATGTGCGTGTGATTTGCCCCCTCCTTCCCACACATCCTCCAGCATGCTTTTTGTGTTGGTGCATATTTTCCCTTCAGCTCTGGGGTTATAAAGAATCTGATTATGTTTTTCCATCCAAATTCTTTCCATATTCTCGATCCTGTTGTTGAATGTTGTACCTCACATATGTTCCCCCATTCCTTCCCTGTTATTCCTATCTCTAGTTCTCTCTCCCATTTCTCCCTTATATAATCGGTCGTGTGTCCCTTGCTGGTCATTATAGCCCGGTATATTGCTGATATTACTCTTCCTTGCCCCCCTTCGTATGCCCATACTATCATCTTTATTATTCCATTCTGTTCCTCGTCTTTGGCCCCCCTTATTTCTTTGTTGTAGTAGTCTCTAACCTGTAGATATCTGAAGTGGTCCCTGTTTTCTAGTCCAAATTTCTCCTTTAATTTTTGTAGTGTCTGCATTTCTCCCTTCTCTATCATTTTGCATATTGCTGTTGCCCCCCCCCTCTCCCACCTTCTGAATCCATGGTCTAACCTCCCTGGTTTGAATCTCTTGTCATGTGCTACCCATCTCAGGACCCCTGACTGCTTCTCCAATTTGTGTGTTTTTACTACTCTGTTCCATATGGTCAAGGTGCATTTGGTGATTGGATCTAATAGTCCCTCTTTTTCTTTAAATAGTTCCCTATCCCCCACCAGAGCTTGTACCTTGTATCCCTCCCCTTCTTTTTCAATGTCTTTCCATCTTGCCTCATATCTGTCGTTACACCAGCACGTCACTGCTCTCAGTTGTGCTGCATAGTAATAATCTTGTAGGCTGGGTACTGCCATCCCTCCCTCTTCCTTTGGTAGTTGTAGTGTTTTATATCTGACCCGTGGTCTTCTCCCCGCCCATATGAACCTCGATATCAGTCTGTCCCACTCCCTGAATTGATTCTGTGGTATTTGTATGGGTAGTGACTGGAATAGGTACAGTAACCTTGATAGTATGTTCATTTTAATGACCTCTATTCTTGAATTGAAGTCCAAGGGCATTACTGTCCATCTCTCTAGGTCTCTCTTTATGTTCTGATTTATCTGTGTATAATTCGCCTCAAACAGTTTCTCCACCCCTCTCGTGATGTTCACCCCTAAGTATTTAATCTTGTCCATGTCCCATCTTATCCCGTACTGTTCTCTAATTTCCGTCGTTGGAGAATAGTTCCATGCTAAGGTCTGTGTCTTTGTCATGTTTAGTTTGTATCCTGAGTAGTGGCCATATTCCTTCAGTAGATCCATCAGTGCCGGGAAGCTCTTTTCTGGTTGCCTCATGTATACTATCACGTCGTCTGCAAATAGGCCTAGTTTATATTCCGTTCCCTTTATCCTTACTCCCTTGATGTCCTCGGTCTGTCTGATCAGTTGTGCCAGTGGTTCTATGAAAACGGCGAAGAGCGTCGGTGAGAGACAACATCCCTGTCTGGTAGCCCTCTCTAATCTGATTCTATCCGTCAAGCTGCCATTCACCTTAACCCTCGCTGTCGGTTCTTGATATAGTGCCTTGATCATCTTCATCGCCCTCTCGTTCAGTCCGAACCTCATCAATGTTTTATATAAAAATGTCCAGCTCACACTGTCGAACGCTTTTTCTGCATCTAGGCTAATCAGTACCGCGCTACCCCCTTGTTTTTGTATCTCCTCTACTATGTGTAATGTCTTTCTCACGTTGTCCTGTGTCTGTCTCCCTTTAATAAATCCAGTTTGATCTTCATCTATAATGTCTGGCATAAACGTCTCAAATCTTTTTGATATTATCGATGTATACATCTTGTAATCTACGTTGAGTATGGACACAGGTCTGAAACTACTACATAATTCCCTATCCTTCCCTTCCTTCGGTATCGTGGTGATTATGGCTTCCTTCCACGAGGGGGGCATTTTCCCCTCTTCCATCGTGTGTCTGAACGCCGCCCCTAACATGGGTGCTAATTCAGTTCTAAATGTCTTGTAGAATTCCGATGGGAATCCGTCGCTCCCCGGAGACTTGTTGTTTTTAGCTCTACTAATTGCATCTTCCAGTTCTTGTTCCGTAATTATTTTATTTAATTCTTCATTCTGTTCTTTCCCTATCGATGGTAACTCTAGCTTCTCCAGATATGTTTCTATTTCCTCTTCTCCCGCTGCTTTTGGCTGTGTGTATAATTTCTCATAGTATTCTCTAAATGTCCTCTCTATTTCAGCTGGGTCCCTCAATATTTCATTAGTCTTTGTATCCCTTATTGTGTGTATCGTGTTCAACTTCTGTTGCGTTCTAATTCTCCTAGCCAACAGTCTGGTCGCTTTTGGTCCCCCTTCATAGTACGTTTGTTTCATGAACCTCGCTTTCTTTTCTATTTCCGTCAATAATTCCCTATTTATCCTGGCCTTTACTTCTTTGATTTCTCCGAGCGTTTCCTGTTCTTTTGATATCTGGTGTCTCCCCTCTAGCTTCTTCAGCTTCCCTATCAGATTGTGATATGTCTCCGTTCTGGCCTTCTTCAGCATTGCTGTTTTTTCCATCAATTTCCCCCTTATCACTACCTTCAGTGTGTCCCATAGAATGTTCGGGTCTACCGCCCCGTTGTCATTTTCTTCCTTATATCTGGCTATCTCCTCCTTGATCTGACTCACCACCCCTTTGTTATTTAATATTCCTACATTTAGTCTCCAAATCGTGTTCCTCCGTCTCCCTTCTAGATCTACTGTCAGATATATGGCACTGTGATCCGATATGTCCGCTACTCCTATACTGCTCTCCCGTGCCCTGTAACTGTCCCCCGTCGTCATCAAAAAGTAGTCTATTCTCGCATATGTCACATGTGGGTGTGAGTAATGTGTGTATTCCCTGTCCATGGCGTGCATCTCCCTCCAAACGTCTGTAATTCCCATTTCCGTCATCTGAATAATCATATATCTACTGATGGGCGCCCGTCCTTTTCTAGTACTCGTGGTGTCTAGGTCGTGATTCAGTACTACGTTAAAATCTCCCGTACATATCAATATCCCTTCTAGTTCCAACACTATCATATCAAAAATGGTCTCATATAAATCCCTCTCACTCTCTGGGGGTGCATAAACATTTACTAACGTAACCATTTGGCCCTCCATTTTCCCCTTCACCAGAACAAACCTTCCCTCCTTGTCTCTTACTTCCTTGATCAATTCAAATTTGACTGTGTTTTTGATTAACGTGATTACTCCTCTCCTCGGGTTTTGTTCAAAGGAACTATAGTATGCATTTTCATATCCAAATCTCTTCAGTTTCTCATGACCCTGTGCTACCAAATGTGTCTCCTGCAGAAAAATCACTTCCATCTCACTTTTTTTACATTTCAACATCACTTTGCCCCTTTTTATCGCATTATTCATTCCATTAACGTCCAGTACAATCATGTCTTATGAAAAATGATGAATAATCCCTGTATGTAAGTAACCTGCTTATCCACCTTTTGGGCCCCGCGGCAATAAATCATCTGAATTTGAATTAAGAACTCTGTGGTCTTGACTGCACATTTATTCCTTGCTGGCTATATTGGAAGTCAGATGAGGAGACCATTCTATCACTTATGATCTTTCCCTCCTTCCAGATAACAACCTCATTGTACTGTGATTAATCTAATGTATTGATTTAAGATACGACACGTGCTACAGGCAGGCTAGGGACACGCTATTCTGGCCAAATATGAGAGGGGAAATCAAGGACCACGTGTCCAACTGCCCAGCCTGTAATGAATATGCACGAGCACAGAAAAGAGAGTCAATGATGTCTCACAATATTCCAGAGTTAGTGATGTTGTACTGACTGAATGTCATGTTAGTGTGGTCATGTCAGTGGTGTCAGTTTTTATGAATGAACGTTGTAAGGTCCGTTTTGTGTTTGTTTTATGTTAGGACTATACAGGTGGAAATTAGCCCTGTGCTATTACCGGCATATTTGCGTCCCTATCATGCTGTGATGTTATGCATACGCTCATGTAAATGATGTTCATTAATTTGCATTGTCCTTAATAAACAAATCTTAAATCTTAAAGCGGAATCAGCAGTGAAGATAGTGAAAGCCTTATGCAAGAGGGCCAAGCTAGATGGCACAGATGTATGGATGGCTATACTGCAGTGGCACAACACGCCCACTGAGGGGATGGGCAGCAGCCCGGCGCAACGCCTCATGTCACGCAGGCTGAAGTCTTCGCTTCCGGTAGCACCTAGTCTGCTGCAGCCCTGTGTGACTGTTGGTGTCACTGAGAGACTTAGACTGAAAAAAAGGTGTGGCTAAATTACACTATGACAGGGCAGCCAGGGACCTCCTTGACTTGAACATTGGGGACCAAGTCAGAATGCGTCCGTTACCTGACGATCGTACAGGGCAGTGGCGGCTCGGCTCTTGTCTGAAGAGGGTCGCACCACGATCATTCCTCGTTGATGTCGATGGGACTCTCTACAGGCGTAACAGAGTGGACCTCCGGACGGCAGAACGGGCAGCACAGAGGCGCCGTGGGGGAGTTTCAACTCCTCAGGATGAGACACTTGAGCAGAATCTGCCTGTGCAGAAGGCACTGAGGCTGGGGAGGAGAGACTGATAGACGGCGGAGGGCAGACAGGTGTGCCTCACAGGCCACAAACTCACCACTCACCTGCAGCACGGAGAGGCCCGCTGCGTAGCGGCCGTTGGTCACGACCACCTGAAAGACTCAATCTGTAGGGGCTTCACCGACCCGAGGCTAATGGCCTATGGACTTTTGGGACATACTGTTATGTAATATTTTTTTTTTTTAATACTTATGACTGTTCCTGTTGTGTCGTTATGTTGATGAAAGGAGAAGAAGAAGAAGAAGAAGAAGAAGAAGAAGAAGAAGAAGAAGAAGAAGAAGAAGAAGAAGAAGAAGAAGAAGAAGAAGAAGAAGAAGAAGAAGAAGAAGAAGAAGAAGAAGAAGAAGAAGAAGAAGAAGAAGAAGAAGAAGAAGAAGAAGAAGAAGAAGAGGAGAAGGAAAGAAAGGAAAGTTCATAAAAATTCATCAATGACAAAACTGAGGAAAACAAAAACAAACCACATGAACTTCGGAAATTACTCAATAATCAACTAGGCTGCAGTAAAAAACTTAAAAACCAGATTCTCAAACATAAACATAAAGACGGACAACACGCTCATCACAGACAAGCTGGATGTAGCCAATTACTTAAACATCTTCTTCACAAACATAGCCACAACACTGGTAAACAAACTACCCTCCCACTCAGGGCATTATGGGGTAGAACACATACATAGTAGAATACTACAAAAACCTAGGGGTCCGCAAAGAAATGGTAACAACCGATGAGGTACTCAAAAAACTGAGCGCCCTCCAACCTAACAAGGCCACTGGCCATGACAACATCCCCTCCAAATTCCTCAGAGGTGCAGCAGCCGCCATCACCCCAGTCATCACACACATAATAAACCTCTCCATAAAACAGGGACACGTCCCCAAGGACTTCAAAATTGCGAGAGTGACCCCTCTGCACAAAAAGGGCAGCAAATTAGACCCAGGCAACTACCACCCTGTTTCTATCCTTACCTCCATCTCGAAAGTCATGGAGAAAATAGTCTACGAACAGGTCGAAAAGTACCTGGCGGAAAAAAATCTAATCTACGAATTCCAATCTGGCCTCAGAACATCCCACTCCACTGACACATGCCTTCTCTATTTGAACGACCACATCAAACAAGAGGTGGACGCGGGCAAATACTGCGGCATGGTCATGCTGGACCTACAAAAGGCCTTCGACACTGTCAATCACTCCATTCTGATTGACAAGCTAAAAGCAATTGGTTTTGATAGTTTATCAGTGAGCTGGATGAAATCCTACCTGGAGGGGAGAGAACAGATGGTGGAGGTAAACGGTACTCTATCCCCCCCCCCCCCCTCACAGTGAGCTGTGGTGTTCCACAAGGAAGCATACTAGGACCGCTACTGTTCCTAATTTATGCAAATGACATGTCGTCAGCTTGTGACTGCAACTTGTTCCTGTTTGCGGATGACTCCGCCCTGCTGGTCTCTGACAAGAACAAGTTGCAGGTTGAAAAAACCCTCAGCTCGGAACTAGGCAAAATCTGCATATGGCTCGCTGATAACAAACTATCATTACACATGGGCAAAACAGAGTCCATTCTCTTCGGTTCAAATAACAAACTCAGCAAGACCGACGGCTTCTCAGTTACAATGGGTGACAATATTGTCACAAGGAAAGATGAAATTACCTACCTGGGGTCCATCCTAGAGGCAAATCTTTCCTGTGACAAAATGGCATCCAATGTAATAAAAAAAGTCAACCAACGAACTAGATTCTTGTACCGGATCTCCTCTCTGGTAAACAAGAATATCCTGAAGACTCTGGCAGGAGCACTCATTCAAGAGTACTACGACTATGCTTGCACCTCATGGTACCAAAGCACCTCAAAGGCGCTAAAAACAAGATTACAAACATCACAAAACAAACTGGTCAGACTACTACTTGACCTTACCCCTAGAACCCACCTCACCCCTGCACACTTTGACAACCTAGGATGGCTTAGAGTACAGAGTACAGCAACTTGCAATGGGCCTGGTCTACAAGATACACTATACGACTAAGGTACCCATGTACATGTCAAAATACTTCCCAAAGGTCAGTGAATACCACGACCACAACACCAGAGGAAGCTCAACAAATCATGTTAAACCCAGATTCGGCTCAAACAAGGGACTAAACACGTTTCGCAATTATGCCACATCAATGTGGAACGTCCTACCCAAAGCTGTAAAGGAATGTGAATCCCTACCCACATTCAAAACCGCTCTTAAAGAGCACCTACGGGAGGCTGCAATTCGAAACTGGCCACCGTAAATGTCCAAACCCCCCACCCCCTCCTAATAGACAGTCTCCTCCCCACTGCATGTATATACTCTCTCCCCGCCGTATGTATATTTCTCTCCCACCACCCACCCCCTCCAAATGTACAGTCTCCTCACCACCGTATGTATATTTCTCTCCCACCCACCCACCCCCTCCTAATGTACAGTCCCCTCCCCATCATATGTATATACTCTGTCAGGATCTATGGGTAACAGTACTGTATATTTGAATACCGTATATGTCACAAATGTATCAGTACTAAATACCTGTATGTCCCTATGCCATAAATGTCATGTATGTTGAGTATGTTATGTTAATATGAATTGAAAATGGGGGACCCTGATGTAAACAAGACAAACGTCTTTCTCTGGTCTGCATCCCCTTAACAATTGTGTGTATTGAGCCGTACTGTATTGTACCCATTCTGCAATCTGTTAAATAAAGTTTTCATTCATTCATTCACCACTGTGGTTGCTAAGGGGCTGCAGTGACCTCGTGCGTCTGCGCAGCAGTCCTGCAGCCCGAGGAAACACCTGGACACTTCCGTTAACCCTTTCACTGCCGCACTACCAAACGGTTAACCCTTTCACTGCGACAATACACAGAAGGTTACCCCTTTCACGGCTACACAACAGCAGGTTAACCAAAGGGTTAATCACAAAAACCATTTGGGTTTTGATGTATTGGAGCTCTTCCTGTTGACTATGTTACCGACAGTCAAATAAAAAATCTTTGTCTGAAAACTGAGACTTTGACGTTTAACATCAAACATTTGCCCATGTTATGTATTTCCACACAAACACCCCGTCATAGCTCGTTCTGTGCCATGGTCATGTGGTATTAATGATTACCACTCAGCAGCAGGGGCGGGGCTAGGGGGTGGCTACTTGGGCTCAATCCCTGAATGTTTTCTGAAAAGCCCAGAATCTATTAATTTTTTTTATTTTTTTTTGACTATTAATCATTGTTACATGAAAATATGTTTGCACCAGATTTAGCAGAAGCTCATTTCCATCTGTAGTCTATCCAGCTGCTAACTGTATTTGAGTGAGTTAAGTCTTGGTGTTATGGTAGACTCAGACCTAAGCTTTAAATCACAATAAACAAGTTGACAAAAACATAATTCTTCCACCTTAGAAACATAGCTAAAGTACGGCCATTTATAAATCAAAAGGACGCTGAAAACCAGATCCATGCCTTTATCTCAAGCCGACTCGACTACTGTAATGCACTCCTTACCGGCCTCCCGAAAAAATACGATGATAACTATTTTATTGCAATGCACTATTGCATTATTTTATTCTATTTTACTAACCATTTTATTGCACTGCACTATTTTACTTTGTATCAGTGATAATCAAACCATAAACAAAGACGCATATTAACACTTTCAGCGCCAGATGGCGCTGTTTATAGCTATGGATCTAATAATATAGTCGATTGTCATTGAGTTTCTTCCGGTCAAGATGCAAAAAACAGATAATTTTTCCATCCATACATTTCCGTTTTATACCGTCGTGAATATGAGTGTAGTTTCAGGGTGGTCTGGTGTCAGTTCCAAAATGACAGACACCAAGCCACATCGTTTCAAATGGAGTGCAATAGCGGCCGCAAGGTGTTAGGCGGTGGTATTGGACTTTTGAGATCTCAGACCCATCCCCAGTGATAACACAGGCTGCCGGCATGTCTTTATGAATGGAAATATCGAATAAAAGAAACAACGATGAAAACCCGACTACACTCTGGTTTTCAGGGGTCCTGGCGCTCAACGTTCGGCGAGTTAACCCTAGATCTTAGATCCTAATATGAAAAACTATGTGATTTAATGTTCTATGTCTTACCTTGACTTTGTCTATTTTACTGCTATCTATTTTATGCTTTATGTCTGCACTTTATGCATTGCTCTTGATCTGCCAATGTTGTGCTCATTTTATGCCTGTCTTTTTGTACTGCTGTGAAGCACTTTGAGCTGCAATTCTTGTATGAAAGGTGCTATACAAACACAGTGTATTATTATTATTATTATTATTATTATTATTATTATTATTATTATTATTATTATTATTATTATTATTATTATTATTATTATTATTATTATTATTATTATTATTATTATTATTATTATTATTATTATTATTATTATTATTTTTATAAATTATTATAGTTTGCTTCATTAATTAAAGGGTGTGAATTTAAGTGTTCTCTAGTGCCTTTTGTCCACTTTAAGGTGGTGGTATAAGTTAAAGGTTGTGGTGTCGAAGTAAAGAAAATCCTATCCTATCTGGGCTAAGCCCGGGATCTCCTACAATCCTAAATCCGCCCCTGCTCAGCAGTACTGTGTTTTTATTGGTCAGTACTCCTGCACCTAAAACCTTTATTTCAAATCTAGAGAGAAAGAGTCTTCAAATGTGTGATGTCACCTGAATGTCAGATCAAATAGTTTGTGTGCAGGTTTAAATTCCGATGCCGACCTGTTAGCAATACCAGAAAATAAACTTGACAGTCAACCATCTCCAATGTACAGTTCCCCCCCCCCCCCCCCCCCCCCCCACCTACCCAACCTCCTCCAATGTACAGGTTCTACGTCAAATGTATATACTCTCTCTGTTAGACTCTTTTTGTATCACAAACAGTACTGTATTTGCAAATCTGGTATGTCATAACTGTATAGATGTAGCAGACAGTACTGTCTATCTGTATGTCGTGGCTGTATTATGTTATGATGAATTGAAAATGGGGGACCCTGAGGTAAACAAGACGAAAGTCTTTCTCTGGTCTGCATCCCCTTAACAATTGTATGTACTGAGCTGTACTGTACTGTAACAAACTGTACCCATTCTGCAATCTGTTAATAAAGTTTTCAATCAATCAAACTCGTTCTGTGCCATGGTCACGTGGTAATGATTACCACTCAGCAGTACTGTGTTTTTATTGGTCAGTACTCCTGCACCTAAAATCTTTATTTCAAATCTAGAGAGAAAGAGTCTTCAAATGTGTGATGTCACCTGAATGTCAGATAAAATAGTTTGTGTGCAGGTTTAAATTCCGATGCCGACCTGTTAGCAATACCAGAAAATAAACTTGACAGCGGATGGGGGACCCTGATCTGATGTAAACAAGACGAAAGTCTTTCTCTGGTCTGCATCCCCTTAACAATTGTGTGTATTGAGCCGTACTGTATTGTACCCATTCTGCAATATGTTAATACAATTTTCAATCAATCAATCAATCAATCACAGCGGATCGACTCGCCCAGGTGAGCACTTTTTTTTTTGTACTCCCCCTAATCTGTTCGACAATGGTTTTTCCCAACCTCTTAAATGCTCAAGGAACGATGGCAACGGCTGGTAAGTGGCACACATGGATAGATCGGGACGAGGAGGTGGCTGGGAGGCAGAGCTGCAGGAACACTTCTCCCTGTTGTCCGCGACCTCTCCTCTGGAGGAGGGCGGACAGCGGGAGGACCACACGGGAGACGCGGACACAGGGCTGCTGGACATGAGCGACGAGGTTCTCGTCCTCATCTTGAAGCGACTGGACCCCACGTCTCTGCTGAGAGTCGGGGCGACCTGTCGCACCCTGTTCCGTGTCGGTTCCTGCAACTCCCTCTGGAGCAAACACTTCCAGGTGGGCCTCCCTTGTTTGTTTTGTCGAGTTGTTGTTGTTGTTGTTGTTGTTGTTGTTGTTGTTGCACGAGGGTTTCACACACAACCGGGGTGGTTTGAAAGCTCGGCGTTGCTAATACACATTTTAAATATTTTTTATAAACTGGTCAACACTGCTCAAAACGGAATCCCAAATCAGAAAACTAATAAGTGTGCTTTAATTTCAGTTATCAATAGAATAATGAGAAAATCGGAATTTAATTTGAGTAATTTACATCAGTAAAAGTGCCAAACTGTGCACTATTGTTGCCCCTGACCGTCAGTTGTTTGACCTGGACCTTTTTTATACAATTTTACAATCGCCGTTTTATTAACTAATTATGATCTGTTTATTTAATCATGTATTTAGCTCCAAGAAACACAACTGCGCTCTTGAACTTGTACCGTTGCCTAATTAACGGTTATTAATAGAACACCTGTGCAGCCGAGTGATGCATATAGTTAAAAGTCTCACTGAATATCAACACTCTAATATCAAAATGACTTGGTTGGAACTAACTAACTGTTGTATAATGTTTCATTACGCACAGCCGTTTACGTTCATTTTACGCACGAGATTATTCGGCATTTAGCAGTAGTTTATTCACTCATCTCACACAATACAATATACACCATCATTTAACAATATTTGATTATACAGTGACCGAAAAGGTACAGACTGAAGCATAATGCTTATATATGCCTGTCCAGGACAGGCTGTCCTATATTCTTAACAAAAATTAAGACTCCCAACAGTATTCTAGAAGAAAATATCAAACGGTATTCACCCTTGTAGTTTTCAAAATAGCTTTACAAACTATTTTCTTAAAAAACCAAAAGCGAATTACTCACTGTATATCAGCATTGTTCCACAAGTTAACCCCAATAATGGAAATACACCTCCTTTTAATCCCTTTCTTAGCTTTTTGAACAATTTACAAATATCTCTCAAATCACATTTTCTTTCTTTCATGTATTGGAAAAAAAACCTTTGCACCCCGTCTGGGAGTAACTTTACTGTAAAACGTATCATTTACGTCCCCTTATGTTTCCCCACCAGGTGTCGTTCGGGGTCCCGTTCGCCACTGCCACCTGCTCGCTCACGGCCAAGTACTCGTTCCAGCTGGTGGGCGCGTGGAGGACTCTGTTCGGGAGCCTGCACTTCAACCGGGCGCTGCAGGAGAAGCTCCTGGCCAGGGTCCCCTTCCCGCCGCGCCACTACTGGACTCAGTGGCTGGTTCTCGAGGAAACGGTACCGCTCCCAGCGGTCAGGCTGCCCGCCGTGGAAATCCAGGCGCTCTGGGGGGTGGAGGAGGAGGCACTACTGAAGGCCCAAGTTACTGGTGGTGAGTGGTGATCGCTGACTTTATCCTAGCTTGATGTTGTCGAATCTGTTATAGAAAAGTGCCAAGGCCCACGTGCCATCATTTAATATTGGCTTCAGGGATGGATTTGGCCCCAATACAGCCTAGGTCGCCATCGAACCCCTAACCTTGTCATTACAAGAGGGAGGAAATGGCAAGACTGTGTAAAGGGGCACTTCACCAAAAAAAACTATGCTGCTTTGTTATGCACATGCCATGTCTGGGGAAACTAAACATTTTCCTCCAGTGAGACTCTTGTCAAGTGAAGAAAAATAATCGACTGAAATGTCAAAGTACTCCTTTTTAAGCTTATTCAACACACTGCAAAGGGAACTAAAAAACAATGCTGGTTTATTTTGCACATAATCTCACACGCACCCAAAAGCTAAATTGAGAGTAAAGGAGTTTGAATATGGCCACCAGTCATGTCATCAGGGATATTGAATCCTTGTGTTAATTACGGCTCAATTAAATGATAAGGTAGCCGTCCCTATAAGATGAGGTATTGCCATTTTTCATGGCGCTGTAATTGATGCAACACAAGGATTCAATGTCCCCGATGGCATCACTGGTGGCCATTTCACTCCCAATAAACGTCAAAGCTAGCTGCAGGCGTTATGCTAGTATTGCCCCTTTGTGTCAACAAGGAATGCTAATGAAGCTAACATGCCTTTCTGGAAAAGGAAATATGTGTAAACCTTTTTCCTCCAGTGACACTCGTCAAGAAAAATGATCTAAATGTCAAAGTACTCATGTTTCTTCGGGAGTGGTAGAGGTCCACTCATGGGATCATGGTGTTGTGAATGCCACTGCTGAGCTGTAATTGTTTTTCATGACTACTCTACAGAAATACTGGTCATAAAGCTGTCTCGTGAATGTTCGGCGTAATGTGTCTTGTTTTTGACACTATAGACGAGGAGGGAGACCTGCTGAAGTTTGAGTGGAAGGAGCTGTATTCGTTGGCCTTGAAGCAACATGGGGGTGTCGGTCAGATGTTCCAGCATGTTCTCAACCAACAGAACAACAATGGTGGGTCTGGGCAGCACAGGCATTGAAGCGTTCATAGCTAAACACCAGGGGCCGGTTTGCACCAAATACCTTAATTATGACAGTTGAAGTTTAATTTCTCCTTAGGGTGTTTTGTGAAACTCATTATTTTAAGGAAACCTTAACCCTTTCACTACCACACTACCAAAATGGTTAACCCTTTTCACTACCACACTACAGACTGTTAACCGTCTGTGGTGAAAGGTTAACCTTCTGTAGTGTGGTAGTGAAAGGGTTAACTCGGATTATAAGATTTATTTGTATTAAAAAAAATAAGGCGTTTTGTGCAACCGACCCCAGTGGTTCTCAACGTTGGGTCTGGGAACCCTTCAGGGCCTCCCCGGATACAATAGCTGGTAGCCCAAGGAGAGAATATACTGTAAGTGTCCCGAATACAAGTTTCAATTAAGATACATTTTGTGTTGTAAATGCAGCGCCCCAAGCCCAAACGGTAGTTTCGGCTCATTGAGATGGCGGAGGGAGCCACGGACCGGTGCATTTCTCTAGTTATTTGGAAATGTCTAACTTGTAGAAGATGACAGAGAGGCAGCCTTTGGTCGAGAAGAAGGGTAATACAAATTCCGGTCTTCATATGATGATCTCTAATCGATGAGTAATCGTGGTTGTGATTTTTGCCCGAAGACGAGTCTTATAAAATGGTGGTCAATTTGGGCGTCTTCCGACATGAAATTTTCTTTTGAGAACCACAGCTATAGACTAAAAGTGGTAAGAATAATTCGGTAAATACTATGACCACTGATTTGGTGGACACTTATTATTCAAAGCGCCTTCCAATAAATGTGTACAAACATGTTTGCATGACTCCAGTAAGAACCATGGAGGTTTTAGTGCCACATTCTAACCATTGAGGTAGCATGGATTTACAATATACAGTCTGTGCACTGCCGGTCTGCTACTGAACTGTCTCCATGCTGCCAGTCTACTAGTGACGGCTGCTACTACTCTCTCCATGCTGCCCGTCTACTAGTGACGGCTGCTACTACTCTCTCCATGCTGCCAGTCTACTAGTGACGGCTGCTACTAAACGGCCTGCTTCTTGGCTCTTTCCAAAGGCGCACCTGCCTTCTGAGTGCTCGCTAATGGGTTCTCAAAGTGGGGTCCTTTCCCCTCCTGGGATCTACAGATGAATGGGACAGTTGGATGTTGGCCCAAGATGTCAAATTACACCTTCATGAGTCTATTGTCTTAATGGCTGCATTTAGCTTTTATTTTAAGAAATCACTTTGTAGTGTGAATATGAAAAACCTCTGTATGAGCTAACTACTGTTTTTTATTTTATTTTTATTGATCATTTTCTCCCATCCCAATGTTAGTCGTTATGCCAATTCCCAATCCCCTTCCTGGTCGCTGCGCACTTACCCCCCACAGTCGGTCTGGTAGAGTGGAGGCTATCACGTGCTTCCTCCGACACACGTCTAGCCAATCGACCGCTTCTTTTCACCTGGCAGCGCGGACTCTCACTGAGAGGGTGTAACGCGTGAAAGGATCACACTACCCCCCCCTTAGATCCCATCCGCGCTGAGCAGGCGCCCCGACCGAACTGTAGGAGTCGCTGTTTACAACGACCCGGACTCACCCCGCCAGTTTTCCCACCCTCTAATACAGCCAATTGTATTAGTGTGAACGGCCAGCCAAGCTGGTGACAACGCCGGAGCTGTGAGCTGGATTCGAACAGGCGAATCCGGTGTTGGTGACGAACGCAATCTCCGCTACGCCACCTGACCGCCCCAGCTAACTACTGTCTTAACTATGAAGAAGGCGACCATTTTGGTCTGACTCGGCAGCTGAATGCTCACTATCGTGGTGTTTTTGTCTTCACTCCAGCTTTCTCTTTGGCTCCTTTCCTTGCGTCTCGCTCACTCTTTCTCTCTTCTCTTCTCGCTCTTTCTTTTTTCTCTTCTCCACACTCTTGCTTGCTCTCACTCTCTCACACTTTCTTTATTTCTCTCTCACAGCCCTGAGGTATCGCAACGAGTTTGTCGGGGATACTTTTATTTATTATTTTTGGCCATTCCACAGAACACTACTGCACTCGGTTCTCCACAGAACACTACTGCACTCGGTTCTCCACAGAACACTACTGCACTCGGTTCTCCTCAGAACACTACTGCACTCGGGTCTCCACAGAACACTACTGCACTCGGTTCTGCACAGAACACTACTGCACTCGATTCTCCTCAGAACACTACTGCACTCGGTTCTCCTCAGAACACTACTGCACTCGGTTCCCCAACAGAATACTACTGCACTCGGTTCTCCACAGAATACTACTGCACTCGGTTCTCCAGAGTTCACTGTCCATTTGTCACTCGGGATGGTCATTATTAACCCCGCAATTATTTGATTTCATCTTGGAAACCCGGCCTCTCTGTCCTCTAACCCTGTAGGCCAGCTAGCCACTACACGCTGCCCTCACTGGGGCTTTGCCGTCAGCATTGCCCTTTGACCCCGCCACAACTATTTCAGCTTTAACCTATAAGCTTTAGCCCATCACTTTAGTTGTATTGGGATTGGTTTATTACAAACCCGATGGCTAGAACCTGAAGTGGTGGTTGGAGGCTAAAAGGTTATCCAATTTATTGCATCGCTGAGCTGTAAAAAAAAAATAAAATAAAAATTATAATAAATAAATGTTATCTTATACCTGGAGTGGGACACATGGAAGAGCCTTGGGTCTTCTCCCTCGGGATCGGGGCAAACTCGACGCTGCTTGGCTTCCAATGACCTGCAGTCTACATGCACACCCTCTTCTCACACACTCGGGGAAATGTCTAGAGCAGTTTTAATGTTGCTCTGCTTACCTTGGCCATTAGTTGTGTTGGTACTAGTCCATCCTTGTCCCCTAGCGGCCTGTCATTGATCTGTGGCTATCTGGAATTGGATGTGTGCATGTAGTTATATTTGAGGACAAAGTCTTTGATGACCAGCCTTTCTTGTAAAGACATTTTTGGTTGTGTGGGCATTTTTGGTGAGAGCTCACAACGGGGAAAATAAATGTTTTTGGATTAGAATTGATAGCTTTACATTAACGTTGGGCATGTAGTGGATATGGGTGAAGTTGTGGTGAACAGTTGGGTAATCATGGACAATGTCCTCACATTTATAGTAATAAAAGTGTGTTCCTGTTTTAGCTTTTTGAAAAAAGATACTGAAGAGAAATTGTTGTACCCAGAAAATACTTTGTATCTAACCTGCTGTCTCCACCTCTATCCCCCTCTCTTCCCTCTCCATATCCCCTCTTAATCTCCCTCTGCCCCCCCAGACCATTCAGAACTGGTAATCATGTACCACCAGTACATACAGTGTCGGTTCCAGTGGCTCTTTACCTATTGGCTGTTCAGACAGCCCGCCCCCTTCGACCGCCAACTGCACGCTATTTTCCTCCAGTGGCGGAGGCACAGCAAGCGGAAGGTGGCCAACTGGGGTGGCACGCTGTGTGATGTCAGGTACCTGGCCTCGCTCCACCCAATCACGGATGACTACTGGAGAGGAGACTTGGCGGGCGGAGATGAAGCTGTTGGTGAGTCTGGTCCCAATAAGATGGGGTCCATGGTGGTTCAGCTGTGAGGAGGACCCTCCCTATTGAAACCAATAAGATGGGGTCCATTCTCGAAGACAACTCTGATGTCACGAGACCGCCGCCATCTTGGTATAGGGGGGCCATACGGATTTCTAGTATCAAATGCATGTGTTGAGGTCCGTTTTTATTACACGTTTTATCACATTCTTCTTAATTTCATAAGATTTGTTTTGAAAATATTGAGGCCAACATGGCATTTCACTATTTCGAAAGCCTTTCTGGTGATTCTAAGCCGAGATATGATTCAAAAAAGCTCCCCCTGATTGACTTGACATAATGTCCATACAAAACACATACAGACATGGCCATCTCTCGAATACCCAAATTGAAGCTGCTATGTTAACGTTTTGTACTAATAACAAAACAAACACAGAAATCCAAATCGCAAGTTTTATACCATCACGGAGGAAAAAGTGGCTGGCGGCTAACGTTCGGCTAACTAGCTCAGGTGTTGTGGTCGTGGTAGCTACATGCTAAGCTAACGTTAATCACATCATATCGAACCGAGTTTATCTTATCTAATCTTACGTGGTGGTACCACGTGTGCCACTACCCGATCACGGTTTGATATGATGTGATTAACGTTAGCTTAGCATGTAGCTACCACGACCACAACAGCAGAGCGAGTTAGCCGAAAGTTAGCCACAGCCACTTTTTCCTCCGTGATGGTATAAAACTTGTGATTTGTATTTCTGTTTTTGTCATTGGTACAACGCGTAACACAGCAGCTCTTTGGCATTGTGAAGGACTGAAAAAAATTCCGCTTGATTGTCTTTAATTTGCCGCTTTAACCATCCGTTTCTGCACTAAATGAACGGTACACAATGTACCAGGCTGGGCAGTTTCCCCCACGCTGCAGTTGCATAGCAACAACAGGCAGGAAGTTGACTTTGAGAATGGTGGTTCAGCTGTGAGGAGGACCCTCCCTATTGAAACCAATAAGATGGGGTCCATGGTGGTTCAGCTGTGAGGAGGACCCTCCCTATTGAAACCAATAAGATGGGGTCCATGTAGCCCCTTTCGTGACTGCGGTTTGCAAGCCTGGGGCTTTTGTCACCGCAGTCACTTGTTTATGTGACGCGACCACTTTAGAAAATACCAACCAAGCGTGAATGTGTGGATGACGTTGTGTCAAAAATATATCCGATATGAATTTCAAAGATACCCAGCGTACAATATGGGTTTAACACAGCTTTACGGTGGGGTCTGGAAGCTCGGAGTTGCTAATAAACAGTTTAAAACATTGTTAGGAAAAAAAGTGGTACTCACAACGAACTCTGGCAAGATGGCTTCTTCTGCAACTTTTTTTGTCTCATGCCTGGTGCGTCCAGCAATCACTGCGCTCCCTATCCCCAAAAAAGTTGCAGAAGAAGAAGACGCCATCTTGCCAGAGATCATTGTGAGTATCACTTTTTTTTCCTAACAATGTTTTAAACTGTTTATTAGCAACTCCGAGCTTCCAGACCCCACCGTAAAAAGCTGTTAAACCCATATTGTACGCTGCGTATCTTTGAAATTCATCTGATATATTTTTGACACGTCATCCACACATTCACGCTTGGTTGGTATTTTCTAAAGTGGTCGCGTCACATAAACAAGTGACTGCGGTCACAAAAGCCCCAGGCTTGCAAACCGCAGTCACGAAAGGGGCTAGGGTCCATGGTGGTTCAGCTGTGATGAGGAGTTAAAAAATTTATCATCCTCTTTACAGGTTATGCAAAAAGCAGAACAAAAATAGTGCCTCTGCGTAGGGCTGGTGAGTTTCAATGAACATTTTGGCTTCCTATGATCATGAAACTATTATTGTGCTACTAATTTTGTGTTGTAAATGCAGCGCACCCTTCCTTCACAACAGTGCACTCCAGTTATTTATTTTGAAACGTCTTAACTTGTAACTTGTAGAAGATGATATAAAGGCAGCCTTTGGTCAAGAATATGAGTTTATCTTGCGTAATCGTGATTTCATTATCAATAAAAAATAATTGATTATGATTTGTGCCATAGCCCTGCCCCCGGGGCCATAGTGCAATGCATAAAAACGGTAATTAAACTATAAAAAGCACGGTACATTAAAACATAAACAAGCGCATAACGAGCATAATATATGAGCAGCAGACTTATGTAAAATCAGTTCTATATATGTTGAAATTGCAGGATCTTAATACATATTTGAAAAAGTATTTCTATCTGCAAGGCCTAGTTTGATCTGAATTTCGTCAGCCATGTGTGCCGCAGTTCTGGAGCATGGAGAGCAGCTCGGCTCATTTGCATTTAAAGCTACAGACATGGAAACGGCCCTTTGAGAACAGGACTGAAACGCAGTGGTATAGAGGCTGCTAGAATGAATCATCCGAGTGATCTCGGAGACCGATATTAGCTTGGTCTCTGAAAAGGAGTAAATTATGAGACTTTAATTCTCATTGTGAAGAGAAGGAACAAGTGGCGCCTTGTAGTTTTTCTGACGGACCCTGAAGGCTAATGCATCCCTTTCTAGATGCAGTGTCACACATGGGAAGTGCAATTACAAAAGCAACAAGCTGGCAATGTCCTTGTTGCCTGGAAACGCAAGGTTAAATAATAATTCATTTGCATATTATGGAGGAAACTGAACGGGCAATGCCCCTGGCTGCTCTCTCTCTGCTCCATCGGGCTGGACTCGTCTGTGTATGAGGCAAACTGGCTTGAAAGACTTCTTATTATAGTATTTGATTAAATCATCGCAGATGTTTTGGTAGCCTTATCGGGTGATTTGTAATCAAGTAACGGATGACCGTCATTAAATTACAATTGTGGCCAATGAGCTGTGAGCGGCATGGGAGCCATGATGGTATGAAATGCATCACGCATGAGGAGACTATGAATAGCTGCAGAGAGGGAGAAGGGGGACATCAACACGGGCCATTAGCCAGATGCTGGTAGGGTTGGTTTACACCGGTGTGTAGGTTTGTCTACAGTGTTTTTCAAAAGTGTGGATCAGGACCCACATGTGAAGATGAGGCCCAAATTAGACTCTGGAAGTATGATTTGAAAAGAAAGCTTGCACAAGTCCATTGAAGAATAGACTTAAGACACTGTCTTGCAGTTTAAACGGGATGCAGTACATGCGTCCTATCGGAAGTCTAACAGCGGTCGTCTACAGCAGGGGTTCCCAAACGTTTCAGGCCAGGGCCCAGAAAATAAGGCGTCAGAGAGCCACGGCCCAATGCACATCGTCAGGCTTTTTTTTTTCTTTTTTTTTGCCAGGCGACCGATTTTTTTAAGCCAAATATCACTTCAATCCTATTAAGTTAGTTCAAGTTAGTTATTCGTTTATATGTGCTATTTATGAGAGGGCTAACTTGTTGCAAAATAATAATCATAGCCTCATTAAAATACTATTGTTGCTTCGGTTGTTTTCAGCGTTTTATGTGCATAATCTGTTTAGTTTGAAATGTTCGTTGAAATAAGTAGATTTTTTGTTTATTAAGTTAATATAAAACCATATAGTCACATTTTAGAATACAATAGAATAGAATTTTAGAATACAACTAGAAACACTGTCCTGGCCTGCTTCTAAGTTCAGTGGCCTGACAATTTTTATTTTATTTTTTAACTCATCTCGCGGCCCACCCGTGGCTGCTCGCGGCCCACCTTTGGGTCGCGACCCCGACTTTGGGAACCACTGGTCTACAGTACCAGACAGACACCTTGACTTAGGGCTGCTCAATTATGGCATCACTATTTTAATTGACATCACCATTATTAAACACAATTACTCATTGATTTGAGAACATCATATGACGACTGAATTTGTTTAATCCATCTTCTCGACCAAAGGCAGAAGGATGCCTTTCTGTCATCTTCTACAAGTTGCCAAAGACATTATAACTGGAGAAACGCCTCATGGCTCCCTTTTCCCTCAACACAAGCTGAAACTACTGCTTGAAGGAAGGGTGTGCCTCATTTACAATGCAAGATGCAACACAATAATAATGATGTTTTTGTGATCATGTCGAGATGGATTGTAATTGAAACTATCAACATGCTGCATTGCATGTTGGGTCCATGTTTCCATTGTTTCCCACATTTATTTGTGTACTATGCCACTGTATGGTATAGTGCCCTTCCACCACCAAGAACCTGTGAAAAACGCTGTTTCAGCTTCTAATGCACCCTCCCTGTGGTGAGGCCTCAAACCTCAACACCACACCAGGATGTAAATATTTCAGTTTTTTTTTAATCTGCTCAGCATCTTATCCCATGTGATAAACCCCATCTGACAGGAGCAGGGTATAATTAGTTAGTTATTTTCAAATGCAGCTTGACTCGGGTCTGTAACCTACCGGTATCGGGGAGAAAATTATTTAGATCATTTTGCATATAAATACAATAGAGGCTGCCAACTGACTTGTCGCACGATATAAATACAACATGGAGGCTACCAACAGACTTCAGAAGTCTGTTGGTAGAAGGCACAATATAGGGGCTACCAACAGACTTCTAATCGATGGACCCAGCAGGAAGGCTGAGAGCTGCTGATGCTCGTCCTAGCTTCTGCCCTTCTCCTAGATTCTCACTCACTCATCTTTCCTGACTCTTCCAATTCTGCTGTTTCTGCTTCTTTCTCCTGCCTTTCCCTCCTCTACTCTCTCCCTCCCCTCCCCACTTTCCCTCCGCTCTTCTACTACTCTCCCCCTCTCTCCAGGCATCCAGGTGGTGGATAACTACTTCTCCATGTGCAAGTCCCTGGTGGCGTGGATCCTGGGGCGTGACTGGGGTCGTCTAAAAAGAAGGAAGGTAAGCCATCATCTTTTCGACTTCCGAAGGAAGCGTTCATTCACACGACTCTAAACCACGGTGCAAGCAGGGACACCAGAAAGGACCTACGGGAAATCCTGTTTCAAATTGAAACCCCCTCAGGGTCCAGGGCTGCCGAGAAGTCTGCCTTGCGAGAGCTGCGTGAGTTTTTGGGTCTATTCCAAAGTTGTATAGATGTGTGCTCGACTCAAACTGTGATCCGTCATACAATAGGTGGGCATGCTTGTCTTCAGAGTCCTTCATACAGACACTACTAAGTAGGCATGTTTGTCTGCAGAGTCCTTCATACAGACTACAATACTAACATTAGGTGGCAATGCTTGACTGCAGAGTAGTTTAGGGCAGCAAGGTGGCCTGGTAGTTGGACAAGCTTTAACTGGAGACTCACGGGTTCGGTGCCTGTGGTGGTCCATGTGCCCATCCTTGTCGAGTGTTTTTGAGCAAGACGCCTCCTGGTAGAAATGTAAAGTAAAAGATGACATTCGGGTACCCACTGACTCAAATATAATGCTGTAAGGCTCTAAGGCATTCTGTATTGCTTTCAAATATTTATTCTCCTGTATTGTGTATATATTTATGGGTAAGGAGGATGTATCAATGTTTTGACCCCTTATTTTTTTTTATACCTCTTTTGGGGAGGGGGTTGTCTTTCATATTGGCTGTTTTGAGGGACAAATGTAACTCTTTTGAATGTTGAGGGCGACCGGTCCCCTGCAACCCCCCCTAACCCCCCCCCCTTTATACAATGATGGAGGATGTACTGGAGGACAGAAACTCCCCCGATTACACCGGCATAATAAGCAATGACACGGCTAGGGCTGACCTTAAAAGCTTTTTTTGGCAATCGAAGCTTCGGGGGCCGAGCTTCGATTTTAATTTTCGAAGCTTACATTTTTTTTTTTTTATCTTTATGTTGTGGGACTTGTACAGCACTTTGGTAAACTTTGTTATTTTTAAATGTGCTCTATAAATAAAGTGGATTGGATTAGTGAATTAAGTAGCCCCTTTCGTGACTGTGACGCAGCCAACAAGGTTTCACTCGGCTGTGATTTAATTCAAGGTGGATCACTGTTGTCGTTTGAACAACTTCAGATTTCATGGGAACTACAAAGTCCCCAAATCAAGAATGTTTAAGATGAATGAAGTAAGATTTTGATTATTTGAAATATGGCCTGTGTAGACTAAACTATGCACAGAATTATGTCAGTCTACAAGGTCCGGATTCTACATGGTCCGGCAATGTAGACCTTGTAGACTCCACTACAGACCAATTATCAGTGAATGTTCATGCATCTTTAAGAAGGGCTACTTCCACAAAAAACAAAGAACTCACAAACATCTCGGTAGCACCTTATCTAAATGTTCTATTTCATATATGGAGATTCATATTTATTCATGTATTGCATGCATTTCTACATTTTATTTCCCATTTTGTTTATTCATCCCAGTATCTTTCTTTCTTATGTGTGGAATTCTACAAGGCATGTAGGTGTATATGTTTGAGGATGATATCCTTCAAACGGGCAATAGTGATGATATAATTTGGGCAGTGCTGAGCTGGGTTACTTTCCTCCAGTGTATTTGTCCCCCGGCCCCACCCAATGGCCCCATGCGCACACACATACACAAAAAGCGAACTTCGATTTTTTTAATGTTCGAAGCTTGTGCCATCGAACGAAGCTTCGAAGTATTTAAGACAGCCCTAGACACGGCAGATGAGAGACTAGAGTGTCCGGTTAGCATCCTAGACGCCTTTCAAACTTTACACCATAAACGCATGTTTTATTCCCTGTTGCAGTGTTCGCTAATATCAATAGCTGGCAGAAAATACACTTTGACCTGAGCCCCCCCCCCCCAACAACTAACAAGTATTTTGTCTATCCAATATTTATATTTTCCTAGATAATATAGCTGCACACTTCAATCCAATGTAGGTACGGTAGGGCGTCATAAATGCATTCTGTTTATTTGCCACCCAAAAGGGATTTTGGCTTGGGTAGGCACATGATGGGATGACCATACATCCACACAAACACGGCTGATTCAGTGTTTTCCTGCTCCCTTTCAACCCTTGTGTGTAGTGTAACCTCCCCTCTCTGACTTAACGGAGGATGGTGACTGATGCATTTCCCTTAATGGTCAATTGGTTTTGTTTTTAACAAAGGATTGGAATTTGATTTGGCTTAACCCTTTCACTGCCACACAACAGTAGGTTAATGGTAAAGGGTTAACCTTCTGTAGTGTGGCAGTGAAAGGGTTAATGTATAGCCAATACGGATCAAATGTTTTTTTTTAAAACCCTGATGCCGATCTTTGAAATTGGATCGGGACACCCCTACTGAAAGGGTCTATAGCCGATGAGACTGCAGTGGCTCTCTGGAGAACAATGAGCCCTTTCCACCTAACCCTTAGGGGTCACGCTGGAGCTTTGAACCCGTCGGCGGACAACAAAATAATTAGAATCCCTCTTAAATGCTCAAAGGACATATTTTCAGAAATCGATAAAAATAGAAAAATTGCCATTTCTAGTGCTTTGACATGTAAGGTGTGGGATATTTGTAGATATCCTGATGAAGAATGTCTCAGTCAACCGAGGCTTGGATAATAACAAGGTTTATTAACCAAACAGATAGAATTACATGGAGAGAATGGCTGAGGCTCTCGCCCCAGGTGATCAGCTGAAATTACCCAGGTAAGAAGCCTTGATTGTGGTCGGGAGGAGCCCTTTATAGTTCAACAAAGGGGGTGTGTGGTCCCATTTGATAGGTCAGATGGGGGGGAGGGGGTACAGGTTTGGGGACACAGGGGAGGGGGGTGATTCCACAGAGAGGGGGGGGGCACAGGTAAGGGGAACATATTTACATGAGGACATATTATACCACAATACTCACTTTTCTTTCTTATAATGTGGGTGAGATTAATGTATAATATACCAGGATTGTTTGGAACAGGTAAAAGTGGGGACCGATGTAATCCATCGGTTATCAGATAATGAAAAAATAGAAAATAATTAAAATAATGAAAATGTTGGCCAATGTGTTCTGTTGGTTGGCCTAATAATTTAAACTAGTATTATTTATATACATGATTCATGACATGATCGACTGGACTGCGGTCTGTGTTATTTTGATATCAGAGATGTGGGAATAGATGTCACCATTTTCTTTTATTAATCGCTCAAAATACCTATATCAATGAGTGGTCCTCATCTCTGATATCAAACAACAATTAACATAATCATTAGAAGCTATCGCTGTGCAAATATCTTGGCATACCTTCAGTCGTTCATGTCGTGACTCTGGGGAGCTAATGTGATCGTTGTGCATACAGGCATCGTAATAAACCAATTAAATACATGCACTGTCTGTGTGGTCAGAGTGCACAGGGTGAAAAAACAAATTTGTGTTCATAATTATTAGGAATCGGATTTACACATAAGGCTAATGTGTACAAAAACATTTTAACAACCGTTAACCTGGTGGTTCATAAAACTAACATGATTGATTATGGGAAACTGTTCACAAATATATATATATATTTTTGCACATTTTGTGATGATTCTTGATGAAATTACTTAGGATCCAGTTGTATTTAATCTGAGTTTGAGTGTCACTTTCATCTGTGATTGCCTCAGCTTTGTTAGTCTTTACTTAGAATCAGGCAATTTTCTCCATTTCTTCTCTATAAATGAGGAGATAAAACGTCTTATGCATCGCTTCTGTATGTAATTCTAGTGCATATACTATCAATGGTTCACCATACAGGTGCAAAACAACGTTACATGTCCTCTTCTATGAGAGAATAAAACAACTGATTCTTTCTTGTCTGACAATACAATTTTGTAACCTAAGTAATTCTGATGTAATGTGATCATGTGGTCACTTCTTCCTTCAGCAATACATTTTAGCTCATTATTACTAACCATTGTTAATGCTTTCTCATTGATTTATTTTCATCACATCCCTAGTTCATCGTTTTGCAGATACATACAATTGTGTGAAAAGTTTCCTGCTTGTGAAGGTATTAATCTGAATGATGTTGCGTCGTTGTTGACAAGGTGTTCTCTGTCGGTCGTGTGGCAGGGCCAAACAGTAACACATAAAAATTAAATACATACAATAGACATTACCTTAGTGGCTAATGTGTCAAAATAAAATTGAAAACTGTTAACCTAGTGGTTAATATAAAAGGTGATTATGATAATCGTTATGCATTGTTCTGTGGTGCATACTATCAATGGTCAAAACAAACTTGGTGTCTTGGAACAATCCAACTGGTTCTGCCCTGTTAACAATATAATTTTCAATGTGACTCTGTGATCATTCCTTATTGTTATTATAAATTGGTTATTGCAATCTTATTGGTTGTATTTCATCATATTCTTAGTTCATCATTTTCTTGATACATATGAACTTTGTGAAACATCTCTTGTTTGTGAATCTGACAGTTGCTGCGTCGCTGTTGACCATCTGTTCTCTGCCAGGGATGTGTCCTTCTGTGGTGACCTGCTGTGTGTTGAACGTATCGTACATTCAGTTGATGTTTCTGTGAGCCTGTCGTGTGGCAGTAAGACGGTAGTAAAAAGTAAATAAATACATAACAATTTTGGACAATGTGTATTCAGAAGTCTCTTGGTCCACAGGTCTCATTTGCTATGTCTCTTCTTGACGATGCAGTCGGGAATATTCACTGGTCGCCGTCTATTCCCTGTCAAGGGTCACTTGTCTGCGCTGCTCTCCATCACCACCACATGTCTGCCACTGTGCTCACGCTTGGCCCCCATCAGGCCCAGAGACATGGTGCTCAGGGCGTTTTTGAATGTGTTGTGCTGGTTTCGCTGTCCTCTCCTCGTCATTGCGGTACCACTTGATGGAGGGCGAGGGCCCGCCGGTGTAGTGGCTAGTCAGTAGGACGCTCTTTCTCACACGGATGACAATCTTGTCATGGGAATCCACCTTGATGGTCGGGGCTTTGGTTCCCATCTGCAGGTGATGGGTTTGGTCTGCAGTGCCGGGGTGGAGGCCGTCAAAGGTTGATCTCCTCTTCGTCAGTGTCTCCTTGGTCAGTCTCCTTCGTGGTCCTCTGCTCCACTTTCTTGGGGATGTCTGTGGGCTGGGTTGGATGGTTCTCCCACGGTTGTTGTCGTCACCTCTGGTTGTAGTATGCTGTCGTGGGTCGCTCGGGTCACTGGGTTGTGTTCCTCTCTGTCTGGTCCTGCCGTCGTTCGTGGTTCAGGTCACGCGTCGTCTCACTCGTCCTGTCCTCTCACCAATTCGTGATCTGAGGGTGATAAACACTGCCTTAGAAAACTCCTCACATAAATGATTCAACGCCTTTCTGCTAAAGTGGAAAATCATTTTGGGATTAATTCAATTCATTGTAAATAAAATCACTTAATTGACAATAGGAAATGCAAGCCAATTGCATTAGCAGTGATTCCTTACGTCAAGAAGGTCACATTCACTACAATTTTATCAGATTTTGTATCTAACTAGATCTTACAGCATTAGGCTTTAAATAAAATTTGTAAATGAATGGCCAAAGTTTTGAATCAGATAAAATAGCTCCTTGTCTTCATATTCTGATGGTCTTAAATTGAAGTTGATCTTACCTCAGGATGCGTACGATGGTGTGCTTCTTCAAGATACTTACCTCGCCATGACTTCTCGGTTGTTCTTCACATCTCAGTGTGGCTCATAGCATAGCATGGGGAAAAAACATAAAATCTAGGTAGCCAGTTAATTTTGCATGAAAAACAATCATTCGTTTTGTCATCTAACCCTAACTAACCTTACTGTCATGCATTTGTCCTAATAAACTAATCTACACTGTAGCACTCAACACTTTGATGACCATTGTTACTCAGCTGATAGAGGTGTGCCCTGCCTGATGTCCTGTCGTACAGAACCTGTGAGTCGCTTTGGATAAAAATGTCAACTAAATGATCAATGTTGTTGATATCTTGTACATTTAGATAATTGTGCTGCAATTTTGGTGGTTGATAATTTTGCAGTCGTGGAAAGTACTTGAAATTTGCAAGGAGTTAGTGGTTAAGCAGAGAATAGAAGGAGGGGGATAGTATGTTAAATTGTTTTCATCATTGATCTTTCATCTCAGGCACTTCTACTTTGTTTGGTTTTATTCAGAATTCATATCTCTAATTTGTGTGCCTCTTGAAAAGAGATGATGAAAACAACTGGTTAGTTATTGTTAGTATGGGAATTAGGTAGACTTTCATGACTGCAACATCATCATTTGTGTCTGATTTCATGTTTAACTAAGTGGTTCTCTGTTGGTCCACCAAGTCTGTGGTCAGAGTGTAGGCATACCCTGTGGGTTTCAAGTGCCCATCCAATGGTGTCTGCTATCGTCGTCTCTAGGTGTGGTCAGAGTCCTCTCTAGGCATTTGCATTGTTTTGTCTCCCAAGTGCCCACTCTGAAGAAATTTACATGTGGGTATTTGGATGCAGATTTGTTCCAAATGGTCAATCGATTGTCTCTCAGCTCTGCACT
The DNA here is from genome assembly GCF_963971535.1 of Notolepis coatsorum. Taxonomy (NCBI): domain Eukaryota; kingdom Metazoa; phylum Chordata; class Actinopteri; order Aulopiformes; family Paralepididae; genus Notolepis; species Notolepis coatsorum. The sequence continues at coordinate 86,850,565 of NC_140169.1, forward strand.
GTCTCTCGGTTGACATGCAAATTGTTGGAGCTTCAGTCTTTTGTGATACGCATTGGGTGTAGTCATGCACTGTTTTGCATCTCGCCTCAGAGCCAGATCTGTAAATACAAACACATGTTAATTTTTCCACTCTTTTCTAAGACCATCTGAGTGGGTTCTCCTTGATTCTCTGTGAGCTTAACAAAACATCAGCTATTTCTCATCCATCCCGTCCTAGGATGTAATGATAGTGTTATCATTTATCAATCATATCGCATATGTACACAAGCATCATATGAATGTGGAACCACACATTTTGAAATATGTTTAAAAATGTCTTACAATGGAAAGGGCTAGTTATCTTTCATTGGTTCTTTAGATAAACACATTAACTCAAGTGAATATAACCTAAACATCTTACTTTTAAACATAATCTATGTTGTTTGTGTTCCAAGTTTTCTATGTGGACTACAATTCCTGTACTGCCATATACTGGGAACCGGAAGTGTTTGTTTAGCTCCCATGGTCAGTATGACCGGTACGCCCATAGATGTATTATAATTCTGAAACAGACATTGTAATTCGCTTTATGTGACTTATAATGTGTAAATTAAAGCAACATAAACACTCAAGTGATCTGAGATAGTTGTAATTTACTGTAACTGAGATGATAGTTGTGTACCACAAACGGTACTGAATTTGCAATTCTGGTATGTCATAAATGTACAGATGTAGCAGTACTGACTATCTGTATGTATGTCATATGTCCTGATAAATAGAAAATGGGGGACCCTGATGTAAACAAGACAAGAGTCTTTCTCTGGTCTGCATCCCCTTAACAATTGTGTGTATTGAGCTGTACTGTATTGTACCCATTCTGCAATCTGTTAATAAAGTTTTCAATCAATCAAAGCATCTATATTTATGATTTTCATACTCACCGGGGAAAGCTGCAATGTTCGGTTCGTTTCTCCGGTGGTCTGGGATGGTGCAACCTGCATCTCGCCACTGCAACTCAACATTTTCCAATGGCAGCGCGCACATATATATACAAATAAAACATATACTACACGTGGATTTCACGCACCCTTGGCCTTGGGTACATTACACTTTACGTTCGCTTATGGATAGTTTAATATAAAATAATAACTTCACGGCGCGCATAGCGTCACGTCATTGCTCCATGCGACGTTCGTGTGTTCTCATTCGCCTCGGAAATAACGCTTTGCAATTCATACAGTATTTTTCCACGAGCTCTCAATAGCCTGGAATTCCTATACCAGCGTTTTGTTACCGAATGAACGCGCCTGTGCATATGTGAAACGTAAACAAACTGAAACGATAAAACTATACTTCCCCAAATGGCCGTTCCCGTGGGCCGGTGTTCTGCGGAATCCGGAAATTACTATCCTAGTTTGTTCCCGTGAACTGCACTTCAATGTTATTCTTTGTATGACGGTAACTCGTATCTCAATGCTCGTCGCGCTATCCGCAGCCGGTTCTTGACTCAATAAAGCAACGCGACGGGTCCTATAATACTTGTGCACATACAAACGAGACTTAAACAGACAAACAAACATTAATACTAGGGATGTCCGATATTATCGGCCGACCGATATTATCGGCCGATATCGGCAGTAAAATGTGATATCGGAAAATATCGGTATCGGTAAAAAAAAAAAAAAAAACAATAACAATTTTTTTTTTTTTTTTTTTAACATTTATTTAACCTTTATTTACCCAGGCAAGCAAGTAAGAACCAATTCTTATTTTATTTATTGTCAAAAGTATGCATGTTGGTTTAAAATGTTCATTTTTACTTTTTTAATGATCATATTTTGCACAGATAATGCTTACATTTAGAAAGCCTTTTGAATGCATCCAGTGAAATTATTAGTTACCTGAAATTATTCCGTTTTTTGGGGGGGAAACCCTGCATATATCGGTATCGGTTGATATCGGTATCGGAAATTGGAGTTGGACAATATCGGAATATCGGTATCGGTAAAAAAGCCAATATCGAGCATCCCTAATTAATACATATAAGTTAACGTGTGTATATATCTGACTGTATTGGATCGCTGTACGTTTAGTCGGCCAACATCTGTTGCGACAAGGCATTCATACCCTTGATATATAACTACACATCGTTATTAAAATCATAACGACCGAACCTGACTTCGAAATTTACCAGCGATATATTAGATTATATATACCTTTTAATCACACTCTCGGCCTCTTAACCCGCGACTAACGTCCTGTTTAATGTACTTTCCGCGACTGATGTCCCGTTTAATGTACGTTTACGTACTCCCGGGACATCGCGTAATCATGTACTAACTAGGACATCGCGTGATCATCTTCCCGCTATCTGTATTGATCAATTGGTTAATTTAATCCAAAATACATCGTTTTCAGGAATGGAAGAGATTGTGAGCTTAGTTTGAGGTTGAAACAATGAATATTATGACGTTACTCTGGTAATTTCTAATTATGATTCCATCAGCTTCTCGGTCCTAACTTCCCGCCTCTTTGCAAAGGAATCACAGAACGTTTTTAACAGAGTAGCGTTTTCCAAGGATATCACATCATAATAAGCTCACGTATCTTCTTATTTTGTTGCCTATATTTTTAGTCTGCATCAGCTAGACTAGGGGTAGCAATCCAACAACCTGTACTGTGTGCCTTAGCTTTTGGTCGGCTCCGACTCGACCAGGAATAGCACTTCAACCTTTGTGCCTAAACTTTTTGGGACTAGCACATATAACCCATCCTTTCAGAACCTCCTGATAAGGACCCAGGTGCACGCGCGCCCTGGTAACGATTCTCAATACAGATCAGATATATTAATGCACATTATTCTTACTCAGCCATGATCTCAATATTTGACAACATTCTGTAATATTCACCTGGCACAGAGAAAAGCGGGAAAGTTTTAATTCCTTTCCATACATTTTTGGTCGACCAGTCTATATACTCACTTTTCTCTGTATAGATTAAACGATACAGCATGCCGGGAGGACGCAAAAAGTCCGTCACAAGTTCGTAGACGCCAATTGTGGGATATTTGTAGATATCCTGATGAAGAATGTCTCAGTCAACCGAGGCTTGGATAATAACAAGGTTTATTAACCAAACGGATAGAATTACATAGAGAGAATGGCTGAGGCTCTCGCCCCAGGTGATCAGCTGAAATTACCCAGGTAAGAAGCCTCGATTGTGGTCGGGAGGAGCCCTTTATAGTTCAACAAAGGGGGTGTGTGGTCCCATTTGATAGGTCAGATGGGGGGGAGGGGGTACAGGTTTGGGGACACAGGGGAGGGGGGTGATTCCACAGAGAGGGGGGGGGCACAGGTAAGGGGAACATATTTACATGAGGACATATTATACCACAAAGGTATACGTCCCCCAACTTGCTAAACCTAATACGACTTGTAAATACGTTTAATTCTTGCTAGATGGTATGATTGTAATAATCTCCATTTGCGATAAGAACTACATCGCGTCACAAAACGCACATACATGGACGCGCGCACACACAAACAGCGCATAGGTGTTAATCACTGAGTGATCTAATATGCATATTCTTCAGCGCGATAGGGGGGGGTTGTGTTTCTCACTGTCTGTCGTTGATAATATAATCTGAAGAGGTCCTGCATTATTCTCGAGAATACACGGGACCCGACGGAACGTTAATTTATGTATTAAAAGTAGTCTAACATAGTCTTCATCCTCGCCCGTGTATATACCCACGTCGCGCTAAAACGACATAACTACTGTATGGCAGAGACTGAGTGCGTGTGTGTATGAGTTATCTCGCAGTTCATTCAAGCGTGCATCACGGTGATGACAGCTCTCTAGAGTAGAAAGGTGCGCTCACAGGGGCGTAGCTGGAAATTCTGGGCCCCATGAAAGAATCAATTTGTGGGCCCCATCTATTAAAAAATGTGGGGCCCCCAATCTATAAAAAAATTTGGGGCATTTGCTGGGCCCTTGGAATCATCCTAACCCCCCCCCCCCCAGCTACTCCCCTGAACACACACACACACACTCTCTCTCTCTCTCTCTATCAAATCAAAAGAAATCAGTACATTACAAAAGGAATTTCTTGTACAGTCTTGTACAGTGGGTGACAATATTGTCACAAGGAAAGATGAAATTACATACCTAGGTTTCATGTCTATCTATATCTCCCTCTCTCTCCCTCCATCTCTCCTCTGTATCTCCCTCTTTCTTTCTCTTCTTCTATATCCCCCTCTCTCCCCCTCTCTCCCTCTATCTTTTCTTTCTTTCTTTCTTTCTCTTTCTATTATATTACTATTATATATCTATCTAAACCTCTGTCTATCTATGTGTGTATGCATGGCATCAAAGTGTGTGTTGCTGTAGGCCTGCCTGTATTGATCAGTCACACTATACCCCATTCAGCCGTAATTGTTCCCTGCTGGGCCTTTGTTTCATGGTGTGAATTAGTCATTGACATTGACATCACATTGCATTCTGGGAAGGAGTGTAGTTCCCTTATCATTAGCTGAATTCACTGAATTCTCTTCAGAGGCTCCTGCTGCAAATTGGTAATGACTGTACCAGAATGTTTGATAGGACATTGATTGAAAACTATCGTCTCAAATTTGACAATTTATGGCTTATTTTGAAGGTATGAATCTGTAATTTTACATTATGTAACAAAAAAAAGAGAATATTCTGAGAAGGTGGAGCTAGAAACTCTAGACCTCAGGGGGTTAATGGATGCCAAATGGCTGTTCTGTGTGCCGTTTAGTATGCTGAGCCTGCGTCTCGCATGCATGTTCACATCATTAGCTTCATATGAGAAGATTGTTTCACAGGTCACTTGCTTCAACGGGACATGGCGCGATGCTTCCAATTTCTCACGCATGCGCCATGTTTCCAGATGTAATGGCCAGTTAAAAAATGGATTATAGGCGTTTGAATTCATGTCCCACTCTATTACACATACAAATTGCATACCACCTTATTACCTAATCACCTGTCGGGCTTTGATCCCTGTTAAGGATGTGCCCTAGAACCATGTCTTCAAGCCGTGTCCATCCATGCCCTTTGATATTGGTAGACGATGTGTTTGCTTTTGATGTAACTATAGAAGGCTGGGAAGATGAGGGCTGTATAAACTGCTCATTGTTGCAATAAGATACGTTTTCTTAATAATTGCGTCTGTTTAGTTGAAGTGTGCTTTGACGGAACGAGACCCATTGTGTTCCAGGGCTACTACACTAGAACTGCTACAGAGGCCCCACAATACCTATTGTGATATATTTTTTTTCAACTGCAAGTTATGTTAGCCCCGCCCCATATCTTGAGAACCATTTGTCGTACAAACTTGTGGGTTGGACTCGGCGGGGAGATCTGCTTTAATGTTTGCCCCTATTTATAATATTTTAAATGTATTCTGTGTGCCATTTTTGGGTGCACCAGCCAAATTGCCATTTTTTAAGATGGCAGATTTGAATGGCAATGCTCAGTTGAATTTCTATAATGCAGTCTTCCATGCTCTTGTTCCCCAGGTGTACGAGGACACTCTGGAGGGCGTGTACCTTCTGCTCCGCTGGGAGCTCCATCAGGGTCTGGTGAGCCATCACCGCTTCTGGCAGGTGGCCAAGGTCCAGATGGCCCGGGTCTGCGCCCTGGAGGAGACCGCCGCCAACTACGTCAACTGGAAGATGATCGAGAACCTGCCCTACTACAAGTGTGTTTTAACCCTTTCACTGCCACACTACAGAAGGTTAACCCTTTACTATCACACTACAGACGGTTCGGTTAACGGTCTGTAGTGTGATAGTAAATGGTTAACCTTCTGTAGTGTGGATAAAAAAGAAAACGTAGACTAAAAGTCAACTAGTTGATTCAATTGGGATTTAAATTGAAACTCATTATTGCTCCATCAAAGATGCTCGGCATATTTATCTAAACTTTTTAATCTTCAGTGAAAAGGTCTGGCTAGTCTTGTGTACCCTTCTTCTGGCAAGAAATGTAGACTCCACTAACGTCACTATTTTAAGTACTGATATTGGACTGTAGGGAAACTTCCAAAACCCCCACTGTTTATGCATTAACGTCACTGGAGTTAAATGTGACGGAATACGGCATGTTTAGGCTCCGTTTTTTTTATCGCGGTTTGCAATTAAAGCCCCAAATCAATACGCCCTCTACAGCTCTCCGTCCCAGCTCTGGTTGTTGTAAACGGGGCTAAAGGAGTCTGTTTTCTTCATAACAGTGAAACGAGAAAACAGAGGTGTATATAGCAAGTTAAATGGAGCCATCTGTGATGCAACACTGTTTTTACAACAATATATTGCCCTGTCCGGTTTAACCCTTAAGCTTAAGATAACAAATATCCTACTCAAATTTCGCCACTGCAAGCAAAGAGTTGTATTAGACTGAACGTCGCACACTGGGAAGCCGTGTGAACACTGTGCCATGGCAGAAAATTACTCTAAAAGGGATTGATATTCAGTGTGAGGGAGAACATGACATTTTTGAATTGGAGGCCAGTAAAGGAAATGCCGGCCCCTATGCCTTCTGCAGGCCTCCCATTGGTCCAGAAGTTGAGCTTATGACGTGTCTTTGAAGGCTGGGGGGGGGGGGGGGTTTATCACCAGGGCACTGCTGGCAGCTTCAAACGCAACGTCCTGCAGCACTGCACCCAGCCATGTGTACACACTCATGCATGCGTAGACACACTCGCACATTGAAATGTGACTCACTGTTATCCCAATGTTATCATCTTTAGAGGTGGAAAGTAACTACCCTATTAAATGGCTGTGACCAGCAGCTCTACACGGTAGCTTGCTCTGTTGGTTGGTCCACAAAAGTGTGCTACCCCCTCTAGTGGTTTTTAGCCTATAGGAGGCTGGACTGTCATGGAAGCATTTTGCCTAAGAGAAATAAATGCTGCGTAATGGATTTTGTATCCATGACGACTGTGATGAAATATCATATGACCTTCCAACACTCAGACCGTCGCCACTCGGACCCTTATTTTTACTAGGCGGCGCTGACTCTTATTTCTAGCCATTAGACGGCTAGAAATCGGAGAGGGAACCTTCCAATCGGTGATGTCACTGGGATGTAAAATGTGGGGCTGCTATATGACTATGAATGAGGCTCTGACTTTTGTGAGGTCATAAAACATTTGAGCCAAAATTAGGTTTATATTCTGGTTCAGACCTTTTAGCAGTACTAGAATATGAACATTATTTGGGTGCAAGAACTCAACACAAACATTGTCCGAGACCCATTCATGGAGCAGCCCCAGATTTGACATTCCAGTGTACATCACTGTCTTGGGAGGGCTGTCTCTGATTTCTAGCTTTTAGGAGAATGGCGCGTGTTCACAAATACTGACTGCACTGTCCTGGGGCACAGGAAGAACATAATAAATGTGAATTCTTAAACGGGTGATATTCCCCTTAATGGGTGCTTGATGTAATTGTTTGTTTTTCCTCCAGACTGTTCCAGGTCTCGGGGAACCCGGTGTTCTTGGGCCACCTGCAGAACTTCCTGAGCAGGAAGCGTCTGGTCCACAACTGGATCCACCTGGAGGACAATACCTGGGTCAGAAACCTGCTGTCAGACGACCTCTACACTCTGCTGGAGTACCACAGCAAGATCAGCCAAGGTCAGAGCCCCCCCTGCATGTAGGGGAGGGGTTTGAGAGCAAGGCCATGTACTGTGCGTGTTGGGCCTATTTTTGTGTGTTGTGTGCATGCTCCTGTGTATGTATTTCGGTGTTTATGGTTTCAATTCCGATTTTGGCTTCCCACGATCATGAAAACAACATAATCGAGATAAAACAATTATTATGCCGTGTTGCTCTCATTTAGTCTTTTGTATGTGATCAATGCGCTACATTGATCTGTCAGTCAATGGAACAGATGGAAAAGTGAATGAAGGATAGGTTGGTTTATTTTTAAATTGGTACCTAACGTGAACTCTCCGTTCAACAAATGGATAACTATCATTGAAAATAAATTAAACTGGTAATACTGGTGAATGAATGATAACTTTATTTAACAGATTGCAGAATGGGTACAATACAGTACGGCTCAATACACACAATTGTTAAGGGGATGCAGACCAGAGAAAGACGTTTGTCTTGTTTACATCAGGGTCCCCCATTTTCAATTCATAGTGACATTTATGGCATAGGGACATACAGGTATTTAGTACTGTTACATTTGTGACATATACGATATGCAAATATACAGTACTGTTACCATAGATCCTGACAAGAGTATTATACTTATGATGGGGAGGAGACTGTTTATTCATCTAACCTCTCCTCTGTCCCTGCAGTCTGTAACCTATCCTCTGTCCCTGCAGTCTGTAACCTCTCCTCTGTCCCTGCAGTCTGTAACCTCTCCTCTGTCCCTGCAGTCTGTAACCTCTCCTCTGTCCCTGCAGTCTGTAACCTCTCCTCTGTCCCTGCAGTCTGTAACCTCTCCTCTGTCCCTCCTCTGTCCCTGCAGTCTGTAACCTCTCCTCTGTCCCTGCAGTTTGTAACCTCTCCTCTGTCCCTGCAGTCTGTAACCTCTCCTCTGTCCCTGCAGTCTGTAACCTCTCCTCTGTCCCTGCAGTCTGTAACCTCTCCTCTGTCCCTGCAGTATCTAACCTCTCCTCTCCCCCTTCCCTCCCTGCAGACAGTCTTCATGGAGACTGTGTTCTGGCCCAGCTGAACAGGGCGATCTGGCTCTACCTGAACTCGGGACAGCAGCTCTACATGGAAGCTGTTAAGGGCCTGGTGCTACACTGTGCCCGAGCCAGCCTGGCCTCCTGGGTAGAACCCCGCCTGCCACGGCCTGGACGAGGAGGTCTGTCCAAGAACAACAACAGACTGGTTAGTTAACCTGCCAGGCACAGACCACAGGTTGGCTGACCAGCCTGTAATGTGCTGTTATCAGCCCCGCTCGCTGCCATGCACCTGGACCAGATGCCTCGCAGGGTTTGGGACGCTCACGTGGTACAGCTGACTAACATGGTTACAGCTGACTAACATGGTTGCTGAGCAACAAGTCAGTGACTACAGAGTAGTTGACTAGTTTTTTTTTTCTTTTTAAAGAAAAGTCTTAATTGGTAACGTATGTAACATGCCTTGTAACATTAAGGCCCAGGTGGGTGTAATATAATATTTTAGCTGTGACCATGCCCTTTCTATACACTACGATTTGTACTTTTTTTTTAAACTGGACTTTTTGTCCTTTTTAGTGTTTTTTTTTATATTTTACCTGATTTTAACCTCACTGCATTTTCTCAGTGTTAATGGTGCTTATGGGAGACTAATCCCTAGAAAATAATTGGTATTTTTGTACAAAGGATATTTTTAACCTCACTGCATTTTCTGGTTGTGTGCTGTGATGACCCCAATGTGATTCTTCTTCTTTTGATGTATAGTACAACACCGATGACCTCAGTGTTTATGGGAGACTCCCTAGAAAATAATTGGTATTTTTGTACAAAGGATATTTTTACACTATTCATGAAGATTTACGGTATTCTGTGCTATGTCCACCCTGATTGCATTTTTTTTACCCCCCCTCCCAAGTTCTTTTGACGACGTACTTGTTACTGCAGTGTGATGTGGGTTGGTGTAGGTATTGATTGAGGCCTTAAAGGGGCACTTCACCAAAAAACAATGCAGATTTATTTTGCACATAATCTCACGCATCCCAAAAAACAAAATTTGTTTGAATATGGCCATCAGTGATGTCATCGGGGACATTGAATCCTTAATTATAAAATCATTTCATGGTGTGGTAATTCATCAACCTTTATTTATACTCTTGACAATTGTGAGTTCACCCTCATTTTCAATGTCGTCGCGACTTTAGACATTTCAATGCACACATTTCTACAATATAACAAATATTTATTTATATGGTATACAATTTACATAAATCGGCACAGACAATTAACACAACATGAGGATTCAATGTCCCAGATGACGTCACTGGTGGTCATATTCAAACTAATTTATTCTCAATAACGAACTAAATGAATCTGCTTGTGTTTTGGGGAAGTGCCCCTTTTTTTAAAATGCTTAGACATCATTATTTTGGCTTTAAACTTCTGGTTCATACTGAACATTTAATTGATCTCAAGCACTGCATAACTTTTCAATCATTTTTAAACGTGTACCGTATGGAACAATCACTACTCCTTTTTGGAATGATCCATAGCAATGACATCAATGTTGAAACTTCAAGAGTGTTCCTGGATGACTGTTTCTAAGCCCAGGAACCTGTAATAGTGCTTTGCCTCAAACTACCCAATAAAGCACATTTCACTGGCTCGAACTCCTGGTGTTTCCTTTTCTAAATGTAGCGACATATTATCAGGCTAGAATGGTCATATATTTGGACTGTGCTGGAGGCTATGGGACTTAAAGAAATGTATACATATGATTTAAAGTGTTTTATTCCTCACCCTCGGCAATGATAATGGCAGGCAAAATATGCTCCACACTTCCCGGTCTCTAGACAGGGTTGTTCTCAAGAGTCCCGGACTTTTCACGCTTTCCCTCAAACAATTGGCCCAATTTATAAGACTAACAGAAGAAATTGCCCCTATAACAATCAATGATGCACCACACAATTGCTCTATGCGGATGACTTACACATTTTATGAAAGACTCCTCCCAATCGGCTACAAATTTACCGAATTGATCAATTATCCTGCAGGCTTCAAAATGAATTTGCCCAAATCGGCTTGTTTACCTCCTAATGAGTTGGCCAAAGCAGTGCAACTACCGGCTGCCATCCCCATAGTTGAACACTTTAAATACTTGGGCATAGAGATTTTCCCCACACTAAATCGGACGACTAAATATAACTTCACAGGCACATAATAAAATACACCAAGATCTAAATAGATGGTCGAGCCTTCCTCATTACAGGCCTGAGCATCCATAGTCAACTAAGGTCGGCGCTCAAGGTGCATGGGGTACCGTGGGCAGCACTACACCCACAGCGTGATTACCAAACGTAGCCGCATTTCTGGCAGACGCTCTCTGATTGGCCGACGAGTTTCTACACTGATTAAGCTTAGGCACTCTTCGAAGTTGATTAAGGTTAGAGTTTGTCTTAGAGCATGGCGATAGAACGCCAGGTAGTTTGCAGGCTGTTTGGCGTGGAAATGGGCAAAGACACAGCTCGTCACGCTATTGGGCGCACATGTCACATGACCAGAAACGTCTGCCAGAAATGCGGCTACGTTTGGTAATCACGCACACCCACACCCTTTTATTAAGCTTATCGCGAACAGAACAACCTCAATAGGTCTCAGATTTGTATACGGTTTTTTTTTTTTTTTTTTTGTCTTTTTCCCCCTCCATTTTCCTCCAATTTTCTCCCATCCCAATGTTAGTCGTATGCCAATTCCCAGTCCCTTCCTGGTCGCTGCGCACTTACCCCCCACAGTCAGATCATCTGGGAGAGTGGAGGCTACCACGTGCTTCCTCCGACACACGTCCAGCCAATCACTGCTTCTTTTCACCTGGCAGCGCGGATTCTTATCGAGGGGGCGTAGCGTGTGGGAGGACCACACTATCCCCCTCGAGTCCTATCCGCGCTTAGCAGGCGCCCCGACCGAACTGTAGGAGTCGCTGTTTACAACGACCCGGACCCACCCCGCTAGCTTCTCCCACCCTCTAATACAGCCAATTGTATTAGTGCAGACGGCCAGCCAAGCTGGTGACAACCCCGGAGCTGTGAGCTGGATTCGAACAGGCGAATCCAGCCAACAGCTCCGGGGTTGGTGACGAACGCAATCTCCGCTCGGCCACCTAACCGCCTACGATTTGTATACACTCTTAATCAAATCCACATATAAAAAAACATTATCATTGGATGCAGTCTGGCGAGGGGACATCCCAGAATTAGACTTTAGTTTGACTGGGATGATATTTGGACTAATGTTACCTTAGCCTCCCGCAACCCTAATCACCAGCAAATGCATTTTAATTATATTCATAGGCCATATCTCACACCTAGGAAGCTGTATGGGACTGGTGGCCGACTCTCGGTGCACTTTGTGCGCTCTGGGGATCACTGGCACTTATATTATATGTTTTGGGATTGCCCACCAGTAGCTTGTTTTTGGAAATCCATAACTAAACATGACAATCCCATTGACGGCAGCAACACTACTCCTAAATGATATATCGCTACTACCGGCATCCATACAACAACAAATCATTCTGGCGGGCGTTACTGCCAGTGGCGTCATTTCAGTAAAAGCCAAGGTATGGCGAGGAGGGGTAGGGGGGGGTTTCCCCCCCTTGGTGGATTATTTTTGTCAAATCAGTTGTGCAATAGTCACTTTTGGTGAGTTGTTTCTATACAAATGACATTTAGGTATGACTGCAGGACTACAAAAGCATTTAGTATAGAAATGTGTCAACCGACAAAAGCAGGGAACTACAATATTTTGCATACGAATTATGCAGAATGTAATATCATAACTGTCATAATTTTTCTTGCAATTGAGCCAATTTTCCTTAGGTACGGTTTTGAGGTGTGTTCAACAGAATGTAGTATCAAACACATTCACAGAAAGTATGGGTTACTGAATGCTGAACTGCACGGTTATAATCACTAAGCCAGACCTTACCTGTGTCCCTGTATCACTTGTCTCTGCTGCCCTTTGATAAAAAAAACATCTGTCCATTTGGCATATTTCAGTTAGTCACCTAGTAAAAGTGAGAATTGACTATCAAAACATGCTAGGGCTGTACCGAATAGTTTGAAGCTTCGTTCATAATGTTGACATTCGAATTCTAAATCAACATAAAAAATTGTAATTATAAAAAAAATAAAATACTTTTTTTATTTTTATTTGCCAAGGTATGGCGAGTGCCATACCTTGCCATACCAAAACGATGCCCCTGGTTACTGCAGTCAAGAAGCTGATAGCCATGAGGTGGAAACAACCTGAGAAACTCACAATGATTAATTGGTCTCTGGATGTCATTTATATGAATCTACTGCATGTGTGATTGGGGTGGGACAGGCCAGCATTGAGCTGTGGGTCTCAGTGGCCGAGAAAGTTAAAGCTACTATCTAGCAGCGGAGCGGGGTCGGGGTGTTGGTCCTGGGGGAGGAAATGTCTTTCGTGGTGTCTGTAATAATATAATTTAATTTAGATTTCTATGTTCTGTATTTGTTATTCTATTGTCCTGGGAAGTCCAGTTTATTATTATTGTATTGTGTATGTTTTTATATTTCATGAAAAAGAAGAGGGAAATTTGATTAAAAAAAAACATTCATGTTCTATAATGTAGCCTTAAAATGAGACACTGTAGTTCACAAATTGTAGAAAAATATGTTTTATTTTCCATCTGTACAAATAGCTGAAATCAAAAGCCCCCTTTTTCCTGTATTTTCTTTTAAATGGAAAAATACTTGTTAATACTTTTAGGAACATCATGTATATAAATAGACCTTTGGCATTCATAAACTCTAGCTGCAAAACTAAAGCTCAGAACATTTAAACGAGGAAGAAATTCTAGGTACAGTTATTCAAGAGGCCAGCCAGTGGCTTGTTATGTTGACCAGAAAGACTCGTGTCTTTATCCCCCTTCGCCACCATGCTCTAGCTGGTATCACGGAGTGGGGACCAACTAGGGTGTGGGGGGGGGGGGGGGGCAGGGGCATTGCACCACAGACTTGACAGCCACACAGAAGATGGAAAGACAAAAAACCGGCCATGACAAAATATCCCTTTTTTTTTTATATCCTCAAATGCGTTTCCCCCTTTTTTTTTAAACGAGCTCTGATAAATTCCTCACCGTTTGAATCCTGCAGACAAAAATATGACAAGTTTGTGAAATGGAGTTGATCTCTTGATCGGGTCGTGAAAGGATCCTGATAAAAACACAACCGTCACTAAATGGTAGAAACATAATATACTCACTGTGCTGGGTTTTTGTTCATTAAGATGGTTTCTTAATCACATTACCATTCCAGAACAGGTGAATAGTTAAGTACAAGCCAAACAATTATTCAGATTTGTTTCCATATCTTAGACTGGACCAAATGGTTTCAACCTTTACTGCACACCTTTACTGCCTTGCGCTACAGACAATTTGCAGGCTTTCAGTAACGTAATGGTCAATATTGATGAATACAGTCACCCCCCCCATTTATATTCAAAAGAGGGGTTCTTTATCTGAAGGATTCATTTGGCCTTGGCTATTACATCCCATAATGTACAGTGCATTTACAGTAATTACATTCTTCAGGTGTCCATGGAGACCGCTACCTTCCATCTTGTCTAGTTACCTGAGTGTATGCATTGTGCCTATGGCTTAGCTTTAGCATCTCTCGCTCAATGTTTCACTCTTGCCTTGTACACATTGGGGTTGTACAAAGGATTTTGCGTGAAACCATTGTACTTTATGATGTACATAATATACAATACACATGTTAACCCTTTCACTGCCACACTACAGAAAGTTAACCCCTTACTATCACACTGATAAACCGTGAAAGGGTTAACAGTTTGGTAGTGCGGCAGTGAAAGGGTTCAAAACAACTTCCCACTAACTAACCATACATTCTCCCCACTGCATAGAGAAATCGTATTGTGAAGTCTAACAAGACATACACTGGTCAGGGCTGGGGTTCCCAAATCACATCTCGACACAACTCTCCATAGTTTGTTCCAATGTCAGTCTATCTAGGACAGATGATCTCTGCACTAAGATGCTCGTGGAAAATCCCTTGTCTTAAGACGATGACCTTTTTAAAACCAGTCTTTAGAACTGGATCTACATGCAGAAGAGTTCATTACCGTCACGTCAAACATCGGACGGTTGTTTGTGTGGCCTTGCTGCATAGCTGATAAAAGGCACATTGGATCAATACCTTATCAAACTGTATCTCCCAGGTGGCGCTAGTGAGGTGCTGGCATGTGTGTGTATAAGATTGCATAGATAAAAGTATATTACATTTCATATCACACCCTACTGAGACCTTTTTTTTTTTTGCCGGACCCGGAAGGTGCAGCCTTAATAGGAGGCAATGTCTCTTAGTGATGGACTCCCTATCGTTGAAACATGCATGAGTGGCTCGCCTAGTCTTTGTTAACCCTTTAACGTTAAAGGTGCTATAGATAACATTTTACATAGAGTATTTGTATTAATTTTAAGTAATGCATCCACAGAGCTTTTAGAATGGTGCAGAATAAAAGTATTGCTTTTCCTTCATTTATCATTTAAAAAATGTTGGCGGGTCCAAAATGATACATGTGTGCATGTATCTTCCTCAATAATTCCCCACATGGAATGCACCTGATTGGATAAATGACATGCTGGTTCTCTAGTGTGACATCTACTGGCTGAATGCTAGCTATAGCACCTTAAGAGTTGATCTCATACACATTCCTATAGTTGACGGTAAGACGGTACAATATTAGTACAAGCTCATGCGATGGTATACTAATGTTCTGAGACGCAAACCTACTATTAGGACATTGAGAAACATGCAAAATATACTTCAATCAGGGAAAGACTATTTTAAACAGATCAGATAAAAAAAAAGTACAGTATTCAGAATAAAAATGCAGCACATTCAACATCTTGTACAAGCTCAGAGTAACTGTTGTCATGACCGGCTTTCATTAAAAAAAAATCAATTTTTCAGTTTTAACCCTATTTTTATCATACACATCGCTTCTGATTTAAAATCTTGTCAATTGCAAATGAGGAAGTTGTTTTTCTGCATGCTCGAGTTGACAAACTCTCCCAGAGTCAATCGATCTCAAAAGGAGGCAAATGTATTTTTTTTTCATTTCTAGGGCATTCCGTTTTCCTTGTATGATTCTTTGTTGCATGCCCCCATCGGATTGGACTGCTGCCGGGAGCTCTGTAGCCACTCGACCGCCTAGAGAAACAACTCGCTCGCTGAAGGTAAAATTTGTGGCATTTTGTTCAGAATTGGATAAGTGATAAAAAGGTGATCGAAAAAGAAAACGGGGTCTAGACTGGAAACAATCACATTATATCCTTAAAGTTCAGTTCAATTCCCACTGAGGCCTGTGCCTGTATTTCAAAAGCTATACAGTAGGAGAAAAGTTGAATTCAAGTGACCACAATAGAATCACTGGTCTAAAAGATTAACTGTTTTTCTACTTTATCCACACTGGAACAGTCAGTCTTCCTATGACAGTCTGGAGAGACTCGCCACAGACGGGCGATCAATGAAGCAAAAAAAACAACAGGGAAACGTTAACTGACAAACACGCTACACTCTTCAAGTCACTTCTGTCGTACTCTACCCTACCTACCTATACCCACAATCAACTTAAAGGGATACTTTAACATGTTCGCCGTTGTCCCCTGCACCTTGATGGTGGAACGCTCCCAAAGCTTGCAAGCCGTTTCAGGCAAACCGAAAAAGCCAAATGTCTGGAGAAGGTCTAACGTAAGTCCAAAGAGAAAATTCCTGCGCACGCAAGATCGCTCACAGAACTGATCCATTAGTTGATGTTTCCTTTCTAAAGACATGACCAGATCTTGTGAACTAAAGGTGAACAAGTAAATCACCACAGAGGCAAAAGTAACGTCCCTTGCGGGGGTAACAAAGTTCTTATCTTTATCTTGTGAATTTACCCTTTTCTTTGGACTTAGATCTTCAGAGGACTTGACTCCTCGCGTCGCTGACAGGGAACGCAGCAGTGTGAGTATTTAAGCTATCGCTTGAAGAATGTTCACTTATCCCTTGAGATAAAGTTAACGTTTGTTCTGTCCTAAGCCTACAGAGCAGGAAGAGTATTAGAGGAAGTCCTTAGGCGCTTCATTTGTCCCTGCCTGTCTCGTACATTTTCTCCGTTCCCCTCCGGGATCCAGGTATGTCAAGAACCAGGATTATCCAGTTAGCCCGATAACGGTCAATAAGGATTACATATTATATGTAATTATTGACTTTTGAGTAATTGGTCAAATGAAAATGGGATATTAGCCTCCTGTGTAACGTAGCCCTTTCAGATGTACCATCTCACACACATGATAGAAAGTTCCAGAATTCCAAAATAGAAAAGGGAAAACATTACAAAGAAACACCTCTTGCACCTGAAAGGGATGAGTGGCGACATCTCTCTTTATGGATAAACACTTTATAAGTTATTTTATGTTTTTCAGCTACAGTTAGCCAAGTAATCCTGCTTGCTGGAGATATCCCACTTAAATACCTGAACGGACTGGTGTCAATGTCTTTCAGGCTGCTCACACACCTGCTTTAAGCCAATCCATGTTCTCTATGACTTAATATGCAGTCACAGGTGTGAGGTGTCATATATAATATAATCATATATATATAATCATTATCAACCTATTATCTAAGAACATTTCATCAACTGCTGTTTTGGTACAAGGGGACACCTGATTAACCGCTAATCATTGTTAACTGCACGACTAAGCAGTAAGATGCTCGGTAAGATGCTTCAAAATCATATTTTGGCAGACACTCGCACTTTCTCCTGCCTCTTAATTTTTTTCTTTTTGCAAGGTGTAAATTATGATCTTTTTTGGGATTGTCTGCATCTTTGAATATTCGTATTTGAAAGTAGCTCATTCACACAATTATATACAGACGGACTCTAAGAACAGAAACAACATTACAGCTAGTAACAGGAACCTTAAAAAAAAAAAAAGGAATAATGGAGGAAGAAGGAAGGTGACCGGCCATCGTGTACTGTGAAGTCGGCCATTTTGAGAAAGAGGCGCCACTGGAGTGAGGTCGACCCGCGACTTGGCGGCAGCAGTAGCAGCTGTGGCGGCGGACATGATGAAGACGCACAAAGAGGGAACCTGTGGTGATGTTTTAGGAAGCAGAAAGCTGATTGGTTAGAATCAGCTGTCACTCAAAGAGGCACTTTGACAGAGCAGCAGTCGAGTCTTTTCCTACTGGCCGGTCGGGGGGGGGGGGTTTAATGTATCTGTAAAAAAAATTATAATATTAATAATAATACCCCGACTATTGTCGAATGAAGAACTTCTAACTCCAAAAAGATTTTTTTTACAGAATTAAGAAAATAAAAAAAATTGTGTTCACAACCATGCTGTTTCTGAAATATACCATGGTGTTTGGTGGGTCAGAGGGTGAATTATCAAATAAAAAAAAATACATATTAAAAATTTTAAACACTGGGCACAGAGTTAGAAGGATTTTAAATGAAAACACGGAGCACAGAGTTAGAAGGATTTGGTCCGACAGCAGTAGTCCAACAGCACCTTCTTCATTAGAGAGCAGACAAGAGACAGGGGGATTTCAGTTGGGGGTTTAAAAAGAAACGTGTCCGTTAGGAAATGTCTGTGATCATGAATTCATATCACGACAACACGCAGAAGCCCCAACGACTGCATCTTCCTACTCCGATATCACGTACAGAAGACAATGTTCCGTGTAAACTTTATTCACAGCTTGGTCCTACATTCAGAGGAGCTGGAGATAGCACACATGCGCACATCTCCATTCCAACGTAGAACTGGGGTTCAATTGAAGCGGGTCCAGGCACATCAACCATAACCTCGCTGGACCTCACGCCCCATCCCCCAACCAAAGTGCTCAGTGGACGCGGTGCCTGATGCAATACATGAGATGCCTGGTTTTTATAAAACTAGCCGCCCTCTTGTTTCTCCGAACTCCAACATCTTTTTTTATCTAGAAGAAGAAGAAAAAAAAACGGATGACTTGACTTTCCAGAGACGACGGGAGGAGGATTTACGGTGGGATATATCTCTCCCTCCTGGCGCGGAGGGGTCATTGCGTGACACAGTTGTCGCCCATGTCCTGGGCGTAGCGGTCGGAGATGGCGGTCCGCAGCTCGTCGATGTCCCGTCGGAGCCGCGCCACTTCCAGCAGCTTGGCTCTCAGACTGTCCTCCACCAGCACCAGGCTGTTGTCGTTCTCCTCACCGGATATACTCATGGCTGAGGAGAGAGAGAGAGAGAGAGATGGTAGGTGTTGCTGTTTTTAACTGAACCCTTGCACTGAAGAACTCTATCATTTAAAAACATATATTTGGACAGCCTGTGTGTTTTCAGTTACAATTTTCAGTAAGTCAATCCAAATAACTTTTGGAGTCTGAATGTGATATATCACCAGAAAGAAAGCACTCGACTGGCTTTAACCCTTTCACTACCACACTACAGAAGGTTGACCCTTTCACTACCACACTACAGAAGGTCAACCCTTTCACTACCACACTACAGATGGTTAACCCTTTGCCGTGTGGCAGTGAGAGGGTTAATCTTCTGTATTGTCGCAAGTGAAAGGGTTAATCATTTTTGGTAGTGTGGTAGTGAAAGGGTTAACTGTGAATGACCACTGAACACGGCACTAACTCACCATCTTTATATACAGTTGTTCCTCTGAAAACTTAAAACAGAGTTCTATGGTTCTTTGTCTGAGGTACTCAATTGACCATATTTACACGGTGGCCATTTTGCTCTTATGTCACGCTCAGGTTGGGTTCCTGTGGGTTCATTTTGGAAGGTGGACAAGAACTCAACCTGAGTATGACAAAAGAGCAAAATGGCTACCGTGTGAATAATATTATGGTCAATTGTTATTTTTAAATGTGCTTTGGTAGCAAACTGTAAAACATACATTTGGATTGAGCGCCAGTGACTTAAAGTGAAACTGAACAGAAATTGAGGAAGAGAGAGAAAGACAAAAAGGGAACGAGAGAGAGAGAGAGACAGACAGAGAGGGAGGGAGAGGGGGAGATAAATGAGGGACAGAAGAGAGAAAGAGAAAGAGAACAGGAAATGAAAAAGAGAGAGACACCGGAAGAGAGAGAGAAAGAGATACAGAAGGAGAGACAGAGAAATAATACATAAAAGAGGTTATGATTGATTGACACTGTACAAGCAAAACTGTACATTGGAATATTGACAAAACCATACTTGGTAATTTACTGTACATTGGAGGGGGTTGGGTTAGGACATTTACAGGGGCCAGTTTCGAATTGCAGTCTCCCGTAGGTGTTCTTTGAGAGTGGTTTTGAAAGTGGGTAGTGATTCACATTCCTTTACAGCTTTGGGTAGGGCGTTCCACATTGATGTGGCATAATTGCGAAACGTGTTTAGTCCCTTGTTTGAGCCGAATCTGGGTTTAACATGATTTGTGGAACTCCCTCTGGTGTTGTGATCGTGGTATTCACTGACCTTTGGGAAGTATTTTGACATGTACATGGGTACCTTGGTCGTGTAGTGTATCTTGTAGACCAGGCCCATTGCAAGTTGATGTACTCTGTCGTCTACTCTAAGCCATCCTAGGTTGTCAAAGTGGGCAGGGGTGAGGTGGGTTCTAGGAGTAAGGTCAAGCAGTAGTCTGACCAGTTTGTTTTGAGATGTTTGTAATTTTGTTTTAGCGCCTTTGAGGTGCTTTGGTACCATGAGGTGCAAGCATACCGGGTAGTCGTAGTACCCTTGAATGAGTGCTCCTGCCAGAGTCTTCAGGGTATTCTTGTTTACCAGAGAGAAGATTCGGTACAAGAATCGAGTTCGTTGGTTGACTTTTTTTATTACATTGGATGCCATTTTGTCACAGGAAAGATTTGCCTCTAGGATGGAACCCAGGTAGGTAATTTCTTCTTTCCTTGTGACAATATTGTCACCCACTGTAACTGAGAAGCCGTCGGTCTTGCTGAGTTTGTTATTTGAACCGAAGAGAATGGACTCTGTTTTGCCCATGTGTAATGATAGTTTGTTATCAGCGAGCCATATGCAGATTCTGCCTAGTTCTGAGCTGAGGGTTTTTTCAACCTGTAACTTGTTCTTGTCAGAGACCAGCAGGGCTGAGTCATCCGCAAACAGGAACAAGTTGCAGTCACAAGCTGACGACATGTCATTTGCATAAATTAGGAACAGTAGCGGTCCTAGTATGCTTCCTTGTGGAACACCACAGCTCACTGTGCATACCGCCCCAACAGGTCCACGGAGGACGCCATAGCCCATGTGCTGCACACAGCAGCATCACACCTGGACAAGAGGAAGGGGAACTATGTGAGAATGCTATTCATCGACTACAGCTCGGCATTCAATACCATAGTCCCCTCCATACTCATAGCCAAGCTCAGGGACCTGGGCTTGAACTATGACCTCTGCCAGTGGGTCTTGGACTTCCTGACGGGCAGACCCCAGGTGGTGAGAGCAGGCAACTGCACCTCCTCATCCATCACCCTCAACATAGGGGCCCCCCAGGGCTGTGTTCTGAGTCCCCTCCTCTACTCCCTGTACACACACGACTGTGTGGCTCAGCGGAGTAGCAATACAATCATCAAATTTGCTGACGACACAGTGGTGGTGGGCCTGATCTCTGCCAACGACGAGAGGGCCTACCTGGAAGAGGTCAAGGTCCTGGCGGGATGGTGCCAGGAAAACAGCCTCTCCCTGAACGTCAGCAAAACAAAGGAGATGATTGTGGACTTCAGGAGGTCGGGGGTCGAGGACTACAGCCCCCTCAGCATCGACGGGGCACCGGTTGAGAGAGTCAACAGCTTTAAGTACCTCGGAGCCTACATATCCGAGGACTTGACATGGACCACACACATTGACAGTGTTGTGAAGAAGGCACGACAACGCCTCTACTTCCTCAGGCGCCTAAGGAAGTTCCAAGTCAGTCAGAAGATCCTTAAGAACTTCTACTCATGTACAATAGAGAGCATCCTGACTGGCAACATCACCTCCTGGTTTGGGAATAGCACTGCACAAGACCGAAGCAGACTACAAAGAGTGACACGTTCAGCCGAACGCACAATTGGAGGGGGGCTCCCCACCCTCCAGAACATTTACAACAAGCGGTGCAGGGGCAAGGCTAAGAGAATCATTAAAGACTCCAGTCACCCGAACAACTGCCTCTTTGAACTGCTGCGGTCAGGCAAGCGATACCGGAGTCTCAAGGCGAGCACAGAAAGACTCAGAAGAAGCTTCTATCCCCAGGCCATCAGGCTGCTAAACGAACAATGAACACTACACAACAACAACCATCAAACGCACATAGCACACACATCCACACGCACACACTCACTTTAAACAAACACACTGTAGCACCCACTCCACACTTTATAGCACACACTCACTTTAAACAAACACACTGTAGCACCCACTCCCCACACTTTATATTTATTGATGAAGGATTGCACTACAACTCGTACACCTTACTGTAAATTGTACCTAAATTGTACCTCATCCCATTTCTGCTTTGCACTATATAGTATTGTACATTAGTACACTGCATAGTATTGTATATTATATGGTAACTCAGTTACGTCTATTCTGCATCGAACATTGTACATATGTCTATACTGAACACTGTGACCTCATTTTCTACTTCTAAACCACATGCTATACTATGTTATTTGATACTATCTTGTCTAGCACAGTCTCTGGAGCGTAACAGTAAGAAGCATTTTGTATGAAAGTATTCTGTACTTCTGTATGACAACTATTAAAGAAACTTAAAACTTGAGAGGGGGGGGGGGGGGGGGGATAGGGTACCGTTTACCTCCACCATCTGTTCTCTCCCCTCCAGGTAGGATTGCATCCAGCTCACCGATAGACTATCAAAACCAATTGCTTTTAGCTTGTCAATCAGAATGGTGTGATTGACAGTGTCGAAGGCCTTTTGTAGGTCCAGCATGACCATGCCGCAGTATTTGCCCGCGTCCACCTCTTGTTTGATGTGGTCATTTAAATAGAGAAGGCATGTGTGAGTGGAGTGGGATGTTCTGAAGCCAGATTGGAATTCGTAGATTAGATTTCTTTCTGCAAGGTACTTTTCGACCCGTTTGTATAATTATTTTCCCATGACTTTCGAGATGGAGGTAAGGATAGAAACAGGGCGGTAGTTGCCTGGGTCTAATTTGCTGCCCTTTTTGTGCAGGGGTGTTACTCTCGCAATTTTGAAGTCCTTGGGGATGTGTCCCTGTTTTATGGAGAGGTTTATTATGTGTGTGATGACTGGGGTGATGGCGGCTGCTGAGTCTCTGAGGAATTTGGAGGGGATGTTGTCATGGCCAGTGGCCTTGTTCGGTTGGAGGGCGCTCAGTTTTTTGAGTACCTGATCTGTTGTTACCATTTCCAGTTTGAAGTCGTCTTTGTGGACCCCTAGGTTCTTGTAGTATGCTACTATGTGTTCTACCCCATAATGCCCTGAGTGGGAGGGTAGTTTGTTTACCAGTGTTGTGGCTATGTTTGTGAAGAAAATGTTTAAGTAATTGGCTACATCCAGCTTGTCTGTGATGAGCGTCCGTCTTTATGTTTATGTTTGAGAATCTGGTTTTAAGTTTTTTACTGCAGCCTAGTTGATTATTGAGTAATTTCCAAAGTTCACATGGTTTGTTTTTGTTTTCCTCAGTTTTGTCATTGATGACATATTTTTTTGTAGTTTTGATCATGGAGTTTACGTCATTTCTTAGTCTGTTTCTTTCCAGTTTGAGTTCAGTCACGTGGGCTTGGAGTTCACTGCTCGTGCTTTTGGTAAGCTTTGACTGACTTTTACGAAACTCAGAGCATTTTTTGTCTCTGGTTTTCATAGCAGCCAATATTTCGCAGTGCATCCACGGCTCAGCGCGATGTTTTACCCTGGTGGTTCTTAGGGGGGCCATGTTGTTTAGTATTGTTGAAAATTTGGTTTTGAAACCAAGCCATGTTTCTTCAACCAGTGTACCATTGAGCTCATCTGACCAGTCCAGGCTCTCCAGTTCAAGGTTAAAGGCCTCGCTGTGACAGCCAGCCTTTTGTTTTCGCTTTTTGCGGGTACAGAATATCATATAATGATCACTTAACCCGCATGCTATAACCCCTTTATTGGAGATATTGGACTTGGCAGAGGTCAGGATGAGGTCAATGGTAGTCTGAGTTGACTCACATACACGTGTGGGTTGGGTGATCAGCTGGCTGAGGCAGTGCAAATCACAAAACATATTGAAGGATTTGAAGACGGGTGCATCTTTTTGTTGCATATCTGTTATGAAGAGCGAGAGAAAGAGAGAGATACAGAAACGAGGATTGGAAGAGAGAAAGAGAGCATAAAATAAATCTCCCATTACTCTAAGAGCAGTTTGCCAGTTGGTCATTGGGGCAACAACCAATCAGAGAGGGAGAGACATCACGACATGTATGCATTATTATGCATACAGGCCGTGTTGTATATATTATGCCATCAATGTGTGTGAATGTGTTGAATGTATGTTTTCTTTCCTGTACTTGTATACTGTATTGCGTTCCCGTTATCTATATTACATATTGTTTTAATGCTCTGGGCTCTTTGGAAGAATAGCTAAAATTATAACAATAAAAAAAGTTAATCACAACGTCTGACTCCTCGTGGAGTGCTGCAGGGGAGAGGTGATAGCTCTTTGATCTCAAAGACTGAGTGAAGGAAGAGGGACGTGTGTGTGGTGTGTGTGTGTGTGTGTGTGTGTGTGTGTGTGTGTGTGTGTGTGTGTGTGTGTGTGTGTGTGTGTGTGTGTGTGTGTGTGTGTGTGTGTGTGTGTGTTTCCGCAGGGGAACAGTGGGGGGGCTGACAGCCTGGCCTGGATATCTCTGCCTCTGTACTATAAAAACCTGGTATATTGCTTTCCAAAGTCAGCTTTTCAGCAGAATTCCTAAAAAAAACATTCCTACAGCGTTCCCACAGACATTGCAAAATGAAATTCATGGACTTTTAAGTACTTTTCCAAGCACTATTTTTCATTTTCAAGGATGTCACTCGAAGGATACAATTCACTTTTAAATGCTGTTTTGTAAGCATCTTCTTGGCCTGCTTGCCAGCTGAGCATCACACATGAAGAAATGAGGAAAAGCAGTTGGAGCGCGCGAGACAGCGACTCGTCAGATTTGATTAAAACAGAACAAAATTTTTTTAATTGATCATGAATCAACAAAACATTTAATGCGAATGGTTGATTTGAATTTCAATTACTTTTTAAGCACCTTGTTAAAAAATTGGCTGTTTTCAAGGAATTCCTATATTCAGATGGACCATGCGGCCATTTCTAAACGATACAGCGGGTATTAGGTGTGTAGGGTCATGAAATTGAGCCTGTATATAAGGATCATCTTGACTGCCGGGGGTTAACACATTCATGGCCATTGGGGCCCGTCTAATCCCACTCTATGAGGCCAGCTGAGCTTTTCATTACAAGTTTTCACTGTGCGTGAGGTTGTTTGTAGAGCTAAATCTATATTTTATATTATTGCTATGTGTCCACCATTGTCATTGTCAATTGACAGTATAAACCTTCCCTTCAATATGCCATAAAGAAATAATTTTTTCATCAATACGTTCCCGTTTTATAGCGTTGTGAATATGAACGTTATATCGGAATGGTCTGGGATAATTCCTGCAAAGCTAGTTATAGGGCGCTAAGCTAATAACGTTAAATCGATTGGCGTTTCGGCCCTACACAAGCTAGAGTTAAAAATCAAAATGCATATGATCGGTATCATGTTCCACCATGAATGCATGAAAGGGGGGGGGGCGGGGGAAGTCGTTTCCGATTATTGATTATTACCAATAATGGCATTCGTTATTGCAACATCATACATTGACCGGGTGGATGGCTATGAGAACAAGGCCCGATCAGGCTGAAATGTACGCCAAATCGCTCTTACCTGTGGCCGGTTGGATTCCAAAAAGAATTTCCCAGTTATTGATCGCCATCTGGTAGATCGATATGTCCATTCCTTTACTGCATACTGAATTTGGCACCGCAAAAAGTATTCCAGGCGATCGGGTAAAGCCCTCGCTTCAGGCTAACAGAAAAGCTAACCCTGAGCGAAAAAAAAGTGACACCCGGTCTGCAACAGGGGAAACTGCATTCTCGAGACAGCGCCAATACCAGGATCTGGCCGGTACTGCACTTTCGGAGTCCCGATATGCCGTTTCCAGGTAAAATACAGATCTGTGACATTGAGTAGGATATTAAAATGGAATAAAAGCAAAACCGAGTTTACCACGTATATATACGTGGTTGGCCGCAAATCGGTTAAGGGGTTCAATTCCCACTGGAGACTCCCATGTGCCTAGAAACACAACAAATGGTTAACACAAATTAAAAAAATCCGAGGATTCCAGCCAGCAGACTCCAGGACAGTTCAGACAGTCAGACTCATGAACAAATAACACTAACGACTTGTGACTGAGGATACTATAATAATAACAATAACAGTGCTAGATTATAGCTGTTACTGCTACTGATTTGCACACAATACTGACCTGCACCTTGATTTGCACACAGTACACTATACTTGATATTTATAGATTGTATTTGTTAATACTATGCTGCTATTTAAAATTGTTTTTATCGTTTACACTGTTCTTATTGTCTGTACCACTGTGTGGTGTTGATGCTAGGAGGCTGAAGAGCTAAGAAACAAAACATTTTTGTTTCATCCCTGAAATAAAAAGTCAGGGATGTGACAAATAAACTTGAAAGAAAATAAAAATTGTGTGTGTGTGTGTGTGTGTGTGTGTGTGTGTGTGTGTGTGTGTGTGTGTGTGTGTGTGTGTGTGTGTGTGTGTGTGTGTGTGTATATATAACATCTCGCCATCCCCTTACATTTAATGCCTAGCAGCAGAGCCAGGTTGGGCTCTTTGCCCTGAGCCCGCTGAGACAGGATGCTACACAGGGCTTTGAGATCCAGTAGACACAGGGACATCTCCTTCAGCAGAGATCCAGCCTCGGGCACCTGGCCCTGGGACACGGGACGCACCAACACCCCCCCCTCTTCCACCTGCCTTTGGTTCTGGGCGGGAGACAGAAAGAGGGAAGAGGATTGTAGAGGAACTTGTATGAATGTTTGATTGATTGATTGATTGATTGATTGATTGATTGGGTACAATACAGTACGGCTCAATACACACAATTGTTAAGGGGATGCAGACCAGAGAAAGACTTTCGTCTTGTTTACATCAATCAGGGTCCCCCATTTTCAATTCATCATGGCATTTATGACATAAAAAATAACAAACTCTAGCCACACACAGAGAGAGAGAGAGAGAGAGAGAGAGAGAGAGAGAGAGAGAGAGAGAGAGAGAGAGAGAGAGAGAGACACAGACAGACAGACAGACAGACAGACAGACAGACAGACAGACAGACAGACAGACAGACAGACAGACAGACAGACAGACAGACAGACCGATAGCTAGACAGACAGACAGACAGACAGACGACCAACAGATGAAGGCTAACAAACTCTTAACAGGCTGATCATACATTTTGAATTTGAGGGGTGGCTGTTGGTAGAAAATGGTTTCAGCTAATGATTTCAATGTCTGCTAATATCTTTCAGACATTAGGTGGTTGACATTAGGCACACACACACACGCATATACACATGCACGCACACACACACACACATACCCACACACGCACTCTGTCTTTTAATTGAATATTTTAGAGGCATATGCTCAGCCACAGAAGTATGCAGTTAAAAATAGTCCCCACTTTAAAGGAAAGACAACAACATAAAACAAAAGATTCCTTGTATTTACAGTGATGGAATGTGACTGAGACGATGTATGTATGTGTTGTTATCGATGGAGATGAATGGGTTCTATATAACAAAACAAACAGACAGATAAATAGACCAGTACCTCTTGGAAGTTTCTGGAGAGGGTTGCCAGGTACTCTTCCTTTTCCAGCATTTGGGAGCGTAACTCCTGGGAGAGAATCCTCTCGTTCTGCAGCCGCTTCCCGGTGGCCTGTCACCACACCACGAAGGACGTTAAAACGGACATATTGTGTGTCTTTTCAACAATACTATACGACTTCCTGTGAAAAATGTTTGTCCGGATTCCAGCGAGGAAATAATAGTCTAACTCTAATTTTAGTGATGTATTGAATTGAACAGGATGTTGTTGGTGGGTGTAGCTCACTAAGAACCATGTGATCAGTACAAGGGAAGAAGCCGTGAAGTGAGAAGTATGCCTGGCTTTGATTCCCCCACCAGGTACAGCTGATGCAACCCCTCCCCTCTGTGTGTGTGCAGAGAAAGACACACACACACACACACACACACACACACACACACACACACACACACACACACACACACACACACACACACACACACACACACACACACACACACACACACACACACACACACACACACACACACACACACACACACACACACACACACACACACAGGGTGGTTGTTGTGTGGCAGTAGAACAGCGCAGGTGACAGAGAGATACAAGTCTCTCTCTGGTCCGAGAGACGGGTTCAAACAGAGACAGAATTGTTTAGGCCTGTCCCCGACTGAGGATTTGTATAGTCGACTTTGATTGGCCAAAATTGGCTGATAATCGACTGGTAGCTGACCTCGAATAGTCGACTAATCGATCGAAAGGAGCCGTAGTCGACTTAAATCTGACATTAAGCACCCCCCACAGACCAAATGGAATGATTTAAGTTAAATCAGACATTAAGCACCCCCCACACAGTCCAAATGGAATGATCAATTTTTTTATGCATTCCACTGAGAGACTGAGAGGCTCCTTTCGATCGATTAGTCGACTATTCTACTATTCGACTACTCAAGGCCAGCCCTAGAATGGTTTAAAATCATGGACCAAGCTCTTGACTTTAAACATGTTAACCTATGATAAATATCAGCTCTACTTGTGATTATAAAAGAGCAGCGATTCCCCCACATGCCAGTCTTTTTTTATAATCACCAGTAGAGCTGATATTTATCATGGGTTAAATTAAAAAGCAAGCGCTTGGTAACTTGTGGACATTTTAAATCCACAATTTTAAAGGTTTGTATCTGTCTAGGACCCAGGAAAGTGTGTCTCTCTCTATCACCTGTGCTGTCTCCTCTCACTCCAACCCTCTCCTCTGTGTGTGTGTGTGTGTGTGTGTGTGTGTGTGTGTGTGTGTGTGTGCGTGCATGTGTGTTTCTCTGCTTTCCCTCCTCTCCTCTCCGCAATGGACTGCATTTATATATAATTGACAAAGCACATCCTAACAAAGCACAACATATTAAAACATTAATAACATGTTTATTTATCCAGTTTGGATGGTTTTATATCTGGTATATATGTCAGATTACATTCCGATTAATCTGCTACCAAGGCTAGTGTGTCCAGTCTAATCTGGTACCAAGGCTAGTGTGTCCAGTCTAATCTGTTACCAAGGCTAGTGTGTCCAGTCTAATCTGGTACCAAGGCTAGTGTGTCCAGTCTAATCTGGTACCAAGGCTAGTGTGTCCAGTCTAATCTGCTACCAAGGCTAGTGTGTCCAGTCTAATCTGGTACCAAGGCTAGTGTGTCCAGTCTAATCTGTTACCAAGGCTAGTGTGTCCAGTCTAATCTGTTACCAAGGCTAGTGTGTCCAGTCTAATCTGTTACCAAGGCTAGTGTGTCCAGTCTAATCTGGTACCAAGGCTAGTGTGTCCAGTCTAATCTGTTACCAAGGCTAGTGTGTCCAGTCTAATCTGGTACCAAGGCTAGTGTGTCCAGTCTAATCTGTTACCAAGGCTAGTGTGTCCAGTCTAATCTGCTACCAAGGCTAGTGTGTCCAGTCTAATCTGGTACCAAGGCTAGTGTGTCCAGTCTAATCTGGTACCAAGGCTAGTGTGTCCAGTCTAATCTGGTACCAAGACTAGTGTGTCCAGTCTAATCTGTTACCAAGGCTAGTGTGTCCAGTCTAATCTGTTACCAAGACTAGTGTGTCCAGTCTAATCTGTTACCAAGGCTAGTGTGTCCAGTCTAATCTGTTACCAAGGCTAGTGTGTCCAGTCTAATCTGTTACCAAGGCTAGTGTGTCCAGTCTAATCTGGTACCAAGGCTAGTGTGTCCAGTCTAATCTGTTAACAGACTGACTGGTCCTTCCTCTAACATGTAGTTGTTCTTACCGTCAGGTCCTGACTCAGTCTGTCGATCTGATTCTTCTGATTGTCAATCAGCTGAAAGGACAATAGAGAACAACACAGATTAGTGTCCGGCGCTGGTTGCATGGTGGTGTGTATATGTGTGTGTGTGTGCGTGTGTATATGTGTGTTACCTTGCTGCTGGTCTCCTGT
>NC_140169.1:86880822-86900822 GCF_963971535.1 Notolepis coatsorum
AAGCCAAACAAAACAATTTGATCTTGGTGACACTTTCTGGAAATGCTCAAGATAGCACTATACACTATTTGCACAGCCATTTGAAATCTACAGTTACACATTGCTGTATTTAGTGAGGTAAATGAGTACAAGACATGTATGTTTCACAGACACACACACACACACACACACACACATACACAGACAGACAGACACAGACACACACACAGAAACACACAAACAAACGATCAAATTAAAAGCTGGATATAAATCTGCCACACGTGCTGTCAGTGAGTTTACTAAGTCAAGGATGTCTTACTTTCACACACGCGCGCACGCACACACACACACACAACACATTTACATTTACACATTTACATTTACATCTAGTCATTTAGCTGATGCTTTTATCCAAAGCGACTTACAAGTTCTGTACGACAAGTCATCAGGAAGGGCACAACTCTATCAGCTGAGTAACTAACAATGTTCATCAAAGTGTTGAGTGCTACAGTGTAGGTTAGTATATTAGGACAAGTGCATGACAGTAAGGTTAGTTAGGGTTGGATTTGAATTTGTGTTGTTTGGCTTAGGTTGAATCCAGCCTCATCAATGAAAATAAATTCATGCGGCTGTGCAGCAAGTTCCTGCTGTTGTGTGAACAGGCTTGGCGTCTACCCCAGAAGGTCTTCTAGTCATTCTAGAGAAATGCAACCACAAATTGTTATTGGTTTGCTTCTTTTTCTTACAGTACTATATATACTGTACTTTACTGTATATACTGTACCATCCACTGTACTGAAACATCTCAATATAAGTAATCATGGTATGCTGCAAAAGGGGCATTAGCACCCTGCAATACAGTACATGGTAATGTGATATGGTACAGTACTGTAAATACCATCTGAGTAGAGTAGAAAGTAGAGGTGAAGACCTGTTTTCTCTCTCTCTCTCTCTCTCTCTCTCTCTCTCTCTCTCTCTCAATTCAAATGGGCTTTATTGAGGAAGGGCACAACTCTATCAGCTGAGTAACAATGTTCATCAAAGTGTTGAGTGCTACAGTGTAGGTTAGTATATTAGGACAAGTGCATACCTACATGTATGACCTATATCTATCTACTACTTTTGGATATGAGCATTTTTTCAATAAATATGGATGCCTGAACGCAGAATGACACCAGTATCACTGACTACCACGGCAAGCCTATAGAAAATTATTCTATTTAATAATAATAATAATTATTATTATTATAAATGTCCCTCTCTCTGTTTATATCTCTGTATCTCTCTCTCTCTCTCTCTCTCTCTCTCTCTATATATATATTATATTA
This sequence comes from Notolepis coatsorum, assembly GCF_963971535.1. NCBI lineage: Eukaryota > Metazoa > Chordata > Actinopteri > Aulopiformes > Paralepididae > Notolepis > Notolepis coatsorum. Next base: position 86,882,130 of record NC_140169.1, read on the forward strand.
CTATACTATTATATCTAATGTGTTCAGGTAAACCTCGATCCCTCTGAGGTCTAAGGTAACTAGCTCCACCTCCTCAAATTATTCTATTTAATAATAATAATTATAATGTCTCTCTGTCTATATCTTTCTTTCTTTCTTTCTTTCTTTCTTTCTTTATCTTTCTTTCTTTCTTTCTTTCTCTCTCTCTCTCTCTCTCTTTCTCTCAAATCAAAGTGTGTGGCAATGTAGGCCTTTCTGGGCCCACATTGGAATAACAAAAGGAACAAAAGGCCTTTGTCCCAGGTGTGGCTGGCTAGTGACATTGACATTGAAATCACATTGCATTCTGGGAAGGAGTGTAGTTCTCTTTTCATTTAGATCAATTCACTGAATTCTTTTCAGACCTCCTGCTGCAAATTGGTATGGATTGTACCAGAATGTTTCATAGGACATTGATTCAAAACTATCGTCTCAAATTTTACAATTGATGGCTTATTTGGAAGGTATGAACCTGTAGTTCAAGTTCAAGTTCAAGTTCTTTAATAGTTGTCATACAGAAGTACAGAATACTTTCATACAAAATGCTTCTTACTGTTACGCTCCAGAGACTGTGCTAGACAAGATAGTATCAAATAACATAATAACATAATATAGCATGAATTTAGAAGAAGAAAATGAGGTCACAGTTGTTCGGTATAGACATATGTACAATGTTCTGAGTTACCATATAATATACAATACACAATACTATGCAGTGTACTAATGTACAGTACTATCTAGTGCAAAGCAGAAATGGGATGAGGTACAATTTTAGGTACAATTTACAGTAAGGTGTACGAGTTGTAGTGCAATCCTTCATCCATAAATATAAAGTGTGGGGAGTGGGTGCTACAGTGTGTTTGTTTAAAGTGGGTGTGTGCTATAAAGTGTGTGTAGTGGGTGCTACAGTGTGTTTGTTTAAAGTGAGTGTGTGCGTGTGGATGTGTGTGCTATGTGTGTTTGGTGGTTGTTGTTGTGTAGTGTTCATTCATTGTTCGTTTAGCAGCCTGATGGCCTGGGGATAGAAGCTACTTCTGAGTCTTTCTGTGCTCGCCTTGAGACTCCTGTATCGCTTGCCTGACGGCAGCAGTTCAAAGAGGCAGTTGTTCGGGTGGCTCGAGTCCTTAATAATTCTCTTAGCCTTCCCCTTGCAACGCTTGTAGTAAATGTTCTGGAGGGTGGGGAGCCCCCCTCCAATTGTGCGTTCGGCTGAACGTGTCACTCTTTGTAGTCTGCTTTGGTCTTTTGCAGTGCTATTCCCAAACCAGGAGGTGATGTTGCCGGTCAAGATGCTCTCTATTGTACATGAGTAGAAGTTCTTAAGGATCTTCTGGCTGACTTGGAACTTCCTTAGGCGCCTGAGGAAGTAGAGGCGTTGTCGTGCCTTCTTCACCACACTGTTAATGTGTATGGTCCATGTCAAGTCCTCGGATATGTGGGCTCCGAGGTACTTGAAGCTGTTGACTCTCTCAACCGGTGCCCCGTCGATGCTGAGGGGGCTGTAGTCCTTGACCCCCGACCTCCTGAAGTCCACAATCATCTCCTTTGTTTTGCTGACGTTCAGGGAGAGGCTGTTTTCCTGGCACCATCCCGCCAGGACCTTGACCTCTTCCAGGTAGGCCCTCTCGTCGTTGGCAGAGATCAGGCCCACCACCACTGTGTCGTCAGCAAATTTGACGATTGTATTGCTACTCCGCTGAGCCACACAGTCGTGTGTGTACAGGGAGTAGAGGAGGGGACTCAGAACACAGCCCTGGGGGGCCCCTATGTTGAGGGTGATGGATGAGGAGGTGCAGTTGCCTGCTCTCACCACCTGGGGTCTGCCAGTCAGGAAGTCCAAGACCCACTGGCAGAGGTCATAGCCCAAGCCCAGGTCCCTGAGCTTGGCTATGAGTATGGAGGGGACTATGGTATTGAATGCCGAGCTGTAGTCGATGAATAGCATTCTCACATAGTTCCCCTGCCTCTTGTCCAGGTGTGATGCTGCTGTGTGCAGCACATGGGATATGGCGTCCTCCGTGGACCTGTTGGGGCGGTATGCAAATTGCAGGGGGTCCATGTTGATGGGGAGGGAGGAGCAGATGTAGCCCTTTACTAGCTTCTCAAAGCACTTCATGGCTATGGAGGTGAGAGCTACAGGGCGGTAGTCGTTGAGGCAAGCAGGCTTGGATTTTTTGGGTACAGGGATAATAGTGGACTTCTTCAGGCAGGTGGGGATGACAGCCTGTTCTAAGGACAGGTTAAATATGTCAGTGAATACTGGGGCCAGTTGGTCGGCACAGACTTTTAGGACGCGGCCGGGGATGCCGTCCGGACCTGCTGCCTTCCTGATATTCACTTTTTTAAAGGTCCGCCTCACCTCATGCTCTGTTACCCTGAACACTGCGCCTCCATCAGCAGCCGACCCCCCCCCCCCCATTGCCGAGGCTTGTGAGCTGGTGTTGTTATTACCAGCATCAAACCTCGCATAGAAGGTATTGAGGTCGTTTGCTAAGGAGATGTCACTGTTCAGTTTGAGGGAGGCGCCTTTGTAGTCTGTCATCGTTTTGAGCCCCTGCCACATAGCTCTAGAGTCAGCTTGTTCAAACTGGAGTTCAATTTTATCCCTGTAGCGCCGTTTGGCCTCTGACACTGTCCTCCTTACGTTGTGTTGCGCCACCTTGTGGTCATTCATGTTGCCTGCCACTAGGCCGTCATTGTATGCTTTGGTGCGCTCTCTCAGAGCTTCACGGACGGATTTGTCTACCCAGGGTTTTTGATTTGGGTAAACTTTCATTTTGGTAGTGGGGATTGTTTCTTTCACCCTAGTACAGACATAGTCCAGCACTGTCTCCGTGTAGGCATTAATGTTATCTGTGTCGCGGAATACAATCCAGTCTGTGTTGTGAAACACTGACCGGATCGTATCCTCTGACGTCACATCCCATTTCTGCACCTCTCGCGAGACTACGGGAGTACTTTTAATTCTTTGTCTGTACTTTGGTGTAAGGAAAATGGATGCGTGATCTGACTTGCCAAAGCCACTATCAGAATGAGCCTTGTAGCCACCTTTAAATTGCGTGTAACAGTGATCTAGGATGTTACCGCCTCTGGTGTTGCAAGTCACATGCTGGTAGAAATCAGGCAATACCTTTCTCAGATTGGCGCTATTGAAATCTCCCAGTACCAAAATGGCGGCGTTAACGTTCGTCGCTTGTATACTATTTACCTCGTCGTGGAGTCTGGAGAGCGCGGCGTTGTTGTTGGCTTGCGGTGGAATATACACTCCGACCAGGACGATCGCCGTTAACTCCCTCGGGAGGAAGAAAGGATGACACTTGATGGTTATATATTCCAGTTCTGGGGAGCAGTGGTTGGATAATTCCTTCACATTCGTTGGATCACTCCAATTTTTGTTAAACATGAAGGCAATACCTCCACCACGTTGTTTACCGGACTCTGATTGTGTCCGATCCTTCCTATGGATAAAGAAGTGATCCGCTGGTTGAATCGCGTGATCTGGAACCTCCGGTGTTAGCCATGTTTCGGTGAAGCAAAGGACATTGCAGTCCCTAACGTCTCTTTGATATTGAATCCTTGCTCGGATGTCATCCAGTTTATTGTCTATTGATTGTACATTGGCTAGCAATATACTGGGAAGTGGTGTACGGTGTCGTCTGGATCTCAGCCTGTTTCGGATCCCAGCCCTTTTTCCTCGACGTCTTTTCCTGGGCTCTGGGAACAAAGGGTCTGGTCCTAGTCTCCGGAGGATTTCTTCCGGCCATTGATGTGGTTCGGAAAGTTGATCCAGCGAGTAATCCAGTTGGTAAGTTTCCCGTAATCCAATGTCTATGAGTGACTGACGGTCATATACATTAAATGCACCAACAGTTGGTACGCACAAAACTCTAAAAACTATAAATATTAACAAAAGTAAACACAGTCTCGACGGAGCGAACAGAGAGGCAGCCGAACGGGGCGGCGCCATCATCTATCTGTAGTTTTATATTGTGTAACAAAAAAAAAGGGAAAACTTCTGAGAAGGTGGAGCTAGTTACTTTAGACTTCAGAGGGATTTATACCACTTACATTAGACACCCTAGTAGCAACCACCTATAACACCCTAGCGACCGCCTAGAAACACCCTAGCAACCACTTATAACACCCTAGCAACCACCTAGAAACACCCTAGCAACCAACTATAACACCCTAGCAACTACCTATAACACCCTAGCAACCACCTAAAAACACCCTAGCAACCACCTATAACACCTTAGCAACCACCTAGAAACACCCTAGCAACCACCTATAACACCCTAGCAACCACCTAGAAACACCCTAGCAACCACCTATAACACCCTAGTAACCACCTAGAAATACCCTAGCAACCGCCTAGAACACCCTAGCAACCACCTAGAAATACCCTAGCAACCACCTAGAAACACCCTAGCAACCACCTATAACACTCTAGCAACAACCTAGAAACACCCTAGCAACCACCTATAACACCCTAGCAACCACCTAGAAATATCCTAGCAACCACCTAGAAACACCCTAGCAACCACCTATAACACTCTAGCAACCACCTAGAAACACCCTAGCAACCACCTAGAAACACCCTAGCAACCACATAGAACACCCTAGCAACCACCTAGAAATACCCTAGCAACCACCTAGAAACACCTTAGCAACCACCTATAACACCCTAGCAACCACCTAGAAACACCCTAGTAACCACCTAGAAACACCCTAGCAACCACCTAGAAACACTTTAGCAACCACCTAGAAACACCATAGCAACCATCTAGTAACACCCTAGAAACCACCTATAACACCCTAGCAACCACCTAGAAACACTTTAGCAACCACCTAGAAACACCATAGCAACCATCTAGTAACACCCTAGCAACCAGCTATAACACCCTAGCAACCACCTATAACACCCTAGCAACCAGCTATAATACCCTAGCAACCACCTAGAAACACCCTAGCAACCAGCTATAACACCCTAGCAACCGCCTAGAAACACCCTTGCAACCACTTATAACACCCTAGCAACCACCTATAACACCCTAGCAACCACCTATAACACCCTAGCAACCACCTATAACACCCTAGCAACCACTTAGAAACACCCTAGCAACCAGCTATAACACCCTAGCAACCAGCTATAACACCCTAGCAACCAGCTAGAAACACCCTAGCAACCACCTAGAAATACCCTAGCAACCACCTATAACACTCACCTAGAAACACCCTAGCAACCACCTATAACACTCTAGCAACCACCTAGAAACACCCTAGCAACCACCTATAACACCCTAGCAACCACCTAGAAACACCCTAGCAACCACTTAGAAACACCCTAGCAACCAGCTATAACACCCTAGCAACCACCTATAACACTCTAGCAACCACCTAGAAACACCCTAGCAACCACCTAGAAACACCCTAGCAACCACCTAAAACACCCTAGCAACCACTTAGAAACACCCTAGCAACCACCTATAACACTCTAGCAACCACCTAGAAACACACCCTAGCAACCACCTATAACACTCTAGCAACCACCTAGAAACACCCTAGCAACCAGCTATAACACTCACCTAGAAACACCCTAGCAACCACCTATAACACTCTAGCAACCACCTAGAAACACCCTAGCAACCACCTAGAAACACCCTAGCAACCACCTAGAAACACCCTAGCAACCACCTATAACACCCTAGCAACCACCTAGAAATACCCTAGCAACCACCTAGAAACACCCTAGCAACCACCTATAACACCCTAGCAACCACCTATAACACCCTAGCAACCATCTAGAAACACCCTAGCAACCACATAGAACACCCTAGCAACCACCTATAACACCCTAGAAACCACCTATAACACCCTAGCAACCACCTAGAAACACCCTAGCAACCAGCTATAACACCCTAGCAACCACCTATAACAACCTAGCAACCACCTAAAACACCCTAGCAACCACTTAGAAACACCCTAGCAACCAGCTATAACACCCTAGCAACCACCTAAAACACCCTAGCAACCAGCTAGAAACACCCTAGCAACCACCTATAACACTCACCTAGAAACACCCTAGCAACCAGCTATAACACCCTAGCAACCACCTAGAAACACCCTAGCAACCACCTATAACACTCACCTAGAAACACCCTAGCAACCACCTAGAAATACCCTAGCAACCACCTAGAAACACCCTAGCAACCACCTATAACACCCTAGCAACCACCTAGAAATACCCTAGCAACCGCATATAACACCCTAGCAACCATCTAGAAACACCCTAGCAACCACATAGAACACCCTAGCAACCACCTAGAAATACCCTAGCAACCACCTAGAAACACCCTAGCAACCACCTATAACACCCTAGCAACCACCTAGAAACACCATAGTAACCAGCTAGTAACACCCTAGAAACCACCTATAACACCCTAGCAACCACCTATTAACACCCTAGCTACAACCTATAACAACCTAGCAACCACCTAAAACACCCTAGCAACCACCTAGAAACACCCTAGCAACCACCTATAACACCCTAGCAACCACCTAGAAACACCCTAGCAACCACCTATAACACCCTAGCAACCACCTATTAACACCCTAGCTACAACCTATAACAACCTAGCAACCACCTAAAACACCCTAGCAACCACTTAGAAACACCCTAGCAACCAGCTAGAAACACCCTAGCAACCACCTAGAAACACCATAGCAACCACCTAGAAACACCCTAGCAACCACCTATAACACCCTAGCAACCATCTTTTGAACCGTTTGTCATAGAGACAATACAGACCCTCCCCCGTTGGCCGGCGGTGCACAGGCATCACCCACACTTTCACAATTTCCCCAGCGGAATTGTCTAGTTATATTGTTATTGTTTACACTGCCTTTTTATTCTATTTAAATGTTTACTTCTTCACTGTACTATAAGTATGTCTTCTACTACCTGTACCTCCCCTCCCCCATGCTGCTATGATACCGAATTTTCCCAAGGGGATCAATAAAGGAATATCTTATCTTATCTTATACATCCAGCGGGGTCATTACAACAATGGAAGAAATGAACAGTCTTTTCCTTTCTCGTTTACCGGTCATTTAGTCCTCGATACTGAATGTGGGGTTAATGGGAAAATTATGTTTCACCAAAATATTTTATGTTTCGTTAACATGTCAATGTCTAAAAGCCGCTGACCCTAAATGGCCGGCTGATGCAGAGAATGCACTGATGCTGGTGACGTCCGGTGAGCCCATCTGCAATGCTAAGCTAGTTTTGACTAGCGATTTTACCTTTTTTCCCCTCAAACTGCTGCTTTAAATTCTAAATCCCCTGCCTTATCAGAGAGAGAGATGTCTATTAGAAGGCTTTGTTCACGGAGACCACAGCTGCATGAACCACAGGTGAAGCTAGGAGTGATCTATTAATAGTTAATTCATTTTCCTAGAGCTGCAGCAAAGACTGAAAACTCGGGAGCAACCAGAAAATACGTCACCATTTAATGATGTCTTTCTAAAGGCCAAGACTCACAGGAGAGAGGCGAACACAATACAGATGGAGCAACAATAAAGACACATTTTCTATAATGAAGGATTCTTTTGTTCTTTATAAAACACTACATTCTTTTATATATTCTATAATTATTATCTATTCTTTTCTATCATCTCTGTATATCTATTTTGTCCTATTATCTTTTTATTGTCTGTATATCTATTTTGTCCTATTTCTCAATCTCCCATCACTTCTGAAATCAAGACTTTCCAATTCCCCCCGGCTCAGAGAGTTGCTTCAGTATATCTCCTCTCACACAAACACAGGACATATGTTACATCCTTTTAAAACCTGCCACCTCAGAGATGTGTGGTGGAGTGAACGAGGATCAAATCTACAACATGGAACAAATCCCGATACCGATAAACCTGCTTCTTACTGCCCCCTGGTGGTCTTATGATGAATTACACCATCCACAGCCAACAGTAGGAGTGTAATCACTATAATTAAGGTTCTAATGAAATGCATGTTGATGGCTAGTCTGTTTAATTATCGTTATGCTACTGACAGCGCAGGGAGAGCATGAGGGAGGCTGTTAACAACACATTTAGATTGTGTTGATCAAATAACATGAATCTACTCCTCTGGCCTTTCTCTCCTCTCCTCAATTCTGTTCCTCACCCCTACCTCTCTCCCCTTTCCTCCCCTCCATAACTCTTTGCTCCTGTTTGGAGAGTGTGTGTGTGTGTGTGTGTGTGTGTGTGTGTGTGTGTGTGTGTGTGTGTGTGTACAGTATGCGTGTGTGTATGCGTGCATGTGCGTGTGTGTGTTTGAGTGTGTGTGTATGTGTGTTTACGTGTGTGCAGTGTGCACACACACATACATTTACATTTTACATTTAGTCATTTAGCTGACGCTTTTATCCAAAGTAAGGTTAGTTATCACGTAGAGTTATTATTATTTATTTTATGCATGTGTGTGTGTGTGATTGACTGACTGACTGAGTAAGTAAGTAAATAATTGAGTGAGTGTGCATGTGTGTGTGTGTGTGTGTGTGTGCATAGTGTGCATCTGCCCCCTACCTGTTGAGCTTGTGTCTGCACCTGGTCCAGGGAGGGCAGGTCAGCCAGGTACTTCTCCAGCGTCTCGATGCGTTGCTGCTTCTCCTGGTTCTGCTCGCTCTCTCTCTGACACTTCTTCTTCAGGCTGCTGATGTAGCGGTCCCTCGTCTTCATCTGGACCACGGGCGGCAGGGCGGTGAGCAAAGTGATCCATCAGTGATCCATCAGTGATCCAAAATGGATATATAAAATGGGTACAGTACCACCACCAAAAACAAGCAATGGAGATATCTGTTCATTCTGCAGTCGACTGCCGGATGAGCTCTTGACACAGGGTTCCCACAGACATTGCAAAATGAAATTCTCACGCATGTCCCCCGAGCTGCTCGGAGTCATTGTGGAGCCTCAGAACAGCGTGTAATATGTCTTTACAGTATCTAGCGTTGGATCAATAAAAGGATCGATTTTTGGAATGGCGATCAGGAATTGGAATAATCTTTTTGGATACCATCTGATCTCAGGTAAGGAATCTATTTTACCAGTCTTAGGATAATCAGACCTGTTTTCACGGAGATATAAGCTTTTCCCCTATGTTTGATATGGCTGTTTGGCTGTGCGAGCGATCAGGAAATATATCAGAGCAGATATCAGATCGCCTATATAGCGTGCATACGTACACATATACTATCGATAATCTAGCGTTTATTTGAAAACGATTCATAAATAGGCCGAAAAATGAGAACGTTCTAGAATATTCCGTTTATTATGGAATATTCTTATTTCCCTTGAAAACGAGGGCTTTTCAAGATGCTATAAAACGGAAATGAACCGATAAAAAAACAATCCGCTTCGACAATGTTGACTGGAAAATGAGTCATTGATAAGCGACGGGCAGATTAGACACATAGCCATAATTTAAAACATAGATTAGGCGATATTAACGCTAACATGGAAGTGGATGCTGGGCATTCAAGCACTAAATCGTGCGCCCCCTGCTGGGCACTGAAAGTGTTAAATGCACCCATCTGCTGTGTTTTGCAGTGGCAAAAGGTTTGTTTATGTCGATAATGTTTGTAAAAACGCTGAAATAAGACTGTATCTGTATCATCTACGTCTGAATGTAGATACACAGGAAAGTTATTAACATAGTGAGAGGAGTCATGGTCAAACTCTGTGCTTATGGTTTTCCCATTCTGACGCAGAGAGCCGCCCTATACCTTTACTGAATGGTATACATTTAGATTAGTTTGGGTTAAAGGAACACGTTAACATTATGGGACATGTGCTCATTGTCTCCTCCAGAGTCAGTCAAGAAGACAGATACCCTCTCTGTGCGTCTCTGGAGGTGGATACGGACCAGCTAGCCTAGCTGTTGGGCAAACACACCTCTCCCGGAGCTTTAAGCGAGGCTAGTGGTCCGTACACCAATCATTTATGCTATAGGCTAGTGGTCCGTAACCAATCATTTATGCTATAGGCTAGTGGTCCGTAACCAATCATTTATGCTATAGGCTAGTGGTCCGTAACCAATCATTTATGCTATAGGCTAGTGGTCCGTAACCAATCATTTATGCTATAGGCTAGTGGTCCGTAACCAATCATTTATGCTATAGGCTAGCTTGAATTTTTGTGCAGTTCTCCTTCTTCCAACATGGCTGCCTGTAACAATTTTTTTTTTGATCTTTTTCCCCCTCCATTTTTCCTCCGATTTTCTCCCATCCCAATGTTAGTCGTTATGCCAATTCCCAATCCCCTTCCTGCTGCGCACTTACCCCCCACAGTCGGTCTGGGAGAGTGGAGGCTACCACGTGCTTCCTCCGACACACGTGTAGCCAATCAACCGCTTCTTTTCACCTGGCAGCGCGGATTCTCATTGAGAGGGCGTAGCGTGTGGAAGGATCACACTATCCCACTCAAGTCCTATCCGCGCTTAGCAGGCGCCCCGACCGAACTGTAGGAGTCGCTGTTTACAACGACCCGGACTCACCCCGCCAGCTTCTCCCACCCTCTAATACAACAACAATAAAACAATCCGCTTCGACAATGTTGACTGGAAAATGAGTCATTGATAAGCGACGGGCAGATTAGACACATAGCCATAATTTAAAACATAGATTAGGCGATATTAACGCTAACATGGAAGTGGATGCTGGGCATTCAAGCACTAAATCGTGCGCCCCCTGCTGGGCACTGAAAGTGTTAAATGCACCCATCTGCTGTGTTTTGCAGTGGCAAAAGGTTTGTTTATGTCGATAATGTTTGTAAAAACGCTGAAATAAGACTGTATCTGTATCATCTACGTCTGAATGTAGATACACAGGAAAGTTATTAACATAGTGAGAGGAGTCATGGTCAAACTCTGTGCTTATGGTTTTCCCATTCTGACGCAGAGAGCCGCCCTATACCTTTACTGAATGGTATACATTTAGATTAGTTTGGGTTAAAGGAACACGTTAACATTATGGGACATGTGCTCATTGTCTCCTCCAGAGTCAGTCAAGAAGACAGATACCCTCTCTGTGCGTCTCTGGAGGTGGATACGGACCAGCTAGCCTAGCTGTTGGGCAAACACACCTCTCCCGGAGCTTTAAGCGAGGCTAGTGGTCCGTACACCAATCATTTATGCTATAGGCTAGTGGTCCGTAACCAATCAGTTATGCTATAGGCTAGTGGTCCGTAACCAATCATTTATGCTATAGGCTAGTGGTCCGTAACCAATCATTTATGCTATAGGCTAGTGGTCCGTAACCAATCATTTATGCTATAGGCTAGTGGTCCGTAACCAATCATTTATGCTATAGGCTAGCTTGAATTTTTGTGCAGTTCTCCTTCTTCCAACATGGCTGCCTGTAACAATTTTTTTTTTGATCTTTTTCCCCCTCCATTTTTCCTCCGATTTTCTCCCATCCCAATGTTAGTCGTTATGCCAATTCCCAATCCCCTTCCTGCTGCGCACTTACCCCCCACAGTCGGTCTGGGAGAGTGGAGGCTACCACGTGCTTCCTCCGACACACGTGTAGCCAATCAACCGCTTCTTTTCACCTGGCAGCGCGGATTCTCATTGAGAGGGCGTAGCGTGTGGAAGGATCACACTATCCCACTCAAGTCCTATCCGCGCTTAGCAGGCGCCCCGACCGAACTGTAGGAGTCGCTGTTTACAACGACCCGGACTCACCCCGCCAGCTTCTCCCACCCTCTAATACAGCCAATTGTATTAGTGTGAACGGCCAGCCAAGCTGGTGACAACCCCGGAGCTGTGAGCTGGATTCGAACAGGCGAATCTAGCCGCTCCGGGGTTTGGTGACGAACGCAATCTCCGTTACGCCACCTGACCGCCCCTGCCTGTAACCATTTCTAACAAAAGAGAATGCCTGGTTTCTGTGTAGTGGTAGTGTAGGTAAAACAGTGGAAAAGCATACTATTACTTCCAGTAAGATCAAGTAATAAGTTATAATAATATAATAATTATAAATTATTTAGTTAATTCTCAACAAAAATATAAAGAAAAAATGTAAAACGTTTGTTGATTCTGATATATCAACTCGTAGCAACCATTGTTTTGCACATAGCAACCATTGTTTTGCACATAGCAACCATTGTTTTGCACATAGCAACCATTGTTTTGTACATAGCAAATGGCCAACATGGAGGACAAATTAAACATTGTAAACATTCCATGAAAGTCTTGGGATTGGTCAGTAGGGGCCTTTCACGGAATGTTTGGTCCAAGACCCTCCCTCTTTTCTTGACTCCTCCAATAACAACTGTTGCTTTCATCTGCCAAGCTAAGAGAGGGGGCAGGGCTTAACATACCTTCTCCTCCAGTTTCTTGGTGTCCTCTGTGTATTTCTGTGTGTTCTGCTTCAGGAACTCATTCAGGTGAAGAAGCTCGAGCTCAGCCGCAGCCAACTTCCTGCCCAGCTCCCCGTTCTCACAGCACAGCCTATCAGACAGCTGCACGGCCGGGGGTCCCACCGCCAGACCATCATACAGGGAATCCTATTGGAGGAGAGGAGTGACTGGCATCAGCGTACGCAAATTAAATGACAGGCGGTTGGTCTGACTTGTGGTCTATGCAGTAGAACTAACTCCACTAGGACTAACTCCTATACAGCATAACTAACTCCAGTAGGACTAACTCCTATACAGCATAACTAACTCCAGTAGGACTAACTCCTATACAGCATAACTAACTCCAGTAGGACTAACTCTATACAATAGGACTAACTCCACTAGGACTAACTCCTATACATCATAACTAACTCCAGTAGGACTAACTCCTATACAGCATAACTAACTCCACTAGGACTAACTCCTATACAGCATAACTAACTCCAGTAGGACTAACTCTATACAATAGGACTAACTCCACTAGGACTAACTCCTATACATCATAACTAACTCCAGTAGGACTAACTCTATACAATAGGACTAACTCCACTAGGACTAACTCCTATACAGCATAACTAACTCCACTAGGACTAACTCCTATAAATCATAACTAACTCCAGTATGACTAACTCCTATACAGCATAACTAACTCCAGTAGGACTAACTCTATACAATAGGACTAACTCCACTAGGACTAACTCTATGCAGTAGAACTAACTCCACTAGGACTAACTCCTATACAGCATAACTAACTCCAGTAGGACTAACTCTATACAATAGGACTAACTCCACTAGGACTAACTCTATACAATAGGACTAACTCCAATAGGACTAACTCTATGCAGTAGAACTAACTCCACTAGGACTAACTCTACACAGTAGAACTAACTCTATGCAGTAGAACTAACTCCACTAGGACTAACTCTACACAGTAGAACTAACTCTATGCAGTAGAACTAACTCCACTAGGACTAACTCTACACAGTAGAACTAACTCTATGCAGTAGAACTAACTCCACTAGGACTAACTCTACACAGTAGAACTAACTCATATACAGTAAGACTAACTCCACTAGGACTAACTCCACTAGGACTAACTCCTATACAGCATAACTAACTCCAGTAGGACTAACTCTATACAATAGGACTAACTCCACTAGGACTAACTCTATACAATAGGACTAACTCCAATAGGACTAACTCTATGCAGTAGAACTAACTCCACTAGGACTAACTCTACACAGTAGAACTAACTCTATGCAGTAGAACTAACTCCACTAGGACTAACTCTACACAGTAGAACTAACTCTATGCAGTAGAACTAACTCCACTAGGACTAACTCTACACAGTAGAACTAACTCTATGCAGTAGAACTAACTCCACTAGGACTAACTCTACACAGTAGAACTAACTCATATACAGTAAGACTAACTCCACTAGGACTAACTCCACTAGGACTAACTCCTATACAGCATAACTAACTCCAGTAGGACTAACTCTATACAATAGGACTAACTCCACTAGGACTAACTCTATGCAGTAGAACTAACTCCACTAGGACTAACTCTACACAGTAGAACTAACTCTATGCAGTAGAACTAACTCCACTAGGACTAACTATACAATAGGACTAACTCCACTAGGACTAACTCCTATTCAGTAGAACTAACTTCACTAGGACTAACTCTACACAGTAGAACTAACTCCACTAGGACTAACTCTACACAGTAGAACTAACTCTATGCAGTAGAACTAACTCCACTAGGACTAACTCTACACAGTAGAACTAACTCTATGCAGTAGAACTAACTCCACTAGGACTAACTATACAATAGGACTAACTCCACTAGGACTAACTCCTATTCAGTAGAACTAACTTCACTAGGACTAACTCTACACAGTAGAACTAACTCCACTAGGACTAACTCCTATTCAGTAGAACTAACTTCACTAGGACTAACTCTACACAGTAGAACTAACTCCACTAGGACTAACTCCTATTCAGTAGAACTAACTCCACTAGGACTAACTCTTATTCAGTAGGACTAACTTCTATACAGGTCTAACTCCAGTAGGTCTAACTCTATACAGTAAGACTAACTAACTCCAGTAGTACTAACTCCAGTAGAACTAACCCTATGCAGTAGAACTTGTGTAGTCTCAGTTGTGACGCTGTAGAGGTCATCTCAGTCTTTGTTGAATCAAAGATAAGAGTTCATGGTGTGTCTCACAGAGGGTGACCAGCGTAGGACATATTTAGCTTGGTTTGAATGTGTACGGGTTAGCGATGGTAATCTCTCTCTCTCTCTTTGATAAACGAGGCAGCATGGTGCTACATTCCCTCCCTGACATCGAGTGAAGGTCACTATCACAGAGCCTGGCAGGAGAAATTATGTCTATTGGTCGAAATTAGGCAAATTCTAATGGGAATTCAAATATTAATGACATAGACATGTAGAAATTATTAACCATAAATAAAATGATAAATCTCTTAGCTTGGCCTCGACAGATGCTCTCACTGAGAAACACCCTGGAGTCGGGTGCATCCGTCATGTGTTGACTGGAGCAGCTGGTTCTGAACTGAATGATGGTGCAGGAGCTCTTTCTTGTGTGTGTGTGTGTGTGTGTGTGTGTGTGTGTGTGTGTGTGTGTGTGTGTGTGTGTGTGTGTGTGTGTGTGTGTGTGTGCGTGTGTGTGTGCGTGTGTGTGTGTGCGTGTGTGTGTGCGTGTGTGTGTGTGTGTGTGTGTGTGTGTGTGTGTGTGTGTGTGTGCGTGTGTGTGTGTGTGTGTGTGTGTGTGTTGCCCTGCCCTCTGTTCAGCAAGCACGACAGGTTGATTTAAAGACAGAATCTGTAATGCTGTCAAACAGCGATCTCTAGGCAAAAGAGCTCCACTTGGTATTGCAACTTTGTTAGCATTCTTTTAGTTTTGGTCTGATGTGCAGGGGTGTGGGTTGAGTGGGGACAGGGGGACAGGGGGACAGGGGGACAGGGGGACAGGGGGACAGGGGTTGCTTACTGCCGGCCACACCTCAGGCACTGCCAGGAGAGGTCTGGAGAAAATAGAATAAGTTACAAAGAAATTTAAACAAAGTGCGATACCAAGCAGGGCTCTCTTGCCTAGAGGTTTGACGCTATTACAGAGTCTACCTTTAAGTAGTGTATACAAATACAAACCAATCAATCGCTACTCCCTGCTTTACAAGCATCGATCCTTTCCTGTCTAAACTCTTACCTTGGGTTTGAGGATGTAGGCGTCGTCAGAGCGCCCCCTCGGGCTCTGGAGGACCTGTTGCGCCCTCAGCTCGTTCTCTCTGATCCGGGCGTGGAGCTGCAGGATCTGTTGCTTCTGTCTGGAAGACAACCAATTTAAACAGCGGATCAATTAGAATAACGTGTTGCTTTTGTCTGATACACACATGACATATTATAGCCCATTCTAAATGACGTAGGTAACCATAGCTGATGGTTGTTTGTGTCAACTGCACTGATTCAGCCTACTGATTTATTAAAAAAAATATATATATATATAAAAACATTTCCTAATTTGTATTAAAATAATGTATCCTCTCTCTCTCTGATACACAGGCCTTGTCCTCTCTCTCTCTCTCTCTCTCTCTCTCTCTCTCTCTCTCTCTCTCTCTCTCTCTCTCTCTCTCTCTCTCTCTCTCTCTCTCTCTCTCTCTCTCTCTCTCTCTCTCTCTCTCTCTCTCTCTCTCTCTCTCTCTCTCTCTCTCTCTCTCTCTCTCTCTCTCTCTCTCTCTCTCACAACCTCTCTCTCACAACCTCTCTCTCTCTCACAACCTCTCTCTCTCTCTCTCTCTCTCTCTCTCTCTCTCTCGCAGGAGGTATGTGGTATATTGGTTGAAATGAAGCCCTCACCTTCACTGTACTAGACTTCTGTATATTTTACAATATGTAATATTACACTTACTGTACACTTACTGTAGACTTCTGTATATTTTACTGTATATTTTATATTAGAATGTATAAACACAACATAGGAAATGTATATCCCGGAGCTGGGTATTTTTATTCTTAGGCTTATTTTATTGTATTCTTCATTCGTGACTCGTTTTGTCTCCCTAAATGTTTACCGTTTACTGTGAGTGATTTGTATTGCCAAATTTCCCTCGGGATGAATAAAGTATTTCTATTCTATTCCATTGTTTTATTCATATCTTGTTCTTTACCAGTTATTCTCATATAGTTTTACTGTTATTTCCATTACCCTGCCTGTACTGTATAAGTCGCCTGGAATGCTGGCGTCACACACTTATGTCTCTCATGTCTCTATGTTTCTTATGTTTTGTACTAGTTTCATCTCTACTTGTACTGTCGTTTTATCTTGTGTCTCTTACGTCTCTCATGTCTCTTGTACTATTACTACCACAACTACTACTACTATTAAAAAATGAAATACTAATCAAATGAAAAGCTGGTTAAGAAGTTGAAATTAAGGCTGGGCTTTTATTTTAGAAACAAGTGCTGTTTTTCCTTTCATTCTAGAAAGAGGCTCGTCGCTCGTTTTTTTTTGCCAGTGCTGGATTATGGCGATGTGTTGTACATGAACGCCTGTTCTACCTCATTGCATGTGCTTGTTGCAACCTCTACTTATCACGGTGTCATAAGATTTATTACTGGCCGTCGATCACTCACGCATCATTGTACTTTATATGCCACGGTAGGCTGGCTGTCCTCGTCTGCTCATAGGCTTCTCCATTGGTATACCTTTATTTATAAAGCACTTATTGGTCTGTTACATGTAGGGATGTCCCGATCCGATTTTCCGAAGATCGGGATCGGCAAAAAAATAGGATCAGGATCAGGATTTTAATTTTTAATTTTTTTTTTTACTTTTAATTTTTTATTCAACAAACATGACCATGTTCACGTCTTAAACTCATACCGAGGCCTTAGTTTTGGTTTTAAATTGCATATCATCATTCATTTATTTATTGTCACACAGAGCAGAAGAATTTTGCCAAAACAAACGCATTTCCTTTGATTTAATTATACATCAAATGATTTATGTCAAGGATTGCAATGCCTCGCTTGAATGAAGTTACCTTTTCACCTGGATAACGTCAACATTCAGGGTGAATGTAATGTGAGAAATTGGGATAAAAAAAAAAATATATATAAATAAAATGTTTTTTTTTTTATCGGATCGGGAAAGATCGGTATCGGTAGATACTCAAAATCACATGATCGGAATCGGATCGGGAGCAAAAAAAATTGATCGGGACATCCCTAGTTACATGTATACCTCTGTACATATCTCACTATCTCTGATCATCTATTTTACAGCTTGCGATCTCAGGACTATCTTTATGCCTCAGTCCCCAGAAGCCGCACTGAGTTTATGGACGAGGGCTTTCATGTACTCTACTCCCTCTAACAGACTCCAGACAAACTACAGGCCCTCGTCACCTTGCCTGATTTTAAAGTGCATGCCACAGACCTTGCAACGTCTGAATTGGGAGTTTGCAAATGCATTAATACAGTGGTCACCAACCTGTCGATCTTTGAGACTTTCCCTGTCGATCTTTCCCTGAAAATTTAAAATCCCTGAGAGTCCACATTACAGTTCTACTTTTGTTTTGATGTGAAAATGATGCTGCACTTAGCACTGACTGCACTTAGCACTGACTGCACTTAGCACTGACTGCACTTAGCACTGACTGCACTTAGCACTGACTGCACTTAGCACTGACTGCACTTAGCACTGACTGCACTTAGCACTGACTGAGAAAGTACACATACAGTTCTACTTTATAAAATGCTAATTGTAAATATGTTTGTCAATGTTAATAATATGAGAAAGTCCACATTACAGTCAGGGGCGGATTTAGGATTGTAGGAGATCCGGGGCTTAGCCCAGATGGGCCCCCTTTTTTTTTTTTTTTGGCAGGCAAGGGGTGGTTTGGGGGGGGCTCAGGCACGACCCCCTCCACGACAGATTTTTTTTGAATTTAATGAACCTGTACGTGCAATTTCCTGCAATATAGAGCCTTCAATCTTGACCAATAAAGCTGCTCTTTTCACTATAAAACTCAGTTAACCATAACGTAGTTATGGTTAGATTTATATATTGGGGGGGGATATATCATATTTTCCATATAATCAAAAAGTGGTGGAGCAAGATTATACCTTTGCTCCCCCAAGTTCAATAGTGGGAGAGCAGAGATGCTCCGAATGCTCTTATGGCCAGGCGTCTAT
>NC_140169.1:86905822-86915822 GCF_963971535.1 Notolepis coatsorum
ATCATTCCAATAATACACAGTTGGATGTGTTAGTTGGTTGGATGCACTTCAAGCTGCTTCCACATGAGGCAACTTCTCTCAATCATTCCAATAATACACAGTTGGATGTGTTAGTTTGGTTGGATGCACTTCAAGCTGCTTCCACATGGAGGCAACTTGTCTTTTTTGTAGTTGTGGGAACTACTTTTTCTGGCGGATGGTTTTTTCAATAAATCTTCGATTAATGTGTGTTTATTGTATAGAAATAAGTAGGGGTGGACGGTATGGTCTAAAATTTATATCACGGTATAATTTGAAGCATAGACGGTAACGGTATATATCACGGTATCATCGTTTTTGATAAAACATTTTTTATTTTATTTTATATACTTTTTTTTTTTTTTTTATAAAATATATATATTATATAATTAGACTTGTACTTGTATTATCTGCGAGACATCGCCACCACGCAACAAGCTCCACTGTCTGTGTGTACTCTAGTAGCCTCCAGCTACGGCCAGGATTCTCCAGAGCTGCAGCTGGACCTATACTCGAGTAGCCTCGAGCTACGGCCAGGATTCTCCGGCGCTGCAGCTGGGCCCTAGTAATGGTATAACTATAACGTTAAATCACATTCACAAGCCCTCAGCTCGAATACGCATCGAATCAGTGTTATAAGACATTGATATCAGGAGCTATCTGTAGCTACTGCTAGCCGGATATATAACGTTAATACAACGCCTCAGTGAATTATTTAGTTCAATGGGACATTTCGTTTTGAACGGTGAACTAATTTGCGCTAACGTGAGCTAACAGGTAGCATACACGTCTCTACTAGACTTTGTGGAGCGTTTGTTGATGTCAGGAGCTATCGGTAGCTGGCCGACTAGATACCGTTCGGTTAGACAATGCCTCATCATGTATTAAACTAAAAGTGAATAGTTGACTGGGTCATTTTGTAACGGTAGCTAAGCTAACGTTAGCTCAGGCCAGGGAGACGCCGCCGTCCTCCCGACAGCTCCTGTGTCCCGTCCCATGACTAGACTACTAGACGGTCTAGACCCGTGTTTACATGCGTGCGGTAGGGGCTGGCACGCCCACTGCGCGAAGCCTCCTAAATAACTTTTTCCAGTTCGCACATATCTAGTATTATCTATGACTAATTCTATCTATTTTTAGGGGCAAATGCGAGTGAAATAGTCCGCTGTGGTTACATGACGTCATTGCTATTTTAGAGCTGCCATACCGGTTACACGGTATAGTCAAAATCCATACCGTAGAGCAAATTCATACCGTTTATACCGTATACCGTTTATACCGTCCACCCCTAGAAATAAGGTTGGATGAATCTGGCAGTTGTATAAAAGCTTTACACCACTTGTAGTCGTGATTTGTGACCAATAAACCATGCCTAGGGGGGTCTAACGACCACCCCTAGGCATGGTTTATTGGTCACAAACCACTCCTGCGCGTGATGTAATGCTTAAATACATACAATTGTTAAGGGGATGCAGACCTGAGAAAGACGTTTGTCTTGTTTCCATCAGGGTCCCCCATTTTCAATTCATATAGACATTTATGACATACACAACATACATGACATTTATGGCATAGGGACATATAGGTATTTAGTACTGATACATTTGTGACATAAACGGTATTCAAATATACAGTACTGTTACCCCTAGCTTTGGGTAGGGCGTTCCACATTGTTGTGGCATAATTGCGAAACGTTAGTCCCTTGTTTGAGCCGAATCTGGGTTTGTTGAGCTTCCTCTGGTGTAGTGGTTGTGGTATTCACTGACCTTTGGGAAGTATTTTGACATGTACATGGGTACCCCGGTCGTATAGTGTATCTTGTAGACCAGGCCCATTGCAAGTTGCTGTACTCTGTCGTCTACTCTAAGCCATCCTAGGTTGTCAAAGTGGGCAGGGGTGAGGTGGGTTCTGGGGTCCAGGTCAAGTAGTAGTCTGACCAGTTTGTTTTGTGATGTTTGTAATTTTGTTTTAAGCGCCTTTGAGGTGCTTTGGTACCATGAGGTGCAAGCATAGTCGTAGTACCCTTGAATTATAATGGTTATAATGAAACGCTCCGGCGACATCAAGGCTGTTCCTTCAACCGGCGCACTTCTTATTATATGACTCGGGACAACATTTGTTTGTGTCAGATTTGTGTTTGTATCTAGACCACATTGCTTAGCAGAGTTCGGTGATGTGAATGGAAACTGTCAAGTTGATCAACCGATTTTGAGTACTATAGGGCATGGGACTCGGGAGCAATCTTTTTTTTTTATCTTTTTTTTTAAATAACTAAATAGTTACTTTTCACAGTAACTCATTACTTTTGGGTGTAAGTAACTAGTACAGTAACGAAGTTACTTTGAAATGAAGTAACTAGTAAAGTAACTGAGTTACTATTTTTCAGTAACTAGCACAACACTGCTAGTGACACACCTGTCTAGTGACACACCTGTCTAGTGACACGCCTGTCTAGTGACACGCCTGTCTAGTGACACGCCTGTCTAGTGACACACCTGTCTAGTGACACGCCTGTCTAGTGACACGCCTGTCTAGTGACACGCCTGTCTAGTGACACACCTGTCTAGTGACACACCTGTCACACCTGTCTAGTGACACACCTGTCTAGTGACACACCTGTCTAGTGACACACCTGTCTAGTGACACACCTGTCTAGTGACACGCCTGTCTAGTGACACACCTGTCTAGTGACACGCCTGTCTAGTGACACACCTGTCTAGTGACACGCCTGTCTAGTGACACGCCTGTCTAGTGACACACCTGTCTAGTGACACGCCTGTCTAGTGACACGCCTGTCTAGTGACACGCCTGTCTAGTGACACACCTGTCTAGTGACACGCCTGTCTAGTGACACACCTGTCTAGTGACACACCGGGCCGGCCTCCTCCGTGAACAAGACAGATCCAAGACCTCCCATCGGTCTGAGGGAACAGAACACGCGTCAGGATCACAGTTAGACTGCGCTGTTCGTGGATCAAAACCCTTTTGTGTCCCGGAGCTCTTGTGCTGTCTGTCTGTCTGTCTGTCTGTCTGTCTGTCTGTCTGTCTGTCTGTCTGTCTGTCTGTCTGTCTGAAGCTGTCTGTCTGTCTGTCTGTCTGTCTGTCTGTCTGTCTGTCTGTCTGTCTGTCTGTCTGTCTGAAGCTGTCTGTCTGTCTGTCTGTCTGTTTCTCTGTCTGTCTGTCTGTCTGTCTGTCTGTCTGTCTGAAGCTGTCTGTCTGTCTGTCTGTAGCTGTCTGTCTGTCTGTCTGTCTGTCTGAAGCTGTCTGTCTGTCTGTCTGTCTGTCTGTCTGTCTGTCTGTCTGTCTGTCTGTCTGAAGCTGTCTGTCTGTCTGAAGCTGTCTGTCTGTCTGTCTGTCTGTCTGTCTGTCTGTCTGTCTGTCTGAAGCTACCCGGTTCGCTCGGAACGTGGCCATAACTTCAAACCACGGGACTCTATAGGTTGGCTAATGATACTATGCAACGATTACACTACTGGCACATATTTCATACCGCGCTGCGTCAAAACATCCAAACCATCCCGTGTGCAGACCGTACATTCCTCTAGCGGAGGCGTCATCGGCACAGCAGACACGCCATGACATGGAACGCACACATGGCTTAGCCATGACATGGAACGCACACATGGCTTATCTACACATTACCATCTGTCTACACCCCCCCCCCCCCTGTTAGACAGTGAGAAGGTGACTAATCCTCTCAATGTATGTGTGTGAGAGAGAGAGAGAGAAAGAGAGAGAGAGAGACTGTGTGCATGATGATGCATAAGGAGTTATGTGTATATGCGTTTGTGTGAGAAAGAGAGAGTATGTCTGTGTGTGTGAGATGCATAAGGAGTGTGTGTGTGTGTGTGTGTGTGTGTGTGTGTGTGTGTGTGTGTGTGTGTGTGTGTGTGTGTGTGTGTGTGTGTGTGTGTGTGTGTGTGTGTGTGTAAGGAGTAGAAAATGCCACATGGTTGGGTGGCACTGCTCATGAGTGACTAGCTGTCGCAGGAAATAACACGAGAGAGAGAGAGAGAGAGAGAGAGAGAGAGAGAGAGAGAGAGAGAGAGAGAGAGAGAGAGAGAGAGAGAGAGAGAGAGAGAGAGAGAGAGAGAGAGAGAGAGAGAGAGAGATGGGGGGTAGATATAGCGGGTGAGAGAGAAGCAAAAGAGCAAGGGAAAGAGAGTGAGAGAGGAAAAAAGCAAGCAGAGTGAGAGAGAAGGACAAAGAAATAGAAGAGGAGAGAAAAGGAAGCTTGATGTGTGAGGAGTGGAGGAGAAAAGAGGAGTGGAGAGGGAAGGAGAGGAGAGTTGTCACAGATGTCAGCTAACAGTCTTGTTACCGGCCCTACTGAAAGCCTCTATTACAGGGTCACACAGGGTCTCCAACCCTCCTTAGCAGGTGCATAGAGGCCATAGATATACAGTAGGGGACATACGCACCAAACTAATATGCCAAAACTAAACCGTCGTAGACTTTATATTATTGTGTGAAACTGTTCACAATGGATTATCGTGAGTATTCGTGTAATGATTTCTGGAAAGAGACAAGTTGCTGTTGAGGTTTTCAGATGTAATAGAGAAATAACTGAAATAATCGACACTGGACAAATGCAGGATAGGCACCATGTTGAATAAATGCCAGACAAATAGTAAAGACAAAAATGATAAAGCATACATAGTTATAATCTGACCCAGTGTGTCCAGAACTCCAGGAAGATAACTAATACCCAGGCCACTCTGAACCATGTCTATACAGCAGCCCTGGCAGCTTAGGATAATAAAGTCCACAGAGCTGTAATGTGATCCAGCGCTAATGGAGTAAGCCAGGGAGAGAGTGGTCCGTCTCTGCTCTCATCCCGGAGGATGGAGGTCTTTAAATAGAAGCGAGGCTGCACTCAAGTGTTGTCACGATACTGGAATTTCGACTTCGATACGATACCTTGAAAAGTATCGATACTTTCGATACTTTCAATACCAAAAAAAAAAAACTATAATAATTTTTTTTTATTATAATTTTTTTTTTTTTTTTTTTACAAATTTTGCTTTTGTTACTGGTTGATTCTCCTCAGCTTCTCTCTGGTACTATACGAGAAGATAAATACACTTTTAAAACCCTTTGTTTTATCTTTAGATCAGAGAGAGAGAGAGAGAAAGAGAGAGTGGCTGCTGGAGATTTTAGGTCTACTGAGCGCACCTTTCTAGTTATGACGAGAGAGAGAGAGAGAGAGAGAGAGAGAGAGAGAGAGAGAGAGAGAGCGAGAGAGCGAGAAAGAGAGAGAGAGAGATTTCTCCGGAGCTATGCTCGGAGCATTTATTAACGTTACATTTTCAACAACATTGCTGCTAATTGGACACTTCATGGAGGCGGGGTAATGTTGTGTCGAGTTCATGCGTGTACTAGTGTAGGATGGGCTCCGGCTCCGCTCGACCGAACGTTGGAAACGGGGTTGTTGTGTCGAGTTCATGCGTGTACTGGTGTAGTGGGCTCGGCTTGACGTTACTCCGTTTCCATGAAGTAATAGGTGGCCAGCTAGCTAGCATTAAGCTAACAGAGGAACGACAGCTAACGTTAGCTAATAATAGCGTTGTTTACAAACTGAAGACAGGGCTGCGCTGCCCGGCTGTGAGGGGGAGGAGGCGGAAGCTTGTGTCTGTTGCTCTGAGCGAGGAGGAGGAGGAGGCGGAAGGGCAAGGCTCTGGCATCGCGTCTGTCTGTCAACAACTTGCGGGAGCAAGCCAGCTGGTACCGATACTGCAGAAAGTATCGGTACTTCGGGAAATGAGTATTGAAGCCGTTTTAAATATTCAGTATCGATATGTATCGATACTTCGATATTTTTGACAACACTACTGCACTGTATGACTGCACTGTATGGCTGTATGGCAGTAAGACTGTATGACTGTATGGCTGTAGAGCTGCCGCAGTATTGATGTTTTCCTTACCCCACAAATTTGCGAAATATTTCCTACCGCCACGGTTATAACCGCACACAAAAAATGTAAAAAAAAGTTTTAATGCATTTTTTTTTTTTTATTAGTCTACTCTTTATAGCATATAGCCTGCCTCTAGTCTAAATGTCTATCTTTAGAGGATGACTTTGCAGCATGAATATTGTTTGGGATTCGGCAAGCACGCATTCGTTATTGAAAGTGAAACACGGATTCGAAGTTTCCCCTCTGGTCGTGCGCCGTTCACTCGGTGTCGCGGGCAGGGGTGGTTACCCCCCCGACCCTTTCTTCTTCTTCTTCTTATTATTATTATTATTATAAAGTTACTACTTTATAATAAAGGCATTCGTTTTGTGGCATTAACGTTATATAGTTACACGTTCAATAACATCAGCGTATTTACCGGACCATAGCAAGGCAAGCATTACTCAATTCATATCTCAGTTCCTTTCTTTGCTCAGAGCGTGCCGAGTTGTCCCATTCTGCGGTCTGTTAATAAAGTTTTCAATCAGACAAGTGTATAGAACGAAGGGCTTTTATTATAACATTCGTTGCAGTAAAATCATTATGCCTCGTTTAGTACTCCTGAGGAGCGATGGTAGTCCACTCCGGCGGGGAGCTAAAGCTAACGTTATTAGCCGTGTTGTGAGCTCTGATCAATGGCTGACATTCAGGACGTAAAAAACTAATACGCGCTTGCCGATTGGTGGTAACACACTGCAGGACGCTCCAACGTGTGACGCGTCTCTCTTCTGACCAATCAGTGGTCTGCAATGTTTCACATGACTTTTCTGGTACCCAATAGGGTCGCTTGGAACTTCGACAGAGGAGTAGGGTATATCTGCAGAGCCGCAAGCCCAACGAGAGCAGGGTACTTTATTATTATTATAAAAAAAACAGCAGTGATGCGGTATTCAGCCTAACTCTGCGGTGGGCGTGATGTAACAGCGATACCGCGATAATGCGGTAATCGCGGCAGCTCTATGTATGTATGACTCACTGTATAGCTGTATGACTGTATGGGTGTACTGTATGTATGGCTGCAGGGTAGAGTCTGAACCATCAAGCTGGCCCTGCCGCGTGAATACTTTCCCCAAGGTGGTTGTCCTTCCGCGTTCGGTTTGCGCGGCCTGATTGGCCACTGACGCTTCTCTCAGCGCCCAATCACGTTGCGCCTAGCTTTCAGTTCCACAACCCAAGTCCTTCAGTTCCACCAGCCCATTTCCTCGTATTGTTTTTATCTCTCTATATTAACGTAGCCTCATTTCCTCGTATTGTTTTCATCTCTCTATATTAACGTAGCCCATTTCCTCGTATTGTTTTCATCTCTCTATATTAACGTAGCCCATTTCCTCGTATTGTTTTCATCTCTTCAATATTAACGTAGCCCATTTCCTCGATTGTTTTCATCTCTCTATATTAACGTAGCCCATTTCCTCGTATTGTTTTCATCTCTCTATATTAACGTAACACGCTATTCATATCAATCGACATCACATCAATATAAATAACGTATTGTTTTCATCTCTCTTTATCGTAACGCACTATTCATATCAATCGACATCACATCAATATAAATAACATATTGTTTTCATCTCTATATTAACACTATGATCGCCGTGGATGAGTTTACACGTCATTCCTAGCCATGCTCATGCTGCCGAAGATGCCGTAACTCGTCTTTGATGTCAATATTTCAAAAATCTGTCATCGAAATCATCATATTTCCTTTCCGGAGCCCTGAGACACACTGCAAAGCTCCACTCAACTCTCTAGCGGTTCAAGAGCGCCATCTGGTGGCCGATCGGCAGATCGCCAGCCGGAAATTAACCTTTGAACCGGTAGTGCTCATCCATATGTGGTCCGGGCACTCGCTATCGTTAGAGAGACTCCGTATTGACACAGTGAACATCGATCGGTGCAAATAACTCGAAAAAACAACATGATTTGGACGTATATACTATTATACAACCTGAAATGGATCGGGCATTTCTCCATTCCATAATAGAAAAAAATCTGTTCCACGCTCATCTGCCAGCGGCGCGAGGAAGCCACGGTAAGATTCAGCGTTATATTCTAACGTCTTCTATACTAACTGATCTGATGAACATATGACCCACACTAGATGAATCATCTAACGCTGCCCACGGAATTATAAACGATCCCCCGCCCAGCCGGTCATCATCAGATGATGCGTAGAAACTTCTAGAACCACGTCCAGTTGAATTTTTTTTTTATCTCGCACAGATTCCTACCAAACTGCATTTGATCATCATATAATGCATTTAGGGCTATAAATCACGTTCTGAAGAAAGCTGCAGAAAACGATAAAAACATACTTATACTTTAGACCATATTTAGTATGAATATGTGATGAAAAAGTTTCAATGTTGCTACACCCCTGAACAATACATATAGGACATTGAATGGGCCATAATAATGGCAATTTAGCAATATAATTTAAAAAGTTATAGCCCTGCAAAGAAGGGGAACTTCTCCATAGACAAATAGAGCTGGCGAGGGATGGTAAATTATGAATTTAACCCATGGCGATTAAAGTGTTAATGTAACACGCTATTCATATCAATCGGCATCACATTAATATAAATAACGTATTGTTTTCATCTCTCTATATTAACACTTTCTCTGCCACGCTTATGTACATCCTTATACCATCCTCTGCCAGCTCTATTTGTCTATGGAGAAGTTCCCCTTCTTTGCAGGGCTATAACTTTTTAAATTGTATTGCTAAATTGACTTTACTATGGCCCATTCAACGTCAATTATCTATCGTTCAGGATGTAGGAACGTTATACTTTTTCATTCACATTTCATACTAAAATACGGTCTAAAGTATAAATATGTTTTTATCGTTTTCTGCAGCATTCTGCAGAACGTGATTTATAGCCCTAAATGCATTATATTGATGATCAAATACAGTTTGATACCGATCGGCGCCAGATAAAAAATTTCAAATGGACGTGCTTCTAGAAGTTACTACTTATCATCTGATGTTGACCGGATGGGGGGGGGGGGGTCGTTTATAATTCCGTGGCCAACGTTAGATGATTCATGTAGTGTGGGTGATATGATCATTAGAGCAGTTTGTATCGAACACGGTAAACATAAACGCTGAAACTTACCCCAGTCTCCTCGGGCCGTTGGGCGATGAGCGTGGAGCAAAAAGATTCCTATTATGGGATGTTGAAATATGCGATCCATCTCCAGGTTGTATAATAGTATATACGTCCAAATCATGTTGTTTATCGAGTTATTGGTAACGGATCGCTATCCATTGTGTCGAGCTCGAGTCCCGGGACCTATAGCGAGTGGTCGGACCGAATTTTGGATGAGCACCAGTTTCCGTTTCCGGTTTCCGGTTTGGGCGATCCGCCGATCGGCCACCAGATGGCGCTCTTGAACCGTTGGAGAGTTGAGAGGGATCAACAGTAGATCTCAAGTCTCTGCGGGAGAATATGATTGCGATCACAGATTTTTGAAATATTGATCTCAATGACGTGTTACGGCGTCATTGGCAGAATTAGCATGGCGGGGAATGACGTGTTAAGGCGTCCTTGGCGATTAAAGTGTTAACGTAACGCGCTATTCATATCAATCGGCATCACATCAATATAAATAACGTATTGTTTTCATCTCTCTATATATATATTTTTTTAAACTTTGACCAGTCAGCTGGTTCTTTTTAGCGTTTATCGCTTTTTCTGGTCAAGTATGACCGACAGAAACAGGTTGAATAGGATATAGATCGGGGAAAGACACTCTGAGAAAATACGGCGAGTCCGGGAGTCGAACTGCGTGTACCCCAGATCCGTGACGCGCACGGTTGTCCCCGACGCCGCAATAGCGCCGAGATACGCGGTGAGCTACTGGAGCTCCCCTATCATCTCTCTATATTAACGTAACGCGCTATCATATCAATCGACATCACATCAATATAAATAACGTATTGTTTTCATCTCTATATTAACGTAATGCGCTATTCATATCAATCGACATCACATCAATATATTGTGCACGGCGGTAGCGAGTTA
>NC_140169.1:86921301-86931301 GCF_963971535.1 Notolepis coatsorum
GAGACAGAGAAGGAGAGGGAGAGAGAGAGGGAGGGAGAGAGACAGAGAGGGAGGAAAGGGCAAGGCTGGTAAGGAGTGAATGGTGAAAGCATGCGCGACATACAGATTCATAGAGAAACAGCTGTCCTGTGTCAAGGGCCTGGTTACCATAGAAATGGGTTACACACACACACACACACTTCCTAAGCTCCATAATAAGGACAGGTGTAGCGTGTAAGGGTGGTGTTTATGGCTGCAGTCATTGTCTAAGCTAGCTAACCTACTGAAACCTGTCAAAAACCACCACAGCTGTCCCTAAAATCCGGTCAGGTTAAATGTCTTAGTGTCCCATGTGTTGTAGGTGTCTTACTGTCTCCATAGGTATAAACTTGACTAGTAACAAACTCAGTATGTTATAAGTAGTAAACAGAGTTAAACTCAATATGTTACTAAGTAGTAGAGTTAAACTCAATATGTTACTAGTAACAGAGTTAAACTCAATATGTTACTAAGTAGTAGAGTTAAACTCAATATGTTACTAAGTAGTAGAGTTAAACTCAGTATGTTACTAGGTAGTAGAGTTAAACTCAATATGTTACTAAGTAGTAGAGTTAAACTCAGTATGTTACAAGTAGTAGAGTTAAACTCAATATGTTACTAGTAACAGAGTTAAACTCAATATGTTACTAAGTAGTAGAGTTAAACTCAGTATGTTACAAGTAGGAGAGTTAAACTCAGTATGTTACAAGTAGGAGAGTTAAACTCAGTATGTTACAAGTAGGAGCGTTAAACTCAGTTATGACAGAAGCTGATTAATTTAAACTCCTCTTATTCTCACAGCTCTTCTAAACATCATATTCTCACTTTCAATGGCACCTGAAGGCTATCGTCCATAATAGCTGGTCTCAAGTGAGGTGTGTGTGTGTGTGTGTGTACATTGACTCTCACTCTTTGCTGGAGGAGACGACAGTTGAGATACAATTCTGGGAATTGTAATGCAATCACTCAAGCGTGCTCGCACACACACAGCTCTAAATAAAAGCTACTAAATCACTAACTAAACCACTGTGATACCTGCTGTCATGTAATGGCCCCGATGATCACTGCTAATTATGCACACACACAGTCCTCATAAGTATAGTAGTACCCATCCACACACACAAGCATGCATGCACACATGTGCGTGTGCACACACACACAAAATTAATGTACACACACATACACAGTCCTCATAAATATAGTAGTACCCATCCACAGATATACACACACACACACACACACACACATATCACAATGAAGGTCAGAAAGAGAGAGACACAGAGAGAGACAGGATAGAGAGAGAGAGAGAGAGAGAGAGAGAGAGAGAGAGAGAGAGAGAGAGAGAGAGAGAGAGAGAGAGAGAGAGAGAGAGAGAGAGAGAGAGAGAGAGAGAGAGAGAGAGGACAAGGCCTGTGTATCAGAGAGAGAGAGGATACATTATTTTAATACAAATTAGGAAATGAGTGTGTGGTTTGGTTGTGTGTGTGTGTGTGTGTGCTGACAGTGAAAATGAAAAGCATGTGCAACTCTGTTAATATGTGAATCCTATAGTATGTGATATATATATAGAGAGATATATATATAATCTATATATAAATTGTCGACTCAATTCAAGGTATTTACAATGTGTCCTGTATCTTAATGTGGACTCTAACCGTGCGTCTTGTCCCTGCAGACGGAGAGGCCTTGGGTAATAAACATGTCACTGGTCACCAGCAGAGCCCTGCTGTCCATACCTCTCCACTTACACATCCCAGATCAACATGCCATTTAAACCTGGGGCTTTACTGCCACACCGTACGCTTTAAATTCTCCAGTTAAGTTAAGTTGAGCTGAAGGTATAACCTGTAATGCCATCAAACAGCGAGTTGTGGGTTGGAGACAGTCACCTTATTATACGGTGAATTGCATCATCATCACACTTTTTTACTCTTTACTGATGCACCGCTCTGTTGTATGTTAAATACCCTGTTGTATGTCCCTTCTATTTTATTATTTTTAGCCTATTTTTAAACTGAATCAAACCGCACTTTTTTTTTTTTTACTCCGTCTATTCTATTTTTATTATTTTTATTACTGAATGCAACTGTAAACAGAGAGAGGCCTATTGGGACGCTGGATCCTAATGTGAAACACTGTGATTTACCTCACCTTGCTGCCTCTCTATCGTTTTTATGCTCGCTTTTTGCCTGTATTCTTCACTGTTGTGAAGCACTTTGAACTGCAACTTCTGTATGAAAAGTGCTATACTATATATATTAGGGGTATATTCTATACTAACATTTATATAATTTTATATAATTTATATAATTGTAATTTATTGGATATACACTGTATACGGTCAAAATGTTATTATGGACTATTTTTGTTTTATCTTGTTTCTGTACTTGCATGTAATTTTAACCACCTTGACTGAAAGTTTCATTATGCATTATGTGTTGAGTACTGACTTTTAATAATTTTTGTTCTGCAATAATAAAAAAAAATATAAAAAAAGAAAAGAAAAGTGCTATACAAATAAAGTTATTATTATTATTATTATTATTATTATTATTATTATTATTATTATTATTATTATTATTATTATTATTATTATTATTATTATTATTATTATTATTATTATTATTATTATCATCATCTCTCGGTAGAGCCTGAGGCGTGGCCGAGCGGCAGCGACCTTTCCCCTACATCCCCCTCCACTGAAATCCAATCGGCACGTCAGACAAAAAACAAAAAAACTGTAAACAAAGCGCACGTTGTCATCAGTTTGCCAAGTGGCCTCTGCTTAACAACATTACACAGATTCTACCTTTAAGTTAAGTTCTACTTTATTAATCTGTGTGGGGAAATTGTTCTCTTCTGCATTTAACCCATCCTAACTATTATGAGAGCGGTGGGGGCAGCCATAGTCACGGTGCCAGGGGACCGACTGCAGTTAATACCTCGGGTCAAGGACGATATGTAACTAGGATGCATGTCTTGACGACCTGGGAGCTCCAGCTGCATACTGTACCTGTCCCACATTCAGAGAGCAGGTCAGTGGGTGCTGCTGCTGAGGCTAGGAACAGACCCCAGACCTGTCCCACATTCAGAGAGCAGGTCAGTGGGTGCTGCTGCTGAGGCTAGGAACAGACCCCAGACCTGTCCCACATTCAGAGAGCAGGTCAGTGGGTGCTGCTGCTGAGGCTAGGAACAGACCCCAGACCTGTCCCACATTCAGAGAGCAGGTCAGTGGGTGCTGCTGCTGAGGCTAGGAACAGACCCCAGACCTGTCCCACATTCAAGAGAGCAGGTCAGTGGTGCTGCTGCTGAGGCTAGGAACAGACCCCAGACCTGTCCCACATTCAGAGAGCAGGTCAGTGGGTGCTGCTGCTGAGGCTAGGAACAGACCCCAGACCTGTCCCACATTCAAGAGAGCAGGTCAGTGGTGCTGCTGCTGAGGCTAGGAACAGACCCCAGACCTGTCCCACATTCAGAGAGCAGGTCAGTGGGTGCTGCTGCTGAGGCTAGGAACAGACCCCAGACCTGTCCCACATTCAGAGAGCAGGTCAGTGGGTGCTGCTGCTGAGGCTAGGAACAGACCCCAGACCTGTCCCACATTCAGAGAGGAGGTCAGTGGGTGCTGCTGCTGAGGCTAGGAACAGACCCCAGACCTGTCCCACATTCAGAGAGGAGGTCAGTGGGTGCTGCTGCTGAGGCTAGGAACAGACCCCAGAGCAGCTGGGAGGGCTTCGGATGATCACAGCCCCCATCCAGTCAGCGACTATCAGTGTAGTATAATTTTGTTGACTGTCTTCTTGCCTCATCCTTCATTTGCACAATATGTCACATCTGAGACAGAACGTTGAGAGCTGACCCTTCTAATGATGACGTAACAATGAGCTGACCCTTCTAATGATGACGTAACAATGAGCTGACCCTTCTAATGATGACGTAACGATGTCACATCTGAGACAGAACGTTGAGAGCTGACCCTTCTAATGATGACGTAACCATGGAGTCACTGGACGCTGCTGGAGTTCTAGAAACCTAACAAAGTAACGAGGGACTTTATCTGAAAGTTATGCTTTTGATTGATTGATTGTATATTTGCTCTGCTGTACTCAAGATATGGAGTAATGTCTGATTAGACTTGACCATTTAATGTGTAATAATTATTACTGATGTGACTGGTGACTTAATAAGATAGTTATGACTTTTTATATATAATTTGATAAAAAAATAATATTTTAAACTTCAACAAAACAAAAACACAACATCAACAATATCAATAATAACACACCAACAGGGGCGGCTAGGTGGCGCAGTGGGCAAGGTGCTCGCCACCAACACAGGAGATGCTGGGTTCGAGCCCAGCTCTCGGCGTTGCTACCAGCTTGGCTGGTCGTTCATACTAATACAATTGGCAGTATTAGGGGGTGGGAAGCTGGTGGGTGGGGATCGGACGTTGTGGACAGCGACTTCTACAGGTCGGTTGGTGCGCCTGCGCAGTAGAATCAGGAAGCGACGGGGGCGGCGTGTCCCTCCCACGCAGACCCTCGCCGCTGAGAGATCGCGCTGGGCAGGTGAAAAGATGCGACGGCTGCCTCCTCGTGTACCGGAGGGGACATGTGATGTAAGGCTTAGTCCACATTGCAGCCGGCTTGTGGGAGGCATGGTCTAGCAACGTTCGAGACAGGGGAGGGAAGAATTGGACAATACGAAATTGGGGACGGGAGAAAAATAGAAAATGGGGAGAAAAAGTAGATAAAAAAAAAAAAAAAAAAAACACACCAACAATAATAACAATAACGATACAACAATAATAAATACTTGATCTATTTTGTATATTGTACATTGACATGAGGTACCGTATGGAGGCATGTGACACACTCTTAAGGACAGACATAAACCACTCCAGCTTGAATCTCTGTCTCTCTAAATAACAGAAAAGGAATCCTGAATCCATCTCTCTCTAAACATAATATAAAAAGAGAGAGAGAGCAGTAGGAATGCACTATTTGTGGTTTCGATGACGGACCAGGGCTGAACGTCAAATTCCTTATAAGGAGAAGTTCCACGCCGGCTTGTTTTCTTTAGCAGAAGCCACTCGTCCTCTGGTCGGCAGCAGCAGCAGCAGGGAACTCCAAGGTCCCGAGGGATGACGGGGATCACAGAATCCTGATGGTGATTATGTTAAGTAAGGCGGCACGGTGGTGTAGTGGTTAACACTGTTGCCTCACAGCTAGAGGTCACCATGGGTTCCATTCCCGCTTGGGGACCAGGTTTCCGCGTTGCCAGGTACCCAGGCGGGGTATCTCCCAGGCCTTTCTGTGTGGAGTTTGCATGTTCTCCCCGTGCGCTCAAGGGTCCCCCCCCCCCCTATAAGAGAAACCCAATGGAAAAACATGCACAACACAACAGTCGCGTCCCTGACGAAGACGGACAGGAGCACTTGGATTGGTCCCCGGGGGCGCGGCCCACGCTGCAACCCTCGTCTGCTCCCGGAAGGACGACGGGATGGGAGGTGCAGAGACATTTCGTCAGCGACTCAGTGCATGTGTGTGTGAGTTCCTGTGGGTCGCCCATTGCGTGTGTGTGTGTGTTAATCTGATGACAAATAAAGACTTATACTTATACTAATATCTAAGAAGGAATGGTAAATGGACTGCATTTTAGTATAGCGCTTTTATCCAACACGCTTTACAGCTTATGCCGGACATTCACCCATTCAATCACCCATTCAGTCGGTGGAGGCGACCATGCAAGGTGGCAACCTGCTCATCGGGAGCAGTTAGGGGGTTAAGTGTCTCGCTCAAGGACACTTCGACATGCTGCCTGGGAGGAGCCAGAATATAACTGTGAATATGGGTGAATATAGGTCAATATGGGTATGAGTCGGTATAGGTCAATATAGGTCAATATGGGTCAATATAGGTCAGTATTAGGGATGGGTACCTTTCACATTTGAACCGATACCGGTACCGGTACATGTGAATCGATACCGGTACCCAACGGTACCTTTTTTCTGTACTTTAGTCTCAAGAAATGTAATTTACCTACCTCAGTCGTAAAAAAAAAAAAATCCAAACTTCAAATAACTACAATTTCGACAGTTTTCGGCTCGTCATTGCTCCGACTGCTTTGTTGTTGAATCAAGTCAAATCCTAGGTAAGCGTATATTGTGCGTGTGAACGTTGACATGAAAAAAAAAAAAGTACATTTTTTTTTTTTTATAAATTTTTTTTTTCCGGTATCTCACGTGATTCGATACTCGGTAGTACCGACGTGTTTCGGTTCGGTACCTCAAAAGTACCGAATTCGGTACCCATCCCTAGTCAGTATGGGTCAATATGGGTCAATATGGGTCAATATTGGTCAGTATGGGTCAATATGGGTCAATATTAGGGATGGGAATCGCCAGAGATCTCGCGATACGATACTATCGCGATACTTGAGCCGCGATACGACAGTATCGCGATACTCGATATATCACGATATATATATATTTTTTTATCAACTTAACTGACTGCACATGTGTGTGTGT
Organism: Notolepis coatsorum; assembly: GCF_963971535.1. NCBI lineage: Eukaryota > Metazoa > Chordata > Actinopteri > Aulopiformes > Paralepididae > Notolepis > Notolepis coatsorum. Next base: position 86,927,846 of record NC_140169.1, read on the forward strand.
GGACTACTGTACTATTACAGGTATTGAAATGAACAATGCAACTTCCTTATACAATTTATTTTGTATTTTTTTGTATGAATAATTAAATATCGATACTTGGCGTCCCTGTATCGATACAGTATCACCACGCAAAGTATCGCGATACTACTACGTATCAATTTCCCCCCCCCACCCCTAGTCAATATAGGTCAGTATGGGTCAGTATGGATCACCATTGATCAGTATGGGTCAGTGTGGGTCAATATGCATCAGTGAAGAGAAGAGTGACACTGTCTCCATCCACTTTAATCACTGGCATCACAGAGCATGATAACACAACGCATACCATTCCGTTGACTCTCTCTCTATACATCTCTCCCTCCCTCCCCTCCTCCTCCATCTCTCTTCCTCCCTCCCCTCTCCATTTTCCTCTCCACTCTCCTCCCCTCCCCTGCTTTTCCACTCTTTCCTCTCCTCTCCCCCTAACTCTCCGCCCCTCTGTCCCATAAGCTTTAGTGACTATTGTTCTCAGTCCCAGAACAGCATCACATCCTGACCTGCAGAACAACACCACACACACATAGACAACAACACACACACATACACACGGAGAAGACGCACTGTACAAGGCTCGGGGACCTCTGACAGTATCTGTCTCCATCACTGCTCTAAAAGCAGGTAAGACTACAAACAATATCTCTTTACTCAAGTCGATGCAGTTATGTACAACCGAGGCTGAGGGGGGGAACGTCACTCAGTTTGAACTATTCCTATGTTTGTTCTCATCTGAGATGTCATCAAGGTGTCGGCTGCAAGGTCGCGGTCGCTCCGTGGATGAATGGAAGATTGAGGCTGTGGACTTACTTTAAAACTTTTGATTTTTTTAAATAATTTTTTTACACCAAACGTGAGGTTTGTGAGGTAGTTGTGCTGATATTAGTTTGTAAAACAGAACATGTGCCTGTGTGTTGTTGTCAGAAAATCTTGACAACATGCTCTATTTCTTTCCCGTGTATCAGTGAAGCTGTGCTGTGGTCTGGCTTTTTACTAATCAGAGAGCGGGACAAACTTCTCTGTTCCGTTTATTTTTTAGTCAAAAGGGACCAAACTAAACGTTCGCTGCAACCTAGAAAATACAACCGACGATACATTATTCCCCTTAATGTGTGCGAACAAGTGGGGAGGGGTCCCCAGGAAAAACGTTTTGTTATGCATTATCGGTAGAAATTACAGTAAGATGAAGTGAAAATACTTAAGCAAAGTTTACTCTTTTAGTTTAGATTAGTTGAACAGCTCGAGTTGAACTGTAGCCCCAAGAAGCAGACACACACAGAGACAGATACTGTACACACACACACACACACACACACACACACACACACGCACAGCCGTGACATATAAATGCCACATATATTTGCATTTAGCCAAGGCCCGAAATTTGCATGGACTGAAATGTGACTGTCACAATACAAAAGAGACAGTGTAAAGGCAAAGGTTATAGCTACAATCAGTCTCTGTCACCTGGACATTCAGAATACAGAGCGACCACGCCAGAACCGCCTCACCTGAGCTCTCGTTTAGAAAAGGTTCTCATACGCTAATGTTGTCCTTAACGACTACATAACGAGCAAAAGTAGTAAAAAATTCTGTGATAGTGAAAAGCTAAAACTCATTACCCAAAGTATAATTACTATAAATATAGTTTTCATAATTGTTTTCATATTCTTCTAAATGATTGTACAAATGAATCAAGGATAAAGTGGAAGAAGGTTTTGATAAGCGAGGCCCGTGGTGTGTACACCTCACAGCACACCTCGAAAGACAAAGACTCATTTCACTGATATTAAGTAGTTTTAAATCAATCTGTATGGCGGTTGCTCAATTCAGCCTAGAGTGTTTTTCATCCTAATTACAGGCTAATAACGGGACACAAACCCCCAGATCTAATGGATTACCAGTGTCGTAATAACGGGACACAAACCCCCAGATCTAATGGATTACCAGTGTCGTAATAACGGGACACAAACCCCCAGATCTAATGGATTACCAGTGTCGTTTAAGCAGGACCTGGACTGGCAACCCTGGGGGGGGGGGGGGGGGGGGGAGTACCGCAGGTTAGAATCCCCGGACTCTGAATGGGGAGTTGGATGAGTAACACTCCTATTCCTCAACAATAACAGTCAAGGTACCCTTAACCCCACTTAACCCTTAAATGCCCAGTGGTCAACAGCAGAAGAATGATCAGTCAACAGAACGACTAGTAGTGGACTGTTAGCTGTGAAACAGGGTGTTGAAATAGAACACGTGCTTGGACAGCCATCCTGGAGTAAATAACAGAGAAAAACACTGAAAATCATATTTGTAACGGCCACGGTTGGCTAAGGCCTTTTGCACTGTCCTCGTGTTGTGTTTTTAATCACTTTTAATTTGTAGCAACGCAACTGTTTTTGCAATAGTTCATGGGAACTGACCGCTTTATGAAGCATAATGTTTATGCAGCCGGGGGGCAGAAAGGACCACGTTTGGTCTCCTTGGTAACTGGATCAGAGACACTGTGCCCAGCAATGTCCCAACTCATACGCGCACACACGCACACACGCGCACACACACACACACACACACACACACACACACACACACACACACACACACACACACACACACACACACACACACACACACACACACACACACACACACACACACACACACACACACACACACACACACACACACACACACACCCACCCACCCACCCACCCACCCACACACACACACGTGCATGCGCGAACACACATACATAAACAAAACGCATATACATACACACAAATGCACATACATGAACGCATACACAAACGCACACACACAAACACATGAACGTATACACACATGCACGCACACACACACACAGCCATACACACACGTGCACACACAGTATTACTCCACAATGTCATCATGGAAGGTTGAGAGCAGAGGCCAGACTTAATAGAATAGAGAGGATCTACCCCTCTTGAAGACTTACTAACTTACTAATACTGAACCTGTACAAGTAGTTAGTACCCATTATACTATTACAGTTCTGAGAGAGAGAGAGAGAGAGAGAGAGAGAGAGAGAGAGAGAGAGAGAGAGAGAGAGAACAGAGAGAGAGAGAACAGAGAGAGAGAGAACAGAGAGAGATAGACAGAGGAGAGAGAGAGAACAGAGAGAGAGAGAGCGAGAGAGAGCGAGACAGACAGATAGACAGAGGAGAGAGAACAGAGAGAGAGAGAGAGAGAGACAGACAGACAGATACAGAGGAGAGAGAACAGAGAGAGAGAGAGAGACAGACAGACAGACAGAGGAGAGAGAACAGAGAGAGAGAGAGACAGAGAGAGAGATAGACAGAGGAGAGAGAGAGAGAGAGAGAGAACAGAGAGAGAGAGACTGAAAGAGAGAGAGAGACAGAGGAGAGAGAACAGAGAGAGGAAAAGGAAGAG
>NC_140169.1:86938801-86967846 GCF_963971535.1 Notolepis coatsorum
AGGGATAGTGTAGTGGTTAACATGTCTACCAGGGATAGTGTAGTGGTGGTTAACATGTCTACTAGGGATAGTGTAGTGGTTAACATGTCTACCAGGGATAGTGTAGTGGTGGTTAACATGTCTACTAGGGATAGTGTAGTGGTTAACATGTCTACCAGGGATAGTGTAGTGGTTAACATGTCTACCAGGGATAGTGTAGTGGTGGTTAACATGTCTACTAGGGATAGTGTAGTGGTTAACATGTCTACCAGGGATAGTGTAGTGGTTAACATGTCTACCAGGGATAGTGTAGTGGTTAACATGTCTACCAGGGATAGTGTAGTGGTGGTTAACATGTCTAACAGGGATAGTGTAGTGGTTAACATGTCTACCAGGGATAGTGTAGTGGTTAACATGTCTACCAGGGATAGTGTAGTGGTGGTTAACATGTCTACCAGGGATAGTGTAGTGGTGGTTAACATGTCTACTAGGGATAGTGTAGTGGTTAACATGTCTACCAGGGATAGTGTAGTGGTGGTTAACATGTCTACCAGGGATAGTGTAGTGGTTAACATGTCTACCAGGGATTGTGTAGTGGTTAACATGTCTACCAGGGATAGTGTAGTGGTTAACATGTCTACCAGGGATAGTGTAGTGGTGGTTAACATGTCTACCAGGGATAGTGTAGTGGTGGTTAACATGTCTAACAGGGATAGTGTAGTGGTTAACATGTCTACCAGGGATAGTGTAGTGGTTAACATGTCTACTAGGGATAGTGTAGTGGTTAACATGTCTAACAGGGATAGTGTAGTGGTTAACATGTCTACTAGGGATAGTGTAGTGGTTAACATGTCTACTAGGGATAGTGTAGTGGTTAACATGTCTACTAGGGATAGTGTAGTGGTTAACATGTCTACCAGGGATAGTGTAGTGGTTAACATGTCTACCAGGGATTGTGTAGTGGTTAACATGTCTACCAGGGATAGTGTAGTGGTTAACATGTCTACCAGGGATAGTGTAGTGGTTAACATGTCTACCAGGGATAGTGTAGTGGTTAACATGTCTACCAGGGATAGTGTAGTGGTGGTTAACATGTCTACTAGGGATAGTGTAGTGGTTAACATGTCTACCAGGGATAGTGTAGTGGTTAACATGTCTACTAGGGATAGTGTAGTGGTTAACATGTCTACCAGGGATAGTGTAGTGGTTAACATGTCTACCAGGGATAGTGTAGTGGTGGTTAACATGTCTACCAGGGATAGTGTAGTGGTTAACATGTCTACCAGGGATAGTGTAGTGGTTAACATGTCTACCAGGGATAGTGTAGTGGTTAACATGTCTACCAGGGATAGTGTAGTGGTTAACATGTCTACCAGGGATAGTGTAGTGGTTAACATGTCTACCAGGGATAGTGTAGTGGTTAACATGTCTACCAGGGATAGTGTAGTGGTTAACATGTCTACCAGGGATAGTGTAGTGGTGGTTAACATGTCTACCAGGGATAGTGTAGTGGTTAACATGTCTACCAGGGATAGTGTAGTGGTGGTTAACATGTCTAACAGGGATAGTGTAGTGGTGGTTAACATGTCTACCAGGGATAGTGTAGTGGTTAACATGTCTACCAGGGATAGTGTAGTGGTTAACATGTCTACCAGGGATAGTGTAGTGGTTAACATGTCTACCAGGGATAGTGTAGTGGTTAACATGTCTACCAGGGATAGTGTAGTGGTGGTTAACATGTCTACCAGGGATAGTGTAGTGGTGGTTAACATGTCTACCAGGGATAGTGTAGTGGTGGTTAACATGTCTACCAGGGATAGTGTAGTGGTGGTTAACATGTCTACCAGGGATAGTGTAGTGGTGGTTAACATGTCTACCAGGGATAGTGTAGTGGTTAACATGTCTACCAGGGATAGTGTAGTGGTTAACATGTCTACCAGGGATAGTGTAGTGGTTAACATGTCTACCAGGGATAGTGTAGTGGTGGTTAACATGTCTACCAGGGATAGTGTAGTGGTGGTTAACATGTCTACCAGGGATAGTGTAGTGGTTAACATGTCTACCAGGGATAGTGTAGTGGTGGTTAACATGTCTACCAGGGATAGTGTAGTGGTTAACATGTCTACCAGGGATAGTGTAGTGGTGGTTAACATGTCTACCAGGGATAGTGTAGTGGTTAACATGTCTACCAGGGATAGTGTAGTGGTTAACATGTCTACCAGGGATAGTGTAGTGGTGGTTAACATGTCTACCAGGGATAGTGTAGTGGTTAACATGTCTAACAGGGATAGTGTAGTGGTGGTTAACATGTCTACCAGGGATAGTGTAGTGGTGGTTAACATGTCTACCAGGGATAGTGTAGTGGTTAACATGTCTACCAGGGATAGTGTAGTGGTGGTTAACATGTCTACCAGGGATAGTGTAGTGGTTAACATGTCTACCAGGGATAGTGTAGTGGTTAACATGTCTACCAGGGATAGTGTAGTGGTTAACATGTCTACCAGGGATAGTGTAGTGGTGGTTAACATGTCTACTAGGGATAGTGTAGTGGTTAACATGTCTACCAGGGATAGTGTAGTGGTTAACATGTCTACCAGGGATAGTGTAGTGGTTAACATGTCTACCAGGGATAGTGTAGTGGTTAACATGTCTAACAGGGATAGTGTAGTGGTTAACATGTCTACCAGGGATAGTGTAGTGGTGGTTAACATGTCTAACAGGGATAGTGTAGTGGTTAACATGTCTACCAGGGATAGTGTAGTGGTTAACATGTCTACCAGGGATAGTGTAGTGGTGGTTAACATGTCTAACAGGGATAGTGTAGTGGTTAACATGTCTACCAGGGATAGTGTAGTGGTGGTTAACATGTCTACCAGGGATAGTGTAGTGGTGGTTAACATGTCTACCAGGGATAGTGTAGTGGTTAACATGTCTACCAGGGATAGTGTAGTGGTGGTTAACATGTCTACCAGGGATAGTGTAGTGGTTAACATGTCTACCAGGGATAGTGTAGTGGTGGTTAACATGTCTACCAGGGATAGTGTAGTGGTTAACATGTCTAACAGGGATAGTGTAGTGGTTAACATGTCTACCAGGGATAGTGTAGTGGTTAACATGTCTACCAGGGATAGTGTAGTGGTTAACATGTCTACCAGGGATAGTGTAGTGGTGGTTAACATGTCTACCAGGGATAGTGTAGTGGTGGTTAACATGTCTAACAGGGATAGTGTAGTGGTGGTTAACATGTCTAACAGGGATAGTGTAGTGGTTAACATGTCTACCAGGGATAGTGTAGTGGTGGTTAACATGTCTAACAGGGATAGTGTAGTGGTGGTTAACATGTCTACCAGGGATAGTGTAGTGGTTAACATGTCTACCAGGGATAGTGTAGTGGTTAACATGTCTACCAGGGATAGTGTAGTGGTTAACATGTCTACCAGGGATAGTGTAGTGGTGGTTAACATGTCTAACAGGGATAGTGTAGTGGTGGTTAACATGTCTACCAGGGATAGTGTAGTGGTTAACATGTCTACCAGGGATAGTGTAGTGGTTAACATGTCTACCAGGGATAGTGTAGTGGTTAACATGTCTACCAGGGATAGTGTAATGGTGGTTAACATGTCTAACAGGGATAGTGTAGTGGTTAACATGTCTAACAGGGCTAGTGTAGTGGTTAATGTTTCACATATAACGTGATATCATTTTCACAGTACTGACCTTATACAGTAGTCACATGTTTGTTTATTTAAAAAGAAAAAAATTGGAATGTGTTTATTATGGAATTGCCAAATATTTGAACTACCTGACATTTGACCATGTGGTTTCCGTCACGCCAGACACTTCAAAAAGGCCTAAAAGTTTTAAATCAGATTAAATCAAGCACTACTTACACGAGTCCAACCTTTTTCAAATGTTCCCCATTGCTGTCTTGACCTATTATTCCGTATCCCGCCCCCCCCCACACCTTTTTCCACACATAATATGCAACCGACCAATCATGGAGCATTCTGTATGAGACCGACCAATCACAGGGCAAAGTCATCTCCGTAGATACTAGCCAGTGGCTAGATACCAAAACATCACACTCTCTTTAACGTAGGAGCACTCCACAGTGGAATGCACACTACCAGAACCACTGTTTGACATTCAACTGTTTGTTACAGAGTCTTCTCCCCTGAAGGGTAATAAAAGCTGCACATTAAGTATCCTAAGACACTATTAAGATGCGAGGCTGTTGTCCTAAATAAGAATTTGTTCATAAGAATGATCTGCCAGGCCAATGTCTGCTGTTGTGTAGTATACTGCCCTGCAGAAGCTAACCACAATAACTAAAACAAAATTCTAAATTGAGTAATAAGTGAAATTGAACATCTCAATATCCGTTTTATCTTATGACAAAGGTTCAAAGTTCAATCTTGCTCTGTTTTAGAGAAAAATTGTATAAAGAATGTCAGTAACTACAAAATCACTGGATAGTCAAAATAACTTTAAAGCAATTTTTCTCATTTCACTGTTTGCCTAGTTACTGCGGTTAGCTTCTGCAGGGCAGTATAGTATAATTTAGTGCGATTGCACGAATATACAGTAGATAGATTCTTCAGTTATGTGGTTCGAAAGACTTAGCCAAGGCTATTCCATCCATCCATCCATCCATCGATTCCTCATCTTTCCCAATTCCCTCTCTCTGCGCCCCCTCACCTCTCTCTGCCTCTATCCCTCCGTCTCTCACTCTGAACATAGTAGCATAAAAGAGGGGGTTCACACTTCACCACTATATCAAAGTGGAACTCCTCCTCCTCCTCAACCCTCCGCCCACAGCTCAGACCCGCCCACCACCCGCCCGCCAGGCCACAGGGCAGGCTCTAAGAATAACCTGGGGGTGGCAGCCTGGCACCACCCAGGGGTCGGAGTGGGTCCAGGGAGAGACGATAAAACTGTCACCAGCCTGTCAGCTGGAAAGCCTTCTGTCAACATCCCTCCCATCAGGCACCATGACACTCCTATCAGTCCAAACCTCCCACCTAGTCTATTACCGTACTGCTCACATGGCAGCCCAGACATTTTCGCCAAACACATTTAAATATGATGCAAAGAAGTTATCACTACATAGAAGTAGCCTCCTCCTAATCCAATATTTTTAAAGACCTATCAGAATCATATTTAAGACCTTTTTAAGGCCTAAAATTCTGATTATTAAATGTAAGACTTTTTAAGTCCAGTGAAAAGTCTGAAAGTCTGAAAAAGATAATAGTGACTATTCGAAGGTCTGTCATGAAGCTCTCAGTCGAATACAGACCTAATCGATCTTTCTGACACATCCCCTAATATTCCCAATAACCCCAATGTAGTTTAGGCAGATGTACCGTGAATACGGCTAAATAAATTCTTCGTTGCCCCAATAGTCAAGGAACTTTGTAGTGTTTCAAGATCTTCCTACTGACAACAAAACCTCTACTCTTCTAGAGAGAGAAGTCATTTTCTTACCCAGCCAGGACCTCCCTGGGCCTCAGATTGAGCCATGATCAAAACTTCTCAATCAAAGTTAAAATGGACATGGTGTCACAGTTGGACAACTCTGGTCCACATGTCCCACACTAGACGTTCTTCAGATTTAGAAGATTTTCATTCACTCTTCTTGAAGTTTGCCGTCCTACATTGTAGCCAGCTACTGCTAATAACAACAACAAGCTACATTGTAGCCAGCTACTGCTAATAACAACAAGCTACATTCCTGCTAATTACAACAAGCTACATTGTAGCCAGCTACTGCTAATTACAACAACAAGCTACATTGTAGCCAGCTACTGCTAATAACAACAACAAGTTACATTGTAGCCAGCTACTGCTAATAACAACAAGCTACATTCCTGCTAATTACAACAAGCTACATTGTAGCCAGCTACTGCTAATTACAACAACAAGCTACATTGTAGCCAGCTACTGCTAACAACAACAACAAGCTACATTGTAGCCAGCTACTGCTAATAACAACAACAAGCTACATTGTAGCCAGCTACTGCTAATAACAACAAGCTACATTGTAGCCAGCTACTGCTAATAACAAGCTCAGGCCATGTTTAGACGGAAACGCTAGCAGGTGAATCCGGAAAAATATTTTTTCGGATGTGCCTTTTGTTTATACGGCAACAGCGTTTTTGCGGGGAGAATCAGCAAAAAAGTGAGACCACCTTCCTGGGTGGAGATCCTAGAAACGATACACCTTCGCGCTATCATCTGAACAGTCAAACCGCATAAAACTATGACGAAAGGGTTCTCAAGGCTCTCGTCGCGCATACTGCTTACATCACAGGCATGCGCCAGTAGCCTAGAAGCGTAAACAAAGCGAACAAGCATGTCTGATTATATCCACGGAGATCACCTGAAGGCTACATTGGCAGTACTTTTAAATACACAAGAATCAGTCCAGCGGCTATCGCAACACCACTGGAGCCACTGTCTGTGTGATTCTGCTTTGGTCCAATCACATTCCCCCACCCACAGTCTGCGAATCAGAGGCAGAGTAGGGCGGCTCTTCACAGCATGCCTGGTTGTCTCAACGACCTGAGGCAGTGTAGCGCGTGGGTTGCGTGAATATTTTCCCTAACGGAGTTGCACTTCCGCGTTCGGTTTGCGCAATCCGATTGGCCACTGACGTTTCTGGTCATGTGACATCTGCGCCAATCGTGTGACAGCGGGGCTCCGTCGTCTCGAGTCGACACAGCCTCGTCTGCACGCAGAATTCCATCCCAAAACACTAGTCTAAACGCAACATTAAAAGTGAGACCGCAAGACGACTTTTGCGGTTTCTGTTCAGACTCTCTCCGTCTAAACATGGCCTCAGATGGAGGGGTAGATTAATGATACTACAACCGACACAACAGTAGCTCACATTGAAAATTGCACGACACCATTCCACTCTGGTTACATGATTTCACCCCCCCCCCCCCCCCCCCCCCAACACATTTTCAACAAGAATGCATATTAACTCATTGGCCGCAAATCACGAGTATACTCGTTATTGGCCGCCAACACTTGACCGCCAATAACGGGTATACTCGTTATTAGATCGTTTGATCTTTTTCCTTTGATCCCCGCTCGACAACGGTTTTCTGAATCACTGTGACACAGCTACATACGTTGGAATTGCAATGCCGATCGAATCTCACCAGATGGCAGTATCGTCTACCTTTTGAACTCAGATAGAAAGGGATCAGGACAGACAATAAATTAACTGGACTATCAAGACTCGCTCTGAGGGGGAGGAGCAATCACAAGCAGATCTGCTTGCTTCAAAACCTATACTGTCCCGTAAACACGTGTAATTACATATAAACAAGTAATCACGATCGCAGATGGAATTATTCTTTTTGGATTACCTTCTGGCTAAGGTAAGGACCCCCTATGTCTATTATACCAAACCTGAAACATGTTTCTGTAACGAACATGTTGACGGACATAAACCAAGCGTTTTGTAACAATCGCATTTTCGGGGTAAGACTACCCCCCCCCCCCCCCCCCCCCCCCTTGATAATTTGTGTATGTGTAATGTGTATATGGTATACCTTTGATTTGGGAGTATATTTGGGTTTTCATGGGATCAACCAGAACGGTTTGGGCTTATTGCATATAACGTGTTTTATCTCGCAATCGATGGGAAAAGACTGAATTATCTAGGAAATGGGCGATGTTTAGCGTGTAATAAACTACAAACTACAGTGTTTAGAAACAAACTCTTTTTTCCATGTTGCACTACAAGTAGTGTCTGTCAAATGAGCCACACCGTTGTCTACACAGCTATAATACAGAACAGACACACAGCTCTGCAAACATCGTGAAACACCGCGAAAATGAAAATTTTAATCTGGCCTGGAACGGTAGAGATACGGAAAGCGTATGGCGATGAATGAGTTAAAGAAGCATTTAGCGACCGCATTACAAAAGTCGACTTTGATCCCTGCAAACAATTGTTCGGTTATTTGGTTTTTATAAGCCATCCCTATGGGGGGGGGGGGGGGTTCTATTATGGGATGGAGTTCTATTATTCTGCAGGCTGATGCCATCTACTCTTGGAGACACACAAGTGCACACACACCACACATAAGCACGCACACATAATAAGCTAGTTCAGCACGAGTGCACATGCATGCACACAAACAAGCACACACACACACACACACACACAAACATGTTTGTCAAGTTTAAAAGAAATCAGAAAAATCATATGTTGAAAAGAAAAGAGTGAACTTGAACAATGAATTGATGAATGAATGGACAAATGAATTAAAAGTGTCATGTTTCGTCTAACTGGTCTGCGTTTCTGAGCATGTTCACTGAATCTCTCTCTTCTTCCTTCCCTCCTTCCTTTCCCTCCTCTGCAGGGCACTGGGATCTCCATCCTCTTTTCCCCTCACCCTCCCTCTGTCTCCTCCTCTGACCACCACTAGAGGGTGCCGTTGCACCGCTCGGCACGATCGGCCCAGCGCTCCAGTAGCCGCCTGTCTGGACTGACCCGAGACATTATCCTACAAGCCCCAGTCTGAGGGGCAGGTATAGGCTGAGCTCTAAGGCACGTTTGTACCGATGACTGTAATCTGAAGACCTAATCTCCCCTGTTCAAATCACTACTCCCCCCCCCACACTCAAATCCTCAGCCACCTCAGCCCTGACCCCGACCTCACACCCCCTCAGCTAAACCCAGAGCCCCTACACTTCCAGCCCCAGCTCTCCCACCCAGCCAGCCGAGCCATGGAGAAGGTCCAGCACCTGACGCGTACGGCCATGCGGCGGGCCTCCCAGGCCATAGACGTGCCCCCCCAGGCCAAGAAGAACATGCAGGAGCTCTTCGTCAATTTCTGCCTCATCCTCATCTGCCTGCTTCTCATCTACATCATCGTGCTCCTGATGTAAGGAGGGGGGAGGAGGAGGATGATGGGAGGGGGGGGGGGGGGGTAGAGAGGAGGCCTGCCCGATAGTCAGTGGCTTTGTCTTAGTAAGAGAGATGTAGGGGAAGCGCTGCCCAAAGAAGGGCATGGAGGCAAAACAAGGTTTAAAAATGGGAAAGAATGAGTCTAATCGATGCTAAGCTATACAAGCTGTTTTCACTGTTTGATCAACATGACTTAACTGTGTGCATGCAGCCAAAAGCGCCGCCATAATGAGACAAAGCACTTAGAGCAGGGGTCTCAAACTCAATTTACCTGGGGGCCGCTGGAGGTAGAGTCTGGGTGAGGCTGGGCCGCATCAAATATTCCACAAAAAAAGGGTTTCAAGTATTCAAAAAAAAAGTACAACTGATCCAATCTTCTCAATCTTTAGCAATAACATTTCAGAACATGAACAGTTCTTCAGAACATGAACGGTTCTTCAGGCTTCTCAGTGGTGTCAGTGGACTCATCCACAGCTATGGAAATGCACTGTGCATTTTTTTTATTCTATCACAGAGCTGTTTATAAAAAAAAAAATAGGTAAAAACCATATTATGCGTTTTCATCAATAAATAAATGCCCCACATTTTTTTATAGATTGGGGGCCCACAAATCTTTCATGGGGCCCAGAATCTCCAGCTACACCCCTGGCTGGGAGGAACTCAGGATGAACGCATATCTTTCCGTCCATTCACCTTTGAATTGCAGTCGACTTTTCTTTTACTGACCATCTTTGAAAATGCCATATTTTTCTGCTGGCTGCCTGCTGGCGAAAATAGGCTAATACTGTAGCTACATTTATCTCACAGAGATAAAACTGGGAGCGAGTTTACTGTAGATGCGCGGTCAACTCTGCTCCGACTTGAACTGAAAGAGAGAGACGACATGCAGTCCGTGAAGACCCGCCCTACTCCCCTACTCTGCCTCTGATTCGCAGACTGTGGGTGAGGGGGAAAAACGCTGACGGGACGCGTATGTGATTGGACCAGACTCGTACACCGACAGACAGTGGCAGTGCAGCGGGACATGCAGAGCACTGCTCGCAGTCAGAGGAGATAGCGAGGATGCATTTGCTTCCACTTTACTTGATATCACTCCGGAATCACATTTCAACCAAGTCACTGACATAACGTTGCTGTCATGAGCCTGCGCTATGGTAGCCTACAAGTGATAAAATAAATAAAACTTCCAACTCTCGCGCAACGACTCGGCAAACTGTAGTGCGCAGGCCGCATTAACACTACACTTTGATGTCCAGTAGGGGGCCGCAACATATCATCCCGCAGGCCGCAATTGGCCCACGGGCCGCGAGTTTGAGACCCCTGACTTAGAGACTGTTGAGATAAGAGAAATGTTGGTCCTGCTTCAAGTTGATCTATTAATCCATGCTGTGTAACTTGAAGTGCCCACTAGAGCAGCGGTTCCCAAACTTTTTTGGCCGTGCACCCCCTGTCACCTCCCGACCTAGCTGACGCACCCCCCAATGGGTTTCTGTTAGAAAAAATTGTTGCTGGTCTCCGTGCACATATTTTATATTTTATTTTATCTCTTCCCACGGCGACTATGGATAGGGAATTTCTTTATTTAATTAAAATGTTCACCACAACATGGATGCATGTACTCTGCCAGCATGTTTAATATCCATAATACTAAAGGTTTGACTAAGATTTGTATGACATTTTATTGTAAACAAAATAAAAATAAAAATTTAATAATTTTTTTTACCACCATTAGCCTTTTCATGTCACGCACCACCTAGAGGGCGCTCACGTGCGCGCACCACAGTTTGGGAACCACTGCACTAGAGGGCTCCACTTCTTCTTGTTGTCACCTGTTGTCGCTACTACTGCTGCTGCCGCCGCTGCATGCTTTTTTTCCGTAGCCTCTGTGAGCGAAGACGCTCTTTGATTGCAGCGAAGAAGAAGAAAAGGACGCTCTCCGATTGGCTAACCCTAACCCTAACTCTAAGCATAACCACGTCGAAAGAATGCCTAAGCATAACCACTTCGAAAGAATGCCTAAGCATAACCATTTCGAAGCAGAGAATACATATATTCTCTGCTTCAAGGCGGAAGAGACCCTTCGGAGCTAAACCAGTCAGAGAGGGTCTTTTCTTCTTCGCTGTACGCGGGCGGCCGAGCCAATCAGAGTGTCTTCGCAAACAGAGGCTACGGAAAAAAAATCACGCCTGCATGCTACCACCACAGAGCTCCACTCTGCTTCCTGTCTTTGTTCATCCCACCACAACACACAACCAGCACTGTGGCAATAAACTAACTGTGGTCATTTAATAAGGATGTTTGTACTTTAATTTGTTCAATCATACTGTGTAGTTGTGTATGTTAGGCAGAGAAAGAGAGAGAGAGGGAGGGAGGGAGCGAGAGAGAGAGAGAGAGAGAATGTCCATCGATGTATATCAAAGTGTGTGTGTGTGTGTGTGTGTGTGCGCGTGCGTGTGTGCGTGCGTGTGTGCATAATGTGTGACGTGTCACTATCTCATTATACCCCTTTCCCTCTAGAAGGCCAATGTAGCTGAATCTTCTCCAGCATTACTGGAAAGTCAACAGTCCTATATGCAAGATGGTGTAACTTCCTTCATCCATCCATCTATCCAATTCCTCCATGCATCCATCCATCCATCCACCCATCCACCCATCCTCTCCAGGGCCTAAGGAGGGACAGCCTACCAGCTTCACCTTCAGCCCGATTCCTGGTTGCCTTCCGAGCCTCCCGAGACACCCAGAGAGCCACCAGCCACTAGAGCGTCTCTCTACCCTGCCTGAGAAGCACCTTTCCTGGGTCAGCTACAGCCTACAGCAGCCTCGTTCATCCTTTCAACTGGAAGGAACACCACTCACTCCCTGAAAAGGTGACAAGAAGATACCCCGGCCTACGAACACTGACCTTTTTCCCAGCTTCTCTCACACAGCCAGCCCCCCCAAAAAGGTGACAGGTTACACCCAGACCACCAACGCTCACTAGTACGACCTGCCACCTAGCCTAGCTTCACTCACCCTGTGAGCCACAATACCGCCATATATACCCAGCCCACAAACACTCCTTCCTGGATAATCTACAGCCTCTCCCCCCCCCCCCCCTCCATCTTCCTCCACCACCAGCAGCACCACTACCACCAGCACCATCACCACCAGCAGCAGCACCACTACCACCATCACCGCCACCAGCCAGCAGCAGAACCACCACCATCATGGACCTGGTCACCGACAGAGGCATCAACCTGATGCTCAACTTCCTGCTCATCGTAGCGATGCTGATGCTTCTCCTCCTCCTGGTCAAACTCATGTGACCTCTGACCCTGTGATGTCATCACTGCGGTCAATGCATCATTAA
Organism: Notolepis coatsorum; assembly: GCF_963971535.1. Lineage (NCBI taxonomy): Eukaryota > Metazoa > Chordata > Actinopteri > Aulopiformes > Paralepididae > Notolepis > Notolepis coatsorum. Next base: position 86,951,056 of record NC_140169.1, read on the forward strand.
TACTTAATGAGGGACAGGGGGGGGGGTCCTTCTACCTCTGTTTCTGATGATGTTCATAGGTTACCGTCTGTACACCAAACTGTACTAATACTGTACTCGTCTCTTATATATATACACGTATGTAGCCACGTAGAGCTAGGGGTGGGCAATATATACCGCTAGAGATTACACGCGGGAAGACGTGTAAAGTGTTTTCTTTACCACATGGGTTCTACCATCTGGGTACATAGAGATATGATGCCCACAGCCATAAATACTTATTCAAATACAAACGTTCTACAGAGAGCGGTGTGAAAAACTTGTATATATGCATTCATAATTATACTGTAATAATTGAGCTATTGAGACCCATGGCAAGAAAGATACATTGCCATAGATAGAGCTCTTCTACTCCAAAGCATGCTAGATGGTTTTCTAGATGGTATTAAAAAAAAAAAAAAAAAAAAAACAATATCGTCATTGTATATTATGGATTTATTGCCCAGGGGGAAGTTTAGCCAGATTTGATCCCACTCCTTCTATATACGTCACAGATGGTTCAGTGTTAAAGCCACAACTGCACACGGTGTTGTATGTTGAAAGACACGTCGGAGAACATGGATAATTAGACTGAGAGGCAACTTAGTAGGAGTTTTATAAATCGTGTTGTTTGTATTCCACAAACGGTATACATTATCTAATCCATCAATAGAGTGTGACTAGAACTAACTTGTGTAGGAGCGATCTGGAAGAAGTGGATCTTTTTGTTTGTTTGTGTGTGTGTGTGTGTGTGAGTGAGTGTGCGTGTGCATGCGTGTGTGTAAACAGGTGATTAATTAGCGCTGGTAGAGGGAAACGTTATCAAACACTTCCAGTTAAAAGACCAGTTATAAACCAGCTGATGATTAAATATGTATAACTGTTGCAGTGCTTCTCTCTCTCTCTCTCTCTCTCTCTCTCTCTCTCTCTCTCTCTCTCTCTCTCTCTCTCTCTCTCTACACTGAGCAATGTCACAAGACCTTTTGTAAAAATTAAATGCTATGAAATATAAATGAAATGCACAACACAGATACCCGTCTTTGTTTTCATTTCATTTGGTTCTTCAACTGTGACGATACTATACTGTTCAGTCAGACAAATTGATCGGATCGGTACTTGGTATACTTAAAGGAGACCTCTTAAAGGGGACCTCTGACAAATGGTATTTAATACACAAAGTGTCACAAGAGAAAAGCTGGATCCCTGCAGCACTGTTTGAGGGGGGGGGGGGTAGCCAGGCTTTGGGGGGGGGGGGGGGGGGGGTAGGAAATAATTAATTTATAATGTAGTGTGTCGTTATATCCACCAAAGACAGTGTGATCAATACAAGGGAAGGGAAGAAAGAAGTGGAAAATGGATAAGATTCAAATTAGATTTAGACTAGTTTCTTTGCAAAAACATGTTCCACAGATTCAAGGAACTGGGAAGTCATACTTATTTTCTTAAAGAAACATGTTCCCTTTAGGAATATATATTTTTTTATATAATTACTTAGATGATAAGTATATGAGTGCTGCTGGTATCACAGAGGGATGGTAGATCTCTCTGAAGATAAATTACTTATATATATATTTTTGTTCAGTAAAAGTAATGGGTTGGATTTAAGTGACACAGAATCGGTATCAGCAACGAAAAGGCAGTATCAATGTGACCACAGGTCTGGTGCTAATAGTGATCTACATGTCTGGGGAAACAAGGAGACAATGTGCCATGTCAACCACTAGGGGGAGATAAACCCTAACAAATTAGCCTGGAAGAGGGGGGAAACAGGGAGGGAAATCTACATCCTCTTGTCCTCAGTGTTGAGGTGTGTGAAGGCCTACAGTAGCTGTCTCGCAGCCCTGTCCCTGCATCTGTCTACCCTTCTCTTCTCTTCTCTTCTCTCTCTTCTCTTCTCTTCTCTTCTCTTCTCTTCTCTTCTCTTCTCTTCTCTTCTCTTCTCTTCTCTTCTCTTCTCTTCTCTCTTCTCTTCTCTTCTCTTCTCTTCTCTTCTCTTCTCTTCTCTTCTCTTCTCTTCTCTTCTCTTCTCTTCTCTTCTCTTCTCTTCTCTTCTCTTCTCTTCTCTTCTCTTCTCAGTATCTATGTCTCTCTCCCCTCTCCACCCTCTCTCTCCATCTCCACATGTCACAACATGAACTCCATACCTCCTTCAGACCTTAACTGAACATTGTGGACAAATGATATATGTACAGCTGTGTTTAAAGCAACCTGGATTCAAACCGGTTACCAAATACCTACTTATACCATGAGCCCAAACATGAACCCAGACATCTACTAATCTAGAGAATCCCACCTGGCCATGGGAGATATTAGTCTTACTAGGCTTCAGGCCATGGGAGATATTAGTCTTACTAGGCTTCAGGCTAAGAGAGATATTAGGCTTTGGGTCAAGGGAGTTATTAGTCTAAATAGGCTTCAGGTCAAGCCTTGTGGGTCATATCACGTAACATATAATCAATGTATGTGTGGGTCACTCATATCACAACTGGACAGCAATATGTTTCACACTTTTCCAGCCCTGGATCAAGGTAATTTCTTGATACCGCGGACCTGTGTAGGAATCCTGTCTGTATCTGTCCATCGTTCCCTTTCTCCTTCCCCCTCCCCCTCCACTCACCTGATTAAGCTCCGCCTCCTCCCCCTCCCCCTCCGCTCACCTGATTAAGCCCCGCCTCCTCCCCCCTCCCCCTCCACTCACCTGATTAATCTCCGCCTCCTGCCGTAACCTCTCCCTCTGCTGCTGCTCTTGTTGCCACGCCGACAGCATAGCTCCGCCACACCCGTCCGCTCCCGTCCCGCCGCTCCGACCCGGTCCGCTCCCCGGCTCCGGTCCGGGTCTGTACTCCATCTGTTCACTCAACCACATCTGGGTCCGTACCGACGGCTGGATCGGGGACCCTCCGACGGGCTGCTGCTGGCCCAGAGGGAGCCCTCTCGGGCTGGGCATGCCGAGCCCGGAGACGCCCCCCGGCGCCTGAGCGAGCCGGCTCTCCGGCAAGGCACTGTAACTCAGGTCCAGACTGCTGGGCTTCCGGGGAGACGACAGCGCCGAAGAGCGAGACGAGTCCGGCCCGTGGCCCAGGGCGCTCGCTTTGGCGGCGAGGCTGTAGCGGTAGTGGGGGTCTGCGCCGGGGGAGCGCAACAGCAGCCCCTGAGAGAGCGAGGAAGGGAGGTAAGGCTCCACGCTGGACCCGCCCAGTGGGTCCTGTCTGTACCCGTACAACAGTCCTCTGTCCAGGGAGCCGTGGGGGTCGGGGTTGTTGCACCGGTAGCCGGCGGGCACCGTCCTGACGGAACTCTTATCCGCCCCCGCGGAGAGCCGCGTCAGCGAGGACCACCTCCGCACGGGCCGGGGGTCCTTCATGTCCAGACACGACGGCAGGTCCAGTGCCGACGGAGGGGCGGGCATCACCAGCGGGCAGGAGCTGCTCCAGGCGCCGGCGCTGCCGGGCGAGGTGGCCACACTGAGCTTGGCAGAGCCGGTGGACGACGGGGAGGGAGAGGGCATGACGTGGGCCGTGGGGAGGGGGCCGCTGCCTCCTCCTCCTCCTCCTCCTCCTCCTCCTCCACCCTGGGCGGAGCGATGGAGGGTCAGTGGCTGGAAGGTGGAAGGAGTGGTGCTGGAACTGGAGTGGTCTGGAGGAAGAGAGAGAGAGAGATGGTAAGAAGCAAAATACACTGGGTACAGCACACACTCCTACCACCGCAGAGACTCTGGGATTGATTCCAGCTGTCAGCGGTACCTCCGGCTTGGTCAGTCGTCCCTACTAACACAATTGGCAGTGTTAGCGGGTGGGAAGCCGGCGGGGTATGTGTCCTGGTCGTTGTAAACAGCGACTCCTACTGGTCGGTCGGGGCGCCTGTTCAGCAGGAAGGGGATCTGGGGGAAATAGCGTGAACCTCCTCACGCGTTACGTTCCCCCAGTGAAACTCCTCGCTGGCAGGTGAAAAGAAGCGGCTGGCTGACTCCACATGTATCGGAGGAGGTGGTAGTTCTACACCCTCCCCAGGCCGACAGTGGGGCAATGCGCACAACGACCAGGAAGGGAATTGGCATAAGGACTACATTTGGGATGGGTGAAAAATACAGAAAGCCCAAAAATAAATGGATTCTTAAATTAAGAAGCAAAATACAGAGATATAACTGAAATTTGGACCAATATGCTTTGATCAACATGTATGTTCCGGATATGAAAAGATGCTGAATCAATACTTTAATTTGAACCATCAAACAGGTCCTCCTCCACTAAAGATTTTCGTTGTCAATTCATACATTTTCAAATGTTTCAAACAACATAAACATTCTAAATTGACCCAAGTTCATTTCCTGCGGTAAATACACTTGGGTCCAACCTGTTCCCCTAGCAGCGCAATTCCACTGAAACGGTCGATCGTCAGCCCAGGCCAAGATAACCAAGGTCAGGCCCGAGGAGTTATAATTCACATGTTAACATCATGGAGATCAACGAGTCAGTCCAACTGAAATATATTCTATTTTTCACTTTGAGATATAAATTATGATATAAATAGAAACAGGCCTACCGGGTTACAGGTTAATTTATTTTTTTATTTGATTTAAATAACTCGCATTAATAAATTGTTGGTGCATTTTTATCCAATGTAACGAGAACAAATATGTAAGTATATACTGTGTTGTAAAAAATATATATATATACTGATGGGTAGGAGGACATCTGTTGCTGTACGCTGTATTTAATGTTCTACTTTCAGAAACAATGGAGATGGTCATCTGTGTGTGTGTGTGTGTGTGTGTGTGTGTGTGTGTGTGTGTGTGTGTGTGTGTGTGTGTGTGTGTGTGTGTGTGTGTGTGTGTGTGTGTGTGTGTGTGTGTGTGCGTGCGTGCGTGCGCGTGTGTGTCTGTGTGTGTGTGTGGTACCACATGCAGGAGGCCTCTGGAGGCCTATCGGTGTAAGCTCACGGGACACACAATCACATGTGCACAACACACACACACACACACACCCATGTGAGAGAAAGAATGAACAAAGGGAGAAAGGGAGAGAGATGGAGAGAGAGAATCAAAGATGCATGGTGGTGTATAATTATTTCCCCTGTGTAGGACTGAGAACATGGTGCTGCCATCCATCACAGGACCCTCGGACCGTCGTTAGCTCATAGGGAGGTGTAGTGGTTACTTCCTGGTCTATAGGGAGGTGTAGTGGTTACTTCCTGGTCTATAGGGAGGTGTGTAGTGGTTACTTCCTGGTCTATAGGGGGGTGTAGTGGTGACGTCATCGCTGTTTCCCGCGTGGTCCACCCCTCTTGAAATCGCAATGTATTTCCAATGGACAGGACACATTTCTAAATCGTCTCGTTTAAAACAAATAAAGTATGGACATTGGCACGGTGTACCTTTCTGTGTGTATTCATCCACAATCTATAGCTCAACCATGAACAAATTCGCAATTAACACTTTCTATGCCACTCACGAGTTTTCTCTGAATTATTAATATCACGTTGAAAAGCCACTCACGAGATTTCTCTGATTTTTTTTTTTTTTTTTTAGCGATCTGAAATCATATTGCATCACGCGAGCCTACCCGAGTATACCCGAGAGCCGCCGGCGATCAGATGTGGAAAAAAGCGGCCCCTATCGTCTCCCAGATGACATAAGGGATTTTGGAATGGACTCAATGAAAATGGATGGGGAAAAAAATCCTGTACTCCACATTTTCCAGTCCACTGATGCAGCCGGGGTTACCACAGTTCATTCTGGAGCCTCTGAGCCCCGCGGAATCATGTGTTCTACTCATCTGTACACACGTTGGATCTCTATACACTTATCGATTTTTTCGAATGGTGATCAGGAATTGGAATATACCAGTTGGATACCATCTGATGTCAGGTAAGGAATCTATGTTATCAGTGTTAGGATAATCAGACTCATTTTGATGAAGATATAAGTTGTTTTGTGAAATGTCCTCTATCGGTTTCACTGTAAAAATCCAAGAGGAAATGAACAAGGCTGTTATCAGCGCGCGGCTCGAATGGGCGTGCATGTACGTATAATATTGATCATCTAGCGTTTATTTGAAAACGATTCATAAATAGGCCGACAAATATCAACGTTCTGGAATATTCCAGTAAAAGACGATTATTACAGAATGGCCCAGAATGGGCTGTTTTTTACCTCAAAACGGGTGCTTTTCAAAATGCTCTCAAACGGAAATGAAGCACTGACTGGAAAAGGATTCTTTGATAAGCGACGGGCAGATTAGACACATAGCCATAATTTAAAACATAGATTAGGCGATATTAAGGTTAACATTGGCGCCGATGGTGGCATTCAAGCGCTAACTCTGGCGCCATCTGGTGGCACTGAAAGTGTTAATCGTAACGGTAGCAAAATAACAACGTTTATGTTTTCGTTCACTGAGGAACTACACTTCACTCTGGTGCTGCTGACTGACGGGCTATGTGGGTAAGTTAACGTTAACGTTAGCTTGGTATCAGTGCAACTGTCAATGGCTGTGACGTGTATTAGGCGACGGCACTGAACGACAGGCGTTCTACTGGTAAGTGTAGTTCTTTAACACTTTAATCGCCGGAGACGCTGTTCAGCGTCTTTCCCCGCCATGCTTATTCTGCCGAAGACGCTGGACAGCGTCTTTGATATCAATATTTCAAAAATCTGTGATCGAAATAATATTTCTCCCCCGGAGACATTATATGTACTGGTGAGCCCCTCTCAATTCTCCAACGGTTCAAGAGCGCCATCTGGTGGCCGATCGGCCGCTCGCCCAAACAGGAAGTGATGCGGATGAAGTGGTGCTCACCCATATTTCGTCCGGGCACTCGCTATCATTAGCAGGACTCCATCTTGACACAATGGATGTCGATCGGTTGCAAATAACTCGATAAACAACATGATTTGGACGTATATACTATTATACAACCTGGAAATGGATCGGGTATTTCTACATCCCATAATAGGAATATCTCTGCTCCACGCTCATCGCCCAACGCTATGAGGAAGCTACGGTAAGATTCAGCGTTTTTTTTAACGTGTTCCATATAAACTGCTCTGATGATCATATCACCCACACTAGATGAATGATATAACGTTGCCCACGGAATTATAAACGACCCCCCGCCCATCCGGTCAACATCAGATCATACGTAGTAACTCCTAGAAGCACGTCCAGTTGACATTTTTTATCTCGCACAGATTCCTACCAAACTGTATTTGATCATCAATATAATGCATTTAGGGCTATAAATCAAGTTCTGGAGAAAGCTGCAGAAAACGATAAAAACATACTTATACTTTAGACCGTATTTTAGTATGAATATGTAAATGAAAAAGTATAACGTTGCTACACCCTGAACAATAGATATAGGGCGTTGAATGGGCCATAGTAATGTCAATTTAGCAATACAATTTAAAAAGTTATAGCCCTGCAAAGAAGGGGAACTTCTCCATGTTAAATAGGGCTGGCGAGGGATGGTAAATTATGAATTTAACCCAGGCGATCAAAGTGTTAACAAATTAAACAACCTTATAAAGTTATAACTAACTTTATTTCAACCAAAAATGCTTAAACAATAATGTTAGTGATAGAAGGGAACTAATTTTGTGCAAAAATGGAAAGCATTTTTTGTGCAAAAATGGAAAGCTTGCCGCCAATGTTCATGAGGCAGAATTATTACAATAGGCGATAATACATTTTCCCGATGATAAATCCCGATACGGGTGGACGGCGTGGGAAACTAAAGTGACGTCAGACTACACCTCCCTATTGGCACTAAGGTAGCCAGGACGTCCTCCTAGTCAGCAGCACCAATAGGAGCATCATACTAGCTAGCATGTAGCAAACACTAACACAATACATATGCGCTAGAAATGCTAGCTAGGACCTCCTCATGAATCAGCATTAACAGGTTCAGGATTACACTAGCTAGCATCAGGGTTTCCGTTAGAAAAAATTGTTGCCGGCCTCAGTGTCCGGTAGATTTCAATCTACCGGTCAAATGAGAGAAATTCCGGTCAGAGTTTATTGAGCTTAAAAACAATTGATAGGCAAAAGAATGACAACAAAACAAAAGAATGACATCATCAAGGCATGTAGATTTATAATATTTTTACTTAAAACTAGGCTACTTTTGCGTATACAGTCATTATATTCCAAATAAAATAAGTCCAGAGACTCCGTGCTGCTGCCGACTTTAAATCAAATAGGTGTCTGTGGGCAGTCTGCCCGACATTAATAAACAGCAGTCTGTTATAATCACATTTTTATGAGCTAACGAATTCCGTTATATTGGACATTTGTATTAATTATATCAAGCGAAGAACTGAGAAATTTGGCAGAGAGAGACGGCAACATTATCGTGGGTTTGCGTGATGACTCTCTCTCTCTCCACCTCGCAACGACTTATTTGCAAAGAGTATGTCGCTGCAGAGCAGCAGATTCAGCTGTTTTTTGGCTCTATCTGGGGACCGCTCAGCAGCGCCCCCCACCCAACAGCTGAATTGCCAATGGCTGAATTGGAGTACTGCACTGTGCCGCTGCTGCTCCGGCTCTGCAGCTGCACATGCATTCGCAAACACAGCACTAAGCTCTCGCTGACAACGTCGTTGTCATTATTAGAAGCAACGATGAAACAAATGTAATGATTGTTTCGTTCATCGCATAGGCTATTTAATTTTAGCCTATTTTAATACAATTCAAATAATCAAATTGTGCTTAGAGGGAATTATTTTCACCAGACATTAAGACCGGAGAGATTAAATATGTCAGACTTCAACAGATTTTGCCGGTCAAATACCGGTAATTACCGGCTAACGGAAACGCTGGCTAGCATGTGGCACATCAAACACTGACACAATGGATATTTACATCAACATCTAGTCCTTTCGCCACTTTGATCCAAAGTGATTTACAAGTTCTGTACAAGTCAGCAGGAAGGGTACACACTCTGTGATCGATGACTTTAATAACAGTTGGTAGGAACCCAGAGACCCCTTGGTCCAGAAATAGACAAACAGACACAGACATCAAAGGCTTCATATTGGTGAATATGTCTCTATGCATCTCATTAAAACACAAGTGCTCCGCAATGCAGCAGTTTACAATATACACTCCATACAAGTCCCCTGGAAGAGATGGGGGGGCATTTGGAATTACGTTTCTTAATGTTTCTTTTTTTGTATAGAAGAAACTTCCACTGATGAAAATAATTCCAGCATTCAGAGGAACAAGTTAAGAGAGAATTCTGAGAACTGAACACTTTAATGATAATGTAACAACGGCTACTGAAGTTCTGTCAAAACTGTCCCACTATATGCCAGCTGGACCCAATACCCTCCACACTTTCTCTCTAAATCACTTAAGATAAGATAAGATATTCCTTTATTGATCCCCTTGGGGAAATTCAGGCATCATAGCAGCATGGGGGGGGGGGGGGGGGGGTACAGGTAATATAAGACATGGTACAGGTGACATAATTATAGTACAGTGGAGAAGTAAAAAATAAAATAGAATAAAAAAGCAGTGTAAACAATATAATTAACTCTGGAGGACATGTGCATATGGGCAACAATGTGTGAGATGAGGGTATGTATGCCCTCTAAGTTATATTTGCCCTACAATAAATAGTTATCTAATAATCCAATAATCTAAATTGAATCTAATATATAATCTTAAAAATGCTAAATGCTAAATATATGATCTTGAAGTGATGATATATAACAAAACAACCCGCCTGGACACAAATCAGGCTTCAAGACTGGTCACTCCACAGATACATAGCAGTCACACAGAGGCTCTTCACTTGGGCATGAAGTGAAAGGCCTCTCCTCTCTGTCCTGGTTCTCCTGGACCCGTCAGCATCCTTCCACACAGTCATCCATCAGATTCCCCTCGCAGGAATGGGAGATGTAGGTTCTGAGCTGGCGTGGCTGTCATCCTACCTCGATGACCACTCCTAGCCAGGATCATGGAGAGGCACCCTGTCGTCCCCCCGTCCCCCTACAGATGGGTGTAGGGCCGCTTGATGATGGCAAAAAATTACGTGTACTGAATAACTAGGCACCGGAAGTCCTTCATTCCGACAGCCATTAGACTCTATAATGCATCACTGTGCCTCACTGCATCACTGAGCACAGGGTGACAGTACAGCCTGGAGAAATCTTCCTGGACACTTTATAAAAAATGTACACTTTTCACTTGACATGTTCACACTCATTACTGTACATTTGACTGTATATTTCTGTATATTTCTGGCTGGATAGTTGTATATTTAAGATTTTAGAATGTATATACATACCAGAATGTATATGCCGGACCGTATTTTATTCATTATTCTATTTTATTATTATTTTTTATATTATTAAATTCGTATTCCTATTTTAGTCCTGTTGACTACCTACATGTTTATTGTTGTTCAATGCGAGTGATCTGTAGTGCCGAATTTCGCTCAGGATTGTTAAAGGATTTCTATTCTATTCTATTCTAACTGGAACGACCTGCAGCTCCCTCCTCCCTCTCAACACGAGCTGAAACCACTGGGACTGGGGGAGGGGTGGAGTGCACCACCGTGAAGGAAGGGTGCGCTGCATTTACAACACAAGACAGAATGAGAGCAACACGGCATGTGGCACAATAATAATTTGCCCAGCCTTACGCCCCCAGGGCTCGGCCCTTGGACCCCTCCTCTCTCTACTGTACCATTATCACTTCTCATGCCTTCTCATACCACCACTTCCCAGACTTCTCATACCACCACCACCACTCATTACACTCAACTCTTCCTCTACTTTCCTCCCTCGGATACCCAAGTCTCTGATCACATCTCGCAGCCTGCCTGTCTGATATTTCCACCTGGATGATGAACAACCACCACAAACTGAAAACAAGCAACACAGAGCTACTTCACTTGCCAGTTGAATCCAGTTGAATTGAATTGTTATTTTGTATATTCTACAGTATTGTAACATTGTCTTATTGTATAGTATTTTATGTTTATCTATAGTATTTTATGTTTCTTGTATAGTATTTAATGTTTCTTGTATACCGTAAATCCTCAAATATAGGACGGGTCTTCTGTTTACCTCAGCTGCAAAGAGCACCAGGCCTTTATTAGAGAGAGGCTTATATAAGAGAGAGGCTTATATAAGAGGCAGGCCTTAATTTCAAAAAATGACACTCATGGACATAATCCCTTCATTTTCAGACTTTTATTGCATTATTATTATTATTTTGTTTTTTAATACGTACATTGTCTGTCTACATTTATTTAGACTAGCATTGGTATTTAAATATTGAGTGCAGTTGAGTAATTGCGGGATTAACATAATTCACACACTGAAGTTGGAACTGTCTGTACTAGGTTGTGGGGTCCGGGGACGGTTTAGCGTGTGGTACCTTCTCGACTTCCTCAATCGAATCGACTTGTTGACATGCAGTAGCTTTAGCTACTAACGTTATCATAGCCATCATGGTCTGTAATGTGTCAACTGGACAACGCCAGTCCCCAAGGACTTAAAAATTGCGAGAGTAACACCCCTGCACAAAAAAGGCAGTAAATTAGACACAGGCAACTACCGCCCTGTTTCTATCCTTACCTCCATCTCGAAAGTCATGGAATCTTTTTTATACGAACAGGGCGAAAAATACCTTGCGGAAAAAAATCTAATCTACGAATTCCAATCTGGCTTCAGAACATCCCACTCCACTGACACATGCTTTCTCTATTTAAACGACCACATCAAACAAGAGGTGGACGCGGGCAAATACTGCGGCATGGTCATGCTGGTCCTACAAAAGGCCTTCGACACGGTCAATCACACCATTCTGATTGACAAGCTAAAAGCAATTGGTTTTGATAGTCTATCACTATCAGTGAGCTGGATGCAATCCTACCTGGAGGGGAGAGAGCAGATGGTGGAGGTAAATGGTACACTACCCCCCCCCCCCCCCCCCCCCCCTCACAGTAAGCTGTGGTGTTCCACAAGGAAGCATACTATGTCCGCTACTGTTCCTAATTTATGCAAATGACATGTCGTCAGCTTGTGACTGCAACTTGTTCCTGTTTGCGGACGACTCAGCCCTGCTGGTCTCTGACAAGAACAAGTTACAGGTTGAAAAAACCCTCAGCTCAGAACTAGGCAAAATCTGCATATGGCTCGCTGATAACAAACTATCATTACACCTGGGCAAAACAGAGTCCATTCTCTTCGGTTCAAATAACAAACTCAGCAAGACCGACGGCTTCTCAGTTACAGTGGGTGACAATATTGTCACAAGGAAAGAAGATATTACCTACCTGGGTTCCATCCTAGAGGCAAATCTTTCCTGTGACAAAATGGCATCCAATGTATAAAAAAAGTCAACCAACGAACTCGATTCTTGTACCGGATCTCCTCACTGGTAAACAAGAATACCCTGAAGACTCTGGGCAGGAGCACTCATTCAAGGGTACTACGACTATGCTTGCACCTCATGGTACCAAAGCACCTCAAAGGCGCTAAAAACTAAATTACAAACATCTCAAAAACAAACTGGTCAGACTACTGCTTTGACCTTACTCCTAGAACCACCTCACCCCTGCCCACTTTGACAACCTAGGATGGCTTAGAGTAGACGACAGAGTACAGCAACTTGCAATGGGCCTGGTCTACAAGATACACTACACGACCAAGGTACCCATGTACATGTCAAAATACTTCCCAAAGGTCAGTGAATACCACGATCACAACACCAGAGGGAGCTCCACAAATCATGTTAAACCCAGATTCGGCTCAAACAAGGGACTAAACACGTTTCGTAATTATGCCACATCAATGTGGAACGCCCTACCCAAAGCTGTAAAGGAATGTGAATCACTACCCAATTTCAAAAATACTCTCAAAAAACACTACGGGAGACTGCAATTCGAAACTGGCCCCTGTAAATGTCCTAACACAACTCCCTCCAATGTACAGTAAAAATGACCAAGTATGGTCTTGTCAATATTACAATGTACAGTTTTGCTTGTACAGTTGTACAGTGTCCCCCACTCCACCCCTCCTACCCAACCCCCCCCCCCCTCCTACCCAACCCCCCCCCCCCCCCAATGTACAGTCCCCCCCCCCCACCTACCCAACCTCCTCAAATGTACAGTTTCTACGTCAAATGTATATATACTCTTTTTTTTGGACTCTTTTCATATCACAAACAGTACTGTATTTGCAAATCTGGTATGTCATAAATGTATAGATGTAGCAGTACTGTCGGGCAGCTAGGTGGTGTAGTGGGCAAGGCACTCGCCACCAGTGTGGAGACGCTAGGATTCGCGTGTTCGAATCCAGCTCTCCACATTGTTTTTTTCAGTTTGGCTGGTCGTCCGCAGTAATACACATTGGCCGTATTACGGGAGGAAAACTGAAGGGTGGGGATCGAACGTTGTGAACAAGCGACTCCTACAAGTCGGTTGGTGCGCCTGCGCAGTAGAATCAGGAAGTGTCGGGGGCAGCGTGAGCCTCCCACGCGTTACTCCTCGACACTGAGAGATCGAGCTGCGCAGGTGAAAAGATGCGACTGCTGTTACCTCAAGTACCGGAGGGGACTTGTGCTATGTATGACTTAGTCCACATTGCAGCTGCTTGTGGGAGGCAGAAACAGCGTTCGTGACAGGGGGAGGGTTGAATTGGATGATACGAAATTGGGATGGGAGAAAATATGGAAAAATGGGAGAAAAAGTGGATCAAAACAAAAAAAAAATATGTAGCAGTACTGTCTATCTGTATGTCATGTATGTCATATATGTTACGATGAATTGAAAATGGGGGACCATGATGTAAACAAGACGAAAGTCTTTCTCTGGTCTGCATCCCCTTAACAATTGTATGTATTGAGCTGTACTGTACTGTATCCATTCTGCAATCTGTTAATAAAGTTTTCAATCAATCAATCAATCAGCCAGCCTCGTCTGCAATGCCATATAGATAGCGAATGTTAACGTTTGCAAACGAAGTCAACGTCATCCAGCTGACACCACAGATCTAACATTAGATATTATGACAACGTTAGCTAGCGCTAAGCTAACCAGAGGGAAACGTTAATGTACGGTAGTCAGTATAGCGGAGGCAGCACTTGATTTCCATTGGCAAGAGTTTCTCATTCTATATCACGGCACGAAAAATAAAATAAAAACTTTTTTTTGCGACCTTATATTAGAGACCGGCCTGTGTTTGTCTAAATGCATCAACACCCCGTCCATTATAAGAGGCCCCTCCTTTATTGGAGGTCCCTCCCTCTATTTGAGGATTTACGGCAGTATATAGTGTTTCTGTATAGTATTTTATGTTTCTCTTTTATTACTTGTGTGATTTTATTACTGCACCTTAACACATTCAGTGCCAGACCCGGGATAAGTCGGGTTAACTCGCCATCGCTTGAGCGCCAAACCCGAGAAAACCGGGGTTTAATCGTTATTTCTTTTATTCGCTATATCCATTCATAATTCATCCATCCAGCCTGTTATCATTGGGAATGGCTCTGAGATCACAAACGGCCAATACCACCGCCTAGCGCCTTGCGGCCGGTATTGCACATAATTGGAAACCCTCTGGCTTGGGCTGTGCATCAATCTAAAAAGTCCGGTCCAGGTTTTCCTTCTCGGGCATGAGTAACGTTTATAACACATGGATTGGGGTAGGGCTGTCCCCGACTAAGGGACTTGGATAGTCGACTATGATTGGCCAAATTTGCCGTTAGTCGACTATTAGTCGACTACATTTTTTTTTAAATAATAATAAAAAAGTATAATATTATTATTATTATTATTATTATTATTTTTTTGTATCATTCCATTGGGCGGTGGGGGGTGCTTAATGTCTTAAGGAGTCGACTGAAGGCTTCTTGTCCTCTGCAAAAGCAATTGGTCCACTGATGGATACATCGTGGCTGACGCTAATGGCACGCATACCAGAGGCTAACTGCCTAAGAAAACAGGCACAGAGGCACTGAAAGAGGATTTCACCCATCTAATCAAATGAACACACTAGACTAGACAAATATAAAGAGTATCCATGTTGACTTGTTGTTGTACACAATTTCTAAATCACTTTGGATAGAAGCGTGAGCTAAAGCATCTGACTAAATGTAAGATCAATAATTCCAGGACAGAAATCGGAGGGATTAAAGAAAAGACGGATAAACAGACACCTGCGAAGGTGAAGAGGGATAAACAGACACCTGCGAAGGTGAAGAGGGATAACAGACACCTGCGAAGGTGAAGAGGGATAAACAGACACATGCAAAGGTGAAGAGGGATAAACAGACACCTGCGAAGGTGAAGAGGGATAAACAGACACCTGCGAAGGTGAAGAGGGATAAAACAGACACCTGTGAAGGTGAAGAGGGATAAACAGACACCTGCGAAGGTGAAGAGGGATAAACAGACACCTGTGAAGGTGAAGGAGGATACGACTGGCCGGCCTTTCTGAGAGCAGAGGAGGACTAGTGATGCCACAGATTACTTGTAAAAGTAATCTGATTACTGATTACTCCTTTAAAAAAGTAATCTTAGTTACTTTACTGATTACTTGATTATCAGAGTAACTTAGTTACTTTGAAAGTAACTAGGTTACGAAGTCGTCCCCCCTGCTGCTGCCACAACATAAGAATGACAAAAAATGTTTAGTAAAATGTACTCAGTTTGAGTAAAATGACCTAATAGGCAGGTAGGCCTATCTTGCTATCTATAGATCTATAGATTTCACAAAAGATAAATGGTCAATAACACCACATGTAGGCTGATATGTAGCCTACCTTTGAGGCCTGCCCCATTCAGATATGGTTCTACGTTATTATTATTTATTATTGTGTGAATGAATGAATGAAAACTTTATTTAACAGATTGCAGAATGGGTACAATACAGTACGGCTCCATACATACAATTGTTAAGGGGATGCAGACCTGAGAAAGACGTTGTCTTGTTTCCATCAGGGTCCCCCATTTTCAATGCATAGACATTTATGACATACACAACATACATGACATTTATGGCATAGGGACATATAGGTATTTAGTAGCTGATACATTTGTGACATAAGCGGTATTCAAATATACAGTACTGTTACCCCTAGATCCTGACAGAGTATATACATATGATGGGGAGGGGACTGTACATTAGGAGGGGGTGGTGGGTGGGAGGGAAATATACATACGGCGGGGAGGGAATATATATACTGCAGTGTTGTCAGTGTGCTACTGACAACCTACATACTGCAGTATGGTGTTCCATGTTCATGAATAGTGCACTGCAAAAGATGTTTAACTCAAAGGTAGAACATACTGTTTGGCTGGTGCAGCTCCGACTCCGAGTCCTGTAGAAGTCGATGTCGTGCTGTGCTGTATATTCCATATGCGGTAGACAGTATTTTTGTTTCCTCCGCAAAGTGAATGTTTTTTTCACCCGGCTTAGTTTACACAAACGTTAAGTAGACTAGTGAACTTCCAGTGCCAGAAAGCGTTACGAGCGCGAGTGTCCTCCCTGCTAGCTCGCAGGTCAGCCTGATAATAACAATAACAGCCGCGCCCACCAGCATGATCAACACGCGAGGTTGCGTGCTGTGACGTCACTCCCCAAATACAAGGAAAAGCTTCCAAACGTATCTTTGACTGTCGAAAAACGAAAGAAAATACTGCATTCGCCTGCATTATGATGAGATAGTAACGAAATAGTAACGCACGGCCACTTGGACAAGTAACTGCAATCAGATTACTGGCTTGTAAAGGATTAACGCGTTTAGATTACTATTTTCG
>NC_140169.1:86968046-87047638 GCF_963971535.1 Notolepis coatsorum
GACACGTGCTGCTAGCCCACCCAATTGACCCAGTGGATTCCTGTGTGTGTGTGTGTGTGAGCATGCACCTACCTATGTTAACCCTTTCACTGCCACACGACAGAAGGTTACCCCTTTACTATCACACAACCGACGGTCACTGTGGCAGTGAAAGGGTTTTAACCTTCGGTGTATTGTCGCAGTGACAGGGTTAACCGTTTTGGTAGTGCGGCAGTGAAAGGGTTAAAAAGAGATGTGTGAATGTGTGTACAACACACAAGACAATTCTCTCGTCAGAAAGGGAGAGAGACTGAGAATGGGTGAGAAAAAACATGCATGTGAGAATTAGTCGACTTGCTGCTCCACACGTATGATAATAATAATGTGACACATCGAGAGACTCCGCACGAGTCTCTCACACATTGCTAACGTCGCTATAGCATCAGGTCTCTCCCCATAAAGAATATTCTAACCTCCTACTAGAATTGCTCACGGCATGTCAGTTGGCCAGCCGGTTATAACTAGCGACGTTCCCGCCACATTAGCTCGTGTCTTACAGCATTGCATCGCATCTCCGATTACACCGAAAGGTGGTGCCGTTACCGAGGGGCCTGGCGCCACGGAGACGGCCGCCAGGGAGGGTCTCGGGGCCGAGGACGGGTTGTGGGGGGGGGGGGGGGGGGGGGGGGTGCTAAAGCTGTGAGGTGCTGGCCAGGGGCCAAGAGAAAACTAGAAAAACAAACAGGGCTTTTTACAGGTCCAGTAGGGGTGTTGGTGTGTGTGTGTGTGCATGCGTGCGTGTACTTAGCAAGGGTGCAGGGTACCTATTAATATATTAGACTGTTGTTGGTCCTGAGAGAGAGAGAGATAGAGATAAGATATTTTTTTTACTGAGGTTTAATTCAGTTATAAACATCCTCTGTTCTTGCCAATCAAACACAGCAATAGTAAACTCCAGAGACAGTAGGCACCCCTGTCTTCATCCTGTGTGACACAGAGCCACACGAAGCTTCCATACTCAAATAATTATACACTTATAGCCTGTGAAATATGCAGCTTTCATTAGCAATGTACTTTTATAATTAAACATGTTTTTGTGGGTGTGCGACGTATATAATTATTGAAACACGTGCGCAGAGTTGCAAATACTAGCAGTGATATATTATTTTATAGTTTACTGTCCCTTTAAGTAAACTATACATTTTATTGTACTGTATTTTTGGCTGGATGATTATAACGAAGGACTTGGAAGTGTGCACATTGAAAGACAAAGCACTTTGTATGTATAATGAAAGACTTGAAATGTGGACATTGAAAGACAAAACAACTTTGTATTTACAATGAAAAAGGAAGAACACAAAGCGTTGAAATAGTGATTTTGACATTGATTATCATGGCAGCGAATTAAGTTTCAATGATTTGAAAGATTCAAATAATTTGGGTCCTAGTCAGATCACTCAATACCCTCCAAATGCAAGCCTGCTGGTGGGAATGTGCAACACGTGTTTAGTGACATCATCACTCCCAACACATTTGTGACTCCAGTATGCGGGGCATGTGTTTACACCTGTTACCACCTTGGACAGCTCGTAAAGCGGCGGCACCGAGAGATCGTCTTGGGGGGGGGGGGGGGGGGGGGAGCAGGGCTGTCCTCCACTAGAAGGAAGTCTAAAGTCCATGAACAGGGCAAGTCGTTGGACTTTTAGCTAATCCGTAGGTTAACTGAATCCAAGCTATTTGTTTGTGACTAAAGATGTCCCCACCGTCCTCGCTCTGCTGAGGAACTTGATGTTTAAATAGTTTCAGGTAACCTGTTCCACACGATGTGAAAATCCACATAAAATATATACCTAGGTAAATGGAATAATGCTCCACTTCTACAAGGGCTATTTGCATATTCTTGGTATCTAGGTACATCTATGGACCTCAGGGAATGTATTCACAGTGTCAGAAATATTGTGTCTATTACTAGGCTTGCTTAAATTGTGATGAAACAAAGGAGAATATGAATTATGATTTTTCTTTGCATCTTTGACAGTGAATAACACCATGATAATAATGACCAAACTTAAAAAACTGCCACTGTTCAGTACCCTCTTGAGATCATGTGTACAAAAAAATCGAAGGAAATTAATAAAGGGAAGATGATAAAACCGAAGGTTCTGTAGATACAGTACTGAATTCTCCCATCCGGACCAATGCAATTTGAAATATTATTATAGAATATAGAATAGATGCTTATACATTACCTTATTATAGCCAATTCGCACATTTATATATATATATACATATATTATCTTTCAAATGCCCGAGTTCAATTTGGATTTAGTATCACCAGGCGTGCATAAGAACAGATAATGAAATCTACTGTACTTTTTTATTTTCCCCACAGTGCAACCGTTTTGAAACTAATTTCAGATCTAATTGTTCCTACATGTTAACAATAGGGAGGAGAAACTAACTGTGTTTCAATATTTGTCAAAAACGTTACCTTTTGTGGCTTATTATCGCAAATCATAACAATTATTGATATGATTCATTCAGAACGCTGAACTTTGAACCACCATAGTATGTGACAGGAAGTGTAGATCGGGAAAATTCCAACGCTGGTCGACAGCTATGAATGCCCTCTACAAAAAGACAAAAGACAAAAAAATTGCCGCAAAAAGACTACAATTCCCACGGTTCAAAATTTTCATTTCCGTTCCCGGCTTGGATAGACGATCGCAAATCGAAAACTTAAACCGATATAATGACACTTTTAACCTATTGCTAAACTAACGTATTGATGATAATATACATTCTACATGCTTTTGTAACATGTTAGTGATGTTAATACTTGAAAACGTTTGATTTTAAAATCGCAATTTTTTTTGCATCACTCTGAAAAATATGGATCTATGATCATAATGTCATTTTGGAGTCGGTACCGACCCTGAGGGGTGGAACAACATTACATATCTCTTGTCGTGGAATTAACACAACATTATGCATACTTTTGACAATAAAAAAAATCAGAATGTGTTCTTACTTGCTTGCCTGGGTAAATAAAGGTTAAATAAATGAAAAAAAGAAAAAAGAAAATTTTGTTTTTTTTATTTTTTGAAAACCGATACAGATAATTTCCGATATCACATTTTAATGCCAATATCGGCCGTTAATATCGGACATCCCTAGTTTAAATGTATGCGTCGACTAAAAAACAGGATAATAGCTGCCATTACTGATGTCAAACAAAGCGATACAAGGTACTCCTCTGGTTTGTGGAGACATTGGAATCGATGCCTTTATATATTTTAATCTACGTTGTTGTCCTTGTTTTTTGTATTGTTTATATGTGTAATAAGGCTGGAATAAAGTCTTCATCGTCATCATCATCATCATCATCATACATCTCTTGTCTTTCTCACATGGAATCATTAATGATCTCTTTAAATCTAGTGCTTAAAGATGTGCTGATAATCTTTCTGGAATTAACTAATTCAACATGGGGGAAAAAAACGAACGTCTTGGTCGACTAACACCAAACCAACGGATAAATAGACGAAGGGGAGACAGACAGCTCTAGCAAAACTACAAATCGAGTCAAAAACCAAGTCATTTGACACGACTAGATCAATGTTATTAAAATGAATATAGACTGTTTTTGTTTACAGACAAACTCACGTGTAGAGTGTAACTCAATCTGGTGTCCCAAATATTGACCCTGAGTCACACGCCTCCCGTCATAACCGCTCATAACACATATTTAACATATCAATCCCAGCTGTTTAAAAAAGGGGGCAGGGGAGAGAGACAGGGGGAGATGGAGCACAAAAACATGTAGAAAGCAGTCATCAAGACAGTATAAACACCACAGTCAATAACACATTTTTAACATTTCAATCCCATCTATTTATATGTATCTGGGAAGAGAAAGAGAGAGATAGAGATATAGAGAGAGAGATAGGGAGAAAAACACAGATCTAAAAGTGAAAACAGTTTAATGTTCCCTTTCGCGTGCGCGCCAACGTGTCTCGTCTGTCATCTGAGCTGCGCTAGCTTGCTGGCTATCTGGCTGACATGATGTACCACCAGTCATTTACCGTTAAGAGTGTTGCATCACAGTCAGACACGAACAGTGACAGCAATAGCACCTAGTGTATCTCTACCAGACAGCATTACAGGCCTGTAATAGAAGCTCACAGCATTAACACCCCAAGAGTCTGAGTCTGTGTTCATCTATCTGGCCGTCATTACTGGAACATCTATTTCTATGCTGAGAGACAGACAGGGGGGTAGGGCTGGGAGCTATACTAGAGAGGAGAGGAGAGGAGAGGAGAGGAGAGGAGAGGAGAGGAGAGGAGAGGAGGACAGGGGAGAGGAGAGGAGAGGAGAGAGGAGAGGGAAGAGGAGATGAGAGAAGAGTGGAGGAGAGAGATAAGAGGAAAGGGGAGGAGAGGAGAGAATAGTGGAGAGGGGAGGGGAGGAGAAAGGAGTGGAGGAGAGGAGAGGAGAGGAGAGGAGAGGAGAGGAGAGGAGAGGAGAGGAGAGGGGAAGACAAGAGGAGATAAGGGGAAAGGGTAGGAGATGCAAGGAGAGGATGAGAGGAGATAGGAGATTAGAGGGGAGGGGATGGGAGGAGTGGAGAGGAGAGGATAAGAGGAGAGGAAGAGAGGAGAGAGGAGGAGATAAGAGGAGGAGAGATGAGGAGTGGAGAGGAGAGGAGAGGAGAAGAGAGGAGAGGAGAGGAGAGGAGAGGAGAGGAGAGGAGAGGAGAGGAGAGGAGAGGAGAGGAGAGGAGAGGAGAGGAGAGGAGAGGAGAGGAGAGGAGAGGAGAGGAGAGGAGAGGAGAGGAGAGGATTATACCATGTTAATGATAGTATTAGCCTCAGGCTCAGGGTAAAATAAATTATGCTTTTACCAGGCCTTGTAAAACATATTTTCAGACTGACTATTATCTCCTTCTTTGTTTGTGTATGTGTGTGTGATCTCTTTATGTAATAGTACCAGTATATTATATAACAAATTATGTTTGCATTGTGTGTCCAGAGTAACTATCAAGAACATCAAACAAATACAATTGTGTCAACATGACCAAGTCACTTCTCGAAAATCGTATTCATTGTGTGTGTACAAGCGTGTGTGCGTGCGTGTGTGTGTGTGTGTGCATGCATGCGTGTGTGCATGTGTGTGATAGGCAGTGTTGTGCTAGTTACTGAAAAATAGTAACTCAGTTACTTTACTAGTTACTTCATTTCAAAGTAACTTCGTTACTGTACTAGTTACTTACACCCAAAAGTAATGAGTTACTGTGAAAAGTAACTATTTAGTTATTTAAAAAAAAATAAAAAAAATAAGTTGCTCAAGTCCCATGCCCCATATACTCAAAATCGGTTGATCAACTTGACAGTTTCCATTCACATCACCGAACTCTGCTAAGCAATGTGGTCTAGAGCGTTTCATTATATATTCCCTCCCCGCTGTATGTATATTTCTCTCCCACCCACCCACCCCCTCCTAATGTACAGTCCCCTCCCCATCATATGTATATACTCTGTCAGGATCTAGGGGTAACAGTACTGTATATTTGAATACCGCTTATGTCACAAATGTATCAGTACTAAATACCTATATGTCCCTATGCCATAAATGTCATGTATGTTGTGTATGTCATAAATGTCTATATGAATTGAAAATGGGGGACCCTGATGGAAACAAGACAAACGTCTTTCTCAGGTCTGCATCCCCTTAACAATTGTATGTATTGAGCCGTACTGTATTGTACCCATTCTGCAATCTGTTAAATAAAGTTTTCATTCATTCATTCATTCATTCATTCATCCATTCATTAATTCATTCATAACCATCTTGCAGCGTTGTTATCAAAGCATTGCAACGTTAGAATAGTTAGGATATCAATTGTGCATGAAAGGACTATATTTATATTGTTTGATTAGTATTATGAGATTCCCTGGCAGATTTCGTACAGTCAAAATCCGTTGATCTTGAGTTTCAGTGAACACATTGCACTCACCGTCACCAGTCTGCGGTGGTCGAGATGTAACGTTAGTCCAGTTGACTCCAGCAGCCCTTCAAACATGTTCTTTATCTCGTTTCCATGTTGTATATTAATTATCTCTCCAAGTAGTTGCTAAATGGTTTGTTAGTTCGTTATTATTACTGCGTTCTTATTATGTAGATTCATAGCGAGCGTCCTCTTGTTGTTTACTGTAGAGAGCGCCTATTTCTTTCAGAACGTCAGTGGCCAATCAGAAGTGCGAAACCAGAATGAGGCTACGGAAAGAAATAATAATAATAATAATACTTCGTTTTATATAGCGCCTTTCAGTCTACAGTAAATAGGGGTGCACCGATATATCGGTCGGGTATCGGTATCGGCCGATAAGTGCCTTGTTGACTGCTATCGGCCTATCGGCCGATAAGCTCAAATGTGCCGATAGCAGTCGCCGATAACTAACCATCCATTTGTGTAGCGTCAAAAGGCAAAAAAAAAATTCACTCGCGACCTACCTGCACAACGCCCGCCGTCCCCCCCACACACACACAAGCTACTGCATCAAAGTTACTATTTATGATTAACAAGGCATTCGTTTTGTGGCATTAACGTTATATAGTTAGTGTTACACGGACAATAACATCAGCATATTATTATTACCCATAGCAGCAAGGCATTACTCCGAGTCCGTTCATAGCCGGGAGGCAGAAGACTAACGTTACTGGTGAAAATGTGATTTACGTTGGAATACTCCTTTGCCAACTTGCTGTACTTTGCTTGCAGGTCTGCAGCCATTATTACTGGATTAAGAATAGCCCCAACTTTAGCCAACGTAACGTTATGGCTAAACCTTTAACATTAGTTAACCCTAGCTTTCGGTTAGCTGTTCAATGTTAATAACACAACCAAGCGAATCCATCAGAGCTCCCCATCAACACCGCTCTGTCGGGAGGATGGCATTTAAGAAAGTATCTGCTGTTAAAATGACACAAACATTCGTTTTGTGGCATTAACGTTATTATAGTTAGTTACACGTTCAATTACATCAGCATAGTATTTACCCGAAGATAGCAAGCAAGCCGTGCATAGCTCGGTTACATTCCGTTGCTCATTCCGTACCCAACTACACATTCTGCAATCTGTTAATAAAGTTTTCAACCAGACAAATGTATAGAAAGGCTTTGTTTTATTATAAAATTTGTTGCAGTAAAATCATTGTGTCTCGTTTGGCCATCCTGTGGAGCGCGCTGGTCGGCGGGCACTGCCGGGCAGCTAACGTATTAGCTTGTTGTGGTTCTAAGTTTGACTCGCATTCGAGCAAGCAGATCAATGGCGGCATGCCCCGAAGTAAAAAAATGAATAAACGCTTGGTGGTAAGCAGGAGGTGGGTGCTAGCGGTGTGGCGTAATTGGCCGAATCGACTGTCAATCAAAATGGTTCCATTGCATTGGTTGAAAGCTCTGGTTGAGAGAATAGTATCCCGCTGCAGGCCGCCAGAATGGTTCCATTGCATTGGTTGAAAGCTCTGGTTGAGAAAATAGTATCCCTCTGCAGGCCGCCAGACGATACTGGGAGAGGGATCAGTGATACCATAAACATATTTCTTGATGTTTCCTTTTTTAAGTAAGTAAAGATGCCTACAAATACAAACACACATACAAATATACAGTAGTTTCATTAAAAAAACAAAAAAAAATTAAAAAAAAAATTAAAAAAAAAATTAAAAAAAATTTAAAATACTTATTTTTTGCCACAATTATCGGTATCGGTATCGGTATCGGCCGATTGTGTTAGTTGAACAATCGGTATCGGTATCGGTGGCCAATTTTCATATCGGTGCACCCCTAACAGTAAACAAAACAAACGCAGGCGAAATAAGGACGCTCGCTATGAATCTACATAAAAAGAACGCAGTAACGAACTAACAAACCATTCAGTAACGTAAGTAGCGTTACTGAATTTCAAAAGTAATGCGTTAGAGTACTAGTTGCGGCAAAAAGTTACTTCGTTTCTGTAACGCGTTACTTTGTAACGCGTTAGTCCCAACACTGGTGATAGGAGGACAGATGGTCAGCCAACCTTGAGTATGTGTGTTAGTGTCTATATATGATGGATGTGTTTGTATATATATGTGTGTGTGTGTGTGTGTGTGTGTGTGTGTGTGTGTGTGTGTGTGTGTGTGTGTGTGTGTGTGTGTGTGTGTGTGTCTTTATAATCCCCTGAGGCCATTGGAGTTAATGGAGCCATGTCATAAACTAGAGATAGAGAGATGACCAGCTGAGAGAGAGAGAGAGAGAGAGAGAGAGAGAGAGAGAGAGAGAGAGAGAGAGAGATGATGATGTTGCGTACAGTTGGCCTTTTCCCGCTGATAGTTCGATCAAAACGGTTGTGGATTAAATGTATTCATGTATTATCTTCAATGTCCAATCTCCAATGTCATTCCCGACCAAGGACACGACACACGAGGCATTTCTCTCATCAAGATTTGAGTGAGTGTGTGAGGTTCCGCCCCCAACATGTTCCAAGAAGTCATACATTTATATTAAATAATGTGCTTCCCTCAGTGTTTTAGCCTGTATGAAACGATTATTAAGAGGTCAGCATTTGCTCAATAATACTTATGCTGGCCAGTCTGCTCAGCTGGCTGACTGAGGATGAGAGATATGAAATGCTGTTTGCTCAAAAACATTTACATCAACCATTTATATACAGTTTCACTGCGTAAAAAAATCCTGTCCAATGATGCCTGCACCCGATTCTCCAGATGTCCAGAGTGGATTTATTTGATCCATCTTTTATTTGATCTGTATTCAACTTCCGCTCTCATCCCTCCTCTCTTCCCAAGCCGACGGTGAAAGGAGCAGGGCCCCAGGGTTAAGTGTCATGCTCAAGGGCAAAGTGGTATGGATTAGTAGCATTTAATCACCATATTCTGCCTCAGTCTCTCTCCTATCCTTCTTTCTATCCCTCCGTCTCTCTTCTGAGTGGTTTACATGTTAATTAGTTTGTTAGCTGACTTGAGTCTCGTCAGCCTAGTTAACAAACAAGCCTCGACAACCCAGAGGAGAGGGGGGGGGGGGGGGGGGGGGGGGCTGTGGAAACTGCTGCGCAGCCAGTCCTGTGACACACTGGAGAGATGGGCTCAATAAAGACCCTCCTCCACCTGGCTGAGCTGGCTGACTATATTTCATTCAGTTCTCTCTCAAACAGGCCGTCTTTCACATACCTTCTGCCTCCGAGTAGAACAGGGGATTTCATACTTCTAATGTATCATGTCCTTTTGCAGGGGTGGTATTTCATTGGAAATATTTCACACCAGGAGGACACATAGCCAAGCTCTGGTGTTTACAACAACAACTCGACATAAGCTGCTGTGATGTAGGCCTGTATAGTTCCACAGGCCCGCCGTATAGCCAATCATCCGTTCTGGAATGGGAAATATCTAACATGCTGCAGTACAATGCATGTATTATTAAAAAGTCTTCACACCAAGGGCAGAGATATTATATATATATATATATATATGACACACAGACACTATATATTCTTTAGCAGCTGTGCTTCAACCTAATAGGGAGGGAAGGGGCGTAATTAGGAATTATAAAATAACCAACATTATTAAAATCTAAAACTATAAGAAGCAGTGACATGTGCAGCAGTTATACAACATAAATAAACTAAAATAATCTCTCTCTCTCTCTCTCTCATCATTCAAAATCTTTTCTGTCCATCTCCTTTACCATCTCTCTCTTTCTGTGTGTGTGTGTGTGTGTGTGTGTGTGTGTGTGTGTGTGTGTGTGTGTGTGTGTGTGTGTGTGTGTGTGTGTGTGTGTGTGTGTGTGTGTGTGTGTGTGTGTGTGTTCGTGTGCGTGCATGCGCGTGTGTGTGTGCCCTGTCCACCCACTGACAACTTAAGTGTGTCAATTAGAGAGGAGAGGAATCAATAGGCCCATTGCTATTATGTGTGGTCAGGAGAGAGAGAAGTGGAGAAGAGAGGTGAAGAGAGGTGATGAGAGGAGAGGACAGAGGAGAGGAGAGGATGAGGGATGAATTGGGGATTAGAGATTGTGTTTGCACAAATGATAAGAGATAGTTGAATGGGCTTGTGGGGTTTGTAGTGTGTGTGTATGTGTGTGTATAAACATGGTTAACCCCTTCACTGCTGCACTACCAAACGGTTAACCCTTTCACTGCGACAATACACAAAAGGTTAACCCTTTCACTGCCACACTACAGAAGGTTAACCCTTGACTATCACACTACCGACGGTAACCTTCGGTAGTGTGATAGTAAAGGGTTAACCTTCTGTAGTGTGGCAGTGAAAGGGTTAAGCCAGTGTTTCTCAAAGTGGGGGGGCGCGCCCCCCAGGGGGGACGCAGAGGCATGACAGGGGGGGCTTTGAGATTTATTAAAAAAGAAAAAAAAAGAAATAATTGGATTACAGAAAATTATCACTAAAGTGCTATCTGTTGCAGCTGCACTGTTCTCCATGAAAATACCATTTCTCAAAATCTGAAAATCATTATTTAATAAAACACAGAAAAGGATCACCAAGTTACTCTGGATAAAAAAAAAACCTTTACAGACAACATTGAGACAAAGCTTCCTGACACATCTCCATCCAAACTCTTGGAAGAACTCATTGAAATCTCATCTGATACCACCTGGAGAGCTCGTTTCAGAGAGTGGTGCTGAGTACCAAGTATCTCATCTCATGGCCCACCAAGTATCTCATGATGCAGCCGTTAAGGTGTTGATACCATTCAGCACCACATACAGTATCTGTGTGAAGCTGGCTTTTCATCCATGACAGCTCTGAAAACAAAATATAGGGCCAATTTGAAAGGTCACGATATTGGTGTTATTTCAATAAATTTAAACATGGCCGATTTCATGACTATTTTGTTGGGGCGAGGGGGGGGGGGGGCAAAATATTTTGGTCCGCCAAAGGGGGGCCTGACAGAAAAAGTTTGAGAATCACTGGGTTAAGCAATGATTCACAAGGAGAAGAGTCAGCGTTTCCCAGACACCCTAGGAGGGGGGAGGGGGGGGGTTGTTGGGGCGGGGAGGGGGTTGCTCTTGGAGGCCATGTTCTGGCTGTAGTTATGACTCACAGAATATGCAAGCAGGTGAGACACTCTGCACTAGTACTGCATGATGGGGCAGCAGCACAGTGGCCTGGCGGTTAGAGAGACCATCCTGAAACAGGAAGGTCACAGGTTGGATCCCCACGACTAACAATCTGTCAAAAGTGTCTTGGAGCAAGGCACTGAAGCCCTACGTGCTTGAAGCGGTGCTGACGGACTGACTGACTCCTCTGGTGATGTGTGTCTCAAAAGAGGAAAATACCTTAGATACTCTGTTGTAAACTCTGCCCCACTGTATATTTTATCCTGGTTATTTATTTTATTATTATTATTATTATTATTATTATTATTATTATTATTATTATTATAATAATAATAATAATAATTATTATTATTATTATTATTATTATTATTATTATTATTATTATTATTATAATAATAATAATAATAATAATTATTATTATTATTATTATTATTATTATTATTATTATTATTATTATTATTATTATTATTATTATTATTATTATTATTATTTCTTTTTTTACTTTCTTTTTGCCTGTTTTCGATTTTGTTTAGTTCTTGTCTTTATTGTTTTTTGTCGTCCCTGCTCAATTTCAGTCCTGTCCATGTCTCGTCATGTCCCATAAAAGCAAAAAAAAAATCATGGTGATATGTTAAATATTGATAATCAACCTTTGCTTCTCTGTACCACCTATGTTTCACCAATAAAAGATATATAATAAAAAAAGTTTAGAGGAAAAGACAACTGGGTGGGTCTCTCCTGCCACCATTTAAAACACATGCATGGCATTGGTACATACTGACAGTATGAGTGACAAGTCTTCTAAATAAAGGACCGGCATGACTCCAGGGAGAGGTGCTACTTTAGAGTAGTGCTCCTGCTAGCTAGTTAACTAACGCTGTCCTGTTCATCATTAGAGGATTAGTTACACACACACAAACACACACACACACACACACACACACACACACACACACACACACACACACACACACACACACACACACACACACACACACACACACACACACACACACACACACACACACACACACACACACACACACACACACACACACACACACACACACACACACACACACACACACACACACCTCTCCCATAGTCTCATAATCAAAATGAAGACTGATCCTATTGAAGATAATTAGATGTTCACTTCAGGTTGTCGTTAAAGGCCCACTTGCATGTTGTATTTTGTTCAATAAACAATGTGGACTAGGCCAACGGTGACTTTCATGAAGAGGGAAAAAAATTATCGAAATTGACCCAGTTTTAGCGTTTTGTGGTGGGGGCTACTATCGTATCTACATGCCGTGACGCAGTGGCGTCATTTCAGTAAAAGGCAAGGTATGGCGAGGAGGGGGGGGGGGGGGGGGGTGAAGGGGGGGGGGGGGGGGTGGGGGTGAAGGGGTGTTTCCCCCCCTTGGTGGATTTTTTTGTCAAATCAGTTGTGCAATAGTCACTTTTGGTGAGTTGTTTCTATACAATTCAGTTATATGACATTTAGGTATGACACAGGACTACACAAGCATTTTTTTTATAGAAATGTGTCAACAGACTAAAGCAGGGAACCACAATATTTTGCATACGAATTATGCAGAATGTAATATCATAACTGTCTATTACTTTTCTTGCAATTGAGCCAATTTTTCTTAGGTACGGTTTTGAGGTGTGTTCAACAGAATGTAGTATCAAAAACACATTCACAAAAAGTATGGGTTACTGAATGCTGAACTGCACTGTTATAATCACTAAGCCAGACCATACCTGTGTCCCTGTATCACTTGTCTCTGCTGCCCTTTGATTAAAAAACTTCCATATGTCCATTTTCCTTTTTTTTTTGGCATATTTCAGTTAGTCACAGTAAAAGTCACCTAGTAAAAGTGAGATAATTGACAATATCAAAACATGCTAGGGCTGTACCGAATAGTTCGAAGCTTCGTTCATAATGTTGACATTCGAATTCTAAATCAACATAAAAAATTGTAATAATAAAAAATTTAAATAAAACGTTTTTTTATTTTAAATTTTTATTTGCCAAGGTATGGCAAGTGCCATACCTTGCCATACCAAAATGACGCCCCTGCCGTGACGTGTAGCTTGCTAGCCGGCATGATGCGTGCAGTGCTTTGCCCCACAGGTCTGAGAAGAGGACCTGCACATTTGACTCGTTCCCGAAACTCTTCTACATGCCCCGATTTAAAATGGTTCACGACAGTAGACATAATGCTAACGTTAGCGGGGTAACGTTAACGTTAGCTAGCCAGCTTGGTACTATGACCCGTGACGGGCATAAGGCGACAGCCAATAGCGCTGCTGTACGGAGCAACAGGCTGCCTAGTGGTAAATGTAGTTCTTTTTTTACGACATTAAAAACCTTATAACTACCTTTGTTTCAACCAAAAATGCAGTAGTAGAGGTCCATCAAAGTCTCTCCGACGATTAAACCCATTTTCATCTTGTAAGGCATCCATTTGGATCAAGGAAATGGCTTTCTGCCATTGTAGTGGATGAGACGTAGGGGAAAGTTACCTTCAGTGACGTGACGTCACGGCACTAATAGCGTCTGATAAGCTTTTTGATTGGCTCCATACATGTTATTCGTGCGTGGACATTTTTAACCCTTTCTGAGTGGAATTTCCGGCGTCAAATGGAAAAAAAAAAATAATGAAATTAGATACCAAGGATGTAAACTACCCATAATTGAAGAGTAGCCTAGGGTTTAACCTGCAAGTGGCACTTTAATGGTGGCAATAAACACAAACGTACACCCACACACATTTACAAATGTACACACACAGAAATACAAACGTGTACGTACACACACACACACACACACACACACACTAACAGTTCACTCTTTGTTACTGTTGGAAAAGCAACTCAATGGTCACCATGGAAAACAATGTGAAGCCTTGAAATATGAGAGAAAAGAAGAGACGAGAAGAGAAGTTTTAAGATAAAGGAGGCGATGGAGTGGAAATTGCCTTGCTTCATCTCTGCTGTGAGGAAGTGAGGAGAGAGAGAGAAAGAGAGTTATGTTTCTGTAGAAACCATTCGGAGACGGACAGATTGACTGTGGAATGCTCGGTAAATATCACTTCTCTTCTCTTCCTGAAGACAGCTACTGTTACTGTGTGTGCGACTGTGCGTGCATGTGTGTGTGTGCAATACATTGACACTGTTACACACACAGAGCTTGATATGTAGGCTCTCCATCAGTGACTGGCTTCATTCCACCCGGCCCCCACCCCACCCCTCTGGGAGGGCACACACTGACAGTACCAGGCACCCACCCACCCACACACACACCCGCCCACACACACACACCCACCCACCCACCCACCCACACACCCACCCACCCACACACCCACACACCCACACACAGCGTTATCCTAGGCGGGAGTTGTGAGAGTTTTTCTTTTGTTTGTTTTTAATTCCTACTAATCCCAGTCAGATTATAGTCCAGCAAGCGTTTTTAAACGAGCTGTTAATGAACATGAGGTTAAATTCCTTGGAAGACTCCAGGATTCTCTGTAAGAGGATTCCTGTAGTTCTGTTAATTAAAGGATTAATTGAGCAACAGATTGTTTGCGGAGGAACATCAAAGGAACAGCATATGAACAGCATATGAACATCAAAGGAACAGCATATGAACAGCATATGAACAGCACAGGGAGCCTGAACGCGCCCCTAAACCAGGAACCAGGAACCATATACCCATATACCACTCCAGCCACAATGTAGGTACAGTACCCAACATGCAGGTCTTTATGGTGCGGGAGGAAACCGAAGTACCTCATGGAAACTCACGCAAACACACAGAAAGGCCTTCCACCGGGGTTTGAACCCAGGACCTTCTTGCTGTGAGGCAACAGTGCTAACCACTGCGTCACTGTGTGCTGCGCCAAGATTTGAATGTAGTATTGTACCTTTCATTGTTTTGATTTTATTATTTAAATGCAGTTAAACCAAGAGGACATCCCACGCAGGGTTTCCGTTGTCCGCTAATTACAGTTTTTTTTACCGGGGAAATTTGTTGAAGTCCGACATATTTAAATATCTCCGGTCATAATGTCCTGTGAAAATAATTCCCTCTAAGCACAATTTTAATTGCATTAAAATAGTTACATTTGTTTCATTGTTGCTTCACCAAGCAGGTCTAATAATGACAACGATGTGTGTTCCTATATCATATCACGCGCACAGCAAGTTTGCAGCGCGACCTGTGGTTTGCTGATGAGAATGGCGGGGCGGGAGCTGACGCTGGATTAGCGAGAAGCATGCAACTGCAGAGCCGCAGAGCTCACAGTTGTGCCCGCACAGTGCAATACTCCAATTCAGCCATTGGCAATTCAGCCACTGGGTGGTGGGTGGCGCTGCTGAGCGGCCCTCAGAGCCGGACCTGAGAGCGCCGCTGGCTCTGCGGCTCTGCAGTTGCATACTATTGGGATTTGTTTATCGCTTCGTTGAACGTTTCAGTGAACCGGACCCCACGATAATGTTGCCGTCTCTCTCTGCCAAATTTCTCAGTTCTTCGCTTGATATAATTAATACAAATGTCCAATATAACGGAATTCGTTAGCTCATAAAAATGTGATTATAACAGACTGCTGTTTAATCATGTCGGGCCGACTGCCCACCGACACCTATTTGATTTCAAGTCAGCAGCAGCACGGAGTCTCGAGGGACTTATTTTATTTGGAATATAATGACTGTATACGCAAAAGTAGCCTAGTTTTAAATTAAAATATTATAAATCTACATGCCTTGAGGATGTCATTCTTTATATAGCCTGCCTATCAATTGTTTTTAAGCTCAATAAACTGACCGGAATTTCTCACATTTGTCCGGGAGATTGAAATCTTCCAGGACACGGAGACCGGCAATAATATTTTCGAACGGAAACCCTGATCCCACGGCAACATACGTGGACGCAGCAGGGTTTCCGTTAGAATTTTTCTTTGCAGGTCTGAGTGTCCGGTAGATTTCAATCTACCGGACAAATGGGATAAATTCCGGTCAGAGTTTATTGAGCTTAAAAACAATTGATAGGCCTATATAAAGAATGACATCATCAAGGCATTTATAATATTTTAACTTAAAACTAGGCTACTTTTGCGTATATACAGTCATTAATATATTCCAAATAAAATAAGTCCCTCGAGACTTCGTGCTGCTGCCGACTTGAGGTGTCGGTGGGCAGTCTGCCTGACCTTAATAAACAGCAGTCTGTTATAATCACATTTTTATGAGCTAACGAATTCCGTTATATTGGACATTTGTATTAATTATATCAAGCGAAGAACTGAGAAATTTGGCAGAGAGCGACGGCAACATTATCGTGGGTTTGCGTGATGTATATCTCCACCCCCCCAACGACTTGGTGCTGGTCATAATGTCCTGTGAAAATAATTCCCTCTAAACACAATTTGATTATTTGAATTGTATTAAAATAGGCTCAAATTAAATAGCCTATGCGATGAACGAAACAATCATTTGTTTCATCGTTGCTTCACCAAGCAGCCGGTCTAATAATGACATCCTGTTGTCAGCGCGAGCTGGCTGCTGATATATTTACGTGAAGCATGGAGCAGCAGTGTTTTTAGGTCCGGTCTGGAAACCGCTCAGCAGCGCCCCCACCCAACAGCTGAATTGCCAATGGCTGAATTGGAGTACTGCACCCTGCCGGCCGGCAGATGGATGCTTCTCGCAAATATATCAGCAGCCAGCTCGCGCTGACAACAGGATAATAATAATAATAATAGATTTCATTTGTAATGCGCTTTACAGTTGCGGGGCAACTCTCAGAGCGCTACAGTTAAAGGGACTTAAAAGCTAGCGAGAATAAAGGAAAGAAAGAATATAAAAATAGGCAAAACTAAAACATAAAATAGCAGAGAAACATAGAATAATAAAACTGATAAAATAAATTGGTAAAAGAACATAAAATGTGTGGAGCAAAAAAAAAATTGATAAAAGGTCAACAGAAGGCTCTACTAAAAAGGTGGGTTTTGAGGCCTTTCTTAAAAACATCCACAGTCTGTGGTGCTCTCAGGTAGTCAGGGAGAGCATTCCACAGACTGGGAGCGGAGGAGCAAAAAGCCCGATCTCCCATAGTGCAGAGATTTGTCCTTGGGCGCTGGAGGAGGTTTGCCTGGCCAGAGCGGAGATGTCGGGAGGAGGAGTGAGGGGTGATGAGTTCTTTGAGGTATAGGGGGGCGTTTCCGTAGAGGCATTTGTGGGTGAGCAGGGAGACTTTGAATTCAATCCTGAGTGAGACAGGGAGCCAGTGAAGGGACTTGAGGATGGGGGTGATGTGGTGGTATTTCCGCACTCTCATCAGGATCCTAGCAGCGCTGTTTTGGATACATTGTAGCCTTTGGATGTTCTTGCTAGGAATCCCGATGAGGAGTGCGTTGCAGTAATCCAGCCTGGAGGAAACAAAGGCGTGGATGAGCTTTTCGGCATCTGACAGCGTGAGTGAGGGGCGTAGTTTGGCGATGTTTCTAAGGTGGTAGAAAGAATTTTTGTATAGTTGATTTATGTGTGCCTCAAAGGTCAGGTGAGGGTCCATTTTTACCCCTAGGTTGGTTATTGTTGGTGACAGGGTGATGTTTTGGCCGGAAAAGGTGATGGTGGTGATGGTGGATGAACGAACCTGGTGTGGGGTGCCAATGATAATGGCTTCAGTTTTTGAACTGTTTAGCTGTAAAAAGTTGTGCTTCATCCACGCCTTGGTCTCCTCCAGGCAGGTGGTCAGAGTGGAAGATGGCAGAACTGTGGATGGGGTGGGGTTTATTTTTAGGTATAGTTGGGTGTCATCAGCGTAGCAGTGGAATGATATTCCATGCCGGCTGATGACAGAGCCAAGGGGGAGCATGTAGAGGGTGAATAGGGTGGGGCCGAGGACTGATCCTTGTGGGACACCACAGGTGACATGATGGGTGTCAGACCCTGCCTCTCCCAAGGAGACATACTCCGTTCTTCCGGTGAGGTAGGATCTGAACCACTCAAGGACAGAGTCTGAAAGTCTGATGGTGGACTGGAGCCGGTGAAGGAGGATGTCATGATCGACGGTGTCGAAGGCTGCTGTGAGGTCAAGGAGGATGAGGAGGGAAGGAGAGCCAGCATCAGCCGTCATCAGTAGGTCATTGGTGACCCTGACCAGGGCAGTTTCTGTGCTGTGGCCAGAGCGGAAACCTGACTGGAACTTCTCGAGAAGTTGGTTCGAGTTTAGGTGGTCCTGAAGCTGAGCGGCAACTACCTTCTCCAGCACCTTAGATAGGAATGGGAGGTTGGATATAGGTCTGTAGTTAGCCAAGATTTCCGGGTCTAGGGAGGGTTTTTTAATTAGTGGCTTTATGACTGCAGTTTTAAGGGCAGAGGGGACATGGCCAGCCTGGAGAGAGAGGTTTATGACCTTGGTGATGAGAGGGCTCATAGTGACAATATTGACCAATATTGAATATTGACCATTATTAGACCGGCTGCTTGGTGAAGCAACGATGAAACAAATGTAATGATTGTTTGTTTCGTTCATCGCATAGGCTATTTAATTTTAGCCTATTTTAATACAATTGAAATAATCTAATTGTGTTTAGAGGGAATTATTTTCACCGGACATTATGACCGGAGAGATTAAATATGTCGGACTTCAACAGATTTTGCCGGTCAAATACCGGTAATTACCGGCTAACGGAAACGCTGGGACGCAGGTGTGAGGATCGGGATAGCGAACCCGTCTGAGGGCGACCAAATGATGAGTTGTAGGCATTCAACCAATTTCCCAAAGTATTGCCACTTTGAATACATTTCAGGTGGGACTGAATGTGTGGCACCAACTGTAGGTACCAGTGGCTGCCCGGTCCAAACACACCCGGCCACCACCAGCTCAACCTGCTGACCCTTCTGCCCAGATCTCCAGAACAGCAACAGAACAGCTCCCCTTCCTTGTTTCCCTCCAAAAACAAGAGAAGAAGACCATTCTGGAGGCAAAGATGACTTCTCCCTATTGGTGGAGAATCTCTAGCACTGACGCCATGGCAACAGAACCACAACAGAGCGGTCATTCTTTCCCTCCAGCAGCGGGCCTACCCTTCTCAAGGGTGCGCGCGCGTGTGTGTATGTGCATGTGTGTGTGTGTGTGTGTGTGTGTGTGTGTGTGTGTGTGTGTGTGTGTGTGTATGTGTGTGTGTGTATGTGTGATGACGCAGATGTCCAAGTCATCAGTGTGAGACCAGAGAGAGAGCACACGTCACCACTCTGCTGAACCAAAGCAAAGATGGCGGCTTGGTACAACTCAGCGGCACACAGCTATGACTCACCGTGGTCTCTCTCTCTCTCTCTCTCTCTCTCTCTCTTCCTCCCACTCTATTGCATGCCCCCCACCACCACCACACACACACACTCAAACAAACCAGGTCCCTGTGTCTTTAACAGTGAACTAGAGAGAGTGTTTGTGTGTGGGTGTGTGTGCAGCTGCACATGTTTGTGCATGTGTGCATGCATAATGTGGGTGCATGCATGTGTGTGTGTGTGTGTGTGTGTGTGGTGTGTGTGCGTGTGCGTGTGTGTGTGTGTGTGTGTGTGCGCGTGCATGTGTGCATGGTGAGCCAGGGGGAAGATAAGCTGAAGCTAGCAAAAAAAGAAAGAGGAACACGGTTCGACGCCCTCTTAATTAAAAGCTAAAAAACCCTGTGCTAGCATCTCTAGCATTAGCATTAGCATGTAGCCTTGCCTTCCCATCAGGATTAGCCTACAACAGCAGGGTAAATGCTAACAGGGAAGCAGCTAGCCATCTGCTTTACGCACGGCTGGATATGGATTAGGAGCTCATAGAAATAACACGGGACATGTGTTTCTTTCACACCACGTACATGTTTTACACTCATATCTAATAGGCTGGATCAACAATGTGAGGCACTGCTCGCTCCCCTCGAGGAAGACTTCCGACTCATCTCATCTTCTCCACTTCAACATGAGCCCACGGAACTAAACTGCCTGGTGTTTTGAATGATTGATGGAGATCTCTTAAGAGAGGGTCCGAGAAACTCCATAATATATATTTGTCTTTGTGCCGAGCTGGCTGCTGCTACTGTACCTTTCACAGAGAAAAACACATCTTTTCATGCCCCCCCCCCCCCCCCTCGTGAAACAGCTGATCCCATCTTTAAAATCACACAACAGAAGCAGAAAGTAGTTCAGGTTCTAGGACAAGATGCTGTGCTTTCCTTTACTGAAGGACATGCTACTCATTAACCCAGTGAGTGAGTGAGTGAGTGAGTGAGTGAGTGAGTGAGTGAGTGAGTGAGTGAGTGAGTGAGTGAGTGAGTGAGTGAGTGAGTGTGTGTGTGTGTGTGTGTACAGCCACACACATTTGTGCATGTGTGTGTGTGTGTGTGTGTGTGACTGTGTGACTGTGTGTGCACACATATTATGTGTCTGAGTGTGTGCATGTATGTATGTGTCTGAGTGTGTGTGTTGTGTGTTGTGTGTGTGTGTGTGTGTGTGTGTGTGTGTGTGTGTGTGTGTGGTGCTGTATTGTGTCGCCCGCCGTGGCCCCTGACTCTGGACCAGCTGCCATCCTCCAGGATGCTAATGATGGGTCGTCTCTCTCACACACTCAACCCCCACCCAGCCACCCATCACCCCAGAAACCCTCCATCAACGTGTCGCTAACCTAATGACTGTACCTCCCTCTCAGTCCTAATGAGATCAGACCATCGCGCTGTACGAGTGTCTCCGACACCACTAAACTAAAGGCCATGCTGCGATGCACAACATCCTGTGAAAAATCTGTGAAAATCTATGATCAGAAAAATATATTTAGTTTAATTTAGGTTAGGGTGGGATGTGAGGTCTCTCACTGAGGTTAAACTCAGGGTTAACCCCTTCACTACCACACTACCAAATGGTTAACCCTTTCACTGCGACAATACAGAAGGTTAAGGTAAGGGGTTATGTCAAGGCCAGATTAAGACTTCAGAGGCCCCTGGGCCATATTCTTGTGGAGGCCCCCCCACACACACACATACACGTGCACGCACGCATAGTGGCGTTTTTATATGTCACTTAAAAAAATATATAGAATATTTAGAAGTGGTGGGCTCTGAGGGCCAAGCTAAAAGGACTTTGATCACCCCTGCCCACTTTGACAACCTAGGATGGCTTAGAGTAGACAACAGAGTACAGCAACTTGCAATGGGCCTGGTCTACAAGATACACTACACGACCAAGGTACCCATGTACATGTCAAAATACTTCCCAAAGGTCAGTGAATATCACGATCACAACACCAGAGGGAGCTCCACAAATCATGTTAAACCCAGATTCGGCTCAAACAAGGGATTAAACACGTTTCGCAATTATGCCACATCAATGTGGAACGCCCTACCCAAAGCTGTAAAGGAATGTGAATCACTACCCACTTTCAAAAACACTCTCAAAGAACACCTACGGGAGACTGCAATTCGAAACTGGCCCCTGTAAATGTCCTAACACAACCCCCTCCAATGTACAGTAAATGACCAAGTATGATTGTCAATATTCCAATGTACAGTTTTACTTGTACAGTTGTACAGTGTCCCCCACCCCTCACACCCACCGAACCACATCCAATGTACAGTCCCCCCCCACCCCCCCCCCAACCCCACCCCACCTACCCAACCTCCTCCAATGTACAGTTTCAATGTCAAATGTATATACTCTCTTTTCTGGACTCTTTTCGTATCACAAACAGTACTGTATTTGCAAATCTGGTATGTCATAAATGTATAGATGTAGCAGTACTGTCTATCTGTATGTCATGTATGTCATATATGTCATGATGAATTGAAAATGGGGGACCCTGATGTAAACAAGACGAAAGTCCTTCTCTGGTCTGCATTCCCTTAACAATTATTGAGCTGTACTGTACTGTACTGTACTGTACCCATTCTACAATCTGTTAATAAAGTTTTCAATCAATCAATCAAGAAGAGAAAAGAAACACATCATGTTTAGATGGGGGGATGGCGCCATCCTCAGGAAGAAAAAAAACATGCACACACTTTGGAGACAAGAATATAATATTAGAATAGTAAGCTTACTTTTAAGTGAATGTCAATTTAAATTATAATTAAGGAAGGGAAGGGGTTGAAATGTGTTTTTGTCCTGTGTTACTGTCTGTGAATTAATGAATTAATGAAAATTGTATTTAACAGATTGCAGAATGGGTACAAATAATACAGTACGGCTCAATACACACAATTGTTAAGGGGATGCAGACCAGAGAAAGACGTTTGTCTTGTTTACATCAGGGTCCCCCATTTTCAATTCATAGTGACATGTATGACATGCACAACATATATGACATCATGACATTTATGGCATAGGGACATACATGACATACAGTTCTGTATCGTTAGTGGCTTAGCTTGGCATCACTACTGCACTATCTCGCGTACGTGCACGCGTACTGAATAAACCACAAATGTACCTCTAATACCAGTATTAGTCTGACCACACCCCTCATCAGCTTACCTTCATAAGCAGGTGTGTGGTCACCTGCTCTCCTCCTTCTCGCTTTCACCACAAGGAAGAAGTGCCTCGGTAGATCCCCACACTTGACACCATGATGGAAGAAATTGGATTAGGAACAGCTTGGGAAACAAGGATACGTTGACATCATATCTTTATTTTCTCTCTCACTATTTTCGAGAAAATACGGCGATATTGTCTTCGTACTGGAGTGTCTAGAAGATGATGATCATTCTAAAAACCCTCCACCGGTTTTCGTATTGGGAGCACGCCGCTGCATGCTTCTCAACTGCAGTTCCTTGCTGTGTTTGTTGGGGTGAAACCTGTCAGGCCACAGCTGAACTGTCGGACATGCCGCTGTTGTGAGGAGCGGTGCGTTCCAGGTTGGGTGAGTAGTGTTTGCTGGCGGGCTCCACTTGTCTGTTAGTGCTATGGGGGCTACTTGACAAAGTTTATGGAAACCGGCCCCAGGCTAGGGTCCTTTGTTTAGCCGCCTAGGCGACAGAAGGCCTTGGTCTGGAGACCATTATAGTTTTAACTAGTGGGCCGCGACCATTGACACTGGTGATCCCTGTGTGTTCTGGACGAGTGGATTCTCTCTGTCACCGTGTTAAGACCCCATCTTTCATATCCAAATGAGAGTATTCCTTCACGAGGGGATATGTGCATGTAATGTGCGATAGCGGCAGATTCATGTTCGAAGTCAGCTACACAGGCCAGTTGGTACTGTGCTGATTCCGCCGGATGTTCACCGTTGTGAAGCGGTGTTGACGTCTTGTTTTCTCTTTTCTCTTAAAAAGTGAGGAGAGGTTCAGAACGGCGGCCTGTCTGGGTGAGTGTTATGTCATTGTTTACATGTTCATA
Organism: Notolepis coatsorum; assembly: GCF_963971535.1. Classification (NCBI taxonomy): domain Eukaryota; kingdom Metazoa; phylum Chordata; class Actinopteri; order Aulopiformes; family Paralepididae; genus Notolepis; species Notolepis coatsorum. Next base: position 86,991,538 of record NC_140169.1, read on the forward strand.
GCTTACGGTTAGCCAGTCAGCTGTTAACTGCTGCGTTAGCCTGCTGGATCGCTGCATGGCCTGCTTAAGGCCTACTATTAGCCGGTCAGCTGTTAGCTGCGGGGCTAGCATGTCGTGGTCGCTGGGTAAACGTTAGCTTGCTGCTAGGGCCATGGCTGGCGCGGGGTAGCTTAGCTTCTCGCGCGCCGCCGGAGCTCGCTTCTGATCGCCGTTGGCTTGATGCTATTCTGTTGAACGTGCTTTGATTTTAACATGTTTTACACTCTTGACCGCGACGTCATCCTTGACAGGGGATGTTTCGTCGACCCTGCCCTGAGCCTGGACGGGGATTGCGTCAACAAAGAGGACTGTAGCGACTGGTTGGAGCGGCGACGCTGCCCGGATCGAACAACACAGGTCGGCTGTGTTCTACGGTGTCTTGTGACTGCACTTCGCTGATCTGCGTTCCGGGTAGGTACGGGGTTGGCCAGACCTCATAACACGTCTTCTGGTTTTACTTTGCTAAATGTATTGTGAATAACGGTGTTTTTTCCCAAAACGTGTGTTGTTGCAATGCATTTGGGATACGTTGCGGGTTATGTGTGAGCTGTTTTTGTCACTGGCAGTTAGCTTCTCCGTGCAGATCGTGATGTATTGATCTGGTTGTTGTGTGAGAAACATCATGGTGTTTATGTGTACCGTGTACTCACTACTAAGGCAACTAACCTATGAAGCTATGCTTGGTGACAAGTGAGTAAAAGAATGTTCTTTCTCAGACTGTAATGACAATGAACAGTGTGTTCACACATTAACAGGTTTTCCTGTTTTAACTGGCCGTATTGAGGGTAAAATAGGAGGATTGTGTTTTCCCCCCCGGTTCCCTGGGGACTTTATCGCCTCCTATCAGACATGTTGTGCATTAATTGTGTCTTTTGTGTGGTAGGGATACGATGTAACTCTTAGCTTGATTGCTGAGGTTGTGCTAAATCTGCTGGAGAAACTTATTTCCTAAGGGGAAATTGGTTTGGTTGCTGTCATGTGTGCTTAGCAAGGCCTGTGGTCGATACTAATCAAGAATGATGTATTCTCTCATTGTGAAAAAAAACGGCGTTCCTCTGTTGAGTGTTTTTGCCATTTTTTGTAGGTGATGATGGGTTGTGTGTGTCATGTGACCTACAACTGGGTTGTACTGGCCACAGAAGCACATGTGTATGTTGGACCGGGGTTCTTAGAGCCCTCTCTATTCTGTGTTTTTCCTTAGTAAAAATCAGATAGCAGGTTAGCTCATGCGCTGTGTGGAGCTGTGAAACGCTTCATAGAGCTGACTATGACTGTGTCATATTCTCTTTTTGTCGTTACGTCGTATCATGGGTGTGGGGTCGTGAAGGGGTGAACTGGTAACCTTTCCTCTCCCCATTGTTCTGTCGGTCAGGGGTACACCCCCTGTCCTTCAAGGTTCCCGTCACGTGGCGGTTCGGCACGTTACGGGGGGGGAGGGGGGGGGGGGGGGGGAGGGAGTTCCTGGTCCCACGGCCTGGTATATTGGGCGTGTGCACCGCAGGAATTCCCCCGCCATAGAGTACGTCACCGTGCGCGTCTCTGTTGGTAGGACTTCCGTGTGCTGTTCAGGTCCATGTGATGGATCTGTTTTCAGGGGGGGTGGTCAGGGCTCCTCCTCACCAAGCGCCTATTCAGGCCTTCTGTGAGTTCGGACTCCTTCTTCCATGTGAGGAAGCCTCCATCAGAGTACAGAGCCTTCCTCCTCAGATTGTCAAAGTGAGTGGACCCTCTAGAAGGGTCCTTTTCTATTGTATGTATATTCGATTCAATTCGTTTGTTGAGTGTGTATGGGTTCAGTGCCTCTTCCCCGGAGGCCCTAAAACCAGTTTTTTACATGGCTCAAGGTGCAATATATTCTTTTCAATCTGTACAGCTCGCGTGGGAAGTCTCTCTGGGGATCCCCGGCTCTTTCCTATGGGAGGGTGGTGGGATGTAAAAATGTGAAAATTTTTTACCCCGGCTGTGTAGACTGGGATACATACTGTTGATGCTTCCTTCTTTCTATTCCAGAAGTGTTGGAGTTAGGGAGTGTCACACCCCTCTTGTCGTTCCCCTGGGCGCCTTGGGGATTCAATGACAGGTCTAAATAGCCTGTTCATTGATGGGGGTGTGTCCCGACGCACGTATAGTGCTAGCTCGCTGTAAACAGGCGATTGGCTGGCACGCCTTGGTTGCTTGTGGTTGGAACAGCGTTTTTATAAAGCAACTGAGATGGGGGTTTTTTCCTCTTCCGACGACCACATCCCATGACCTGGGTGGGTTGTCGACGGATTCTCGTTCATGTCTGGGGGATGATGACGGGATGGATCTGAACATATGTAGTGGGGTCTCACGCCCTTGGGGTGGGCCACCAGGCGCGGTTCGTCCGAACGTCTGGGTGGCGCCTTCTTTTCATGTTAAGATCAACACGCATATCTGCCCTTCTCCTGGAGTAGGCATGTCGGCGTGGTTAGGGCACGGGACTGGTTCTGGTCACGCTGGTCCAGATCAGTTGAACCCGTTGTCCGCCGGGGATGCAGATCTGCTGTTCTGGTACCCTGAGGGACTTGGGCTTTTTTCAGGGGGAAAAATGCCAGGTCGGTCTGGGTGTCACAGGGTTAAGCGCTATGGAGACCCTGGTTGGGTATGTTTTTACTCAGCACTGTCGTCATGGCTTACAGCCATGCCATTCTGTACGCGCTCGATCTCGTCGGATCTCGGCCGCTACACAGGTTGGTCCTGGTTGGTACTTGGTTGGGAGACCGCCGGGGAATACCAGGTACGGTGTGCTTAGGGGCTGGTTCTCCATTATTTTTCGCTCCTCTCTCACGCATGGCGAAGAGGGGCCTGTGGGGGTGGTTTTTTGACCTCCTCTGGTGACCCTGTGCTTCCCGTACCGCCAGGCCCGGTCCGAAGTGATGTTTGCGACCCGTAGGCCTGGGTTAACCCTTTTTGGAAACTGAAACACTTGTACTGCGGTATAGCCGGTGTATGCCCGCAGGTGTGTTTTGGAGTTTTTTCTTGAGGGGTTATAGGAACAACCACCGCATTGGGTAACACCGAGGTGGTTGATTCCCTGGTGTGTTGGAGCAGTGTCAACTCCCGGGTTCACCGTTTGAGGGTGCCCCTGCACGTTCATGACGTCTGCCAATCGTGTCAGCCTTCTCTGCCTCGACCCCTCTGGGTGGGGGTTTTTAAATGGAGGCTTGGTCATGCAACACCGCCAGCTTACGCTCCTTCCGCCGGGGCGGCTGTGTTCAGCTGTCCCCTCTGGCGCCTGTCTCGTCCGCAGCTCCAGGCTAGGGTTAACAGCCTGTTGCCTGGTTTTTCCCCGGTGCGCTGCCTGCTTCCGTTGGTTGACCTTTTTGTGTGCTTACGGCCATGCTGACTGCCTGTTCTGCAGGGTCAGTGTGCCAGGCGGTGTACTATTGGGGGGACGGGGCCCGCTCGGCTTACGGCCATACCAACCTGTACACGCCCGATCTCGTCCGATCTCGGAAGCTAAGCAGGTTCTGGCCTGGTTAGTACTTGGATGGGGTTCCGCCTGGGAATACCAGGTGCAGTAACTGAGGGGCCTTTGTCCGAATACGCTGGCGATGTGGGGGGCGGGGCACTACGTGCCCACCTGGTGGGGTCTTGATGCTGGCATCATGGACTTCTCCGGGCCCCCATTCCAGGGAGTCCAGTCCTTTTGGTGGGTCTGGGTCTTCCTTCGCGCTCCGCTGCTACGGCCTTGCCACGGGGTTGGGTTTGCCCTTGGCCCCGTGATTCTGGGGGCAGTAACGAGGTTGTTCCTCCGTTCGTTCCCGGGTGGCATGCGGGTTGTGCGTGTGTGTAGTCGTGGGGTCAAGCCACGGTCTGCTCACCCTGTGCGTTAAGTTGCTTGAGTGCCTCTTCGCACGGTCGGGTCCGTCGCCTTCCCGTGAAGCCTCTAATAGGGGGGATACCCTCCATTAGGGGGGGTCGGGGGGGCTCGGCCCTCCCTGTTCTGATGGTTTTGGGGGGCTGTCAGCGGGGTGTATTTGTCAGCCAAGTGGCTCCGCTTGGCCTCCCTTGTGCAGTAGTGATGCCAAGCTAAGCCACTAACGATACAGAACGTTAGGTTATGACTATAACCAAGTTCTGTTAGTTAGGGGCGATGCTTGGCATCAGACGGCCGCTGCAGCCCTTGTACTCACCTTGTGGTGAAAGCTTGGGAAGGAGGAGAGCAGGTGACCACACACCTGCTTATGAAGGTAAGCTGATGAGGGGTGTGGTCAGACTAATACTGGTATTAGAGGTACATTTGTGGTTTATTCAGTACGCGTGCACGTACGCGAGATAGTGCAGTAGTGATGCCAAGCATCGCCCCTAACTAACAGAACTTGGTTATAGTCATAACCTAACGGTATATAGTACTGTTACATTTGTGACATATATGATATGCAAATATACAGTACTGTTACCCATAGATCCTGACAGAGAGTATATACATATGATGGGGAGTGGACTGTACATTAGGAGGGGGTGGGTGGGTGGGAGAGAAATATACATACGGTGGGGAGAGAATATATACATTACATACGGTGGGGAGGGGACTGTCTAATAGGTGGGGGTGGGGATGTATGTATGTATGTATGTATGTATGTATGTATGTATGTATGTATGTATGTATGTATGTATGTATGTATGTATGTATGTATGTATAAAAGAAAAAAAATACAATAGAAATATTGACTGACGTTTCTTAGGCGACTCTTTCGAAGTTGGTTACGGTTAGAGTATGGAATCAGGGCTGGTGTTCTATCGCCCTGCTCTAAGACAAACTCTAACCTTAACCAACTTCGAAAGAGTGCCTATAAGCTTAACCGGTGAAAGAAAGAGGCGTCACACGATTGGCGCTACCAGAAACGTCAGTGGCCAATCAGAGCGCAGAACGCGAACGCGGAACTGGAAATCCGTTGGTAAAAGTATTCAGGCGTCGGGGCTGGGATGTGGAGATGCAAGTTTTGATTTTTTATTGCTGTTTTTACCTCAAATGGAAAACCTCAAACTCTTATGAAGAGGAGAAAAAATACTCAAGATTAGCCACTTGCAGACGGCAGGGTGTGACGTACTGTATATTTTAGTTGATGAAATATTTTTGTTGACAAAGTATTTTAGTTGATGAAATATGTTTTCATTTCAGTGTCACTGTAACTGAGGGGTACAATTCCCTGACTGTATTGTTAGATATGATACTTACTACCACTACCTCTTGTACTTTAGACTCTGGCCACCCAGTACTAGGTATAAATAATTATGATAAACACTCCCACCTGATGAAACGGATCCAACACAAATGTACCAAGTCGAAAGTCTGCGTTTAATAATAATACATAGCAAAGGGTATGTACAACGATCACTTAATTACATTTATGATTTGAAATAGTATGCACTTTTATGGCAAATGAGTATTCGTAGGTAGATCAATATCGAATGTCCAATCTCTGATTGCGCAGGAAGCAAATATACAACCTGGAATATTTAGGGAACAATAGCAATGATACTTGAATGATTATATAGCTGGATACACTAGGGGAAGGTTCCGGCTGCTTGTAGGACAGCTGGAGGGGGGGGGGTAGAGTCTGGCTGTATCCCGTCTGGCCGAGGGTATCCTGGGAGAGCCCACAGTCGTGCGACCCGGTGCCCAGCGATCCTCGATCCACAGATGAAAGCAGTTGGACTCTCTGTGGCCGGCGTCCTCCGGTCCACGATGGAGAGACGTGAGGCGACCTCGTCGTGTAGAGCGTCTTCTCACCTGTCGTCCTCTCCGGGGGGGGTATTTCCAACACACCGCAGTGTTGGCCTTTATCCATAGAATAATCAAAGTACTCAAAGCATAATCCAAGCCGGGGAAGGCTAGCCGTCGTCGGTAGAATAATCCAATATATAGGTCCACTCGCTCTTTGGCCTGGAGCTCCTCGGGTGCAGCTTCACGTGGGGTCAACCACCCTGGATAAGCGTCCAGCTGATGCCCGAAACGATGGGGGTGCTGATTACTATAGAACTCTTACCGCACGAGGCACTACATATGAATAGACTATTATTAGCTTAATAGAATACGTCCAACTCGACGATATAGTGCCAAATATGACTATTCAAATACTAATATACACGATGTCTCAATGCCGATACTGGGCCGAATTGGCCTTACTGCCCACACGTGGTTCGCGGGGAGGCTTTTGCGTCTGTCACTCTGTTGGAGGGTAAGGAACTGGACTAAAAGAAAGCTCTACTTTAATAGCGCAGTATATATACGCACTATGAACAAATAGTACCATTAGTGGTGTGGTAGACATATTCCTACGCGGAACTAGGACTTGTCCATACATGTTGAGCGGTACGATTGAACCTGGTCTGAGGGGTATGGCGACCTGGCACCAAGGTCTCGTCCAATGGTAGAATGGAGACTATTATGGGATGTTCAGTAGACTAGAAGGGATATTCAATGCATATTGTACAAGGAATATACAAGGGATATCAGGGGATATACAAATACAATTAAATATATATATATAAATAAATATATATATTCGGTTTAATCTGATCCTTCAGAACAGCCGCCCCCTAATTGGTCCCAACCCAATTAGTTAAGCAGAGACAGATTAACCGCACTGTCTACCACTCAAGGGTTCGCTGTAAGGGTCAGTCAACTCACAAAGTCATAGGGTCATGGTCATCATCGATTGTGTCTGGGAGTCGGGGCAGTTCTATGAGCCTCGCCACAGGACGGGTGTAAATGCGCCCCTGGACGAGTACTTCAGCTGCTCGGACCTTGCCATCGGCACCGGTGATCACTTTGCTTACGCGGCCAGCCGGCCACATAGCTCTGGGTAGTGACTGGTCAATAATCATGACGACTGTTCCTTCCGTCAAATTGTCTCTCTCTTTTACCCACTTCTGGCGGGTCTGTAGAGACGGTAGGTAGTGCAGGAGGAAACTGCTCCAAAACTTGTCGGCTAATACTTGGCTGTACCTCCACATTCGTCGGCCGTTCGCTTCTTCAGGCCGGTACATTGTCTGGGGTAACGCGGGATCTAGCCGCCCCATCAGGAGGGTGTTGGGGGTGACTGGGTCGACATCTGCTACATCACTGGAGACGTAACCGAGGGGCTTTGAGTTCAATACTCCCTCAATCTCCGTGAGGACTGTCATTAGGACTTCTTCCGCCACAGTCTGGGCCCCAAGTACTGCGTACAGGGCTGTCTTTATAGAACGTACTTCTCGTTCCCAAGTTCCACCGAAGTGGGGTGCGTTTGGGGGGTTGAATTGGAAGTCAATCTGGGCTGGAGCGAGGTGGGTCTTAAGTTCTGGGCCCATAGCTTGGAAGCTCTCCCTCAGCTCTCTTTCTCCGCCTTTGAAGTTTGTCCCGTGATCGGACAATAATGTAGACGGTTTTCCTTTCCGTGATGTGAATCTTCGGAAGGCCATAAGGAATGAGTCTGCGCTCATGGTCGGAAGGAGCTCGATATGTATCGCTCTGGTGGTCATGCATTTGAATACAATACCCCACCGCTTCTCGGTGCCTCTTCCTTTCTTTATGTGCAGCGGGCCAAAACAGTCCCTGCCTGTTGAGTGGAATGGCTTGTCGCCGAGTCGGAGGCGACATGGAGGTAGGTCAGCCATCCGTGGTATGCTGGGCTGCGCGCGCCACTTTCGGCAGTCTAGACAGGTTCGCTGGAAGCGTCGCACCGCCTCTCTTCCTTGAAGTATCCAGTAACGACGTCTGATTTCCGCGAAGACTCTCTGCTCCTGCGTGGTGTACATCCTCGTCGTATTTCTTTATAATCAGCTCTGTGACCTTGTGTCGGCTGTTCAATACGATCGGGTACTTAATGTCATCCGGTAAATTGGGGGCTCTCCGCAGGCGACCACCCACTCTGATGAGGGTATGTGTGTCACTCTCGGGGGCCAGATGAATCAATCTGCTGTCTGATGGGACGGGCTTTCCTCCCTGTAGACAGTCTAGTTCATCGGGGAACGAGTCTCTCTGGGCTCGTTGCAGTAGAAGCAGTTCTGCTTCCTCGTAGTCAGCTGCTGACATATCAGCGGGGGACTTAATCTCTGGGTGGTGCCGCAGGAATGTCCGTTGCTGCGCACTCTCTATGGTAATGCAATCGTCTATGTTGGGGTCTGCGGAGACAACAGTGCTCAATCCACAGAACATGGGTTTCTTATTCTCAGCCTCCTCGTCACTTGCTTCCCTCGGGGTGGGCGTGGGCCAATCTCCTTCCGGGAGCTTGAGGAATGCTGGTCCGTCACTGTAGATGTTATGACGGGTTAAGTCATCTAGGGACATTCCCCGGGTGATGACGTCAGCTGGGTTGTGTTTTGTATCAACATAGCGCCAGTTTGCTTCTCCGGTTAACTCTCCGGTTAACTCTTGAATCTCAGTGACTCTGACTCCCACGAAGACTTTGTATTTGCATGAATCCGATTTGATCCAGGCGAGTACTGTCGTGGAATCTGACCACAGGATTGTTCTATGCACCGGAATGGTGAGCCCACGTTGGATGAGCGTGGCTAGATGCGCTCCTGCGAGGGCTGCGCAGAGCTCTAGACGTGGGATAGACTGTTGCTTGCGTGGGGCTATTCTCGAGCGGGCGAGGATGAATGCTGTGTAGATCTCTCCCCCCTCTTCTTGGGCCCGCAAGTAGGCTACTGATCCGTAGGCGACCTCGGAGGCGTCACTGAAGACGTGTAGATCCATTTTACATGTCTCTGGCCTCACCGTGGGTGGGGAGTAGCTTCGGCGTATATTAACGCCTGGGAGTGAGTGGAGTTCCATCTCCCACTCTCTCCAGGTGGATGCAAGGTGTGCGGGAATGGGGTCGTCCCAGCCCTGGTCCTTGTCCCACAATGCTCGTACAATCATCTTTGCCCTGGTGGTGTACGGTAGTATACATCCTAACGGGTCATATTGTCGGGCGAGTGTTCTGTACACACTCCGTCTGGTGGTCGGTATTGCCGTCGACCTTCCCTGCTCCGTGGTCAGGGGTTTGTGTCTATAGTGGAGCGAATCTGTTTTGAAGCGCCACACTAGTCCTAGTGTCATCTCTTGGGCTTCTCCTGGGATTGTGGCCATCCAGGTCTCGCTGCTCGCTGCCTTGTCCTCGGAGGAGAGGCTGCGCAGTACGTGCGGATCGCTGCTGGCCCACTGCCTGAGATCAAAGCCGCCTTTGATCAGAGAGGCGCGGAGTTTAAGTAGGAGAGCCTCGGCTTCTTCCTGGGTCGAAACGCTTTGTAGACAGTTATCTACGTAGAAGCTGTTCTTCACACTGTGTCGGACCTCTTCGTCCGCTGCTGGGTCCTCTGCGACATGTCTCTGTAGTGCAAATGTAGCACAGCATGGGCTGCATGTAGTTCCGAAAGGGAGGACTTCCCATTGGTAGATGGCTGGGTGCTCATCTCCTGGCCTCTCTCTCCATAGGAACCGCAACAGGGGCTTGTCCTCCTCTACTAATCTCACCTGCAGGAACATCCCTTTGATATCCCCGCTGATAGCCACCTTGTCCTGGCGGAAGCGGAGTAGTACGCCTAGTAGGGAGGGGCCGAGTGTAGGACCGGGCAATAGCTCTTTATTCAGATTTTGGGATCCGATCTGGTAGCTGCAGTTAAACACGATGCGGTCTTTGCCGTTGTGATGAACCTTGTGGTGGGGCACGTACCACGATTCAGTCGTCTGGTCGGCCTTTTTAATGTCAATCTTTGTGACGTGTCCCGCTGTGATGAGCTTCTCAATCTCAGCGCGGTATACACTTTCTTGGGCGGGGTCCTTGGCTAAGCGCCGCTCTGTGTTTAGTAGGTACCGCTCTGTGGCGTCTTTCTTTGCGTGGAAGGTAGGCATCCCTTCCCGCCGCAGGAGTGGCGTGGCGTATCTCAACACGCCGCTGACTGGGACTCTCTTTGTTCCCGTCTCGAGGAGGTTAATGGCGTAGATGTCGTCTTTAGAGCGAATGTCTTTCTTTTCGTTCTTAAAGGGCATTTGTTCTAAGGTCCATAGCCTCTCTACATGCTGCAGGAGTGCGGTGTCTCCCTCTGTGACTCGGGAGTGGAGACAGCTAGTGGCTGTGGTTCGGTTGAGAGATTTGGCGAGTGGGCCTTGGAGAGTCCATCCTAGGCGGGTCTCGACTGCTGCAGGACAGCCTCTGGGTCCGGTATGAACCCGGTCTATCGGGACAATGAGGTCTGTATGGTCGGAGCCTATCAACAGTGTCGGGGTAGCACCGTCTATGAGTGGGATCGGTAGCTTGCGTAGATGTACATATTTCTCCATCAGCTTGGCTACGGGGTATGTGTACCGCGAGAGTCCTATTTCTTGGCTGGTGAAAGCGTCTGTAATCCTGTACCGTCGCTCGGGCTGGCCGCTTGCTGCGATAGAGAATGAGACATTCTCGCCCTTTATCGTTTTCAAATCTCTTCTTATTGTCCGAATTGTCATTTGGTTTTCGCTCCCCCGCAGCCCTAGCTGGGCCGCAGCGGACGCGAGCAGAAGGGTCTTCTCTGACCCGTCATCAAGGACGGCGTAAGTGTCCATGACTTTATTCTGGTAGCTCAATGTCACACGGACTACCTTTAAGAGCACTCTGGCTCCGCTGCTGCTGGCGGGGTCGATGTACATGACGCTTTCTTTGCTGCTGGATGGTGCGGGTGGAGGCCGCCGTCTGTTACTGTCGTGGAGTATGTCCAGATGGGCTCCATCGCACCGACTGCACTTTTTCTTTAAGCGGCATTCGGCTGCCATGTGTGATCGCGCACAGCGAAAACAGCGTCTGTTGGACTTTATCCATTGACTCGCTTCCTCCGCATTCATCTTGGGGAATGAGTCACATTGTGACAGCCAGTGTTCTTTCTCACAGTAGGGGCACACTATCTTCCACTTCTCCTTTCTTGAGGGGGTACTGTGGCTCCTACTGCTTGGCACTGACTCCGATTGGTGCATGACAGTCACCGATCTTCTTCCATCATTTAGTCTCCTGGTTCCTTCTCTGGAGCCAGGGGTGCTCCGTCCGAATGTATCTAGCCGTAAGCTGCTGACTTCTCTCGCCAGGAAGTCGGCTAGATCGAGGAGGTTCGGTTCGGGGCCATTAGGGTCTCGGTGGTCTCTCTGCCGCCTAAAGCGCTCCTGTCGGGCGGGCGGTAGCTTCTCCAAGATCCTCTCTACATTTGAGTTGGCGTATAGTTCATGCCTACCCTTTTCCCTCTGCGCTCCCAGCATCCCTACTAGGGACTGCACTCTGATGGACAGGTCGTCCAGTGCTCGATTGTCTGTTGCTGGGGGTAGGCGGTCGATGTGCCTGATCTCCTGGATCACGTAATCCCATATACGTCCATATCTCTGGTCCAACGCTACCAGCGCTGCGGTGTATGGGGTCGTGGAAGTGGCGTAGGCGAGCGCTATGTTGTGCGCACGGGGTACCTTTAAATGATTCAGTAGTATCGCGTATTTATGGCGTTCATCAATGACATCCACCAACATTGTCTCCAGACACATGCGGAGCTCCGTATACTGGGCCCGGTTCTCCTGGGTGAAGTCTGGTACCATAGGTGTGCCAATGTATGACGCGGATTGTTGATACATCGGCGAGCGTTGGGGGAGAGGCCTCCTAGGCGAGTCTCCTCCTGCTCCTTGGCGTGGGCTGGTACCGGCTGTGTACCATGGCCCGCTGGTCCAGGTGCTGTTCCTCGGTGCGGGTCGTGCGTCGTGCTCACCCGTGAATAGCGTCGGGGGTCTGTAGCGCAGCTCCGCGGGGGTATAGCCTGGGCTGTACTGGACCTCCTGGTCCGGTAGAGTACTGTGCTGTCGTCGGGCGTGGTTCTCCTCCTCTTCCTCTTCATCTTCCGTTAGGTCATCCAGGGCTTGTAGTCTCTGATTTAGCCTCTCCGCAGTGTATGCTGCTCCTTCCCGGTGGCTGGGTCTCGCTTGGACCGGTTGGGGAAGGGGGTCTGCGGGGGGTATAAACCTCGTCTGTTGGTCAAGTTCAGGGTCGCTTACTCGGCTAGAGGATGCCGCCCTGGAGTGATGTCTAGACGAGTTCCTGGAGCCTCTGGTGGAGGGAGGGGGTGTTGTCCTTCTGATCAGCTGTTCTATTAGTTGCGCTTGTGCTCTGTCGCGCTCGGCTTCGCGCTTGGTGAGATCCGATTCTCTCTGGGCACCGGTGGCGGCGCGCTGGGCGTCGGCCCGGTCTCTTGCCATATTCTCTTCCATCTGAATGCGTCTTATTTCCAGGCGTATGTGCTCTTCTTCGCTCCGTTGCTGTATCTGCAATCGATCGCGTTCACCCTGGAGTCTATCGCGTTCAGTAGAGGCTTTCAGGCTGACGAGGAATGCCTGCTGTAGTGTCCTCTCTGCCTCGCTGGGAGAAGACGGTTGTATAGGGGAGCCGTCCCTTGGGGTACTCCGTGCGGAGTCTTGGAGCTCTATCTCCACGGTGCTCTCCTCATCTTCTTCCGTGCCGAGTTCTCTCTCGGTAGTGTTGTCTTCCTCCCGGGACTCGTCGGGGACTACTTCTTCGGTATTGGCGGGGTGTAAAGTCATGTCTGGTTCCCCCTGGTCCCCACCGTGAGCTGGGTCAGTTACGTTAGAACCCATAGGGGCCTCTATGGTCGGGGTAGCCTGGTCGTTAGGGTTAGACATAATTTTACTTTCTAGTTTTACCGCGTTTACTGTTGGTAGAAGACTAGGTTGTTGACTGACAGCGTAAGCCTCTAGGTACTGAGGGAGCTGTCGTTTGCGCCGCGGGCGTTGTTGGTTAGGAGGATCGTTTCGTGGAGTGTTCATCATAGGCCATTTTAATATTAATAACACTATATTAATATTACACTGATTACCATCCGGCTCGAAGGACCAATTGTAACTGAGGGGTACAATTCCCTGACTGTATTGTTAGATATGATACTTACTACCACTACCTCTTGTACTTTAGACTCTGGCCACCCAGTACTAGGTATAAATAATTATGATAAACACTCCCACCTGATGAAACGGATCCAACACAAATGTACCAAGTCGAAAGTCTGCGTTTAATAATAATACATAGCAAAGGGTATGTACAACGATCACTTAATTACATTTATGATTTGAAATAGTATGCACTTTTATGGCAAATGAGTATTCGTAGGTAGATCAATATCGAATGTCCAATCTCTGATTGCGCAGGAAGCAAATATACAACCTGGAATATTTAGGGAACAATAGCAATGATACTTGAATGATTATATAGCTGGATACACTAGGGGAAGGTTCCGGCTGCTTGTAGGACAGCTGGAGGGGGGGGGTAGAGTCTGGCTGTATCCCGTCTGGCCGAGGGTATCCTGGGAGAGCCCACAGTCGTGCGACCCGGTGCCCAGCGATCCTCGATCCACAGATGAAAGCAGTTGGACTCTCTGTGGCCGGCGTCCTCCGGTCCACGATGGAGAGACGTGAGGCGACCTCGTCGTGTAGAGCGTCTTCTCACCTGTCGTCCTCTCCGGGGGGGGTATTTCCAACACACCGCAGTGTTGGCCTTTATCCATAGAATAATCAAAGTACTCAAAGCATAATCCAAGCCGGGGAAGGCTAGCCGTCGTCGGTAGAATAATCCAATATACAGGTCCACTCGCTCTTTGGCCTGGAGCTCCTCGGGTGCAGCTTCACGTGGGGTCAACCACCCTGGATAAGCGTCCAGCTGATGCCCGAAACGATGGGGGTGCTGATTACTATAGAACTCTTACCGCACGAGGCACTACATATGAATAGACTATTATTAGCTTAATAGAATACGTCCAACTCGACGATATAGTGCCAAATATGACTATTCAAATACTAATATACACGATGTCTCAATGCCGATACTGGGCCGAATTGGCCTTACTGCCCACACGTGGTTCGCGGGGAGGCTTTTCCGTCTGTCACTCTGTTGGAGGGTAAGGAACTGGACTAAAAGAAAGCTCTACTTTAATAGCGCAGTATATATACGCACTATGAACAAATAGTACCATTAGTGGTGCGGTAGACATATTCCTACGCGGAACTAGGACTTGTCCATACATGTTGAGCGGTACGATTGAACCTGGTCTGAGGGGTATGGCGACCTGGCACCAAGGTCTCGTCCAATGGTAGAATGGAGACTATTATGGGATGTTCAGTAGACTAGAAGGGATATTCAATGCATATTGTACAAGGAATATACAAGGGATATCAGGGGATATACAAATACAATTAAATATATATATAAATAAATATATATATTCGGTTTAATCTGATCCTTCAGAACAGTCACAGTATGACATCGATCTCCAAAATAAGAAAAAAAATAAAAATAAAATGTGGGGCCTCTAGTGACGAGGGGCCTCCAAAATATTTTAAAATAAAAGTAAAAAAAAAAAAAATATATACTAATTTGGGGCCTCTTGTGACGAGGGGCCTCCAAAAGGCCTCTGGTGACGAGGGGCCTTCAAATTTTTTTTTAATTAAAGTTAAAAAAAATTAAATAAATGTTGGGGCCTCTAGTGACGAGGGGCCTCAAAAAAAATAAAAATTTGAAAAATTTAAAAGAAATACCTTTTTTTTGGAGGCCCCTCATCACTAGAGGCCCACGGGCCATGGCCCGGACGGCCCGGTCGTTAATCCGGCCCTGGGTTATGTTATGTTTTAGGTGAAAATTATGACAAGCGTTCGGGCATTGCAGCTTGGCTAACACGTGAGGACCCACCACCACCAGGAGGTAGAGCGGTCGCCTGGTAATCTGAAGATTCCCTGGTTCGATTCCAGTGTCCTTGAGCAAGACGTTTAACCCCTAACTAGGGCTGCACGATTTTGGGAAATAATCTAATTGCGATTTTTCTGACAGATATTGCGATTGAGATTAAATTTGCGATTATAATTATATATTTTTTAAGCAGCCCCACAGAGGTTTATTGTAAAATGCGGCTTGCATCTGGCCTACGCGGTGGGTCTGTTCGGGACACCGAGCCTGAAAATGTTTCTTTTTACCTGGGAATCGATACTGGTACCCAACGGTACCTTTTTTTCTGTACTTTACTCTCCCTCTCTGAAGTCTAAACTTCACAACACACAATCTAAAACCCCTTACCTCCCTCTCCCAAACCGATCTTGTATCTCAATGGGACTTCCTGGTTAAATTAATTAATTTAAAAAAGAAAAATGTAAAGTGATTATTTTTTTTGCGATTTGATAATTGCATCATTCCATTTAGATTTTTTAAATCGATTAATCGTTCAGCCCTACCCCTAACTGCTCCCAACAAGCAGGTTGGCACCTTGCATTGTTGGACTGATTGACTGACTGACTACATACGTCATTCCATAAGTACACCTTTATTTATAGAGCACCTTTCAATAAGATAAAGTAACAAAGTGCTTCACACACTCTAAGATCAAAATACAAACTTCTCCTGTGGTCTTCCTGGCTCTTGGTCTTTTTGTACAACAGGTTTTGAATCCTTACCCTTTAGTGTGTCTTACTTGCTATTACCTTAAAACGAATTAGAGCCAAGTGAATCAATATATCGCCATCGCCGATATATTAGTATGGGTGTGTGTATGTTACTGATGTTTGATAAGCTGGATTTTATGGGATCTAGTGGACTCATTTTTAAAACTAGCACTAAGATAGAAACCAGAGATCCTGAGGAATCCATCAGTACCGGCCATGTCACACTAGCTCACCCACGTAGGGGGTCGATGTTCGAGCTACATTTTAGACAGCGTGTATCACCACAGTGGCTCAGTGGTTAGAACTGTCACCTCACAGCAAGAACCTGGGTACAAACCACAGCAGGGGGCCTTTCTGTGTGGAGTTTGCATGTTCTATCCGTGTTGGCATGGATCTCTCTGGTTTCCTCCCACACCATAAGTCATGCATGCTAGGTTTCCTGCCGTTGCCCCTGGCCAAGGTAGGCTACTGGCATTAAACCTACAACCGGAGTTGGACTATGCGGCTGCCCACGGCTCCTAAATAGTCAGGATGGATCAAATGCAGAGGACGAATTTCCCCCAAGGGGATTAATAAAGGTTCAACTTGACTTAACTTGAATAGGCGTGGCCAGTGAACGTTTGTGTAAAAATCTGTATCGGGCTCTATATAAAAGAAATAATAATAATAGCATTACAGTGTCCCTTACATCTGTTTTTCACAGGTTGCTTACAATACAGACTTTGACCTTTTCTGCCAATTGTGGCACCATTGTAAGTCACTGTGAGTGTAAGACAAAATGTTGTGAAGGGCCAGATTAAACCGAATATATATATTTATTTATATATATATATTTAATTGTATTTGTATATTCTCTAATATTCCTTGATATCCCTTGTATATTCCTTGTACAATATGCATTGAATATCCATTCTAGCCTACTGAACATCCCATAATAGTCTCCATTCTACTATTGGTCGAGACCTTGGTGCCAGGCTGCCATACCCCCCAGACCCAGTTCAAACGTACCGCTCAACATGTACGAACAAGTCCTAGTTCCGCGTAGGAATCTGGCTACCGCACCACTAACGGTACTATTTGTTCATAGTGCGTATATATACTGCGCTACTAAAGTAGGACTTCCTTTTCAGTCCAGTTTCTTACCCTCCAATAGAGTGACAGACGTAAAGCCTCCCCGCGACGCCACGTGTGGGAGTAAGGCCAAGTTCGGCCTACCATCGGTATTGAGACATCGTGTATATTAATATTTGAATAGTCATATTTGGCACTATATCGTCGAGTTGGACGTAGTCTATTAAGCTAATAATAGTCTATTCATATGTAGTGCTTCGTGCGGTGAGAATACTATCGTAGTCAGTACCCCATCGTTTCGGGCAGAGAACTGGCTGCTTATCCAGGGTGGCCGACCCCATGTGAGGCTGCACCCGAGGAGCCCCAGAGCCGACGAGCGAGTGGACCTGTATACCGGATTATTCTACCGACGACAGCCCGCCTTCCCAGGCACGGATTATGCTTTGTGTACAGTGATTATTCCATGGATAAAGACCCCCAACACTGCCGTGTGTTGGAACCCCCCCCCCTGGAGAGGACGCAAGGTGAGGAGGCGCTCTGCAAGACGAGGTCGCTTCACGTCTCTCCTCCGTGGACCGGAGAGAGCCGGCCCACAGAGAGTCCAGCTGCTTTCATCTGTGGTCCAAGGATCGCTGGCGCATTGAACTGCACTACTGTGGGTTCACCCAGGATACCCTTAGCCGGACGAGGCAGCCAGACTCTACCCCCCCCTCCCTCCTACTCCTGTTGTCTTACAAGCAACCGGATTAACCCCCCTAGTGTATCCAGTCTTATAATCATTAAAGTATCATTGCTGTTATTCCTTAACTATTCCAGGTCGTATATTTACCACCTGCGCCATCAGAGATTGGACATTCTCTATTGATATACCGACGAATACTCTTTGCCATAAAAGTGCATACTATTTCAATTCATAAATGTAATTAAGTGATTAAGTGCTTGCTCTACACACCATTGCTGTGTAGGAATAAATACCTACTTCGACTTCGTACATTTGTGTTGGATCCGTTTCATCTACGTGAGAGTGTTTATCATAATATATTTATGCCGAGTACTGGGTGGCCGAATATAAAGTACAAAGGTAGTGGTAGTAAGTATCATATCTAGTAATACAGTCAGGGAATTGTACCCCTCAGTTACACAAAATGTCTTCATGGAATTAAACCAATCCTCATATAGACCTCCTCTCCCAAACTCCACTGTGACGATCACAGCTCAGAGGATCAGAGGATTGTATCCACTTATGGCCTGGCTACCCCCCGTGGCGACAGTGAGGGAAGAACACACAGTGGCGCTATGCGGTAGGTTTGTTATACCGTAGATGACTGTTAAAGGGACAATCCACCCTAAAGTAGAATTCACATCTGTTATTTCTATAATACTGTACAATAGAGCTGCCGCGATAACCGCATTACCGCGGTATCGCTGTTGCATCACGCTCACCGCAGAGTTAGGCTGAATACCGCGTCACCGCTGTTTTTTATCATAATAATAAAGTTGGCTTGCGGCTTGCGGCTCTGCAGATATACCCTACTCGGTTCCAAGCGACCCTATTGGGTAGAAGTGGTACCAGAAAAGTCATGTGAAACATTGCAGACCACTGACTGGTCAGAAGAGAGACGCGTCACACTTTGTAGCCTCGCTCTGAACAATAACAGAACGCCGGCGCCGCCATCTTTACTGCCTCGCTAAGGATGCATTACGTTCAGGATTTGTTTGCGACAGAACCAAGCAATAAACAAAAAAGAATGGATTCACTGTGTATTCTGCCTTATTTATTGATGAAACAAAACCGACATCAACCCAATTTACCACCGAGCGGAGAGTTTAGTGTCACAACAAGATCGCTGATGTGTTAAGTTTGTTGTTGTTAATACTACCGTCAGCCGATATACACGAGAGGTAACGTTAAACCCGGGTTTGCTTGGTAGAATACACAATGAGAGGTAACGTTAGCTTTGGCAGAATAGACGCAACGAGAGTCTGGTTAATGTTGTTATTGATTGATTGATTGATTGATTTAAACTGTGTTAAACTCTGGCTTGCTGCAAGCCCTCGGACATCTATGCCCACGGAGCTTTCAGTGTACACAAGCGAGCGGCCCCGCCTGCATTCCCACACGGAGACAAACGGAGTAGTACCTGGCTGCAGTGGAAAAGGAACGAAGTACCAGTTACCTAAAGCGGGTTGAGTCGAGTAGGTACTATGCAGTGGAAAAGCGCCATTAGACTAGAGGCAGGCTATAAGAGTAGACTACAAAAAAAATAAAAATGCATTCAAACTTTTTTTTTTTTGTGCGCACTGTGCGGTAATTACCGCGGCGGTAGGAAATATTTCGCAAATTCGTGCGGTAAGGAAAATATCAATACCGCGGCAGCTCTACTGTACAAGTCAGTTTAGGTTTGTGAATAATGAACAAGAGGAGAGGAAAGGAGAGGAAGAGAGGAGAAGAAGAGATGAGAGGAGGAGAGGAAATGGTGAGAGGAGGAGAGGAGAGGAGAGTAACCATGGTGATTACTGGGATATGATGACACTATGACAGTAATCATGGTGATTTTACTGGGATATGATGACAGTATGGCAGTAACCATGGCGATTTTACTGGGATATGATGACAGTATGGCAGTAACCATGGCGATTTTACTGGGATATGATGACACTATGACAGTAACCATGGTGATTTTACTGTGATATGATGACACTATGACAGTTACCATGGTGATTTTACTGGGATATGATGACACTATGACAGTAACCATGGTGATTTTACTGGGATATGACGACACTATGATAGTAACCATGGTGATTTTACTGGGATATGATGACACTATGACAGTAACCATGGTGATTTTACTGTGATATGATGACACTATGACAGTAACCATGGTGATTTTACTGGGATATGATGACACTATGACAGTAATCATGGTGATTTTACTGGGATATGATGACAGTATGGCAGTAACCATGGCGATTTTACTGGGATATGATGACAGTATGGCAGTAACCATGGCGATTTTACTGGGATATGATGACACTATGACAGTAACCATGGTGATTTTACTGTGATATGATGACACTATGACAGTTACCATGGTGATTTTACTGGGATATGATGACACTATGACAGTAACCATGGTGATTTTACTGGGATATGACGACACTATGATAGTAACCATGGTGATTTTACTGGGATATGATGACACTATGACAGTAACCATGGTGATTTTACTGTGATATGATGACACTATGACAGTAACCATGGTGATTTTACTGGGATATGATGACACTATGACAGTAACCATGGTGATTTTACTGTGATATGATGACACTATGGCAGTAACCATGGTGATTTTACTGTGATATGATGACACTATGACAGTAACCATGGTGATTTTACTGTGATATGACGACACTATGACAGTAACCATGGTGATTTTACTGTGATATGATGACACTATGACAGTAACCATGGTGATTTTACTGTGATATGATGACACTATGACAGTAACCATGGTGATTTATTTTACTGTGATATGACGACACTATGACAGTAACTATGGTGACTTTACTGTGATATGATGACACTATGACAGTAACCATGGTGATTTTACTGTGATATGATGACACTATGACAGTAACCATGGTGATTTTACTGGCATATGATGACACTGACAGTAACCATGGTGACTTTACTGGGATACAGTATGGGTACATGTTATGATTCAGAGCTGAAGGCCTCATTTGGATGTAGCAGCCCACATGCTATGAGCCCAGTCAGTCACTAATTCATCCTCAACGGGCCGACGTGTCACTTGAAGACTCATGAAGACTGCACTGGACATGGGGACCAGGATGAGACCAGTCCTGAGACAAAACACAAGCTGAGCTCATCATCCCCTCCTCTGTCTCCTCCCTGTCTGCTACTCTAAACAGAGATTTATTAGCCTGCTAATCTACAAAGAGAGGGGGGGAGGTGAAGAGAGGGGAGGAGGATATTAAACCAACAAGAACAAAGAGAGGATGAGGAGAGAAGAGAGGAGAAGAGAGAAGATGATAATTTATACCAACAAGAACAAAGAGAGGAGAGGAGAGGAAGAGGGGAGAGGAAGAGAGGAAGAGAGGAGAAGGAGAAAAGAGAAGATGATAATTTACACCAACAAGAACAAAGAGAGGAGAGGAGAGGAAGAGGGGAGAGGAAGAGAGGAGAGGAAGAGAGAAGAGGAGAAAAGAGAATATGATCATTTACACCAAAAAGAACAAGGAGAGGAGAGGAGAGGAAGAGAGGAAAGGAGAGGAAGAGAGGAGGAGAAGAAGAAGAGAGGAAGAGATGAGAGGAGGGGAGGAAATTGTGAGAGGAGAAGAGGAGAGGAAGAGGAGAAGAGGAGAGGAAGAGAGAAGAGAAGAGGAAGAGGAGGAAGAGAGGAAGAGAGGAGAAGAGGAAGAGAGGAGAGGAGAGGAGAAGAGGAAGAAAGGAGAGGAGGAGAGGAAGAGAGAAGAAGAGGAAGAGAGAAGAAGAGGAAGAGGAGAGGAGAGGAGGAAGAGAGGAGAGGAAGATAGGAGAGGAGGACTGTCTCCTAACCTCAAGCTAATGCTGTGACAGGAAGACCTGCCTCGTGTGTCTAATAAGTGACCAAGAGGGTCAGTGAACAAGAGGGTCAGAACAGCGAGTTAGTGGAGAGGGTTCGAGGCCTAGCAGTGAGGCTTCACAGTGACATTAACCCTTTCACTGGCACACCACAGAAGGTTAACCCTTTATTATCACACACAACCGACAGTCGGCTGTTGTGTGGCAGGCAGTGAAAGGGTTAACCTTCTATGTATTGTCGCAGTGAAAGGGTTAACCGTTTTTGTAGTGTGGCAGTGAAAGGGTTAAGAGGTGTAGTTAGACCTCTCCATGACTGTCTAACGTGGGAGTATGTGGGAGTACTACAAGAAGATGGTTTCTTAAAAGCATATATTATACTAAAGTTGTTTCAGAATCACAACGCACCACCAATACAATGATTCCTATCAAAAATCCATACACTGATTGATTAAATATTACTAAATAAACATCACCTTTTCTATGCTGCTTTAAATATGATGCTACTACAGTATGTCTCTTGCGTTACAAGTAAATGTACTGTAGCATTGCCGCAGAGGGCCTTTAAGTCTGTTGACGTGATTTATTCATACGGTATGTAGAGGATGAGAGACAAAAAAGATAACAGGGGTGTTGGTGACGGGGATACAGAGAACCAGGCTGTGCAACACTGCAATATATTAGATATTAAAAACATGAAGTTGGACATACTGTGGGTTGAACCAACTGGCGCCACAGAACCCCAAATATTCTAAATATTATGGAGGAACTGAGCCGCTGGTTTTTGCACAAAGGCAGCTATAGGAGTAGTTAAGGCCAGGAAGGCTTGGAAGAAACACACAGTAACAAACACTAGCACAGTGTAACACACACTAACACAGAGCAACACACACTAACACACAGTAACACAGTCACACACTAGCACAGTGTAACACACACTAACACAGATTGACACAGAGCAACACACACTAACACACAGTAACACAGTCACACACTAGCACAGAGTAACACACACTAACACAGATTGACACAGAGCAACACACACTAACACACAGTAACACAGTCACACACTAGCACAGAGTAACACACACTAACACAGATTAACACAGAGCAACACACACTAACACACAGTAACACAGTCACACACTAGCACAGAGTAACACACACTAATACAGATTAACACAGAGCAACACACAGTAACACACAGTAACAAACACCAACACAGAGCAACACACACTAACACATGTTATTAACACAGACACCAAAACACAGTAACACACACACTAATATACAGTAATATACACTAACGCACAGTAATACACACTACTTAACACACAAAAAGAAAACACCAAAACACAGTAACATACACTAACACAGAGTAACACAAACACACACATTATTAACACACATAAAAAGACAGTAATACACACATTAACACTAAGGCTGTCAAAGTTAAGGCGTCATTACTAGATTTCACTCATGTGTATTATTGATACTCTCATTGATACTATGTTTTTTTTTTATTACTCAAAGTGTGTGTGTGTGTGTGTGTGTGTGTGTGTGTGTGTGTGTGTGTGTGTGTGTGTGTGTGTGTGTGTGTGTGTGTGTGTGTGTGTGTGTGTGTGAGAGAGAGATAGATGGGGTGAGAGAGATGAGGAAGGGGCAAGAGAGAAAGAGAGCTGGGAGAGGGTGTGTGTGGGTGTGTGTGTGTGTGTGTGTGTGTGTGTGTGTGTGTGTGTGTGTGTGTGTGTGTGTGTGTGTGTGTGTGTGTGTGCGTGCGTGCGTGAGAGAGAGAGAGGGGGGGGTGTGCGAGTCCTCAGCCCTTGTGTGGATTAATGTAACAAGTTCCTAACGTTTTCTTTCCCCTATTATTTCATGCACTTTATTCATTGTTTTAAATTATTATTTTCTTTTAAGTAATTTTGTGCATCACTCTTTTGAATTTGATGCAAATTTGCAATGCATGAGGGTCATCCTTTTGTGTTAAATGGCTGCATAAAACAAGCATTTGTTGACTCTCATGTTGATAAGAGTATTAAAACTTGAAAAATATTCGTTTAAGGTAGATTTTTTTTTTTTTTAATTAGATTCATTTGCGATTAATCGCGAGTTATGGACAATCATGCGATTAATCAGATTAAATATTTTAATCGATTGACAGCACTAATTAACACACAATAAAACATACCAAAACACAGTAACACACATGAACACTTAATAAACACAGTAAAACACAAACCTAACCATTACTCAAAGATGTAGATGTGGAGATGACACCAATAGTCTGTCATGTGTTGAATGTGAAGTCAAGTGTTACTGTAAGTGTGAAGAGGAGGAGATGATGAGAGAGAGAGAGAGCGAGAGCGAGAGAGAGAATGTCCTCCATTGATCCTATAGATGTTCTCTAGTATTCTTAGCTCTTCAAGGAGGGAATGCGAGGCATCTATCCTAAATGTCTCCTCCTCTTCCTCCTCTCACCTCTGACGCTATTTCTGCTCCATATGAGACACACACACACACACAGGCCCATGCGCCACCGTGGCTCAGGTGTCTGCCCCTCGCCACTCTGTCCTCACCACAGTAACCAGAAACCATAGTAACGACCCAGTCGCGACCTGCTGCCATTGCGGGTCGTGGCAGACGGACCTGGACGGGAGCTCACATGGGCCAACATAAGAAACTGATAGGGTTGTGTTTCACACAGCGATGACCTCAGAAGGATAGTAGCGGCCCCTGAAAGCTGTCCCCTCTTAGGTCCATTAATCAGTCCAGTCACTGTAGTCAACCTGGGCTTTTGATTTTATTAGTCGATTAGTCCTTTTAAATGCTTTTCCGCCCCCCCCCCCCCCCCATGCTGGATGAGTCATTTCCTGAAAATAATTATAAGCACGTCTCTGGTGAGCACTAGATTTAAAGACGTCCTTCTGCATTTTTTAAACGCATTTTTAAAAAGTGTCAATTAACGGGCTGAGTTGACTAAGACTTTATTGCGTCTAGGACAGGGGTCAGCAACCTTTACTATCAAAAGAGCCACTTTTCCCCCGTCCCACAAAATAAAATGCTCAGGGAGCCGCACAACCTATTTACCCTTAAAATGAAGATAACACAGTGTATAACGTTTTATATATCCCCAAGCATACCCCACATTTAGCATAAAACGCCTGACAATTGCATACCCAAAGTAATTTGCGATTTATTATACTTTATACTTATAGCACACAGTTTGTTGCATTAATGGGATTATAAAGCAATAAAAAGAAAAATGTTGACTTTTTATTGCTGTTTTTACCTGTTATAACAAAGGAAAACCTCAAACTCTTATGAAGAGGAGAAAAAATACTGGCTGTGTAGACCTATTTTTTAATAAAACACAGAAGAGACAAAACACTGGCATCTGTAGACCTACTTTGAAATAAAAACCTGAACTATTCAGGTATATTTGAGTCCTTCCCTTATTTGTGGAACATTTATCAAATAAAAAGTAGTCCACTTTGAAAAAAGACTACCATGTGTAGACCTACTTTGAAATAAAACACAGAAAAGGAGAAAAAACACTGGCATCTGTACTAGACCTACTTTGAAATAAAACCCTGAACTATGCAGCTCTATTCCTTCCCTTATTTGTGGAAAATCTATAAAATAAAAAGTACATTTTTCGTTGTTCGCAAATTTCGCACCACATATCAGGCATACTACAGGAAAGCCTGCATCGTTAGTCGTGAAAACAAATTAATCTGTCCACGCTGAATTAAACCCTCTATTTTCCTCAGACTTTCCTTTTTTTGGATTTATCCATGGTTATAGCTTACTGGGGGGTCGGAAACTCAAGATTAGCCACTTGCAACTATCTTAGTTGATGAAATATTTTTTCATTTCAGTGTCACAGTATGACATCGATCTCCAAAAAAAAAAGGGGAGCCGCAGCTGATTGGCTAAAGAGCCGCATGCGGCCTCGAGGCCGCAGGTTGCCGACCCCTGGTCTAGGACAACCCTGCTAAGTATGCTACTAAGTCTACTTCCAAACACGCTCTTGTGAAGTTTAAATCCACTGCTGGCAATGTTTCAATGACAGACGTTAAAATACTGTCCCTCGCTCACACTGTGCAGTGGGCAGAAAAAGCAGAGAGAGAACTTGTTGCCGTATAGCTGTCTCTCTTCCAACATGGCTGACTGTAACCATTGGTAACCCTGTGCAGGAGTCGGAGCAAGTCAACTGTTCCACTGTGACTTGTTTACAAGATCCAGTAATACGTTTAAGTTTAAGTTTATTTGGATCCCCATTAGCCACAGCAGTGCTGGGGCTATTCTTCCTGGGGTCCATAACACGTAAAGACTTTATACACTCACAACATTCACATGGCATACAGACAATTATAACAACAATAAATACTCCTTATCAAATTCATAATACAATACATATGATACTCATAATCAATTCATAATACAATACAACAATACCTACTCATAATTAATTCATAATACAATACAGCATAATATACTATTTAGCTTTTACATACATTATCTGTTCATAAACCATTATCCTTCCAATACATTTCAATTTCAATTTATACAATCTTCTAATAATATATCCATATCAGACACATACCTTTTCATCTACGTAAGATGGCACTATAAAACCTTTGTTGATATATTTCTCGTATATCAACTAGGGCTGACCCCTATTAGTCGACTAATCGGTCGAAAAGGAGCCGTAGTCGACTGGCCAACCTCTTAGTCGAATATATATATATATATTTTATCATTCTTTCCAAAAGAAAAGAGGCCTAGAAGCGTGGCTAACGCTAATGGCACGCATACCAGAGGCTAACTGCCTACGAAAACGGGCACAGAGGCACTGAAAGAGGATTTCACCCGTCTAATGAACACACTAGACTAGACAAATATCAAGATGTATCCATCAGTGGACCAATTGCATGCTTTTGCAGAGGACAAGAAGCCTTCAGTCGACTCCTTCAGACATTAAGCACCCCCACAGACCAAATGGAATGATACAAAATGTAAAAAAAATATGTAATTTCTTTTTAAATATTATACTTTTTTTTTTTTACCAATAGTCGACTAACGGCAAATTTTGGCCAATCATAGTCGACCATCCAAATTCTTAGTTGGGGACAGCCCTAATATCAACACATGATAACGATTGTTTTTGCCCTTATGGTGCGTTCACGTCAGGTGGGAAGAAGCGGAAGAACCAGCTTCCGACTGGGAAAAGCCATTCACGTCAGCCTCCTAGTGGTAATTCCTACTAGGTCATATGGGAGTTTTTTATATACCCCGATATCTCCCACTTCGCGTCCCGAAATGCGGAAGTAACTATCAACCATCATGGCAGCAAGCTTGACGGCGATGTCGGCAATACAAGGTAAATACAAATCAAAATGATCACTTTGATCACATAATCAGAATAATACAATCATACTGCTGTACTCTTCATATGAAAAACGAGCTATACTTGCTGCTGTTCGTCTACAGTTGATTTTAAAGTAACTTGCTAACGACTTGTAGCAATAGGTTGAAATAATAATAATAGTTGAAAACTTTATTAACAGATTGCAGAATAGGTACAGTACAGCTCAACAAGCTTTTCTCCATATAATTGTCTTACAATTCATGAATTGTTGCATATAGTGTCTAGCTAGCTTGCTATTCACCCTAAGTAATACTTATCCCCCCCCCCCCCCTTTTATGTCAGTGTTTGTGGATGCCGAAATGAGGCTTTTCTTCGATAAGAGTACGAAAGCACCCTTTACAGCATCGTTGTACCAGGCTACTGGAGATCCCAGGTACTACCTGGACAAGGCATTGACTATCCTGGTACAGTTGTGTCCAGCTGAAAGAGGAATACCAGGTAAATTCGACATGATTCATTAGCTCTACATTTATTAGCATTATTTATTTTGTGTGGTTGATAATGTTATTACAGTTTTGATTGATTGATTGAAAAGTTTATTAACAGATTGCAGAATGGGTACAGTACAGTACAGCTCAATACATACAATTGTTAAGGGGATGCAGACCAGAGAAAGACTTGTCTTGTTTACATCAGGGTCCCCCATTTTCAATTCATCATAGTCAGATGTGTTTTACAATTAGACATGTTTTGATGTAGCCTATGACATTTCGTTTTTCATTGATATCCCGTTTATTAATATAGGACTTTGTGAGCCAGAAAAAGAGCAGCCAAAAGACAGGGAGCCGGTATGCGAGGGAGAGAGTCCAAGTGAAAGGAAGACGCCTGAACCTTCCACAAGCGGAGTCACCCCCACAGCCCCACTGCCAGCCCCACTGCCAGCGCATGATGGATTCAATAGAGATCAAACTCTGTATTTGATTGACCTAATGCGCCAACATTTAGAAGCAGAGGGGGATGACTTACCTAAATCAATTGCTGAATTAAACACTAGAGTCAGAATGGCTAAGGGAAAAAAGAAGCAGCTCTGGATGGAAATTGCTGCAAAACTGTCTGTTCGGTTTCAGCAGCAGTTCCACCCAGACAAGGTAGCAAGGAAGTGGAGCACTCTTGAAGATGGGTACAAGAAGGTTGTAGATAACAATAAAACCACAGGAAAAGGCGCAATGAGGTTTCAGTTTTACAATGAGATGAATGATCTTCTTAGGGGGCAGCATGATATCTTCTTTCCTGTTGTGGCCTCTGCTGACGGGATTGAGATTCGGCGCCCAGAAGCACTGGGAACACCCACAGCCACCCCAGCTACTGGAGTCAGCTGTCCTCACAAGCGCAAAGGGCGAGTTGCAGAGGATGATGCCCTCCTACAACTGCTGAGAGACTCAGAGGGGGCAAGTCAGAAGCGACATGAAGAGATCTTGGGTCAAATGGTGTCAAACCAGACATCTTTTGAAAATGTTATGGCTTCCTTCTTGGAGAAAATGTAGGTCTGCCAATGCTGCTGTTATGCATATGTTATGCATTGTTGTGCATGTTGAAACTTGAAATAGCACTTTTGTATTTTTGTATCTAAAAAAAATAAGCATTTTTTACATGCATTGTTGTGCATGTTGAAATTGTAGGCCTGCCAATGCTGCTGTTATGCATATGTTATGCATGTTTAAACTTGAAATAGCACTTTTGTATCTAAAAAAAAGAAGCATTTTTACATGCATTGTTGTGAAATAGCACTCACAGTCACAGAGACACAGAATGTTAATGTGACAATACATTTTTTGTATTTTTGTATCTAAAAAAAAAAAAGCAATAGCAGAAGTTAGTTTTGCATTTTTTTTACTTGCATTGTTGTGCATGCTGAAATAGCACTCACAGATAAAACTGCAATAGAAGAACAGAACATTTCATTCTTATTTGTATATTTGAACAATAAAGCAAGGTTATTCTTTCAAAATGATGTTTGCTATAGTTGTTGTGCCCCTGGTATGTGGTTTATCCTATCAGCTGTAGTGTTATACTCTTATAACAAGTACGTGTTCATCACTGCCAGCTTCACTCTAGTCATTTTCATCCTCCACTCTAGGACATCCATCAGGATGGTCCTCGCATCGCCTACAGAGCACATATTATGCAGTGTGCATAAATAAGTTTGACAATAATGTCTAGTCTTGTATTTTGAATACTGCGTAACCGCCTCCATCTACATTTTAACCGTCCGAAGGTTTGCTCAACCACAACTCGACCCTGGCATAACCGAGTGTTATTATGCTGGTCTTCCTCACTCAGCACGCCATTGTCTCGCTTGGGTGTGAGAATAAAGGGATACATATTGCCGATGTAAGCTGAGTCTCCTAACAGCTTGTATTGTCCCATTTTATCTTCCCATTCTGAAAAGAAGGTGGAGGACCTTAGAACTCTCGCGTCATGCACCTTGCCAGGTGCTCCAATAAAAATGTCTGTGAACTGCCCACATTCATCCACTATCCCCTGCAGCAGAATGGAGTAAAAACCCTTCCTGTTTAGGTAGTCCGTTCCTCTAACATTGGGTCTTTGGATTTTAATATGACACCCATCTATTGCTCCAATTATACCATTAGTGCCACATACTCTCCTAAACTTTTCTGCACTGGTGTGTTTGGCACGGTCATTTGGCCACCTTATGAAGACACTACCCAATTCACATGTTTTATCCAACACTTGTATTAGAACTTTGTGTGCAGCTCCTTGAGACAGGTCAAATTTATCAGACACTTCCCTGAATGAATTTTCATTAGCCAGGTACCACAGAAAAAGTACAACCTTTTTAACTAAAGGAACCCCCTCTGTCCCCCCTCCTGTGCCAGCGACTTCATCCAGTCCTCTTTGCTTTAAAAGGTCCAGGTACTGGTTGAACTGGTGTCTCGTTAGTCTCAGATGTCGCTTGAAAGTGTTGTCGTCCATATCCAAAATCAGCCGCCATGCAATGCCCGACTTCAAGATCCCAGGGGCCTCTCTCTCTCTCTCTGACAATGCAGGCAATAACGGACCTACAAAAACGGGGTCATTGATAGAAATAGTGGTGATTTAAACATAAGCCTAAAGTAATCCAAATAATAGCATGGACAGTATGTGTTGAGAATTCGATAGTTATGATTTAGTTATGATTTTGCAATAGTTTAGGTTACCATCTTCGTTTCCTTTGCTCCTCAATGTCTTTCAGAAGGAGATGATAATATCGGTTGATGGTAAAATATTTTATTATAACAATAAGGAGCGCCAAAAATAACACTGGTCTTACGATCGCCATCTTGGATGTGGGCGTTTCCTCGAGTTCAACGCGTGAATGCTTCCTAGTTGTAGCAACGAGATGTCACCTGGTTCGTCCGCTTCTTCCCACCTGACGTGAACGCACCATTAGCAACGGTCGTCTTTTCCCATCATTCCACGAAAAGGCCTCAATTGCTCTAATCGAAAACGAGTGATCCAATCAGAACCATGGACACGGTATCAGTGGAATGTTTGATTGAGTGTTGCTAGGAAAGGGAGCTACAGTCGACTACAGTTGGTTTCCTGTTGTTACAGTGTATTCTAATATCGACCAGCTGACAGAAAATCAGACGTAGTCCATTCTAGATGGCAGGTTTATGTTTGTCTCTGTCGTCACACTGACCAGACTCCGTGGCTATTCTCACTCGCTCAACAGCAACAACAACAACTCCCCTTCTCCTGTGACATCACTGGCCGCCCCGTCTCTAATCCCTCCTCCTATCCCAGAGACCTCCTGCCGTGATCGTGGGCACACTGGGCACCCAGAGGTAATTATGCGGAATCTCACTGCTGCTACCGGGGTGATGTGTATAATTAGGCAGATGGGTCACAGCACAGGGCGGCCTGGTTCCAAACCCTAGGAATGTCCTGCTGCCTTGTTCTAGGTCACACACACAAACACACCTGAGAGAGCTGCTTTAGAAACACAGGGATTCTATATTGAAGGGGGGGGGGGGGGGCTCTGGGATTCTCCAGAGGTACAGGGAAACTGTGTCATCCTTTAGTGAGTGAGTGAGTGAGTGAGTGAGTGAGTGAGTGAGTGAGTGAGTGAGTGAGTGAGTGAGTGAGTGAGTGAGTGAGTGAGTGAGTGAGTGAGTGAGTGAGTGAGTGAGTGAATGCGTGAGTGAGTGTGTAGTTCATTTAATCATTCCCTTCTTCCTGAAGGTTATGCTAGGGCCTAACAAAATTAATAGTTGGTTTCAGGTTGCCGACCGACCCTGCCGATTTAGGTGCGACCCAATATATTTTATGAGTTTTTAGAAAAAATTATAAAAAAAAAAAAAAAAAAAAAAAAAAATTTATAATAAAGTTTCATAGAAATCTTAGTCAAACATTTAGTATTATGGATATTAAACATGCTGGCAGAGTACATGCATCCATGTTGTTGTGAACATTTTAATTAAATAAAGAAATTCCCTATCCATAGTCGCCGTGGGAAAGAATAAAATAAAAAAATAAAATAAAATAAATTCCCTACCTACCCATGGCAAAACTGACAACCAACCTGAAACCAACTATTAATTTTGTTAGGCCTAGGCTATAGAGCGCTGACAAGAGTGCCAGAGATGGGCGAGTGAGAGGGAGAGAAAGGGAGATAGACGGAGAGAAAGGAAGAGAGATGAGAGATGGGAAAGCAAATAAAAGGTTAGATAGGTCATGTTAGGTTATGTTAGACAGATCATGTTAGGTTATGGAGATCACGGAGAGCCTCCGTCTATTCTTTCAGTAAGTGGTCATTTTGTGGAACATGTTGCACATCAACACACAAACAGATCCAGACAGCCATCAGGGCAGAGGGAGGGAGAGGAGATATGATGCTGCGTTCACTGATGCATCTCTAGTCTGGAGACATGGTGCATCAGCCTCATCTTGATTCAGGAAGTAGAGATGACTACTTTAGCTATGATATGTCTACAGGAAGCTATCGTTTCTACACAGGAAGCAGTGCAGACTACTTTATTTCTGATTAATAAGCTGTGTCAGATAAATGGACGAGCTCAGAGGGGAAGGATGGATGTGGTTATGGGAAAATAGAATTCGCTGCAAAAACCTTCTCCAAAAACATGAATGGCATGTTCAGAAATCAAAATCATCTCTGTGTGTGTGCGTGTGCGTGCGTGCGTGTGTGCGTGTGCGCGTGTGTGTGTGTTTTGTGTGCAGTTACTGTTGACCTATATGTATGTACATCCATGCATATTGCGTCTGGAATCCCCTGACTTGTCCAGACTGATTGGATGACCTCTTTCGGAGGCGGGATCTGGCCGTCACTGGGTTGCACTATTTTACACACACGCACGCACGCACACCAAGCAGCCTACATTTACGTGAACCAGGAATTGGTACAAATATAGACTACAACAGCGATGATGAGTTGATGATGCCCTTAGAAAGCGACCTTGGGTTTCTTGAAAGGCGCTATAAAAATTTGATTTATTATTATTATTAGAAACACATTTGTCTTTAGGCTTAACGAGGCCAAGGCTGAAAGCATATACACAACCTACATAAAATAAAACTAAATCAAGACAGGATTCCTTGAACATGAAGGCACACCGTCATGATGGAACCATGCAGAGGTATGGACTTGTCGTTCATCATATTGTAACTAAGTATATCAAATTTATTTTCTATGATAATCAAAAACATTTCCTTGTTGAACTATTATAACGATTTTGCGATAAACATTGTATCAGAGCAGCTGTTCTCAAACTACGGGTTGTGACCCAAAGTGGGGTCGTGGGTAGGTGACAGTGGGGTCACGCATTGGCAAGTAAAACAATAAAAAATGTGTATTGATAACATAGTGCTGTAATAAAATGTTCTAATAAATATGCATGATCAAGTTCAACAACGTGTGCTTTTATTTTGATATTCCTTAATTCCATGTTGAAATTACGCAATACATTAAGTGTGGGGGTCGCCAAAAGAAATCCTAAATAAAATGGGGTTGTGGTATAAAAAAAGTTTGAGAACCCCTGTATTAAGAGTACCCTTCTGAATGAAAAATCACCATGGCAATTGTGGGGTATTGCTAAAAATAAATAAAGACATCCAAGTCAAATCAAGCTCAGACATGGAATACTGTATGTAGGACAGGAAGTGGAAACAAAATTTAAATCCTGAGTGACCTGGATGTAGCCTTGTCCCTCAGGGCCTGGGCTCGGTCTAAACCCTGGCGCATGCTAATGAAGCAGAATGAGGCCAGGCTATCTAATTAAGACACCTCACCAGAGGACAACACTGAACATAGCCTCAGCAGCCCGACTATCAAATGGAATAAATTGAACGGAGAGAGGGCGTGAAAAAGATTAGCGTTATATAAGATGATGAAGGGTGGGAATAGAATAAGAGGAAAGGAGAAGAGAGGAGTGGAGTGGAGTGGAAAAGAGAAGAGAAGTGAGAGAGGAGAGGAGTGGAGAGGGTAAGAGAGGAGAGCAGAAGATAGAGAGCAGGAGATGGCAAGAGAGGAGGGGAGGGACAAAGGAAGGAAGAGGAGAGATAAGAAGAGAAGAGAATCAGATAATAATATGTTAAAAGGCTGCTGGAGGGGTCAGCAGCATTAAGGGTTGATTTAATTAATGTGCATCTCTCTCTGTGTGTGTGTGTGTGTGTGTGTGCGCGTGTGCGTGTGTGTGTGTGTGTGTGTGCACATGCGAGAGCGAGCAGTTGAGACAGGGATAGAAGGAGAACCAGAAACCGACACAGCGACACAGAAAGAGGACAAATGGAGATCAGAGAAAATGGAGAGAAGAACAGAGAGAGAAGGAGAGAAAGGAGGGGAACAAGAATGAGGAGGGAGAGCCGTTATTCCCCAGCTGCCGCTGCTAGCTCAGAGAACAGCTTCCTCTCTCTAGAAGCTATAGATGTTGAGTGTGTCTGTCTGGCCGCTGCTAGCTCAGAGAACAGCAGGTATTATAGTTGGCTTCCTCCATTCTCTGAGGTCATCGCAGTGTTTTAACGCAACCCTCAAAAAAATTACTTGATGCAATTAGGGCTGACCCCTATTAGTCGACTAATCGGTCGAAAGGAGCCGTAGTCGACTGCCAACCTCTTAGGTCGAATACAATTATTTTTTTTTTATTATAAAAAATATACCGGTATACAGTATATATATATTTTGTATCATTCTTTCCAAAAGAAAAGAGGCCTAGAAGCGTGGCTAACGCTAATGGCACGCATACCAGAGGCTACCTGCCTACGAAAACAGGCACAGAGGCACTGAAAGAGGATTTCACCCGCCTCAGTGATCGGGAAAGCTCAGCAACGCCTATACTACATAAGGAAGCTGAAGCAGGCTGGCCTGCCACCAAATCTCCTTGTCAACTTTTATCATTGGGCGGTTGAGAGTGTGCTGACCTACTGTCTGTGTGGTTCTCCAGCTGCACAAAGGCAGAGCAAGAGGCTCTACAGAGGGTCGTGAAGGCGGCAGGCAGGATCGTCGGGACTCCTCTACCAAACATCACCTCCGTCTTCATCACGCTGCCTCCACCGCTCCAAGTGTATCATCAAGGACCAGTCTCACCCAGCACATCACCTCTTTCAGCTCATTCCCTCAGGGAGGAGATACCGGTCCATACATGCGAAGAGTTCAAGATTTATGAACAGCTTTTTCCCCCAAGCAGTCAGACTGTTAAACGCTCATTGACTGTCCCCTCACGTGCACCATGCACTTACCTGGACTTGATAACCACTATGTTACCGCTCATCATGCACTTTATTATTTAAAATATTCTGTTATATGTACAGTGTTATGTGTTACATCACATGTATGTATATATTGTACTACGGTCTGTGGGAGCTCCCCTGAAATTTCGTTGTATACTTGTGTGCAATGACAATTAAAAGTCTATTCTTAAAAGTCTATTCTTCTAATGAACACACTAGACTAGACAAATATCAAGATGTATCCATCAGTGGACCAATTGCATGCTTTTGCAGAGGACAAGAAGCCTTCAGTCGACTCCTTCAGACATTAAGCACCCCCCCACAGCCCAAATGGAACGATACAAAATATATATTATACCTTTTTTTTTTTTTTTTGTCGACTAATAGTCAACTAACGGCAAATTTTGGCCAATCATAGTCGACTATCCAAATACTTAGTCGGGGACAGCCCTAGATGCGATGTATTTTCTGATATTGTGTTTTTGTAATGGAATTGTCAAGGTGTCATCCATTGGAAATGTGTCTTATTTTTCTCCATTTCCAAGTATCATTTTAATAGTGCTCCAATGCGCAGTTGTTATACTGATGTTCTCAAACAACAACAACAACAACAACAACAACAACAACAACAACAACAACAACAACAACAACAACAACAAATGGGCCCAGATAGATTCACCAGATATTGTGTAGTGGTTTATGTTTATGTTTATTTAGGATGCACTTGACAAAAGCTATTCTTCCTGGGGTCCGGTTAAGATAGATTCACCAGAGATGGTGTAGTATAGTTAAGATAGATTCACCAGAGATAGTGTAGTATGGTTAAGATAGATTCACCAGAGATGGTGTAGTATGGTTAAGATAGATTCACCAGAGATGGTGTAGTATGGTTAAGATAGATTCATCAGAGATAGTGTAGTATGGTTAAGATAGATTCACCAGAGATAGTGTAGTGGTTAAGATAGATTCACCAGAGATAGTGTAGTATGGTTAAGATAGATTCACCAGAGATAGTGTAGTATGGTTAAGATAGATTCACCAGAGATAGTGTAGTGGTTAAGATAGATTCACCAGAGATAGTGTAGTATGGTTAAGATAGATTCACCAGAGATAGTGTAGTATGGTTAAGATAGATTCACCAGAGATAGTGTAGTGGTTAAGATAGATTCACCAGAGATGGTGTAGTGGTTAAGATAGATTCACCAGAGATAGTGTAGTGGTTAAGATAGATTCACCAGAGATGGTGTAGTATGGTTAATATAGATTCATCAGAGATAGTGTAGTGGTTAAGATAGATTCACCAGAGATGGTGTAGTGGTTAAGATAGATTCACCAGAGATAGTGTAGTGGTTAAGATAGATTCACCAGAGATGGTGTAGTATGGTTAAGATAGATTCATCAGAGATAGTGTAGTGGTTAATATAGACTCACCAGAGATAGTGTAGTGGTTGAGATAGATTCACCAGAGATAGTGTAGTGGTTGAGATAGATTCACCAGAGATAGTGTAGTGGTTAATATAGATTCATCAGAGATAGTGTAGTATGGTTAAGATAGATTCATCAGAGATAGTGTAGTATGGTTAAGATAGATTCACCAGAGATAGTGTAGTATGGTTAATATAGATTCACCAGAGATAGTGTAGTGGTTGAGATAGATTCACCAGAGATAGTGTAGTGGTTGAGATAGATTCACATATCTATCTTACACCTTCTCTGAAGTCACAGTCAGTTGCATAAACCAAACCACACGTCTATTAGCCTGCAGCTCGATGAAGACACTGGGGTAGAATTTACAGTAAGGGGTCACCCTGAGTTCAGAACCATATCTACTGCTCTACAGGACATTACAGGCGTATTCTCACTTCAAACAAGTGAAATCCATGATCACAAAAAGGGTTACATCCAACATCCTGTCAGTCAGTCATCAGTTATCAGAATCAGACAGGGACAGGAATGTGGCTCGTCAGTAGCTAACAGGTAGACAGACAGAGACGGAGACACAGACAGACACCAGACAAATTATTCTCAGACCTATATTCTCCATCTCTCCAGCCTGGGGGTAGTTAGTCATGGAACTGGAAGGTCAAAGGTTAAGGTCCTTGAACGAGACACTGAAACCTGATCTGCTCAAAGCAACGCTGCAAATGACTGATCCTGTCTTCAGACTGACATACATATACTGTATATACATACTACTATAATAATAATAATAATAATAATAATAATAATAATAATAATAATAATAATAATAATAATAATAATAATAATAATAATAATAATACTTGCACACACATACTGCATCACAAACACACACAAGCACACACACCATCACAAACACACACACACACAGCGCTGTCTGTCATGGTCGGCAGTAGCCATTAGAAACTGTTGACTGCTGCTGTCACTACGAAGTGGGAGGGTTTCACTCGTTGCAGTGTGAGTGAGTTGAGTGAGTGAGTGAGTGAGTGAGTGAGTGAGTGAGTGAGTGAGTGAGTGAGTGAGTGAGTGAGTGAGTGAGTGAGTGAGTGAGTGAGTGAGTGAGTGAGTGAGTGAGTGAGCATGTGTGCGTGCAGTGCACAGGTGTGTGTGCATCAATAAACATGTGTAAATAGTCCTCCGGCTGCAGATTAAAATGCTAAATTATTCTGCGTGGGGCTCGTTGTTTAAATTACACAGACAAAGAAAGGCCTTGAGAGCGATCACATCTGCATGCATGCGCACCACACACTCACACACACACACACGCACACACTAGCCACGACAACAGTCTGCATGTTGACCTGAATGTACAGGGGGTTTTGTTGTGTGCATGCGATGCCTGGGGCAGACTGGCTCTGAGACACACAGCTGGACCTGGTTAGGGTGGATGGAGCCAGGGATGGAGGGATGGAGGGATGGAGGGGTGGAGGGATGTGAGGTAGTTAAAACAGCAGAGAGGGAGTGACTGAAACACAAACCATGTATTTACTAGAGATCAAGTTTCACTGGCTACATACACATGTTGAGTGGGTTAATCAACTGAAGGGCAGCCCTACAGCATTGATTATGGTGGGAATAGTTAGTGGGGCCCAGGCTGTATGGATAGCCGACCCTACTACCAACAGAGGCCATGGGGTCTCATCACAGAACGTGAATGGATTAAAATTAGTAAATTAAATAAATATCATATCACAATAATGCCTACACGATTCGAGAGCATTTCTATGGCTATTTTGCAGGTTGACGAACAGTGCAAACCAACTGGTAACAATCGGTTATTATTATTATTATCAGTCAGGAGTGTCAGAGCAGAGGGACTATGGTAAAAGTTATGAATGAACAGAAATTGAAAGTGTGGATCGTGTAGGAATCTACTGTATCATGATTTCCCACAACCTTCCTGTCAATGCTATTCAAGTTCACGTTCTCTGGCTTTCAACCGGGCTGGGAGTTGGTTCTGGTGGTAACAAGTTGGAAGAAGAGGTTTAGTGCAGGAATGTATGGGAACGGTTAAGTGACGGTCTGGTGACAATCTACCACCAAACTCAAAGCTATAGCCCTGTGGGAGGAGGGAGGGAGGGAGGGAGGGAGGGAGGGAGGGAGGAGAAAAGAGGGATAGATGTGAGAGAGCTGAGAAGGTATTATAGTAAAGGGCTGAATGAGAAGGAACGATGGAGTGTGTGTGTGTGTGTGAGAGAGAGAGAGAGAGAGAGAGAGAGAGAGAGAGAGAGAGAGAGAGAGAGAGAGAGAGAGAGAGAGAGAGAGAGAGAGAGAGAGAGAGAGAGAGAGAGAGAGAGAGAGAGAGAGAGAGAGAGAGAGAGAGAGAGAGAGAGAGAGAGAGAGAGAGAGCGCAGAAGAGGGGGGTTTGTCTAACTGTTATGTGGCGTCTGGGTGTGTGGGGGTAATAAAAGTGAAAGTGATAGTCTCTAGTTAACTGTAGGGTGTGAGCTCTGCTCTGGTCACACCCAACCTCAAGACCAGGCCTAGTGTACATAGACACACAGAGACCTAGCCTACATAGACACACAGAGACCTAGCCTACATAGACACACAGAGACCTAGCCTACATAGACACACAGAGACCTAGCCTACATAGACACACAGAGACCTAGCTACGCTAAACGAACAATAATCGCTAAACGAACAATAATCACTATGCAACAACCATCAAATGCACACAGCACACACACCCACACGCACACACACACTCACTCAAACAAACAACACACTGCAGCACCCACTCTCCACACTTTAGATCACACAAACACACTTACACTTTATATTTATTGATAAAGGATTTGCACTACAACTCGTACACCTACTGTGAATTGTACCTAAACTGCACCTCGTCCATTTATGCCTTGCACTATATAGTATTGTATATTAGTTCACTGCACAGTATTGTATATTGTATGGTAACTACGTCTACGAACATTGTACATATGTCTAAACTGAACACTGTGACCTCTTTTTTTTTTTCTTCTAATTTTTACTATGTTTTTATTTCATACTTATCTTGTCATGCACAGTCTCTGGAGCGCAACAGTAAGAAGCATTTTGTACAAAAGTATTCTGTACTTCTGTATGACAACTATTAAAGAAACTTGAACTTGAAACTACATAAACACAGAGACCTAGCCTACATAAACACAGAGACCTAGCCTACATAGACACACAGAGACCTAGCCTACATAAACACAGAGACCTAGCCTACATAAACACAGAGACCTAGCCTACATAAACACAGAGACCTAGCCTACATAAACACAGAGACCTAGCCTACATAAACACAGAGACCTAGTCTACATAAACACACAGAGACCTAGTCTACATAGACACACAGAGACCTAGCCTACATAGACACACAGAGACCTAGCCTACATAAACACACAGAGACCTAGCCTACATAAACACACAGAGACCTAGCCTACATAAACACAGAGACCTAGCCTACATAAACACACAGAGACCTAGTCTACATAAACACACAGAGACCTAGCCTACATAAACACACAGAGACCTAGTCTACATAGACACACAGAGACCTAGCCTACATAGACACACAGAGACCTAGTCTACATAAACACACAGAGACCTAGTCTACATAAACACACAGAGACCTAGCCTACATAAACACACAGAGACCTAGTCTACATAAACACACAGAGACCTAGCCTACATAGACACACAGAGACCTAGCCTACATAAACACACAGAGACC
Organism: Notolepis coatsorum; assembly: GCF_963971535.1. NCBI lineage: Eukaryota > Metazoa > Chordata > Actinopteri > Aulopiformes > Paralepididae > Notolepis > Notolepis coatsorum. The sequence continues at coordinate 87,030,986 of NC_140169.1, forward strand.
TAGCCTACATAAACACACAGAGACCTAGTCTACATAAACACACAGAGACCTAGTCTACATAAACACACAGAGACCTAGCCTACATAAACACAGAGACCTAGCCTACATAAACACACAGAGACCTAGTCTACATAAGACCTAGCCTACATAAACACACAGAGACCTAGTCTACATAAACACACAGAGACCTAGCCTACATAAACACAGAGACCTAGCCTACATAAACACAGAGACCTAGCCTACATAAACACACAGAGACCTAGCCTACATAGACACACAGAGACCTAGCCTACATAAACACACAGAGACCTAGCCTACATAAACACACAGAGACCTAGCCTACATAAACACAGAGACCTAGCCTACATAAACACACAGAGACCTAGCCTACATAGACACACAGAGACCTAGCCTACATAAACACAGAGACCTAGCCTACATAAACACACAGAGACCTAGCCTACATAGACACACAGAGACCTAGCCTACATAAACACACAGAGACCTAGCCTACATAAACACACAGAGACCTAGCCTACATAAACACACAGAGACCTAGCCTACATAAACACACAGAGACCTAGCCTACATAGACACACAGAGACCTAGCCTACATAAACACACAGACACTTCGACAAGCTCTGTCCCCTCTGTCCCCTCTGTCCCCTCGTTGAGAAACCTGCCCGCCGTTCCCCACCCAGTCCATGGCTGACAGATCCAGTGAGAGAACAAAGACAGGTCCTGAGAGCAGCTGAAAGGAAGTATAGAAAGTCACGCCTCACTGCTGACATCGACACATATCACAACCTCTTGTTAACATTCTCCAAAACCATTACTAATGCCAAAGCTTCTTTCTTTCACCATAGGATCGAGGCCTCTGCCAAGAATCTTCGCAAACTGCATGCTACCATGTCCTCCCTCCTCACTCCCCCCCCCACCCCCCCCCTCCCTCATCTTTCTCTGCCGAAGACTTTGCGATCTTCTTTGAGGAAAAAGTGGAGAACATCCGCAGCTCCTTCTCCCAACCCCCACCCATTCCAAATGCTGAATCGAGAACCTCATCCTTCACTCTGTCATCTTTCTCTCCCATTACAGAAGCCGAGACCCTGACACTGGTAACGTCGAACCGTCCGACTACATGCCAGCTGGACCGGCTACCTTCCCCACTCCTCCAGTCCATAGCACCAGACATCCTCCCATTCCTAACTGCAACCATCAACTCCTCACTCAACTCGGGGGTGGTCCCCACCTCCCTAAAACAAGCCAGAGTCACGCCCCTCATAAAAAAACCATCCCTGAACCCTACCGTCATAGGCAACTACCGTCCTGTCTCTCTTCTCTCCTTCCTTTCTAAAACACTTGAACGTGCTGTATCCAACCAACTTACTGCTTATCTCTTACAGAATGACCTCCTAGACCCTAATCAGTCAGGCTTCAGGACTGGTCACTCCACAGAGACAGCCCTCATTGCGGTCACAGAGGCACTTCACTTAGCAAAAGCGAAAGGCCTCTCCTCTGTCCTGATTCTCCTAGATCTATCTGCAGCCTTCGACACAGTCAACCACCAGATCCTCCTCGCGGCCCTCGCAGGAATGGGAGTGGCTGGCTCTGCGCTGACATGGTTGTCATCATACCTCAATGACCGCTCCTACCAAGTGTCATGGAGAGGGACCCTGTCGGCCACCCGCCCCCTGCGGACGGGTGTCCCCCAGGGCTCGGTTTTAGGACCCCTTCTCTTCTCCCTCTACACTAAATCACTGGGTAACATTATCACGTCTCATGGCTTCTCCTACCACTGTTATGCCGACGATACTCAACTCTTCCTCTCCTTCCCTCCCTCAGATATCCACGTCTCTGAGCGGATCTCGGCCTGTCTGTCCGACATCTCCGCCTGGATGACGACCAACCACCTCAAACTGAACCTAAGCAAAACAGAATTGCTCCACCTGCCGGCCAAATCCTCCCCCCTGACCGACCTTTCCATCACAGTCGAGAATGCAGCTGTGACCGCGTCCCCGACCGCCAAGAACCTTGGTGTTGTCCTCGACGACCAGTTGAACTTCTCTGCTCACATCGCAGCGACAACCAGAACCTGCCGATTCCTCCTGAGCAACGTCAGAAGGATACGCCCCTTCCTGACAAAAGAAGCCACCCAACTCCTCGTCCAATCAACAGTCATCTCCCGCCTCGACTACTGCAACGCACTGCTCGCTGGCCTCCCGGCCACTGCCACTAAGCCTCTTCAACTCATTCAGAACGCAGCGGCCCGCCTGATCTCAAACCTACCGAAGTCGGCCCATGTCACCCCACTTCTTAGGGACCTGCACTGGCTCCCCATTGCTGCACGAATCCGCTTCAAGGCCCTCGACCTAGCATACCGTGCGGCAAAGGGAACTGCTCCCGCCTACCTCCGGTCAATGGTCTCTAACTACACACCCTCAAGACCCCTACGCTCTGCATCTTCTGGCCGCCTCAGACCTACTCCTATCCAAGCTCCGGGAGGGTCATCAAAGAGAAGTCGCCTATTCTCAGTCCTTGCCCCACAATGGTGGAATGAACTACCCACCCCAGTTAGGACAGCCGAAACACGTCCAATCTTTCGCCGTCGACTAAAGACGCACTTCTTCAACCATTATCTGAATTAAAAAAAAAAAAAAAAAATCTAACCCTAACTAACCATACTGTCATGCACTTGTCCTAATAAACTAACCTACACTGTAGCACTCAACACTTTGATGAACATTGTTACTCAGCTGATAGAGTTGTGCTCTTCCTGATGGCTTGTCGTACAGAACTTGTAAGTCGCTTTGGATAAAAGCGTCAGCTAAATGACTAAATGTAAATGTAAAAAAATGTACAGAGACCTAGCCTACATAAACACACAGAGACCTAGCCTACATAGACACACAGAGACCTAGCCTACATAAACACACAGAGACCTAGCCTACATAAACACACAGAGACCTAGCCTACATAGACACACAGAGACCTAGCCTACATAGACACACAGAGACCTAGCCTACATAGACACACAGAGACCTAGCCTACATAAACACACAGAGACCTAGCCTACATAAACACACAGAGACCTAGCCTACATAAACACACAGAGACAAAACCAGACCTAGCCTACATAGACAGTCAGACACAAAGATAGTCAGAGACACAGACAGTCAGACACACAGACAGTCAGACATACAGAGAGTCAGTCAGACACACAGACAGTCAGTCAGACACACAGACAGTCAGACACACAGACAGTCAGACAGAGACACAGACAGTCAGACACACAGACAGACACACAGACAGTCAGACACACAGACAGTCAGAGACACAGACAGTCAGACACACAGTCAGTCAGACACACAGACAGACACACAGACAGACACGGTCACGGTTTCCCACATATACTGTATTACACACAAAACGTTTTTATTCAGTTTAAAAACGGATTTTACTTGAATTTGACGACCAAATGAGTTCCAACCAGTGTCTAATTTCTTGTTTAAGGGTTTACTACTTCAAGTAGCAAGCTATCAGCAACCACAGGGTACAACACGGAATGTGTTTCCACTTCTAGATTTGTTATCTTTTACGGTCAACGAGAGCCAACAACATTTAAGTGGCCGTCTTCCTTTTGGAGTCGAGAAAAGGAAACTGTGGATTTATGAAAGAAGGGACTGTAGTCTACAAGTCAGTGGAGAGAGAGAGAGAGAGAGAGAGAGAGAGAGAGAGAGAGAGAGAGAGAGAGAGAGAGAGAGAGAGAGAGAGAGAGAGAGAGAGAGAGAGAGAGAGAGAGAGAGAGAGAGAGAGGACCAGACGGGTCTCCAGACCCAGAACCACAGAAATGGGGTGGACTTGGGAGTAGAGTCTCCCCCCCCCCCCCCCGAAAACATTGGCTTCAGCTTTAATTCCTTCCAACGGTCTGGCCAGTTCCACCGTACATACGCACACTGGGACCAGCAGGAAACATGGCTTTCATGGCACTGTTATCTTTACTGTGGTGGTGGCAGATAAAACCCACATAATGAGCTGCAGTGGATTCCAACTCTCAAACTGCATCACAACTATCATGCATGTATTGCTGTATTACTAGCAATAGGGATGTCCGATATTATCGGCCGATATTGGCATTAAAATGTGATATCGGAAAATATCGGTATCGGTTTTCAAAACAAATTTATTTCTTTTATTGTAAGATTATTTGTAAATTTCTATAACATTTATTTAACCAGGCAAGCAAGTAAGAACAAATTCTGATTTTATTTATTGTCAAAAGTATGCATAATGTTGTGTTAATTCCACAACAAGAGATATGTAATGTTAATTACCTGAAATGATTCCGTTTTTTGGGGGGGGGGAACCCTGCATATATCGGTATCGGAAATTAGGAGTTGGACAATATCGGTATAGGTAAAAAAGCAATATCGAGCATCCCTAACTAGCAACCTTGGTACAAAGTAGGGCTGTGCTCTCCCCCCCCCCCCCCCCCCCCCCCTTTTGGTAACTTGTAGAAGCTGACAGAGAGGCAGCCTTTGGTCGAGAAGAAAGTTAAAACAAAGTCGTTTGTCATATGATGTTCTCAAATCAACGAGTAATCGTGTTTAGTCCAGCCGTTAGTTCTCCAACTATTGACAGCAGTCCATGACGACCACGGTTTGTGGAGCCCGATGGCTACCGGCACGAAGGACTGGCCCGAGGCGTTTGGGGTGTAAACAGTGAACCCACTATGCGTTGATACGGGGTGTCAGGGTGTAGATTGCTCTTAGTTATAACCAAGGTGACAAGGGGTCTGGCTGCTATAGAAACAAAGGGTTGCAGTTGAGAGCTTGCGAGATGTATTGAGGTGATGGAGTGCAAGAGTGCCCGTGTTTGTTGTTCCAACACCATAAAGACATGCATGCTAGGTGCATACTGTATGTTGCGGTTGGATAAATAACCACGACAATGTGCTTGATAAATAAAGATATTCTATTCTATTCTGTGTATGTAATTGTCCACAATCCATTTCACCGGGGCGGGGGCCTCAACATAACGTGTCCTCTGTGGAGTGAACAGAGAAATGGAACGGCGAGTAGAACACAACACAACGGGCGCAGAGCGGTTCTCCTACCTTCCACGCTGTCGGAGCAGGAGGTCCCGATGCCCGTGTCACCGCTGTCGGACGCCGCGCTATGGCGACGCCCACGGTTACCGTTGCCAGGGGCGGAGGGGTTGCTCTGCCAGGCGGAGTCACAGCCGCCCGCCGCCGGCACCCATCCTGGAGAGCTGGTACTGCTGGAGCCTGGGAACACAACAGGAACCAGAGAGAGGAGGAGGAGGGGGGGGGAAACATTTAGCAGCGACACCCCAGTTTATTCAGTTTATAAAACAAACATCGTAAGGAAACCGTAGGGGAAAAAAGGCCAAAGGCCCCTGGAGGAAATCCCACACAATTACTTGTTTCTACAGCCTGTGTTTGTCAGCCAGCTAGGTGTTGTCCTGAACCCTCCCACACAGCCTCTGTTGGGAGGAGCACGTTCCATTAATCACACACCCGGGACGGGAGGCATTTGTTTTTCTATTCATCTATTTTTTTTGTATTTTTTCTGGCTGTTGTATAGTCTGTTTCTGGGCCATTTCAGGTGGATGTATAACTGTGAATTAGAGCAGTCGTGTGGTTTCTGAGGAATCCACTAACTAACCTGTAGGTCAGTTTACATAATATGGGTAGAGAGAGGCACTGATCTAGCTGGCTGAGGGGGTAGAGAGAGGCACTGATCTAGCTGGCTGAGGGGGTAGAGAGAGGCACTGATCTAGCTGGCTGAGAGGGTAGAGAGAGGCACTGATCTAGCTGGCTGAGCTGGGTAGAGAGAGGCACTGATCTAGCTGGCTGAGCTGGGTAGAGAGAGGCACTGATCTAGCTGGCTGAGAGGGTAGAGAGAGGCACTGATCTAGCTGGCTGAGAGGGTAGAGAGAGGCACTGATCTAGCTGGCTGAGCTGGGTTGGGGTCGTCGGTCCTCAGGGGTCCTGCAGCCTGTTGCACCAGCTGTGTGTGAGTTCAAACTTAGCCTAGTTATATTATACCATAAATTCTTACTCCGGGAGGTGCTACAGATCCCTGACCACCAAAACATCCCGCTTTAAAAACGGTTTATTCCCCACTGAGTCTGACATACGAATATTGAACTCCCTGTAGCAACCCCCCCCCTACCTCTGCTGGTATGGACATAAACTGTGATATTGTGGTCTTTGTAACTATGTATTTAAATGTAGTATGTATGTAAGTGATGTTATATGTTCTATGTTGGAACAATGCAATCAGGGGGCGAAATTAAAGTCCGCCGCCCGCCAGGGGCGCTCCGTTTTTACCTTTGGCGCTTGCCACTGGGGGGTCTGCCCGCCGTGTGGCGTGTAGACGTGTAGTTCATAACGATACTCTTATTTTGAAAATCTGTGCGGGTCTCATTTCCGCCCCAAGGGCAGCTAGAGTCATAATATCGATGGCTCCGGCAGTTAGCAGCATTCGGTTCGTATGATATTCTTATTTTAAGAAAACCGTGGCAACGAGTCATATCCGCCCAGCCGGGCCAGCCCTGCAGCGGGATAATATTGGCTTCTGCTCATATCAACACAGAGGCAGTCTGCTCTCGTCTAGATCGGACCTCCATGAGCTACCGTTACTGTTTAAACAATGACCCAGTCAACTATTCACTTTTAGTTTAATACATGACGAGGCATTGTCTAACGGTATCTAGCTGGCTAGCTACTGATATCAACAAATGCTCCAGCAATAGTCGACTCGAGTGCATAATACCTCCGTTCCCTCGTTAGCTAGCTCACGTTAGCTAGCTCACGTTAGCTAGCTCACGTTAGCTAGCTCACGTTAGCTCTATATGTCCCAGTAAACTAAATTGTCTTAACGTTACCTAGCGGGCTAGCAGTAGCTACAGATAGCTCCTGATATCAATGTCTTATAACATTGATTCAATGCGTATTGTAGCTGAGGGCTTTAATTAATGTGATTTGACCAAAGAATCCTAACATTATACCAATAGGGTCCAGCTGCAGCGCCGGAGAATCCTTGCATGCTGAATGTAGAGTATTAGTATAGGGTCCCGCTGCAGCACAGGAGAATCCTTTTTGGAGCTGGAGGCTACTAGAGTACACACAGACAGTGGAGCTGTTTGCAGATAGCGAGCATTTTGACTTATTGCGTGGTGGCGATGTCTCGCAGATAATACAACTACAAGTATGATTATAGAATATATATTTTATTTAAAAAAAAAATTATATAAAATATATATATATATATATATTTTTTAATCAAAAAAATGTGGCAGGTAAGAAATATGCTTGGCGGGTAGATTCTTCCCATCTACCCGCCACTGGCCGGTGAGTCAAAAAGTTAATTTCGCTCCCTGAATGCAATGTAATGCACTGAAAACTAATTTCACCAGCCTGGCTGGGTGGTCATTAAAGAATCGAATTAATCTAATTACGCATTACTGACATGAAAGCGGTTTGCACGACGGAGTTACAACACAACTCTTAAGTGACAGTAAAACAGCGTTTCTTCTTCCACACAGCACACATTTTTCATTAATTACATGCCATTTAGCAACACAGTCATCCAGTAGAGCCCTGATTTATTTATATGATATTTCAACATCGATCTAGCTTCCTACAATGTGCTACGATGCCAAGTGGCTCATGCCAGTCTGTGTCTGATCGTTGATTGGCCACTTGTCTTAGTTATGACTTGTAATAATATAATTGAAGGTCAAGGTCAACTTGAACTTTGAAAAACCATAACTTCTACCACGTAAGTACGATTGATACAAACCGGTATATAGACATCCATCTAGCCTCCCTTTACAAATCTACCTCAAGGACCCAAAAAGTCTGCTGTATTTGATTTTCCACCATTTAGAATTGTATGAAGAAATGTATGTTGACATCTCCTCCTTTATTTTTCTCTTTCCCTGTGCTTCTTATGTCCTGTTATGTCCTTAATTTTATTGTTTATCGTCTGTTCATCACTATGTTTACATTATTTATTATTGTATGTCTTGTCGTATGCTGGGGAAAATATAAAATAAAAACATTTATTTGTATTAGATTATAAATCTACTCTTGTATGCGAAAGGTGCCTAAGTCTAGACTGAACTCAAGACTGTCCCATTAAGCCGTCCGTAACTGGTCCCCTGGGTCCAGGCTCAAAGCCATCCTCCCTTCCTCCTCCTCAGCAGGCGTTAGGCTAATGGATGTCGTCAGCGGCTCTTTGACCACCGGCTCCAAGAGGATCTTCTTTGTTTCATCATGACCAGAGTCAGCACATCTAGTTAAGAAGACAGAGTGAGTCACACAGGAACAGCTGGTTCGCTCAGCTTAGCGCTGTGCAGGCAGATGGTACCGTTGGTAGTAAAGACTCTTAGTGTTATTAATATACCAGAGCCATTCATCCTGTAAGGAACCTGGAGATATTACTACTAGACACACGCAACATGCTGCTAACTGCATGAGGCTGAGACCGTACAGTAGTAGTGTAAAGTTACTCCTACGTTAAATACAACTACGTACGCTACCTCAACTCTGCCTCTCTTTGTTAACTACAACAAGCAATGCTGTTTGTTATTTAAGATGGGGTCGGACTCGGCACTGACAGATTTGTGTTCATTGTTCTGCTTTTATAAAGCCTCAAATGACGGCAAGACAATATTTCATGAAAGCAAAGTGTTTAGTTTGTCTAAGGTTTAAAAAGGTTTAAACTTTACAGCACTGACAAAGTTGAACAAAGTGCTGTACAAGTCCCACAACATAAAAAATAAATAAATAAATAAAATCATTTAAAAACATTTTTTTTAAGCTTCGAATTAAAAATCGAATCTCGGCCCCGAAGCTTCGAATTCCAAAAAGAAATTCGAAGGTCAGCCCTAGAAATTAGTTTGCCATCTACCCTGGAGTTAGACAAGCAGATACATACCCTTTTCTTCTCTGTGCATGCATTAGGTTTAGGGAACAGCCGCACCGTTATCACCTCAAAAGCCCTGTTGTTTTTTGAAAAACTGAGCTTTTGAGGTGATGAAATCACTGCGCCCAGGCAGCAGTGTTTCGGCCAAAAATAGTTCTGAGTATATATCTGTTAGAAAACAAAAATGTCTAATTATTATTTATTTTTTCTCCACGTGGTAAAATACACAGGTCACAACATGTTTACAGGAACGTTTTGGAGTTGTATTTGGAGTGTATTTCGTGACTGTTGGGAACTAGGCTACAATGGCACACCTACTTCCAGTGAATGACGCTAAGATAGGCTAATGGTGCGGCTGTTCCCTAAGCCTAATGCATGCACAGAGAAGAAAAGGGTATGTATATCTGCTTGTCTAACTCCAGGGTATATGGCAAATAAGCAAATTTCCCAAAAAGTTGGCATGTTCCTTTAAATACAACTACGTAGGGCTGGGCGATATAACGATAACGATAAATATCGCGATATATTTTAATAATCGATATCGAATATCGAAATAAAAATAAAAATCGTTTTATTTTTTTTACCTGAAAACAGGGCAGTTTTAAAACCAGAGACAGTGGACAGACTTGTCTTTCTTGCCTGCAACTTAAAGTAATGGCTTTGCTTGTCCAAATGACAATACTGACCAAATTGAGATTTCTTTTTCTCTTGTCCATTTATTTTGTTTGCTTTCTAATTTAAAATACAGTTTGAAACCGTCTGTACACAGTAGGCTATGTGTGCTAGCAGAACTAGACTCCAGTCACGAGTCACGGTGCACATGTGCGGTGGTTTGTCCACCAAAAAAGCGCCAAAAGATCGAAAATAAACTAGCAGAGCCAGAACTATTCAACTCCCCTGGAGCCACAGCCAGCAGAGAAGCCGGTTTACTTTAGCTTTTAAACCAGCTGCAGCCTGAGAACTGGAGTGTGAGGGGATGTAACACTAAAGATGGCGGCAATGACAAAGAATTGCTGCAAAATAAACATACATCTGTTGTTAAAAAAAATTAAAAAAATAAAAAATTATATAAATACTTATAACAATTCGATAATTATCAATATCGAGAAATATGATAACATTATCATATCGTTATCGCGATATGATTTTTTTCCATATTGCCCAGCCCTACAACTACGTACGCTACCTGAATTGGATCATTTGCAGGCGGCAGAATGGTTAAGACTGTCTGTGTTTTACCGTCAGTGTCACGGGTGAGAGGAGGGTTCACAGTTCAGCGGCTGGTCAGAGGACAGGTGTCCAGTGCTCAGGGGGTGTAGTAACTAGTGACCTGCACTGGGTTACATAAACTCTCCTAAAGCAGGGTGTAAAGTCCACACTCGAGGTTTAGTAACTAGTAAAAACTAAATCCGCTTGTAAATTCGGCTGCACCGTGATTATTTAGGACAAACTAACCGAACTGGTTTGGATGTAAAGTCATTACTAAAACAAGTGAACAAAGATCAAGAGTTCCATTGTCAGTTCAACTACCATTGAGACGTACAGGGTGTTGGGATTATACAGTAGTATAACCTAGGGCTGGGCGATATGGCAAAAAATCATATCGCGATAACGATATGATAATGTTATCATATCATTCGATATCGATAATTATCTAAATTGTTATAAATACATTTTTTATTTTTTTATTTTTTTTAACAACAGATGTATGTTTATTTTGCAGCAATTCTTTGTCATTGCCTCACACTCCAGTTCTCAGGCTGCAGCTGGTTTGAAAGCGAAAGTAAACCGGCTTCTCTGCTGGCTGTGGCTCCAGGGGAGTTGAATAGTTCTGGCTCTGCTAGTTTCTTTTCTATCTTTTGGCGCTTTTTTGGTGGACAAACCACCGCACATGTGCACCGTGACTCGTGACTGGAGTCTAGTTCTGCTAGCACACATAGCCTACTGTGTACAGACGGTTTCAAACTGTATTTTAAATTAGAAAGCAAACAAAATAAATGGACAAGAGAAAAAGAAATCTCAATTTGGTCAGTATTGTCATTTGGACAAGCAAAGCCATTACTTTAAGTTGCAGGCAAGAAAGACAAGTCTGTCCACTGTCTCTGGTTTTAAAACTGCCCTGTTGCAGGCCAAAAAATAATTTAAAAAAAATATACGATATTTTATTTTTTCGATATTTCTTTTCCCGGTATCGATTATTAAAATATATCGCAATATTTATCGTTATATCGCCCAGCCCTAGTTATAACCATTGAGACATACAGGATGTTGGGATTATACAGTAGTATAACCATTACAGGGTGTTGGGATTAAATACAGTAGTATAACCATTGAGACATACAGGGTGGTGTTGGGATTAAATACACCTCATTTCAGATATCCCATCCTGGCTCATGATGATGTTACTGGTTACAGTGGTAGGAAGCACATGATGTGAGACTAGGAAGTGTTCACTTCCTGTGGTTTGACTGGGTGACCGGCGAGATGGCTGTCTGGGTTGGTTCATTGACATATCTATTGCAACTAGTATAATGGACACCATAGTAGATCACAGATTGTCTGGCATTGTTAAAGCTTGTAATTTAGTCTGTGGTGGTGGGGTTACTTACTGGCCAAATACATTATGGACCAGGAAGTGTTTAGTTCCTGTGGTTTGGCTAGCGACTGATTGGCTGGATGGCTGAATGGCTGGCTGGCTGAATGTATGGATGAATGAATTAATGGCTAGAGGCCGTCTGTCTGTCTGTCTGGATGAATGAATGGCTGTCTGGCTGGCTAGTGGCTGTCTTAGTTGTATTACAGGCTGATCTATGACTGGTTGACCTGGAGCACATTAATTCCAACTGAACAACATGACACAGTTTCATTGGCCCGGAAGCTACAGTGCAATGAATGAGAGCTCAGTTAATATAGTAGGCTATACTGTGTGTTAATATAGTAGGCAATACTGTGTGTTAATATAGTAGGCTATACTGTGTGTTAATATAGTAGGCTATACTGTGTGTTAATATAGTAGGCTATACTGTGTGTTAATATAGTAGGCTATACTGTGTGTTAATATAGTAGGCTATACTGTGTGTTAATGTAGTAGGCTATACTGTGTGTTAATATAGTAGGCTATACTGTGTGTTAATATAGTAGGCTATACTGTGTGTTAATATAGTAGGCTATACTGTGTGTTAATATAGTAGGCTATACTGTGTGTTAATATAGTAGGCTATACTGTGTGTTAATGGAGTAGGCTATACTGTGTGTTAATATAGTAGGCTATACTGTGTGTTAATATAGTAGGCTATACTGTGTGTTAATGTAGTAGGCTATACTGTGTGTTAATGGAGTAGGCTATACTGTGTGTTAATATAGTAGGCTATACTGTGTGTTAATATAGTAGGCTATACTGTGTGTTAATATAGTAGGCTATACTGTGTGTTAATATAGTAGGCTATACTGTGTGTTAATATAGTAGGCTATACTGTGTGTTAATGTAGTAGGCTATACTGTGTGTTAATGTAGTAGGCTATACCACACCAGGGTTAGAAATAAAAAAATAAAATTCAAGGGCTTTTTTTGCCCCCCTTAATTGATTTTTTTGTATTTCGGGAGCAAAACATTTTTATAATGAAAATTAACAAAGATTATAAAACATTGTTGACACTTTTTTTTCAGTCTTCGTCCCTATGTTTGATAATGTAACGTTAATGTCTCCATATATAGGGCTCTACGCTAACCTTTTTCCCAAGGAGCACATGTGCTCCTAAATAAAATGTTAATAAATAAAATCTAAATACAAATTTAGGAGCACACAAAGAAATTTAGGAGCACAGTGACAATTGTTCAAGTAACACACACACGATGTGTGACATGGCTTGGTTTCATGTTTTGAGGTACCTTCAATTATCTGTAAATAATACATACATACTCTATCTAAATAGATTAAATATGATTGTCCTCGAGGGCAAGTTGTGTTGTTGTCTTGATATATCTACAAATAGCAGACGAATAGCCGGTTGCCTCTGAATCAATGAATGTCTAATATTGAATAATATATTATTAGCTATTTTATTTTTAACATCGCTAATTCCAACAGTCAAGAGGCTTGTTTCAAATTGATACATGAAAAACCCCACACACGCAACAACATCCACCTCAAACACAACAAAAGAACAGAGCATCTCATGAACTTATGTCATGGACTCTATGGACTGTCAGCTGAACTCGCACCAATGCATAGGGAAATAGTCAGACATCCCAGAATTATTTCATAATACAAGTTTTGAATGGACGCTTGGATGAAAAATCATCCCGAAGACAGCACTGGAACGTTTGTGAGTATAGGCTCTGGCCAGATCTATCAATGAAATACGTTGCACGCTCAGCGCTGTGGAATGAAGGAAATGCGCATCGGGATCGGATTTGGATGTTATTCTTTGAAGTTGTGTTACAAATGGAACGGTCTTTCCCCGCCGAACACAAGTTACTTAACGTTACACAGGTCGCGCTATGCAGATGCTTAGCTTGCTAACGTTAAGATAGCAGTGTAACGTAATGTTACACTATGCATGCTTGATGAAAGCAGAACTCTCTGTCTGTCTGCGTTTGCACCTCTCAAGTACCCTGTAACACGCAGCGGGCCCCGCCTCCCTCCCTCCTTGCAACAAACATTCCACCCAAAAACTGAATTTCAGTCCAGTTTCTGAACTATTAACAGCGGAGCTGTTTTGTAATCTTCACTCGTCTCGCACACTGCAAGTAAATGATTTTTGCGGTTCGCACACACACATTATTAGGGGCAAATACGAGGGAAATGCTCGCACTGTAGAACATATATATAATTATATATATAATTAGTAAACTGTCGGGGGCTTTTCTTGCCCCCCTTAACTGATTTTCGAGGGCATTTGGTAAATTTTCGAGGGCATTTTTGCCCCAAGCCCCCGTTAATTTCGAACCCTGGGCTATACTGTGTGTTAATGTAGTAGGCTATACTGTGTGTTAATGTAGTAGGCTATACTGCGTGTTAATATAGTAGGCTATACTGTGTGTTAATATAGTAGGCTATACTGTGTGTTAATATAGTAGGCTATACTGTGTGTTAATATAGTAGGCTATACTGTGTGTTAATGTAGTAGGCTATACTGTGTGTTAATGTAGTAGGCTATACTGTGTGTTAATATAGTAGGCTATACTGTGTGTTAATGTAGTAGGCTATACTGTGTGTTAATATAGTAGACTATACTGTGTGTTAATGTAGTAGGCTATACTGTGTGTTAATGTAGTAGGCTATACTGTGTGTTAATGTAGTAGGCTATACTGTGTGTTAATATAGTAGGCTATACTGTGTGTTAATGTAGTAGGCTATACTGTGTGTTAATATAGTAGGCTATACTGTGTGTTAATGTAGTAGGCTATACTGTGACCAATACCAATAACATCCAGGACCAATACAAGTACAGATACAGGTGACAAATGACCCTCCAGTGTTCTTCAGTCTATTCCATCTCACCCCTCTCTCTCCCTATCTCGCTATCTTTCCCTTTCCGGTCAAACATCTAATCCAATTTTTCCACTTGATTTACTGAGAGCCTAAACTTCAATGGTCCTTTTGGTTGTCTTGCCACAATGCTTTGTCCCAACAGAAAAGACATCCAGACCATGCATCAGACTGAATACATTGCATTGATCCAAAACTGGGCCAACTAAAGGTCAACATACAAAATGACTTTTAGGATGGATGGATACATGTATGTATGTATGTATAGATAGAAGACCTGCTGTGTTGTATTAAAATTAGAACTGAGTAGCAAGCAAGATCATTGTAAGATCCTGCCCATTGTTTATGAACACTGGGGTCATGTAAGCATGAACTACACTGAAGATAGATGGTGGGCCATTTCTGATGAGACAAGCAATTATACACAGTGTTGGTGTGTGTGTGTGTGTGTGTGTGTGTGTGTGTGTGTGTGTGTGTGTGTGTGTGTGTGTGTGTGTGAGACGTGTGTGTGCAGGTGTCTATGTGGTAGTGTGTAACAGGCTAATCCTGAGGTCAGGTAAACCAGAAGGTGAGGTTCAGACAGTGGTCACTGCTACCAGGTTTAATCACAAGTAGGGATGCCCCGATCACGTTTTTTGCCACCGATCACCGATCACCGATCGTCGTGAGCCATATCGGCCGATACCGATCCGATACCGATCGTTTTTGATTAAAAAGAAATTAAAAATTATTTTATATAATTTTTTTTTTTAATAAAATATATATATTATATAATTAGACTTGTACTTGTATTATCTGCGAGACATCGCCACCACGCAACAAGTCAAAATGCTCGCTATCTGCAAACAGCTCCACTGTCTGTGTGTACTCTAGTAGCCTCCAGCTACCAAAAAGGATTCTCCGGCGCTGCAGCGGGACCCTATTGGTAACGTTATGCTTTGGTCATTTAACATTCAGCAAGCCCTCAGCTCGAATACGCATTCAATCAATGTTATAAGACATTGATATCAGGAGCTATCTGTAGCTACTGCTAGCCGGCTAGATGACGTTAAGACAACTATTTAGTTCAATCGGACATTTCGTTTTGAACAGTGAACTAACGTCAGCTAACGCGAGCTAACGCGAGCTAACGGAGGTATCAACATGCACTACAAGACTTGCTGGAGCATTTGTTGATATCAGGAGCTATCGGTAGCTAGCCGGCTAAATACCGTTAGACAATGCCTACTAAAGGTGAATAGTTGACTGGGTAATTTTGTTTAAACAGTAACGATAGCTAGGTAGCTAACGTTAGCTCAGGTCGAATGCACTACAGACTCGAGCAGAGGAGCCGCACCTCTTTGTTTACAAACTCTACACGGGTACGGGCGGGGGCTAGGGAGGAGGAGCAGTTTGCAGGTCCTGTGCGTCTGAGACAAGCGAGTGAGATATCCACTTGATCAGTTTCCGCGATCGGCGAATATGACTAATTATCGGAATTCCCCCGATCGCATATTTATACTAATTATCGGCCGATAACGATCGGTGGCCGATCGATCGGGGCATCCCTAATCACAAGGTCACACACTGTAGTGTGTCCCTCCCAACGGCAACAGAGTGGATAATACTAGCATTAGAATAGCTGTCACACTCGTGTCTCTACGCAGATACAGAGAGAGAGAGAGAGAGAGAGAGAGAGAGAGAGTGAGAGAGAGAGAGAGAGAGAGAGAGAGAGAGAGAGAGAGAGAGAGAGAGAGAGAGAGAGAGAGAGAGAGAGAGAGAGAGAGAGAGAGAGAGAGAGAGAGAGAGAGAGAGAGAGAGAGAGAGAGAGAGAGAGAGATGAAGAGAGAGCATTCTCATCAGAAGTAGGGCATCAGTGACGGCTGAGACAGAGAGAGATAGAGAGGAGGAAGACTGAGACTGAGAGAGAGAAAGAGGGGGGAGAGAGAGAGAGAGGAGGAACTGAGAGATGGAGTGAAAGAGTGAGAGACTGAGACAGAGATGGAAAGAGTGAAAGTGGGAGAGAGAGAGAGATGGAGAGAGAGTTCTCATCAGAAGTAGGGCATCAGTGACGGCTGAGACAGAGAGAGAAAGAGATAGAGAGAGCGAGAGAGAGAGACAGGAAGAGAGGATGAGAAAAGTGTTCACATCTGGTCAAATGTCATACACAATTTAATTACATTTTAACAACACATGCATATTTGGTGTCCTTAATTGTCTACCGTTAAG
>NC_140169.1:87047838-87171065 GCF_963971535.1 Notolepis coatsorum
TGGAACGGCGAGTAGAACACAACACAACGGGCGCAGAGCGGTTCTCCTACCTTCCACGCTGTCGGAGCAGGAGGTCCCGATGCCCGTGTCACCGCTGTCGGACGCCGCGCTATGGCGACGCCCACGGTTACCGTTGCCAGGGGCGGAGGGGTTGCTCTGCCAGGCGGAGTCACAGCCGCCCGCCGCCGGCACCCATCCTGGAGAGCTGGTACTGCTGGAGCCTGGGAACACAACAGGAACCAGAGAGAGGAGGAGGAGGGGGGGGGGAAACATTTAGCAGCGACACCCCAGTTTATTCAGTTTATAAAACAAACATCGTAAGGAAACCGTAGGGGAAAAAAGGCCAAAGGCCCCTGGAGGAAATCCCACACAATTACTTGTTTCTACAGCCTGTGTTTGTCAGCCAGCTAGGTGTTGTCCTGAACCCTCCCACACAGCCTCTGTTGGGAGGAGCACGTTCCATTAATCACACACCCGGGACGGGAGGCATTTGTTTTTCTATTCATCTATTTTTTTTGTATTTTTTCTGGCTGTTGTATAGTCTGTTTCTGGGCCATTTCAGGTGGATGTATAACTGTGAATTAGAGCAGTCGTGTGGTTTCTGAGGAATCCACTAACTAACCTGTAGGTCAGTTTACATAATATGGGTAGAGAGAGGCACTGATCTAGCTGGCTGAGGGGGTAGAGAGAGGCACTGATCTAGCTGGCTGAGAGGGTAGAGAGAGGCACTGATCTAGCTGGCTGAGAGGGTAGAGAGCTGGCTGAGGGGGTAGAGAGAGGCACTGATCTAGCTGGCTGAGGGGGTAGAGAGAGGCACTGATCTAGCTGGCTGAGGGGGTAGAGAGAGGCACTGATCTAGCTGGCTGAGGGGGTAGAGAGAGGCACTGATCTAGCTGGCTGAGAGGGGTAGAGAGAGGCACTGATCTAGCTGGCTGAGAGGGTAGAGAGAGGCACTGATCTAGCTGGCTGAGAGGGTAGAGAGAGGCACTGATCTAGCTGGCTGAGAGGGTAGAGAGAGGCACTGATCTAGCTGGCTGAGAGGGTAGAGAGAGGCACTGATCTAGCTGGCTGAGAGGGTAGAGAGAGGCACTGATCTAGCTGGCTGAGAGGGTAGAGAGAGGCACTGATCTAGCTGGCTGAGAGGGTAGAGAGAGGCACTGATCTAGCTGGCTGAGAGGGTAGAGAGAGGCACTGATCTAGCTGGCTGAGAGGGTAGAGAGAGGCACTGATCTAGCTGGCTGAGAGGGTAGAGAGAGGCACTGATCTAGCTGGCTGAGAGGGTAGAGAGAGGCACTGATCTAGCTGGCTGAGCTGGGTTGGGGTCGTCGGTCCTCAGGGGTCCTGCAGCCTGTTGCACCAGCTGTGTGTGAGTTCAAACTTAGCCTAGTTATATTATACCATAAATTCTTACTCCGGGAGGTGCTACAGATCCCTGACCACCAAAACATCCCGCTTTAAAAACGGTTTATTCCCCACTGAGTCTGACATACGAATATTGAACTCCCTGTAGCAACCCCCCCCCTACCTCTGCTGGTATGGACATAAACTGTGATATTGTGGTCTTTGTAACTATGTATCTATGTATTTAAATGTAGTATGTATGTAAGTGATGTTATATGTTCTATGTTGGAACAATGCAATCAGGGGGCGAAATTAAAGCCCGCCGCCCGCCAGGGGCGCTCCGTTTTTACCTTTGGCGCTTGCCACTGGGGGGTCTGCCCGCCGTGTGGCGTGTAGACGTGTAGTTCATAACGATACTCTTATTTTGAAAATCTGTGCGGGTCTCATTTCCGCCCCAAGGGCAGCTAGAGTCATAATATCGATGGCTCCGGCAGTTAGCAGCATTCGGTTCGTATGATATTCTTATTTTAAGAAAACCGTGGCAACGAGTCATATCCGCCCAGCCGGGCCAGCCCTGCAGCGGGATAATATTGGCTTCTGCTCATATCAACACAGAGGCAGTCTGCTCTCGTCTAGATCGGACCTCCATGAGCTACCGTTACTGTTTAAACAATGACCCAGTCAACTATTCACTTTTAGTTTAATACATGACGAGGCATTGTCTAACGGTATCTAGCTGGCTAGCTACTGATATCAACAAATGCTCCAGCAATAGTCGACTCGAGTGCATAATACCTCCGTTCCCTCGTTAGCTAGCTCACGTTAGCTAGCTCACGTTAGCTAGCTCACGTTAGCTCTATATGTCCCAGTAAACTAAATTGTCTTAACGTTACCTAGCGGGCTAGCAGTAGCTACAGATAGCTCCTGATATCAATGTCTTATAACATTGATTCAATGCGTATTGTAGCTGAGGGCTTTAATGAATGTGATTTGACCAAAGAATCCTAACATTATACCAATAGGGTCCAGCTGCAGCGCCGGAGAATCCTTGCATGCTGAATGTAGAGTATTAGTATAGGGTCCCGCTGCAGCACAGGAGAATCCTTTTTGGAGCTGGAGGCTACTAGAGTACACACAGACAGTGGAGCTGTTTGCAGATAGCGAGCATTTTGACTTATTGCGTGGTGGCGATGTCTCGCAGATAATACAACTACAAGTATGATTATAGAATATATATTTTATTTTAAAAAAAAATTATATAAAATATATATATATATATATATATTTTTAATCAAAAAAATGTGGCAGGTAAGAAATATGCTTGGCGGGTAGATTCTTCCCATCTACCCGCCACTGGCCGGTGAGTCAAAAAGTTAATTTCGCTCCCTGAATGCAATGTAATGCACTGAAAACTAATTTCACCAGCCTGGCTGGGTGGTCATTAAAGAATCGAATTAATCTAATTACGCATTACTGACATGAAAGCGGTTTGCACGACGGAGTTACAACACAACTCTTAAGTGACAGTAAAACAGCGTTTCTTCTTCCACACAGCACACATTTTTCATTAATTACATGCCATTTAGCAACACAGTCATCCAGTAGAGCCCTGATTTATTTATATGATATTTCAACATCGATCTAGCTTCCTACAATGTGCTACGATGCCAAGTGGCTCATGCCAGTCTGTGTCTGATCGTTGATTGGCCACTTAGTTATGACTTGTAATAATATAATTGAAGGTCAAGGTCAACTTGAACTTTGAAAAACCATAACTTCTACCACGTAAGTACGATTGATACAAACCGGTATATAGACATCCATCTAGCCTCCCTTTACAAATCTACCTCAAGGACCCAAAAAGTCTGCTGTATTTGATTTTCCACCATTTAGAATTGTATGAAGAAATGTATGTTGACATCTCCTCCTTTATTTTTCTCTTTCCCTGTGCTTCTTATGTCCTGTTATGTCCTTAATTTTATTGTTTATCGTCTGTTCATCACTATGTTTACATTATTTATTATTGTATGTCTTGTCGTATGCTGGGGAAAATATAAAATAAAAACATTTATTTGTATTAGATTATAAATCTACTCTTGTATGCGAAAGGTGCCTAAGTCTAGACTGAACTCAAGACTGTCCCATTAAGCCGTCCGTAACTGGTCCCCTGGGTCCAGGCTCAAAGCCATCCTCCCTTCCTCCTCCTCAGCAGGCGTTAGGCTAATGAATGTCGTCAGCGGCTCTTTGACCACCGGCTCCAAGAGGATCTTCTTTGTTTCATCATGACCAGAGTCAGCACATCTAGTTAAGAAGACAGAGTCACACAGGAACAGCTGGTTCGCTCAGCTTAGCGCTGTGCAGGCAGATGGTACCGTTGGTAGTAAAGACTCTTAGTGTTATTAATATACCAGAGCCATTCATCCTGTAAGGAACCTGGAGATATTACTACTAGACACACGCAACATGCTGCTAACTGCATGAGGCTGAGACCGTACAGTAGTAGTGTAAAGTTACTCCTACGTTAAATACAACTACGTCGTACGCTACCTCAACTCTGCCTCTCTTTGTTAACTACAACAAGCAATGCTGTTTGTTATTTAAGATGGGGTCGGACTCGGCACTGACAGATTTGTGTTCATTGTTCTGCTTTTATAAAGCCTCAAATGACGGCAAGACAATATTTCATGAAAGCAAAGTGTTTAGTTTGTCTAAGGTTTAAAAAGGTTTAAACTTTACAGCACTGACAAAGTTGAACAAAGTGCTGTACAAGTCCCACAACATAAAAAATAAATAAATAAATAAAATAATTTAAAAACATTTTTTTTAAGCTTCGAATTAAAATCGAATCTCGGCCCCGAAGCTTCGAATTCCAAAAAGAAATTCGAAGGTCAGCCCTAGAAATTAGTTTGCCATCTACCCTGGAGTTAGACAAGCAGATACATACCCTTTTCTTCTCTGTGCATGCATTAGGTTTAGGGAACAGCCGCACCGTTATAACCTCAAAAGCCCTGTTGTTTTTTGAAAAACTGAGCTTTTGAGGTGATGAAATCACTGCGCCCAGGCAGCAGTGTTTCGGCCAAAAATAGTTCTGAGTATATATCTGTTAGAAAACAAAAATGTCTAATTATTATTTATTTTTTCTCCACGTGGTAAAATACACAGGTCACAACATGTTTACAGGAACGTTTTGGAGTTGTATTTGGAGTGTATTTCGTGACTGTTGGGAACTAGGCTACAATGGCACACCTACTTCCAGTGAATGACGCTAAGATAGGCTAACGGTGCGGCTGTTCCCTAAGCCTAATGCATGCACAGAGAAGAAAAGGGTATGTATATCTGCTTGTCTAACTCCAGGGTATGGCAAATAAGCAAATTTCCCAAAAAGTTGGCATGTTCCTTTAAATACAACTACGTAGGGCTGGGCGATATAACGATAACGATAAATATCGCGATATATTTTAATAATCGATATCGAATATCGAAATAAAAAAAAAATATCGATTTTTTTTTTACCTGCAACAGGGCAGTTTTAAAACCAGAGACAGTGGACAGACTTGTCTTTTTTGCCTGCAACTTAAAGTAATGGCTTTGCTTGTCCAAATGACAATACTGACCAAATTGAGATTTCTTTTTCTCTTGTCCATTTATTTTGTTTGCTTTCTAATTTAAAATACAGTTTGAAACCGTCTGTACACAGTAGGCCAGGGGTCGCCAATTAGTTTTGGCCGCGGGCCAGATTTTCCCCAAGCCGTTGCTTGGCGGGCCAGGATCAAAAACAATGGCTAATTTAATATACTGATATTGAAAAAAGACAAACGTTTTTCTCTGGTCTGCATCCCCTTAACAATTGTGTGTATTGCGCCGTACTGTATTGTACCCATAAACCATTCTGCAATCTGTTAAATAAAGTTTTCATTCATTCATTCATTCATCATGAACAGCAGATCAGCTGTTGCAGATCACAGCGGCGTGTGATGAACACAGATCAAAATGCATGAAAACACGACTCACCATACCTTGTTTGTTGTTAAGTCCTCCAAAATCCCTGCTAATGTTTGAAACATGTCATATCCACTCGCCGCCCTCCAATTCCAGATTGGCGTTGAATGCTTTATCTGAACTTTATCTGCCAACTTGAACACAGTTGTCATCATTGCCTCGTTGTTGTTGTTGTTGTTGTCGCCACATATTATGCAGAGAGGACGTCGGCTCGGCACGCAAGAATCACCGACCTGTTGCGATAAACCCGTATTTTAAGTATTGCTCCTGTTTATTAAAAGAAGCGTTATATTTCCCCGTTTTCTTTTTAACTCGCTCGCATCTCGAACGCGGAAGTGAACGTGCGTTCGGGAAATATACACAGGCCCGGTGGGACTATTCCATTGGTTCTCCCAGTCCACGTGACCATTTCTAGCATTTCAATTGGCTATAGTGACAGACATGATGACTACCGGTAGATAGATACAGCTTCACAATAAAAGACACCCTGGCGTCCCGAGTGAATATTTCCCGCGCGTCACATAAATATCATATTCTCAAAATAATCTGACGGGCCAGAAATTATTGCTGGCGGGCCAATGTCGGCCCGCGGGCCGCCTATTGCCGATCCCTGCAGTAGGCTATGTGTGCTAGCAGAGCTAGACTCCAGTCACGAGTCACGGTGCACATGTGCGGTGGTTTGTCCACCAAAAAAGCGCCAAAAGATCGAAAAGAAACTAGCAGAGCCAGAACTGTTCAACTCCCCTGGAGCCACAGCCAGCAGAGAAGCCTGTTTACTTTCGCTTTTAAACCAGCTGCAGCCTGAGAACTGGAGTGTGAGGGGATGTAACACTAAAGATGGCGGCAATGACAAAGAATTGCTGCAAAATAAACATACATCTGTTGTTAAAAAAAATAAAAAATTATATAAATACTTATAACAATTCGATAATTATCGATATCGAGAAATATGATAACATTATCATATCGTTATCGCGATATGATTTTTTTCCATATTGCCCAGCCCTACAACTACGTACGACGTACGCTACCTGAATTGGATCATTTGCAGGCGGCAGAATGGTTAAGACTGTCTGTGTTTTACCGTCAGTGTCACGGTGAGAGGAGGGTTCACAGTTCAGCGGCTGGTCAGAGGACAGGTGTCCAGTGCTCAGGGGGTGTAGTAACTAGTGACCTGCACTGGGTTACACCAACTCTCCTAAAGCAGGGTGTAAAGTCCACACTAGAGGTTTAGTAACTAGTAAAAACTAAATCCGCTTGTAAATTCGGCTGCACCGTGATTATTTAGGACAAACTAACCGAACTGGTTTGGATGTAAAGTCATTACTAAAACAAGTGAACAAAGATCAAGAGTTCCATTGTCAGTTCAACTACCATTGAGACGTACAGGGTGTTGGGATTATACAGTAGTATAACCTAGGGCTGGGCGATATGGCAAAAAATCATATCGCGATAACGATATGATAATGTTATCATCATATCATTCGATATCGATAATTATCTAAATTGTTATAAATACATTTATTTTTTTTTATTTTTTTTTAACAACAGATGTATGTTTATTTTGCAGCAATTATTTGTCGTTGCCGCCATCTTTAGTGTTACATCCCCTCACACTCCAGTTCTCAGGCTGCAGCTGGTTTAAAAGCTAAAGTAAACCGGCTTCTCTGCTGGCTGTGGCTCCAGGGGAGTTGAACAGTTCTGGCTCTGCTAGTTTCTTTTCTATCTTTTGGCGCTTTTTTGGTGGACAAACCACCGCACATGTGCACCGTGACTCGTGACTGGAGTCTAGCTCTGCTAGCACACATAGCCTACTGTGTACAGACGGTTTCAAACTGTATTTTAAATTAGAAAGCAAACTAAATAAATGGACAAGAGAAAAATAAATCTCAATTTGGTCAGTATTGTCATTTGGACAAGCAAAGCCATTACTTTAAGTTGCAGGCAAGAAAGACAAGTCTGTCCACTGTCTCTGGTTTTAAAACTGCCCTGTTGCAGGCCAAAAAATAATTAAAAAAAAATATACGATATTTTATTTTTTCGATATTTCTTTTCCCGGTATCGATTATTAAAATATATCGCGATATTTATCGTTATATCGCCCAGCCCTAGTTATAACCATTGAGACATACAGGATGTTGGGATTATACAGTAGTATAACCATTACAGGGTGTTGGGATTAAATACAGTAGTATAACCATTGAGACATACAGGGTGTTGGGATTAAATACACCTCATTTCAGATATCCCATCCTGGCTCATGATGATGTTACTGGTTACAGTGGTAGGAAGATGTGAGACTAGGAAGTGTTCACTTCCTGTGGTTTGACTGGGTGACCGGCGAGATGGATGTCTGGGTTGGTTCCAGGGTTTCCGTTAGAAAAAATTGTTGCCGGTCTCCGTGACCTGCAAGATTTCAATCTACCGGACAAATGAGATTAATTCCGGTCATAGTTTATTGAGCTTTAAAACAATTGAATAAAGAATGTCATCCTCAAGGCATGTAGATTTATAATATTATTACTTAAAACTATAGGCTACTTTTGCGTATACAGTCATTAATATATTCCAAATAAAATAAGTCCCTCGATACTCCGTGCTGCTGCTGACTTGAAATAAAATAGACCGTGTATGTGGGCAGTCGGTCCGACACTAAACAGCAGTCTGTTATAATCACATTTTTATGAGCTAACGAATTCCGTTATATTGGACATTTGTATTAATTATATCAAGCGAAGAACTGAGAAATTTTGCAGAGAGACGGCAACATTATCGTGGGTTTGCGTGATGTATATATCCACCTCCCAACGACTTGGTGCTGGTCATAATGGTCACAACTCCCTCCAAGCACAACTTGACCACCCGAACCGTACCAAAACAGGCCAAAATTAAATAGCCCATGCGACGAACGATTCATTACATTCGTTTCATCGTTGCTCCACCAAGCAGCCGGTCCAACAATGAAAGCTGTTATCAGCGCGAGCCGGCCGCAGTTAGTTTGCAAGAAGCATCCAGCTGCAGACCCGCAGAGCAGCTTTCCAGGTCTGGGGACCGCACTGTGCCAGCAAAGCTGGTGGGTTCTGTGGGTCTGCAGCTGCATGCCTTCCGCAAATCCAGCAGCAAGCTCTCGCTGAGCGAAGCAACGACAACAAACGCAATGATTGTTTCGTTCATCGCATAGGCCACCCAACTCCAGCCCATCCAAATACAATTCAAATAATCAAACTGTGCCCAGAGGGAACTATTTTCACCGGACACTATGACCGGAGAGATTAAATATGTCGGACTTCAACAGATTTTGCCAGTCAAATACCGGTAATTACCGGCTAACGGAAACGCTGGTTGGTTCATTGACATATCTATTGCAACTAGTATAATGGACACCATAGTAGATCACAGATTGTCTGGCATTGTTAAAGCTTGTAATTTAGTCTGTGGTGGTGGGGTTACTTACTGGCCAAATACATTATGGACCAGGAAGTGTTTAGTTCCTGTGGTTTGGCTAGCGACTGATTGGCTGGATGGCTGAATGGCTGGCTGGCTGAATGTATGGATGAATGAATTAATGGCTAGAGGCCGTCTGTCTGTCTGTCTGGATGAATGAATGAATGAATGAATGGCTGTCTGGCTGGCTAGTGGCTGTCTTAGTTGTATTACAGGCTGATTTATGACTGGTTGACCTGGAGCACATTAATTCCAACTGAACAACATGACAGTTTCATTGGCCCGGAAGCTACAGTGCAATGAATGAGAGCTCAGTTAATATAGTAGGCTATACTGTGTGTTAATGTAGTAGGCTATACTGTGTGTTAATATAGTAGGCTATACTGTGTGTTAATATAGTAGGCTATACTGTGTGTTAATATAGTAGGCTATACTGTGTGTTAATATAGTAGGCTATACTGTGTGTTAATATAGTAGGCTATACTGTGTGTTAATATAGTAGGCTATACTGTGTGTTAATATAGTAGGCTATACTGTGTGTTAATGTAGTAGGCTATACTGTGTGTTAATATAGTAGGCTATACTGTGTGTTAATATAGTAGGCTATACTGTGTGTTAATATAGTAGGCTATACTGTGTGTTAATGTAGTAGGCTATACTGTGTGTTAATGTAGTAGGCTATACGGTGTGTTAATATAGTAGGCTATACTGTGTGTTAATATAGTAGGCTATACTGTGTGTTAATATAGTAGGCTATACTGTGTGTTAATGTAGTAGGCTATACTGTGTGTTAATATAGTAGGCTATACTGTGTGTTAATGTAGTAGGCTATACTGTGTGTTAATGTAGTAGGCTATACTGTATGTTAATATAGTAGGCTATACTGTGTGTTAATGTAGTAGGCTATACTGTGTGTTAATGTAGTAGGCTATACTGTGTGTTAATATAGTAGGCTATACTGTGTGTTAATGTAGTAGGCTATACTGTGTGTTAATATAGTAGGCTATACTGTGTGTTAATGTAGTAGGCTATACTGTGTGTTAATGTAGTAGGCTATACTGTGTGTTAATGTAGTAGGCTATACTGTGTGTTAATGTAGTAGGCTATACTCTATGTTAATATAGTAGGCTATACTGTGTGTTAATATAGTAGGCTATACTGTGTGTTAATGTAGTAGGCTATACTGTGTGTTAATGTAGTAGGCTATACTGTGTGTTAATGTAGTAGGCTATACTGTGTGTTAATGGAGTAGGCTATACGGTGTGTTAATGGAGTAGGCTATACTGTGTGTTAATGTAGTAGGCTATACTGTGTGTTAATGTAGTAGGCTATACTGTGTGTTAATGTAGTAGGCTATACTGTGTGTTAATGTAGTAGGCTATACTGTGTGTTAATGGAGTAGGCTATACGGTGTGTTAATGGAGTAGGCTATACGGTGTGTTAATGGGGTAGGCTATACTGTGTGTTAATGTAGTAGGCTATACTGTGTGTTAATGGAGTAGGCTATACTGTGTGTTAATGGAGTAGGCTATACTGTGTGTTAATGGAGTAGGCTATACTGTGTGTTAATGGAGTAGGCTATACTGTGTGTTAATGTAGTAGGCTATACGGTGTGTTAATGGAGTAGGCTATACGGTGTGTTAATGGAGTAGGCTATACTGTGTGTTAATGGAGTAGGCTATACTGTGTGTTAATGGAGTAGGCTATACTGTGTGTTAATGGAGTAGGCTATACTGTGTGTTAATGGAGTAGGCTATACTGTGTGTTAATGGAGTAGGCTATACGGTGTGTTAATGGAGTAGGCTATACTGTGTGTTAATGTAGTAGGCTATACTGTGTGTTAATGTAGTAGGCTATACGGTGTGTTAATGTAGTAGGCTATACCACACCAGGGTTAGAAATTAAAAAAAAATTCAAGGGCTTTTTTTGCCCCCCTTAATTGATTTTTTTGTATTTCGGGAGCAAAACATTTTTATAATGAAAATTAACAGATTATAAAACATTGTTGACACTTTTCAGTCTTCGTCCCTATGTTTGATAACGTAACGTTAATGTCTCCATATATAGGGCTCTACGCTAACCTTTTTCCCAAGGAGCACATGTGCTCCTAAATAAAATGTTAATAAATAAAATCTAAATACAAATTTAGGAGCACACAAAGAAATTTAGGAGCACAGTGACAATTGTTCAAGTAACACACACACACGCACACGATGTGTGACATGGCTTGGTTTCATGTTTTGAGGTACCTTCAATTATCTGTAAATAAATAGATTAAATATGATTGTCCTCGAGGGCAAGTTGTGTTGGTGTCTTGATATATCTACAAATAGCAGACGAATAGCCGGTTGCCTCTGAATCAATGAATGTCTAATATTGAATAATATTATTAGCTATTTTATTTTTAACATTGCTAATTCCAACAGTCAAGAGGCTTGTTTCAAATTGATACATGAAAAACCCCACACACGCAACAACATCCACCTCAAACACAACAAAAGAACAGAGCATCTCATGAACTTATGTCATGGACTCTATGGACTGTCAGCTGAACTCGCACCAATGCATAGGGAAATAGTCAGACATCCCAGAATTATTTCATAATACAAGTTTTGAATGGACGCTTGGATGAAAAATCATCCCGAAGACAGCACTGGAACGTTTGTGAGTATAGGCTCTGGCCAGATCTATCAATGAAATACGTTGCACGCTCAGCGCTGTGGAATGAAGGAAATGCGCATCGGGATCGGATTTGGATGTTATTCTTTGAAGTTGTGTTACAAATGGAACGGTCTTTCCCCGCCGAACACAAGTTACTTAACGTTACACAGGTCGCGCTATGCAGATGCTTAGCTTGCTAACGTTAAGATAGCAGTGTAAATTAATGTTACACTATGCATGCTTGATGAAAGCAGAACTCTCTGTCTGTCTGCGTTCGCACCTCTCAAGTACCCTGTAACACGCAGCGGGCCCCGCCTCCCTCCCTCCTTGCAACAAACATTCCACCCAAAAACTGAATTTCAGTCCAGTTTCTGAACTATTAACAGCGGAGCTGTTTTGTAATCTTCACTTGTCTCGCACACTGCAAGTAAATGATTTTTGCGGTTCGCACACACACATTATTAGGGGCAAATACGAGGGAAATGCTCACGCTGTAGAACATATATATAATTATATATATAATTAGTAAACTGTCGGGGGCTTTTCTTGCCCCCCTTAACTGATTTTCGAGGGCATTTGGTAAATTTTCGAGGGCATTTTTGCCCCAAGCCCCCGTTAATTTCGAACCCTGGGCTATACTGTGTGTTAATGTAGTAGGCTATACTGCGTGTTAATGGAGTAGGCTATACTGTGTGTTAATGTAGTAGGCTATACTGTGTGTTAATATAGTAGGCTATACTGTGTGTTAATATAGTAGGCTATACTGTGTGTTAATGGAGTAGGCTATACTGTGTGTTAATATAGTAGGCTATACTGTGTGTTAATGTAGTAGGCTATACTGTGTGTTAATGTAGTAGGCTATACTGTGTGTTAATATAGTAGGCTATACTGTGTGTTAATGTAGTAGGCTATACTGTGTGTTAATGTAGTAGGCTATACTGTGTGTTAATGTAGTAGGCTATACTGTGTGTTAATATAGTAGGCTATACTGTGTGTTAATGTAGTAGGCTATACTGTGTGTTAATATAGTAGGCTATACTGTGTGTTAATGTAGTAGGCTATACTGTGACCAATACCAATAACATCCAGGACCAATACAAGTACAGATACAGGTGACAAATGACCCTCCAGTGTTCTTCAGTCTATTCCATCTCACCCCTCTCTCTCCCTATCTCGCTATCTTTCCCTTTCCGGTCAAACATCTAATCCAATTTTTCCACTTGATTTACTGAGAGCCTAAACTTCAATGGTCCTTTTGGTTGTCTTGCCACAATGCTTTGTCCCAACAGAAAAGACATCCAGACCATGCATCAGACTGAATACATTGCATTGATCCAAAACTGGGCCAACTAAAGGTCAACATACAAAATGACTTTTAGGATGGATGGATACATGTATGTATGTATGTATAGATAGAAGACCTGCTGTGTTGTATTAAAATTAGAACTGAGTAGCAAGCAAGATCATTGTAAGATCCTGCCCATTGTTTATGAACACTGGGGTCATGTAAGCATGAACTACACTGAAGATAGATGGTGGGCCATTTCTGATGAGACAAGCAATTATACACAGTGTTGGTGTGTGTGTGTGTGTGTGTGTGTGTGTGTGTGTGTGTGTGTGTGTGTGTGAGACGTGTGTGTGCAGGTGTCTATGTGGTAGTGTGTAACAGGCTAATCCTGAGGTCAGGTAAACCAGAAGGTGAGGTTCAGACAGTGGTCACTGCTACCAGGTTTAATCACAAGTAGGGATGCCCCGATCACGTTTTTTGCCACCGATCACCGATCACCGATCGTCGTGAGCCATATCGGCCGATACCGATCCGATACCGATCGTTTTTGATTAAAAAGAAATTAAAAATTATTTTATATAATTTTTTTTTTTTTTAATAAAATATATATATTATATAATTAGACTTGTACTTGTATTATCTGCGAGACATCGCCACCACGCAACAAGTCAAAATGCTCGCTATCTGCAAACAGCTCCACTGTCTGTGTGTACTCTAGTAGCCTCCAGCTACCAAAAAGGATTCTCCGGCGCTGCAGCGGGACCCTATTGGTAACGTTATGCTTTGGTCATTTAACATTCAGCAAGCCCTCAGCTCGAATACGCATTCAATCAATGTTATAAGACATTGATATCAGGAGCTATCTGTAGCTACTGCTAGCCGGCTAGATGACGTTAAGACAACTATTTAGTTCAATCGGACATTTCGTTTTGAACAGTGAACTAACGTCAGCTAACGCGAGCTAACGCGAGCTAACGGAGGTATCAACATGCACTACAAGACTTGCTGGAGCATTTGTTGATATCAGGAGCTATCGGTAGCTAGCCGGCTAAATACCGTTAGACAATGCCTACTAAAGGTGAATAGTTGACTGGGTAATTTTGTTTAAACAGTAACGATAGCTAGGTAGCTAACGTTAGCTCAGGTCGAATGCACTACAGACTCGAGCAGAGGAGCCGCACCTCTTTGTTTACAAACTCTACACGGGTACGGGCGGGGCTAGGGAGGAGGAGCAGTTTGCAGGTCCTGTGCGTCTGAGACAAGCGAGTGAGATATCCACTTGATCAGTTTCCGCGATCGGCGAATATGACTAATTATCGGAATTCCCCGATCGCATATTTATACTAATTATCAGCCGATAACGATCGGTGGCCGATCGATCGGGGCATCCCTAATCACAAGGTCACACACTGTAGTGTGTCCCTCCTAACGGCAACAGAGTGGATAATACTAGCATTAGAATAGCTGTCACACTCGTGTCTCTACACAGATACAGAGAGAGAGAGAGAGAGAGAGAGAGAGAGAGAGAGAGAGAGAGAGAGAGAGAGAGAGAGAGAGAGAGAGAGAGAGAGAGAGAGAGAGAGAGAGAGAGAGAGAGAGAGAGAGAGATGAAGAGAGAGCATTCTCATCAGAAGTAGGGCATCAGTGACGGCTGAGACAGAGAGAGATAGAGAGGAGGAAGACTGAGACTGAGAGAGAGAAAGAGGGGGGAGAGAGAGAGAGAGGAGGAACTGAGAGATGGAGTGAAAGAGTGAGAGACTGAGACAGAGATGGAAAGAGTGAAAGTGGGAGAGAGAGAGAGATGGAGAGAGAGTTCTCATCAGAAGTAGGGCATCAGTGACGGCTGAGACAGAGAGAGAAAGAGATAGCGAGAGCGAGAGAGAGAGACAGGAAGAGAGGATGAGAAAAGTGTTCACATCTGGTCAAATGTCATACACAATTTAATTACATTTTAACAACACATGCATATTTGGTGTCCTTAATTGTCTACCGTTAAGGACACCAAATAGTTCTGGGAGATATAGTGAATATTAAGGTAGGCTATACCATCATATATCCATACAAAAGTATGTTTTTTTTTACCATACTGCCATCAACAATATAATACTGATCGTAAAATGATAGGCTACATGTATTATTTTTAAGTTCATCTAAAGTTGTTCCTTAAAGCAGTATTATAAAAGATTTTGGATTCAAATATACCATTTTGAATGAGAACACACCATGACAATTGTATTGTGAAAAAGAAAAATACATTAAAAAAAAAAAGCCAAATTACACTGTACTCTGCACTGGAATAAATAAAAAGAATATGCATATCGCTCAGCCCTAATATCTATTATCATCTGGTTCAAATGTCAGGTCATTATGCTCTCGCTGCTCACTTCACTCTAGGTGTTCTAGTTCTACAGTCCCACTTCACTCTACGTGTTCTAGTTCTACAGTCCCACTTCACTCTACGTGTTCTAGTTCTACAGTCCCACTTCACTCTACGTGTTCTAGTTCTACAGTCCCACTTCACTCTACGTGTTCTAGTTCTACAGTCCCACTTCACTCTACGTGTTCTAGTTCTACAGTCCCACTTCACTCTACGTGTTCTAGTTCTACAGTCCCACTTCACTCTACGTGTTCTAGTTCTACAGTCCCACTTCACTCTACGTGTTCTAGTTCTACAGTCCCACTTCACTCTACGTGTTCTAGTTCTACAGTCCCACTTCACTCTACGTGTTCTAGTTCTACAGTCCCAGTTCACTCTACGTGTTCTAGTTCTACAGTCCCACTTCACTCTACGTGTTCTAGTTCTACAGTCCCACTTCACTCTTCTACATGTTCTAGTTCTACA
This sequence comes from Notolepis coatsorum, assembly GCF_963971535.1. NCBI lineage: Eukaryota > Metazoa > Chordata > Actinopteri > Aulopiformes > Paralepididae > Notolepis > Notolepis coatsorum. Next base: position 87,063,414 of record NC_140169.1, read on the forward strand.
GTCAGGGCACGAAATTCACCGGCCAGTGGCGGGTAGATGGGAAAAATCTACCCGCCAAGCATATTTCTTACCAGCCAAAAAAATAAACGCATTTTTGTGGCACATATATATATAAAATAAAATCAGTAAATTTCAAGTAGATAGGGTATTATGTTGAAGAATACACTTAAATAAGAGGCCAGAGTAAAATTTTAAGCAAATTATTTTAACACTTTAATCGCCGATGACGTGTTTAGACGTCATTCCTCGCCATGCTCATTCTGCCGAAGACGCCGTAACTCGTCTTTGATATCAATAATTCAAAAATCTGTGATCGAAATCATATTTCTCCTCCGGAGACATGAGATGTACTGGTGAGCTCCACTCAACTGTCTAACGGTTCGAGAGCGCCATCTGGTGGCCGATCGGCAGATCGGCCTAGAGGGAGGGGCGCGCCAAACAGGAAGTGCTCATCCAGGGACCGAAACTAGAGAGCGCCACCCGCCATTTGCGGGCAGTTTTTACGTTTGGCGCCTCCCACTTAGAGGACTGACCGCTGTGTGGCGGCCAATCAAATGGTCATGTGAAAACCGAAAATCATGATCCAATTCTGAGCGGAGTTCTCACTCGCTGTCTGAGCGCATTGCTGCTCCTAAACCTCCCCAACCTGTTTCTGTATGCTGCATGTAAACACACAGTCACCGTGACTGATGTTAGTCTACTCTAGTCAGAGAGACCTCCGTGAGCTGATGTTAGCTACTGTTACAAAATGACCCAGTCAACTATTCACTTTTAGTTTAATACATGAGGCATTGTGTAACGTTATCCAGCTGGCTAGCTTCTGATAGCTCCCGACATAAACAACTGCAAGTGTCCAGTTACATGGCATGAGGGCTGCAGCGCTGCTGACTAGGGTCCAGGTGCAGGGTAGGAGAATCCTTTCATGCTGAATGTAAGAGTTTAGGGTCCAGCTGTAGCGCCGGAGAATCCTTGCTGGAGCTGGAGGCCACTAGAGTATACACACAGACAGTGGAGCTGTTTGCAGACAGCGAGGTGGCGATAATACAACTACAAGTATGATTATATAATATATATATTTTATTAAAAAAAAATGTATATAAAATAATAATAATGTTTTTTTTTATCAAAAAAAAGTTGGCAGGTAAGAAATCTGCTTGGCGGGTAGATTCTTCCCATCTACCCGCCACTGGCCGGTGAGTCAAAAAGTTAATTTCGCTCCCTGTGCTCATCCATAATCCGTCCTGGCACTCGCGATCGGTAGCCGGACTCCATCTCAACACACTGGATAATCAATCGCTCGCCCTAACTCAATAAACAACGTTATTTGGACGTATATAGTATTATACAACCTGGAAATGTTTCATCAGAATCAACATCCCATAATCGAAAACTCCACGCTGATCGTCCAACGGCGCGAGGAAGATATGGTAAGATCCAGCGTTATTTTCTAACGTATTCTATACTAACTGATCTGATGATCATATGACCCACACTAGATGAATGGTATAACGTTGCCCACGGAATTATAAACGCCCCCTCGCCCATCCGGTCAATATCAGATGATACGTAGTAACTTCTAGAAGTACCTCCAGTTGAAATTTTTCATCTGGCAACGATCGCTACCAAACTGTATTTGATCATCAATATAATGCATTTGGAGCTATAAATCAAGTTCTGGAGAAAGCTGCAGAAAACGATAAAAACATACTTATACTTTAGACCATATTTTAGTATGAATATGTGAATGAAAAAGTATATCGTTGCTACACCCTGAACAATGGATATAGGACATTGAATGGGCCATAATAATGGCAATTTAGCAATAGAATTTAAAAAGTTATAGCCCTGCAAAGAAGGGGAACTTCTCCATAGACAAATAGAGCTGGCTAGGGATGGTAAATTATGAATTTGAACCATGGCGATCAAAGTGTTAATATATTCATTGATGATTGATTAATCAATACATGTCAATTCAATCTTAAGCTTAAATTGTAACCTACTGTTAAACATCATCAGACTCCTCACTCTACCCTCTTTGCAGGATTTAACAGAACATAATAAAATGTGAAGGTTTTATAAACCTAACTTAAACCTCCTCAATCATGTCCTCATCAGAGTCCACAATCTCATTGATTTACTACCGATGACAAACGTGTTGTTTCTGTTTTTCTTTTTGACTTTGACTGTGAGAAAATAATAATCACACACAAAGGGATAATGGCTTATAGTTTAGAATATTTCAGATAATGAAATGTTTATCAACTATCCAGTTAGTATTTATAGTGTAACGTTTGGCTTTAAATCATATTGAACGTAGAGAGAGAGAGAGAGCGAGAGAGAGAGAGAGAGAGAGCGAGAGAGCGAGAGAGCGAGAGAGACAGAGAGAGAGAGAGAGAGAGAGAGCCCCCCCCCCCCCCCCCCGTCTGAGTTGCCGTAGACAGTTGATGATGTCACACACACTAGACTAGGATATCAACACGGAACCTGGATGCCTGATGCATGAAGCGATATAAAGAAACCAATAGCCAATAAATGTGAAGTTATCTTTGAACCCCTGTTGTCAAGCCTCGTTAATATAACCCCTTTCCGCACTAATGGAACTGGTTTTGTGGACTCACTGACGGTGCTTTGAGCGTTTCCAGGGTTAGCAGTTAACGCTAATTAGCTTAGCTTAGTCAGCTCATGGTCTGTGGTCTGTGTGTCTATAATGAAATGATAGGAAAAGCTCTGCGAAACGTTCTTTTGTTAGGTGGTCCCGCTCTCGCTGCGGCGGTGGGTTTTCTTTTTAGCGTCGGCTTACTCTTTCCATAGTTCCACATTATTTGTAACCCATTTAAAGTTATTAAGCTAACGTTAGCTCCCTACAGTGCAAGCAGGCGCCACGGGCAGTCAGGACGGCATCTCCAAATGTCCACTCCTCTCTAAACTTTATTTTATTCGGTGGTCCCGCTCTCGCTGCCACTTCTTCCCCCTTTTTGTGTGAGAAAGCCGCGGTGAGTTCTCTTTTTCCCGGCTGGCTTACTCCTTCAATATGGTTCCACATACTTATTTGTATCACATTTAACGGTAATACGCTAACGTTGGCTAACCGGCGGATAGCTAGGTGGACGTAACGTTAGCTCCCTACAGAGCACTAAGCAGAAGAAGAGTAGCGGATGTGACGTTGGTAAACAAGCCAACGAGATGCCGCGCCGTGAGAGACGGGGCTGCAAAAAAAGGCGACTGTCGTAAGACCAAAACACACCGCCGTTTTAATAATTTTACATTACTATTTGGTTGCCCGCCACATGGCGGACAGACCTCTCAGTCTCACTCGCCAAACCTAAAATCTGCCCGCCAATGGCGGGTGGCGGGCTCTAATTTCGTGCCCTGACTACAGTCCCACTTCACTCTTCTACATGTTCTAGTTCTACAGTCCCACTTCACTCTACGTGTTCTAGTTCTACAGTCCCACTTCACTCTAGGTGTTCTAGTTCTACAGTCCCACTTCACTCTACGTGTTCTAGTTCTACAGTCCCAGTTCACTCTACGTGTTCTAGTCCCACTTCACTCTACGTGTTCTAGTTCTACAGTCCCACTTCACTCTACGTGTTCTAGTTCTACAGTCCCACTTCACTCTTCTACATGTTCTAGTTCTACAGTCCCACTTCACTCTTCTACATGTTCTAGTTCTACAGTCCCACTTCACTCTACGTGTTCTAGTTCTACAGTCCCACTTCACTCTACGTGTTCTAGTTCTACAGTCCCACTTCACTCTACGTGTTCTAGTTCTACAGTCCCACTTCACTCTTCTACATGTTCTAGTTCTACAGTCCCAACACTTAGTAACTGACTGACTGGAAACTGGAGAGAAAAACGCAAGCATGTCCCCCTTACAGCTGAGGCCTGCTCTATTTTCAGACTGCAATCCTGTTAGACAGAAGTCTTTTAGGCTGTCCTATATTAGTGATGAAGAAGCGGGAGAAGGTGGAGGAGGAAGAGGGGGATCAGGAGAGGGCGGGGGAGGAGGAAGAAGAAGGGGGAGGAGAGGAAGGAGGGGGAGGAAAATAGGAAGGAGGAGGGGGAAGAGGAGGGGAAAGACGAGGATAGGAAGGAGGAGTGGGAAGCGGGAGAGGAGATGGTGTAGAGAGGAGGAGGTGGAGGAGGAGGGGGGAGAATAAGAAGGGAGGATAGGAATGAGGAAGAGGGAGGAGGAAAAGGTGTAGGGAGAGGAGGAGGAAGAAGAGAATGAGGAAGAAACGGCAAGAAGAATATTTTTTCTTCTTCTATCCAACAGTAATACATGTTGTGAAGCCAAATGTTGTTACATAACCCGCCTCTGGTGGAAAGTCTGACTGTACCGTCAATCATCAGACCAACCACACAGAATACATGCTATGTGGCTCGCTGTAATATACTGGCAGATAGCAGTCTAGTCAAAGGGAGAAGCACAAATATCTCTAATTAGGGTGCACCGATGTATCGGTCGGGTATATGTATCGGCCGATAAGTGCCTTGTTGACTGCAATCGGCCTATCGGCCGATAAGCTCGAATGTGCCGATGGCAGTAGCCGATAAATTCAGTCGCATCCTGCACAACGCCGGCCCCGCCCCAGTCCCCCACTAAGGCTGAGCCCGAACCCTGTTTTTAGGGTTCGAACGTTCGCCAGGGTTTATCGAACGAACGTTCGAACGTTCGTTTTTTGTAGATTTTTTAATAAAAAATTTTTTTTATTATTATTATTTTTTTTATATAATTTTATTTTTTTTTTGCATCAAAGTTCCTACTTATGATAAACAATAGCCCTTGCACACCGCAGTCACGTAAGGGGCTAGATAAACAAAGGCATTTGTTTTGTGACATTAACGTTATATAGTTAGTGTTACACGTTCAATAACAGGTATTCACTCTTGGTCGACGGGAAGGAGAGAGGCGCGCGCCTCGGCTCCTTCCACCGTCTACCTCGGAACGGGGGACGGCAGAGAGACAGAGAGACACCGGCGCGGGGGTCCCGCCGGGCTCCCAACACGCCTGCCGCCTCGGCCAGAGTTGTTTCCAACGCAACCACCTCCCGCCATGAAGCTCGCGCTCCGTGGCCGAAAAAGGCTGGTATTCATTAATGATCCTTCCGCAGGTTCACCTATGGAAACCTTGTTACGACTTTTACTTCCTCGGCGGGGAGCTAACGCTACGTTAATGCTTCTCTCAAGCAGATCAATGGCGGCATTGCCGGAAGTAAAAAAAATAATAAACGCTTGCCGATTGGTGGTAACAGCAGAGGCGGGTGCAAGCGGTGTGACGTAATTGGCAGAATCGCCTGTCATTCAATCAAAATTGTTCTATTGCATTGGTTGAGACTAGAGCTCTGGTTGAGTATCCAGCAACAGCCCGGCAGAGACCATACTGGTTGAGCCGAGTGACTCGGGAGACGCGCCGCTTCACATCGCCTCACCGTCGTTGCGCCTGCTTTATTTTTTTTCACCGAACGTTCGAACCCATTAATTAAAGTCCGAATGTCAGCTTAACGAACGAACGTTCGAACGTTCGGGCTCAGCCTTACACACACACACACAAGCTACTGCATCAAAGTTACTACTAAATATTCAACATTCTCTTTTGAGACTCCGCTTCAGACTCTTATCATTTGGCACTAAAAGCTAAACATTGTCACCGATATGGCTGTCCGCAACATGTCATTAATTGTGTACGCGAGGTGGTCGCTCAGTGACGACGCTAACATGAGCTAGGTTAGCTAGCATTAGCTACCGGGAGATGCAAGACTAACGTTACTGGTGAAAATGTGATTTGCGTTGGAATACTCCTTTGCCAACTTGCTGTACTTTGCTTGCAGGTCTGCAGCCATTATTGCTGGATTACGAATAGCCCCAACTTTAGCCAAGGTAACGTTATGGCTAAACCTTTAACAATAGTTAACGCTAGCTTTCGGTTAGCTGTTCAATGCTATTAATAACACAACTCCCCGTCAACACCCTCTCTCGGGAAGATGGCATTTAAGAAAGTATCTGCTGTTAAAATGACACAAACATTCGTTTTGTGGCATTAACGTTATATAGTTAGTGTTACACGTTCAATAACAAGCATATTATTTACCCGAAGATAGCAGTAAGCAAGGCATTACTCCGTTAGTCCGTTCATAGCTCAGTTCCATTACGTTGCTCATTCCGTACCCAACTACCCATTCTGCAATCTGTTAATAAAGTTTTCAACCAGACAAATGTATAGAAAGGCTTTGTTTTATTATAACATTTGTTGCAGTAAAATCATTATGTCTCATTTGGTCATGCTGTGGAGCGCTGGTCGGCGGGCCGGGCAGCTAACGTAGCTACGTTAAGTTTGTTGTGCTCTCGCAAACAGAACAATGGCGGCATGCCCGAAAGTAGAAAATGAATAAACGCTTGCCGATTGGTGGTAAGGACAGCAGGAGGTGGGTGCTAGCGGTGTGGCGTAATTGGCCGAATCGACTGTCAATCAAAATGGTTATTGCATTGGCTGAGAACTCTGGTTGAGAGAACAGTATCCATCTGCAGGCCGCCAGACGATACAGGGAGAGCGATAGTGCTACATGGCATGCTGGAATTAATACCATAAACATATTTCTTGATGTTTCCTTTTTTTAAGTAAGTAAAGAGGCCTACAAATACAAACATACACATACAAATATACAGTAGTTTCATTAAAAAAAAAGACATTACAAAAAAAAAATTACAAAAAAAAAATTATTAAAAAAAATTACAAATACTATACAAATAATACACAAATATCGGTATCGGTATCGGCCGATTGTGTTACTTGAACAATCGGTATCGGTATCGGTGGCCAATTTTCATATCGGTGCACCCCTATCTCTAATATACCGGTACTAGAAGATAGCCGTCTAGTCAACAGAGAAGCACAAATATGTTAGTAGTTAGTACTCTGTAATATCACAGACACTAAGTCAATCCATTGATGTTACTCAACAATGCAGGCTTCGACCATTTGTTTGGAGTCACTGGACAAACAACTGAGATATAATAATCCATTTTCCATCCACATCCTAATCCTACGATGTATGAGAAAGGGAAGAAAATCCAATCACTTTTCATGCTTTCATTTCTCTGACCATTTCTGACACTTTTGGTTTTGGACAAATACAATACTAGTATGGGTTCAATATACAATACAAGTATGGGTCCAATATACAATACTAGTATGGGTTCAATATACAATACCAGTATGGGTCCAATATACGTTACCAGTGTGGGTCCAATCAGCGTTTCCGTTAGCCGGTAATTACCGGTATTTGACTGGCAAAATATGTTGAAGTCCGAATATTTAAATATCTCCGGTCATAATGTCCGGTGGAAATAATTCCTCTAAGCACAATTTTATTATTTGAATTGTATTAAAATAGGCTAAAATTAAATAGCCTATGCGATGAACGAAACTGTGATGTATTAGGTTCGGATCATTACATTTGTTTCATTGTGCTTCGCTCTAATAAAGCGCGGATGGCGCCGCTCGGATGTGAATCTTTTTTTTTCTTTTTTTGAGCCTGTCTGGCCACCATAATAACGACAAACAGCTATACGAGCGAGAGAGAGAGATGGCCAAACAAGCTAAACTTAACAAATATTTCATGAAACCAAGCACAAGCAGGTCTAATAATAATGACATTGACAACGAAGATGAGTCTTCTGAAGTCACAGAGACCGCCGATGCTCCCGCGGAAAATAAACAAATGTCGAGCGTTCAGGCGGCGGCCCGAGTGGAAAGTTAAATTCTCCTGGCTGAGGTACGACATTATAGTCTAGTAGTCTAGCGTCTATGATGTACGAGAGATAACATTGATTGAACGTACACAAAGTACACTTTATTGATTGAACCACAAAGAGCATCCCCAGTCTGCTGCTACCGTTGCGAGCCTCGCAGAAGTCCACCTGTTCCAATGCAATGGGGATCTAGTCGCAGGTACAAAACGGATAGGCAGAACGAGACGGGGTGAGTAAGTGTTGAAATTTTTTTATCATAATGCAACTGTTGGTTGACTGCCGTGTCACATAGTAATGCATAGAATTGATTATAACTAAATGTAGGCTATAATGAAATCAACAAACGCATTACGAGCATGTGGCTCGTCCTCTCGCTCTCTGCATGCAAACGAGGCAATGTGATGATCAACTACAGTTTGCTGTGTGTGAAGTTGAACATTATGATATGCGTGACGTGTCTGATACAACGAGGTCAAGCGATGTCGACTCGAGATTCATTTGGGGGTGCGTGCGACAGCTGCTGCAGCGCAAGCCTGCGGGGCGGGAGCTTTATGCTGGTAGCGTATCGCACTAACTTGGGAGGCGAGAGATAGTAATTTGATTCTGCAAATCAATTTCTCATTCTTCGCTTGATGTAATTAATACAAATGTCCAATATAACGGAATTCGTTAGCTCATAAAAATGTGATAACAGACTGCTGTTTAAAACTCTGACCGGAATTTCAGGAATATGTCCGGGGATAGAAATCTTGCAGGACACTCAGACCGGCACGAATATGTTCTAACGGAAACGCTGGGTCCAATATACGTTACCAGTGTGGGTCCAATATACGTTACCAGTGTGGGTACTGGTGCATCCTTAGTAACCCTCCTCTTTGCCGAGGACACTGTGCTATACTGTGAGAGGCAGAACTCTGCCAGCTCCAGTACACATCTATGAAGAAGTCACCCTGCAGGTCTCATAGTCATAACTCAGCCCAGTCCGACAGCTTTAGATCAGCCTCTGGAGCTCTGCTATACATTACCTGTCTAACTCAAATAGCTCTATACATTATCTCCCTGCTTAATTGTCTGCCTGTCTGACTCTGTCTGTCTATGCTAATGCTGTCATTCCAGTCAGGTCTGCATGTAGTGTCTGTCTAGTGCTTGTCTGTCTGTCTATTTGCCTAATACAGTATGTGTGTATCTGCTAACCTGCTAGTCTACATAGCCTATCTTTCTTTATGGCTGATAGCCTGTAGGAGCTTGGTTCTGTCCATCCATCGGTCTGTCTCAAACTCTTCCCGTGAGTCCATTGTGTCTTAGACAACGTTATAGTTATGCATCTGTCTGTCTCCATCTCTGCCTGTCTGTCCATTATGTCTTAGACAGTGCTATAGAGTTATGGGTCTGTCTGTCCATCAGGTCTCAAGATGCTGCTATATAGTTATCTGTCTGTCTGCCTGTCTGTCCATCAGGTCTCAAGATTCTGCTATATAGTCAGGGCTGTACACTGCGAGCCAGGGTTTCCGTTAGAAAAAATTGTTGCCGGTCTCCGTGACCTGCAAGATTTCAATCTACCGGACAAATGAGATTAATTCCGGTCATAGTTTATTGAGCTTTAAAACAATTGATAGGCAGGCTATATAAAGAATGTCATCCTCAAGGCATGTAGATTTATAATATTATTACTTAAAACTAGGCTACTTTTGCGTATACAGTCATTAATATATTCCAAATAAAATAAGTCCCTCGATACTCCGTGCTGCTGCTGACTTGAAATAAAATAGACCGCGTATGTGGGCAGTCGGTCCGACACTAAACAGCAGTCTGTTATAATCACATTTTTATGAGCTAACGAATTCCGTTATATTGGACATTTGTATTAATTATATCAAGCGAAGAACTGAGAAAGCAGAGAGACGGCAACATTATCGTGGTTTGCGTGACGACTCTCTCCACCTCGCAACGACTTATTTGCAAAGAGTATGGCGCTGCAGAGCAGCTGATTCAGTGTTATTGGCTCTTTTCTGGGAACCGCACAGCAGCGCCCCCCACCCAACATTGGCTGAAAATGGCTGAATTGGAGTACTGCTGGAATACTGCATTGTGCTGATAGTGCTCTGGCTCTGCAGCTTCACAAAAGTTCGCACACCCAGCACTAAGCTCTCGCTGACAACGTCGTTGTCATTATTAGAAGCAACGAGGAAACAAATGTAATGATCGTTTCGTTCATCGCATAGGCTATTTAATTTTAGCCTATTTTAATACAATTCAAATAATCAAATTGTGCTTAGACTCAGGGAATTATTTTCACCGGACATTAAGACCTGAGAGAGTAAATATGTCGGACTTCAACAGATTTTGCCGGTCAAATACCGGTAATTACCGGCTAACGGAAACGCTGCTGCGAGCATCTCGTCGCAAATTGCCCCCTAATCTGGCCGGTGCGAGTGGAAAATATCATCTGGGGGCAAGCTTGCGAGTAGTGATTGCAACCCTTCATTCACATTTCACTCCTAAATTAATCCATACAAATTGGATAAAACATTAGCCTACAACCAGGGCATAATGTTGCGGTTGTAATTTCATTAGACAGACCAGCGCGGACCTTTAATAACATGCAATTTGATTGACACGAGCAATGGGCTAACGTTAGCTGCTATCCACGGTACCATTAGGATTATGCTAAGCTAACTAGCGTTAGCTGCTGCTAACCCTGGACACCAGTCAAAGCGGTCTCCACAACACTAGTTCCATTCGGGAGGAAAGGGGGTGGGTTATATTGACAACGCTTGACAACAGAAGTTTAAACATAACTTCATATTTATTGGTTATTCGTTTCTGTTACTGTATATCATCCACTTTCCATCTCCGTCTGTTAAACGCTTCCTGTTTACATTCGAGTGTGACGTCATCACCTACGGCAGCTTAGACGATCAAACGCGAACCTAGAACAAAACCCGGGGGGGGGGGGGCTGGCTCTCTCATTCGTTCTCGCCCCCTCTCTCTCTCTCTCTCTCTCTCTCTCTCGCTCTGATTGATTGAAAACTTTATTAACAGATTGCAGAATGGGTACAATACAGTACAGCTCTCTCTACATTCAATGATTTAAAGTAGCCAAACGTTACAGACAGTATAAATACTAACTGGATAGTTGATGATATAAACATTTAATTTCATTATCTGAAATATTCTAAAATCATTAAGTCTGCTATAAGCCATTATCCCTTTGTGTGTGTGATTATTATTTTCTCACAGTAGTGTGTGTGTATATATATATATGTGTGTGTGTGTTTGGCTAAAGTGGATAGAAAACACAGTACTGTGCAAAAAAAAAGGCACCCAAAAGTTTATATAAATGGTCTTAGATGTAAATACATTTTTTATTAGTGTGTCAGTAGACTACTCTTAGTACATTTTCATTAAATTATTTTTTAAAGCATCTTCATGGTTTAATAATGCAAACATATGTTGCAGGGACTTATTATAATCATCATATTGGCGTGACTGTATGCATCAAAGGGTTAAATCAAGCATTTTTAAGTGCTTTAGAGGAAATGTCAAAATATTGCGATATATATCGTGTATCGTGATATGGCCAAAAAATATCGCGATATCATTTAGAGGCCATATCGCCCAGCCCTACTATAATGGTAAAATAGTTATTTAAATATTTGCCCCTAAAAAATATTCTTTGCCCCTAAATTTCTCATTTAGGGGCAAGTGTGCCCCTAGTGAAAAAGCTTAGCGGACAGCCCTGATAGTTATCTGTCTGTCTGTCTGTCTGTCCACCAGGTCTCAAGATGCTGCTATAGAGTTATCTGTCTGTCTGTCTGTCTGTCTGTCCACCAGGTCTCAAGATGCTGCTATAGAGTTATGTGTCCGTCTGTCTGTCTGTCCATCAGGTCTCAAGATGCTGCTATATAGTTATCTGTCTGTCTGCCTGTCTGTCCATCAGGTCTCAAGATGCTGCTATATAGTTATATGTCTGTCTGTCTGTCTGTCTGTCCATCAGATCTCAAGATGCTGCTATAGAGTTATGTGTCTGTCTATCTGCCTGTCTACCAGGTTCAAGATGCTGCTATAGAGTTATGTGTCTGTCTGTCTGTCCATCAGGTCTCCAGACGGTGCTATAGAGTTATGTGTGTCTCTGAGGGGTGAAGCAGTCTGGTACATCACGTCTAGCTGTGAGTTCTATCACAGTTCACGGAGAGCCTCTAGTCTTTCTGTTCAACCAACTACTGGTCAGCAGCCCATACTCACACCACGTAATGGTTCTGCTTGTCTGTTAGGCTTGGGCGGTATGACGGTATTACAATATACCGGGGTATTTAGAAATACCGACGGTATTGAAAATCAATACCGTCCGTCACCGTCAAAATCACAGATGCGCTTCAGCTTCTATTACAGTGAAACTGAGTTTTGAGTGTAGTGCACACACTGAATGTAGTGCACACACGCGCCAGCAGAGGGCGAGACCAGTCTAGTGGAGCGAGTGGGTCACAACGGTGTTCACGTTTTACGGTAATGTTGCGACAGTGCTGTGAAAATACCGTAAAGCGTTGTGACGAGAGTCGATGTGTGTTGTTGTGGAGTGGTGCGCTGGTGGAGCAAGCAAATACTCTGTCTCTTATTATATGTGAACTAAAGAGTACAAGGTTTACACAACAGCCCATTTTTTGCGTGCATTTTAGCTTTGGGAATAGACGCTCCGTTAGCATAGCTTAGCTTCATCACTGGAAGTGAGGCAGGACAGTAGCCTTACAGTGTATTGCAAGATCTGACATTGACCAAATTTGATATGCATGACCTTGGTGGGCTCTAGGTCAACTCCTGAAAAGGGGGTCAATGTCAGACTTTGCAATCAAAAGTTAGGGGGCTAATAACCCTTGCCATAATTTCAGTGCGCCCCCTAACTTTTGATTGCAAGGTCTGACATTGACCCTAGTGATGCACGATATATCGGCCGCCGATATAATATCGGCCGATATGGCCGTTTTTTTACACATCGGTATCGGTCCGATATCAAGATAGGGCCGATATTAATTTAAAAAAAAAAAAAAACTTTTTTTTTAATATTTTTTTTCTTCTTTTTACATGTTTTGGCCTTAAATAGTTTCAAAATATCAGTCATTTCTGAAAATAAGTTACAAAAGTAAAAAAAATTATGCGTTTTGGAAAATAGCTCTTTATTTGATTATCATAAAAAAGTGTTTTCTATACAGAGATATCGACATCGGTAAATATCGGTATCGGCCAGAACAGCAATATTAATATCGGTTATCGGTATCGGCCACAATTTTCACATCGGTGCATCACTAATTTGACCCCCTTTTCAGGAGTTGACCTAGAGCCCACCAAGGTCATGCATATCAAATTTGGTCAATGTCAGACCTTGCAATACACTGTAAGGCGCTGTAAGGCTACTGTCCTGCCTCACTTCCAGTGATGAAGCTAAGCTATGCTAACGGAGCGTCTATTCCCAAAGCTAAAATACACGCACAGAGACAAAAAAGGTATGTATCTTCTTGTCTAACTCCAGGGAAGATGTTAAATAAGCTAATTTCCCAAAATGTTGGAGTTCCCCTTTAAATAAGCTAATTTCCCAAAATGTTGGAGTTCCCCTTTAACGAATCAAATAGTCTGCCAAGGCTAGATGCTAACGCAGTAACGCTAACGGTGCGGGCTTCTGACTACCAATCTGAGAGCTGACGATGATTTGTTTACTTGGTAACACGCGTTGCCACCCCCCCCCCCCCCCCGCTGATGAAAATGAAAGTCATACCGTCAAATACCGTACACCGGGGTATGATGTGATAAAGGTATAACGGTGTGAAAAAAAGGATACCGCCCAAGCCTATTGTCTGTTCTATTCTACTCTTTTCTATTCTATTGAGTTCAGTTCTACAACTGGGCCCACAGAAGCAAATCCTCTGAGTCTCAAGAGCCATTTACAGTAAAGTTTTCTTCTTAACAGGTCAGGAAGTAACACATTCACGACGTCACTTGATCACGCCAGGCGTGATTGGTGACTTTTAAAAAAAAACATTCTAACGCGTCATAATAATAATAATCCATGATCACAATTAGAATGATTACACCTATAATGAGCAGATTAACTACAGTTTATATTGACATGCGGTGCAAATAGACAATTAAAACTAGGGATGCACGATAATTATCGGGCCGATATCAGCAATTACGACGTCATCCCGATAAACCCGATAACGTTATTGATAGCTCCGATAATATATAATAAATTTTTTGGTTAAAAGAAATCCGGTGTGGGTGGATTTGGATGAAGGGCGCTTGTTTTTATTATAGCCTCCTCCCGTTTTGCCAGTACTGTGGTACGACTGACAGCGTGTGGTTTAGGAACAGGGAGTTTTTCACAAATCCAGCGCTCCCTTTCTTGGCTGTGACGAGGGATGGGTACCTTTCACATTTGAATCGATACCGGTACCCAACGGTACCTTTTTTCGGTACTTTAGTCTCAAGAAATTTAATTTACCTACCTCAGCCGTAAAAAAAAAATCCAAACTTCAAATAACTACAATTTAGACAGTTTTCGGCTTGTCATTGCTCCGACTGCTTTGTTGTTGAATCAAGTCAAATCCTAGGTAAGCCTGTATTGTGCGTGTGAACGTTGACATGAAAAGAAAAAAGTAAAAAAAAATAAAGTTAAAAAAAAATTAATACATTTTTTTTTTTTTTTTTTTTTTTATCGGTTTCTCACTTGATTCGATACTCGGTAGTACCGACGTGTTTCGGTTCGGTACCTCAAAAGTACCGAATTCGGTACCCATCCCTACGTAGTCACGTTACATTCGGAGGCAGACAGTCGATCTGCCAATTACGTCCCACCGCTTGCACCCACCTCTTCTTCTTACCACCAATCAGAAGCTCTTGTTCGTTTATTTACCTCCGGATTGTCGGCCATTATTCTACTCGGAGCTCAGGCTAATAACGTTAGCTCCCCGCCAGCCACATTGACAAGTACCAGCGCTTATACATTACTGGCAAATGTCTTGTTGCACTTGTGGCAACGAGCGTTGTCAGCATCGACTTTAGTAAAATAGACCCAGACTTTTGAACGTTTCGTTCTGTCCGCCATGATGAGAGCAGAGCTGTCTGTACTCGGCAGCACCCGTGTGTGTGTGTGTGTGTGTGTGTGTGTGTGAGCTAGGCCTGCCGCGATAAGCAATAAATCGATTAATTGCTGCGATAATTAAAATGAATGCAATGATTTTGACGGGCGCGATTAATTGCTATTTGCGCGTTTGTTTTAATGAGGCGGAACCAGTGCCGCTTGTCAGTCACTGTCCGTGTTGGGAGGCGGGTCGCTGACGTTACTAGAGTACAGCACGGGAGCCCCGTGGGGCAACGCCACAGCTTAACTACATTTCTCAATAGTGTGGCTCCTTTTAACCAAGTAGCATTATTTGTAGTGTAACGTTAGCTATTTTTAGACCCAAGTAGTTACTCGCTACTGCCCGGAGAAACTGGACTGCTAAATAAAGATGAAAGATAGAGCTTTGATTCTCATTCCATGCTAACAACATTAGCTAACAAACGAAATACAACGTATAGCATAGCTACAAGTACAACACAGAATAACGTTAATACAATTACATGCATCATTGTTTACAATGAACGGGTGGGGCTGGTCAAAGGACTGGACACGGGGACAAGTTAAACATGAATTAATTTATTATAACACTCCGGTAGTTTCGAGTCGTGCTGCAGTGCCTACGCACCACAGCTATTCTATTATATACTGCTTTGACGCTTCCTCCTCATCGTTGATTGCCTGTAGTAGCTGCATCTAACGTTAGTAGCTAACGTTAAAACTAACCTAAAGTTAGTTGTTCACCAACAATCTCAACATTTGTTATTAGCTCAAAAACAACCGGACGAGACATGTTGTCGGCTCATATGTTCTGCTTAGGATAATGAATCGCAACAATACTTCCGGTCCGGTCGGTGGGCTTCAAAATAAAAGTCTAAAACCGGAAAAGACGGAGCGGTGGGCTTCAAAATAAAAGTTTTGGGAAATAAATTTCTCAAAAAAAATTCTCTAACCGGTCGCAATAATATCGCTTATCGCGATATTTTCGGGGGCAATTAATCGCCCAGCAAAATGTGTTATCGTGGCAGGCCTAGTGTGAGCACAGCCCGCTCCTCGCGCAGGCAGAGACACAGAGGCAGGAGAGATATAGAAAACGGCCAATTTGCCGATTAGTTTGCGACGTTTAAATTCCTCAAAAAAAAACTCCATAATTTCTCGAGTACCGATAGCAGTACCGATGACGTCGGAGCTTATAAATACTAAAAAAAACTAAAAACAGAAGGTTAACCCTTTCACTACCACACTACAGACGGTTAACCATCTGTAGTGTGGTAGTGAAAGGGTTACCCTTCTGTAGTGTGGTAGTGAAAGGGTTAAGGTAGAGCACTGCTATGCATCATGGGGGACCAGCTCCACACTGAGTGCAGGTGGTTCAGGTTCAAATAAAATGAATGAGAGGAAGACCTGTGGGAGAGAGAGAGAGAGAGAGAGCTGTGTAATCTCATTTGGTGTTAATCTCTCTCTGCCACGACGTTAACACGTATGCATACTGATAAGGGAGTGGACAGCAGCCAGCACCCACTGAGCAGCACTAGTGCATAGACTGGGATGAGAACCGCTGACAGACAGACAGACACTGATCTAGAGTCTAGACTAGAGCATACACTCGGTGCAGAACCCACACACACACACACACACACACTGATCTATATCATACACTCGGTTCAGAACCCACACACACACTGATCTATATCATAGACTCGGTTCAGAACCCACACACACACACTGATCTATATCATAGACTCGGTTCAGAACCCTATACACACACTGATCCACAACCTACACTGGGGTCAGTCAGAACCCATACACACACACCAATCTAGAGTATAGATCAGAACACACATACACACTGATCTGCAGCATACACTGGGCCAGGGTCAAAACCCATACACACACACTGATCTACATCATACACCAGAACCCATACACGTTGTGTACCACAGATACATATCCTAAAACTGATATAATAACAAATTAGCCTTTAGCTAGATTACCATATCAGTCTTGCATGCATACTGTTTCCTCTGGGTGTGGGTCTTGCCTGCCAAGGCCTTTCACCACCACAGTTAATCTGAAACTACATGTACAATACCACAGACACAAGTAACAGTCCAGGAGAAATATCACCTGTGTTGGGTTAGGCTATATTGCAAACAAGTACATGTTTTAATAATGGAACCGCTAACCCTGGCAGTGTTAAGTGCCTTGCTCTACCCACTGAGCTACACAGGGAATGGAACCCCTAACCCTGGCAGTGTTAAGTGCCTTGCTCTACCCACTGAGCTACACAGGGAATAGAACCCCTAACCCTGGCAGTGTTAGTGCCTTGCTCTACCCACTGAGCTACACCGGGAATGGAACCGCTAACCCTGGCAGTGTTAAGTGCCTTGCTCTACCCACTGAGCTACACCGGGAATGGAACCGCTAACCCTGGCAGTGTTAAGTGCCTTGCTCTACCCACTGAGCTACACAGGGAATGGAACCGCTAACCCTGGCAGTGTTAAGTGCCTTGCTCTACCCACTGAGCTACACCGGGAATGGAACCCCTAACCCTGGCAGTGTTAAGTGCCTTGCTCTACCCACTGAGTAGCCCCTTTCGTGACTTTCGGTTTGCAAGCCTGGGGCTTTTGTGACCGCAGTCACTTATTTTCTCATCGCGATCATCCAGCAAAGAAACAACCAAGCGTGATCGCGGGGCTCGGAGTGTGTCAAAAACATATCAGATCTGAATTTCAAAGATACCCAGCGTACAATATGGGTTTAACACAGCTTCACGATGGGGTCTGGAAGCTCGGAGTTGCTGATAAACATTTTAAATCATTTTCATAAAACGAGTGTACTCACAGAGCGAACCTTGGCAAAATGGCTGGTGCGTCCAGCGATCACTGCGCTCCCTATCGGTACCTGTTGGTCATTACCTATAGGCCATTACAGGGTAGAATCTGCTGAGCGCGTCTCCTGTGTATTGTTGTAATGACCAACAGGGACCGATAGGGAGCGCAGTGATCGCTGGACGCACCAGCCATTTTGCCAAGGTTCGCTCTGCGAGTACACTCGTTTTATGAAAATGATTTAAAATGTTTATCAGCAACTCCGAGCTTCCAGACCCCATCGTGAAGCTGTGTTAAACCCATATTGTACGCTGGGTATCTTTGAAATTCAGATCTGATATGTTTTTGACACACTCCGAGCCCCGCGATCACGCTTGGTTGTTTCTTTGCTGGATGATCGCGATGAGAAAATAAGTGACTGCGGTCACAAAAGCCCCAGGCTTGCAAACCGAAAGTCACGAAAGGGGCTACCCACTAAGCTACACCGGGAATGGAACCGCTAACCCTGGCCAGTGTTAAGTGCCTTGCTCTACCCACTGAGCTACACAGGGAATGGAACCCATAACTATACTATTATTGATATAACTTGTACGTCGCTTTGGATAAAAGCAGCAGCTAAATTACTCAACGTCAATGTATTACAGTTTTGTTGAAGTTATACAAATATGGAGAGAGAGAGGGAATTGGATCTTATTCTAAGCGGGGTTATGCAATAAAACATAAATTATGTATCACTTTGAAAGCAGGAGCCTCACTCAGCGCCCCCCCCCCCCCCCCCCCCCCCCCCCTCACTCGGAAAATTACACTGCAGTTCCACTTTCCTGATTCAGCGTTTACTGTACTGTAGCGTTCATTATTCATGTCAGATGAAGCAGGTATAGTTTAGCAAACCTTGCTGCTGAATCGGCGGGTTCTCTTTCCACTTCATCGTGTATTGTATTGTATGCATCTGTGGTGGTGAACTTGACTGACAGCAGGACAGACAGACAACAAGGGGGTCTGTTACATCTCTACCAGTCATCCCAGTTCATGACAACATCCCCAACACTGACATTAACATTCTGAATAAAATATACAACTATCACGTTGTTGTTGTTGTTATGACAACAGGCCTCCGCGTCGGATGATCGGTAGAGATTTAAAATATCCCTAGAATGAATGTTGGAAAATCGTTAATCCGTCTTATGTAACACATCTCTTCACAATGACATAATAATAATATCTGATCTGATAGAGGGGAACCATCATGATCTGTGTAACTGTTGTCGCCCCAGATGAAGTGTAAATACTGTAGTTGAGCACAATCCGCCTTCTGTTACCGTTATGTTGTGGACAATATAGAGACCAACCGATTCCGACAATACCGTTGAGAGGGTTAATATTAATAACAATACTTAAGAAGAAAACCTTACCCGTTTTGTAAGATTCATATCCATCCTCAAAATCGCTTCTGCCCCACATCGTCGTGGCTATAATGTCGTGCGCTATTATTATTATAAAAAATAAAATAAAAAGTCCGAGAGAAGAGAGGACACACACACACACAAAAAGTCAAAACGTGATCTCACAAAGATGGAGAGAATTCCTCAATAAAGCAGGCGATCGGTACGGATTCACGGCCATGGCTCGAACCGCACCGGGTCCCGTCTCATTATTATTATTATCGCACAAAGAAAGCCTGGAAATTATTTCCTGTTTTCAAAAGCGTCCTCCTCCTCTGTCCCCCGAACACGCTCCATAAATTCGGTTGTGATGTGAACGTGTAGCCGCTGCTGTGCGGTTGTCTTGTGGACTGACTCGGTGGCGCGGATGTGTTCTCACACACAATGTGCTCCGGGCCCACTGTGGCAATAGGGTATATCTGCAGAGCCACGAAAACCGCCTCAAACCTAGTCCAAGCCACGAAGCCCCGCCCAGACGTTGGGCTTGCGGCTCTGCAGATAGACCCTACTCCCACTGTGGGGCTAGGGCCCGCCCCTTCTCTCCGTACCGCAGTTCTACTGCCACCTTGAACTGCAGTCAAGTGGAACAAGTGACCGTTTTTTGTGTGTCAAGGAGGTCGCTGAAATAACAGTGGAGTTCAATTATATTTAATTTGATTAGGCTTACATTTACATTTAGTCGTTTATCCAAAATGACTTGCAAACAAGTCAGCAGGAAGGCTACAACTCGAACTGCAAAAAAGAATTTCAACTGCAAAAAAGAATTTCATCAATGACAAAACTGAGGAAAACAAAAACAAACCACGTGAACTTTGGAAATTACTCAATAATCAACTAGGATGCAGTAAAAAACTTAAAACCAGATTCTCAAACATAAACATAAAAACGGACAACACGCTCATCACAGACAAGCTGGATGTAGCCAATTACTTAAACATTTTCTTCACAAACATAGCCACAACACTGGTAAACAAACTACCCTCCCACTCAGGGCTTTATGGGGTAGAACACATAGTAGCTTACTACAAAAACCTAGGGGTCCGCAAGGACGACTTCAAGCTGGAAATGGTAACAACAGATGAGGTACTCAATAAACTGAGCGCCCTCCAACCTAACAAGGCCACTGGCCATGACAACATCCCCTCCAAATTCCTCAGAGACTCAGCAGCCGCCATCACCCCAATCATCACACACATAATAAACCTCTCCATAAAACAGGGACACGTCCCCAAGGACTTCAAAATTGCGAGGGTGACCCCTCTGCACAAAAAGGGCAGCAAATTAGACCCAGGCAACTACCGCCCTGTTTCTATTCTCACCTCCATCTCGAAAGTCATGGAAAAAATAGTCTACGAACAGGTCGAAAAGTACCTAGCGGAAAAAAATCTAATCTACGAATTCCAATCTGGCTTCAGAACATCCCACTCCACTGACACATGCCTTCTCTATTTGAATGACCACATCAAACAAGAGGTGGACGCAGGCAAATACTGCGGCATGGTCATGCTGGACCTACAAAAGGCCTTTGACACGGTCAATCACTCCATTCTGATTGACAAGCTAAAAGCAATTGGTTTTGATAGTCTATCAGTGAGCTGGATGCAATCCTACCTTGAGGGGAGGGAACAGATGGTGGAGGTAAACGGTACCCTATCCCCCCCCCTCACAGTGAGCTGTGGTGTTCCACAAGGAAGCATACTAGGACCGCTACTGTTCCTAATTTATGCAAATGACATGTCGTCAGCTTGTGACTGCAACTTGTTCCTGTTTGCGGACGACTCAGCCCTGCTGGTCTCTGACAAGAACAAGTTACAGGTTGAAAAAACCCTCAGCTCGGAACTAGGCAGAATCTGCATATGGCTCGCTGATAACAAACTATCATTACACATGGGCAAAACAGAGTCCATTCTCTTCGGGTCAAATAACAAACTCAGCAAGACCGACGGCTTCTCAGTTACAGTGGGTGACAATATTGTCACAAGGAAAGATGAAATTACCTACCTGGGTTCCATCCTAGAGGCTAATCTCTCCTGTGACAAAATGGCATCCAATGTAATAAAAAAAGTCAACCAACGAACTCGATTCTTGTACCGGATCTCCTCTCTGGTAAACAAGAACACCCTGAAGACTCTGGCAGGAGCACTCATTCAGGGGTACTACGACTATGCTTGCACCTCATGGTACCAAAGCACCTCAAAGGCGCTAAAAACAAAATTACAAACATCTCAAAACAAACTGGTCAGACTACTGCTTGACCTTACTCCTAGAACCCACCTCACCCCTGCCCACTTTGACAACCTAGGATGGCTTAGAGTAGACGACAGAGTACAACAACTTGCAATGGGCCTGGTCTACAAGATACACTACACGACCAAGGTACCCATGTACATGTCAAAATACTTCCCAAAGGTCAGTGAATACCACGATCACAACACCAGAGGGAGCTCCACAAATCATGTTAAACCCAGATTCGGCTCAAATAAGGGACTAAACACGTTTAGAAATTATGCCACATCAATGTGGAACGCCCTACCCAAAGCTGTAAAGGAATGTGGATCACTACCCACTTTCAAAACCTCTCTCAAGGGACACCTACGGGAGACTGCAATTCAACACTGGCCCCTGTAAATATCCTAACCCAACCCCCTCCAATGTACAGTCATTTACCTAGTATGGTTTTGTCAATAGTTCAATGTACAATTTTGTTTGTTTGTACAGTGTCTCCTCCCCCCCCCCCCCTCAATGTACAGTATTACTTGTTTATACAGTGTGCCCCCGGCCCCCCCCCCCCCCCAACCACCTCCAATGTAAATTACCCAGTATGGTTGTCAATATCCCAATGTACCCAACCCCCCCCACACAACCTCCTCCAATGTACAGTTTCTACGTCAAATGTATATACTCCCTTTTCTTGACTCCTTCTGTATCACAAACAGTACTGTATTTGCAAATCTGGTATGTCATAAATGTATAGATGTAGCAGTACTGACTATCTGTATGTCATGTATGTCATATATGTCCTGATGAATTGAAAATGGGGGACCCTGATGTAAACAAGACGAAAGTCTTTCTCTGGTCTGCATCCCCTTAACAATTGTGTGTATTGAGCTGTACTGTATTGTACCCATTCTACAATCTGTTAATAAAGTTTTCAATCAATCAATCAATCAGGTGATGTTGTACATGTGTTGAACTTGAGTGCTGCACTCTGAGTGCATAGTAGTATATAGACAGACAGATTAGCAGAGTAGGTACTACTTCACTGCAGAGCTACTGATGGTGCCTTCACTAGTACAGGGCTACTGATGGTGCCTTCACTAGTACAGGGCTACTGATGGTGCCTTCACTGCAGGGTTACTGATGGTGCCTTCACTACAGGGCTACTGATGGTGCCTTCACTACTGGGCTACTGATGGTGCCCTCACTGCAGAGCTACTGATGGTGCCTTCACTAGTCCGGGTTTACTGATGGTGCCTTCACTGCAGAGCTACTGATGGTGCCTTCACTAGTACAGGGCTACTGATGGTGCCTTCACTAGTACAGGGCTACTGATGGTGCCTTCACTACAGGGCTACTGATGGTGCCTTCACTAGTACAGGGCTACTGATGGTGCCTTCACTGCAAGGCTACTGATGGTGCCTTCACTACAGGGCTACTGATTGATTGATTGATTGAAAACTTTATTAACAGATTGCAGAATGGGTACAGTACAGTACAGCTCAATACATACAATTGTTAAGGGGATGCAGACCAGAGAAAGACTTTCGTCTTGTTTACATCAGGGTCCCCCATTTTCAATTCATCGTAACATATATGACATACATGACATACAGATAGACAGTACTGCTACTTCTATACATTTATGACATACCAGATTTGCAAATACAGTACTGTTTGTGATACCAAAAGAGTCCAGAAAAAAAGTATATACATCTGACGTAGAAACTGTACATTGGACTGGGTAGGTGGGGGGGGGGGGACTGTACATTGGAGGTGGTTGGGTGGGTGGGGGGGGGGGGGGGGGTTGGGTAGGAGTGGGGGAGGGAGGTTGGGTATGAGGGGTGGGTGGGGGACACTGTACAACTGTACAAACAAAACTGTACATTGGAATATTGACAAGACCATACTTGGTAATTTACTGTACATTGGAGGGGGTTGTTAGGACATTTACAGGGGCCAGTTTCGATGGTGCCTTCACTAGTACAGGGCTACTGATGGTGCCTTCACTAGTACAGAGCTACTGATGGTGCCTTCACTAGTACAGAGCTACTGATGGTGCCTTCACTAGTACAGGGCTACTGATGGTGCCTTCACTACAGGGCTACTGATGGTGCCTTCACTAGTACAGGGCTACTGATGGTGCCTTCACTAGTACAGGGCTACTGATGGTGCCTTCACTACAGGGCTACTGATGGTGCCTTCACTACAGAGCTACTGATGGTGCCTTCACTGCAGGGCTACTGATGGTGCCTTCACTACAGAGCTACTGATGGTGCCTTCACTACAGAGCTACTGATGGTGCCTTCACTGCAGAGCTACTGATGGTGCCTTCATTGCAGGCAGGGCTACTGATGGTGCCTTCACTGCAGAGCTAAGATAAGATAAGATAAGATCAGTTTCCCCACCCCTCTCGTGATGTTCACCCCTAAGTATTTAATCTTGTCCATGTCCCATCTTATCCCGTACTGTTCCCTAATTTCCGTCATTGGGGTATAGTTCCATGCTAAGGTCTGTGTCTTTGTCACGTTTAGTTTGTATCCTGAGTAGTGGCCATATTCCTTCAGTAGATCCATCAGTGCCGGGAAGCTCTTGTCTGGTTGTCTCATGTATATTATCACGTCGTCCGCAAATAGGCCTAGTTTATATTCCGTTCCCTTTATTCTTACTCCCTTGATGTCCTCGGTCTGTCTGATCAGTTGCGCCAGTGGTTCTATGAAAACGGCGAAGAGCGTTGGTGAGAGACAACATCCCTGTCTGGTAGCCCTCTCTAATCTGATTCTATCCGTCAGGCTGCCATTCACCTTAACCCTCGCTGTCGGTTCTTGATATAGCGCCTTGATCATCTTCATCGCCCTCCCGTTCAGTCCGAACCTCATCAATGTTTTATATAAAAATGTCCAGCTCACACTGTCGAATGCTTTTTCTGCATCTAGGCTAATCAGTACCGTGCTACCACCTTGTTTTTGTATCTCCTCTACTATGTGTAATGTCTTTCTCACGTTGTCCTGTGTCTGTCTCCCTTTAATAAATCCAGTTTGATCTTCATCTATAATGTCTGGCATAAACGTCTCAAATCTCTTTGATATTATCGATGTATACATCTTGTAATCCACGTTGAGTATGGACACAGGTCTGAAACTACTACATAATTCTCTATCCTTCCCTTCCTTCGGTATCGTGGTGATTATGGCTTCCTTCCCACGAGGGGGGCATTTTGCCCTCTTCCATCGTGTGTCTGAACGCCGCCCCTAACATGGGTGCTAATTCTGTTCGAAATGTCTTGTAGAATTCCGATGGGAATCCGTCGCTCCCCGGAGATTTGTTGTTTTTAGCTCTACTAATTGCCTCTTCCAGTTCTCGTTCCATAATTATTCATTCATTCTGTTCTTTCCCTATCGATGGTAACTCTAGCTTCTCCAGATATGCTTCTATTTCCTCTTCTCCCGCTGCTTTTGGCTGTGTGTATAGTTTCTCATAGTATTCTCTAAATGTCCTCTCTATTTCAGCTGGGTCTCTCAATATTTCATTAGTCTTTGTATCCCTTATTGTGTGTATCGTGTTCAACTTCTGTTGCGTCCTAATTCTCCTAGCCAACAGTCTGGTCGCTTTTGGTCCCCCTTCATAGTACGTTTGTTTCATGAACCTCGCTTTCTTTTCTATTTCCGTCAATAATTCCCTATTTATCCTGGCCTTTACTTCTTTGATTTCTCCGAGCGTTTCCTGTTCTTTTGATATCTGGTGTCTCCCCTCTAGCTTCTTCAGCTTCCCTATCAGATTGTGATATGTCTCCGTTCTGGCCTTCTTCAGCATTGCTGTCTTCTCCATCAATTTCCCCCTTATCACTACCTTCAGTATGTCCCATAGAATGTTCGGATCTACCGCCCGTTGTCATTTTCTTCCTTATATCTGGCTATCTCCTCCTTGATCTGACTCACCACCCCCTTGTTATTTAATATTCCTACATTTAGTCTCCAGATCGTGTTCCTCCGTCTCCCTTCTAGATCTACTGTCAGATATATGGCACTGTGATCCGATATGTCCGCTACTCCTATTCTGCTCTCCCGTACCCTGTAACTGTCCCCCGTCGTCATCAAAAAGTAGTCTATTCTCGCATATGTCACGTGCAGGTGTGAGTAATGTGTGTATTCCCTGTCCATGGCGTGCATCCCCCTCCAAACATCTGTAATTCCCATTTCCGTCATCTGAATATTCATATATCTACTGATTGGTGCCCGTCCTTTTCTAGTACTCGTGGTGTCTAGGTCGTGATTCAGTACTACATTAAAATCTCCCGCGCATATCAATATCCCTTCTAGTTCCATCACTATCATATCAAAAATGGTCTCATATAAATCCCTCTCACTCTCTGGGGGTGCATAAACATTCACTAACGTAATCATTTGACCCTCCATTTTTCCCTTCACCAGAACAAACCTTCCCTCCTTGTCTCTTACTTCCTTGATCAATTCAAATTTGACTGTGTTTTTGATTAACGTGATTACTCCTCTCCTCAGGTTCCGTTTAAAGGAACTATAGTATGCATTTTCATATCCAAATCTCTTCAGTTTCTCATGATCCTGTGCTACCAAGTGTGTCTCCTGCAGAAAAATCACTTCCATCTCACTTTTTTTACATTTCAACATCACTTTGCCCCTCTTTATCGTATTATTCATTCCATTAACGTTTAACGACATCATTTTTATACCTTTAACCATTGTCATCTTTCTTCTTCTTTCGTCTGTCAGTCCCCCCCATGTCACATTCATTCCCCCCTCCGGTTGTAGCCTCCGCTCTCTTCACCGAATACATATAATGATTAACATAAATAAAAAAACATAAACTTTACATAAAGTGCTCCCAAGGCGTTCGGGGGGTCCCTGTGTCCCCCCCTGTCCCCTGCTGGTGGGTGAGGAGTAATTGCTCTCCTAGTGAGAGGCCTCCTCCTGACGGCTTGGGGGTTTGAAACCTTTACCCCCAACCGCTCGTCATATTTGTCCAGCCTTCTTACTGTTTTTATTGCTGTCGAGCTCCTGGTCAAAAGCGCTCTGTCCTTCATTCTGATCAAAGACCCCCATTTCCTAGGTCCCTCTCAATGTGGCTCATATGTTCCAATGTCCCTCCTTCCTCCCAAACCCGTGTGTGGTGTCTTCTGTGTACCCCTTCTTACTTTCTTTTCCTCCCCTCTATTTTCTATGTGATGTCCATTTATCCCCTTAATCCCTTCCAACTGTGTTACTCGCAGCGTGTGTCTATTTATTTGTTTCAATATGTTCTGTGTTCCGTCTATCATACCTAATTATATTTCCATTTATTTCCTCCATCAGCATGTGTATTATGTGTCCATGTATACGTTATGTTCGTTCCTATATCCTGCCTCTACCTGGGAATGTGTGTTTATGTATATGTTATTTCAGTTTCTATATTTTGTCTCTATTTGGATAGTTTTTTCAATCTCTTGTGCGTGTACTCATCCGTTCGTCTCCTCCCGCCTCCTCTCCCCTCTTTCTCCGTCTCTGGCCTCCTCGTCCGTCTCCGCCTTCGGTCTGTCACGTCTCACCTCGGCCTTCTCCTCTCTCCTCCCTCCTCTCCCGGGTTTCGATCTCCTACTCTAAGTAAATAGGAATTGAACTTCCTTCCTCTTTCTATCTCATACACTCTCTTCCAACCATTGCTGTGTACTGGTAGTGCTGCTGACAACAACGTCATTGATCAAGATGATCAAGTTGTCTCTTATCTCTTATCTTCTTTACCTTGAGGCCTGCAGAGGCATTTAGAGTTGATGTGCCTTGTTGACATGTTGGAGATGAGTCATCATGAGGAATCCTGTGTGAGGCTTTAATGTGCACACCTGGCACACTCTGTCCCCAAGTCAGCAAGATGGTGTGTGTGCGTGCGTGCATGCGTGTGTGTGTGTGTGTGCGTGTGCATAGGCGCCTGGCCATAAGAGCACTCGGAGCATCTGCTCTCCCACTATTGAACTTGGGGGAGCAAAGGTATGATCTTGCTTTTTGATCCACCACTTTTTGATCATATGAAAAATATGATATACCCCCCCCCCCAATTAATAATACGCAATAACACGTTTTTAAGTTTCCAAAGATTGCGAACCCCCCCCCCCCCCCCCCCTGCCCCATTATGGTTTGATCCAGTGCCTCCCATCTCCAGCGCTTAGACCTTTGCGCACAGCGCTGCAGTCTGGCTGCAGGTAGGCTGAGTGTAAATATCAAAGCCCACAGAGTGTGTCATAATATTGGTGGCAGGCAGGCAGGCTTTTCCAGTAAGTTGTTCAAATAAAAGGATTATGTTAGACATAAGTTACTATTGAGTGGTAGTAGAACTTCTACGGTTCTACCACGCAATACAATAAAAGTGTTTCACGGTCCCGAAATGCGATCTGGTCATACGGTTTCCTCGAATAAATAAAAATAACGTTTCCCTCTCAGGTTGGCGTTAGCTTTATTGCTAGCCGCTAGCTAACGTTATCTAGATATGTGGTGTGAGATGGATGACGTTGACTTCATTTGCAAACGTTAATTAAGCATTACATCACACGCAGGAGTGGTTTGTGACCAATAAACCATGCCTAGGGGTGGTTGTTAGGCCCGAGGCGCAGCCGAGGGTCGTTAGACCCCCCTAGGCATGGTTTATTGGTCACAAATCATGACTGCACGTGGTGTAAAGCTTTTATACAACTGCCAGATTCATCCAACCTTATTTCTATACAATAAACACACATTAATCGAAGATTTATTGAAAAAACCATCCGCCAGAAAAAGTAGTTCCCACAACTCCATGTGGAAGCAGCTTGAAGTGCATCCAACCAAACTAACACATCCAACTGTGTATTATTGGAATGATTGAGAGAAGTTGCCTCATGTGGAAGCAGCTTGAAGTGCATCCAACCAACTAACACATCCAACTGTGTATTATTGGAATGATTGATTGAAAATTTATTAAAACGTTTTCTTTGCCCTATAGGAAAAAAACGTTTTCTTCGCCCTATTTTTTTATTTATTTCTTTTAGCCTAAACTTAACCAGTTGGAAACCAGGGGTACAGTAATAAAATTAGCAATCAACCAATCAATCAATTCAATAGACCATGCTCACTTAAAACAGCGCTGCTTCTCTCTCAGTCTGACTCCCCCGCTGTTGCAGACAGGAGTGTGTGTGTGTGTGTGTGTGTGTGTGTGTGTGTGTGTGTGTGTGTGTCACAGTGTGTGTGTGCGTGTGTGTGTGTATGTGTGTGTGTGTGTGTGTGTGTGTGTGTGTGTATGTGTGTGTTTGTGGGTACGCCAGCGTCGGACAGTGTGAGAGAGAACGCTGCAGTCGGAAAGTAGGAAGGAAGAAATTTAAATCAATCAATTAATCTATCAATCAATCCGCGATTTTTCTTTTGTTCTAGATTGAGTCAAGACCCATCAATTACATCATCCAACATTGTTTAAAATACTAACACATTCCCCTTGACAGAATCGCTTCATATTTAGTCGTTATGGTGCTTTCAACATAACCATTTGTTGTCCGCGGACTCCGCGATCCTGTTTTCTCCCGGAGTGAGCCGGGGAGGGTTATGTGATTTGGTTGTGGGCGGGTCCTGAGCCCAGGACCGTGGATTGTTTCCAATAAAGACGTGTGAATGGCCAATCAGAATCGAGAAATTTGCATGCCGTTGTATAACGCTATCTATATGGCAGACGAGCAGGGCCGGATTAACGACGGCCGCGGCCCGTGGGCCTTTAGTGACGAGGGGCCTCCATTTTTTTTTTTTTTTTGATCGATGTCATGATTGTGCACTGCAGGCTCAGGGAGGAGGCAGAGAAGGAGAGAAAGAGACACAAGATTTACAGGTAATGGAAATATATCTTTTTTCTCTTTCTTATTAAAAACTTGGCCTATTTGAAAGGAGATTGATTTAATAAAAATGAATGAGCGAAAAATCAATATACAGTGTATATACAGTATATATATATTAATATATTATTATTATAGTAATTGGCTATCATACTGCAATATAAACTGAGTTTTATAGTGAAAAGAGCAGCTTTATTGGTCAAGATTGAAGGCTCTATATTGCAGGAAATTGCACGTACAGGTTCATTAAATTTAAAAAAAAGAATCTGCCATGGAGGGGGTCATGCCGGACCCCCTCCAAACCACCCCTTACCTGTCCAAAAAAAAAAAAAAAAAAAAAAAAACTGCACCCCCACTTTCTACTATAACTAGGCGGCCGTGTGTGTGTGCATGTGTGTGTGCGTGCGTGCGTGTGTGTGTGTGTGTGTGATGACAGTTGTTGACAACATGTTAACTTTATTCAAGGGAAAATATCTAGGTCAGTAGCAATCCTGTATAAATATAAGGATATATTGAACTATGAAGCCTTGTACATAATTTACTGCTCACTTATACTTCCTTACATATCTTACTGTGTGTGGAAGTATGGGGGTCGACATTTAAAAAGACTGTGAATCCAATAGTCTTACTGCAAAAGCGGGCCATTCGGAGCCTTTATAAGGCTGGTTACTATGAACACACAAAGTGGTCACCCACTATTTATAAAGTCTCATGTTATGAAATTTAATGATTTGGTTTATTATAAAATTATGCAAATAATGTACAGAAATAATGTACTACTACTACTACTACTACTACTACTACTACTACTACTACTACTACTACTACTACTACTACTACTACTACTACTACTACTACTACTACTACTACTACTACTACTACTACTACTACTACTACTACTACTACTACTACTACTACTACTACTACTACTACTACTACTACTACTACTACTACTACTACTACTACTACTACTACTACTACTACTACTACTACTACTACTACTACTACTACTACTACTACTACTACGACAGTGGCTCAGGAGGTAGAGCAGTCGTCTGGCAATCCGGAGGTTCCCGGTTCGATTCCCGCTCCTGGGCAGCGTGTCGATGTGTCCTTGAGCAAGACACTTAACCCCTAATTGCTCCCGATGAGCAGGTTGGCACCTTGCATGGTAGCCTCCACCGTCGGTGTGTGAATGGGTAATATGTAAGTAACAAATTGTAAAGCGCTTTGGATAAAAGCGCTATATAAAAAAGCAGCCATTTACCATTTACCATTACTACTACAGTTGTGTTTAACACCTGGCCAAATAAGGCTGTTACATAACTGTGCTGTGAGTGAGATAGGAATGGATTCAGATAATATAATATAATAGAGTTAACTTTATATGAGCAATTTGCTGTGAGGGCAAATCACTTTGATTGTTAAACAAAGAAAGAGAAAAATTACAGATTTGTACTGAGTAGAATAGAATAGAATACCAGTAGAATAGAATACTGATAGAATAGAATAGAATAGAAAACAAATAAAATGCTGAGAGTTGTCACAAAGTACTAAAAGTAACAGAAATCAAAGTATCCATACTAGATGGTAGAAATCAAAGTTTCCAGACTAGATTATATAAATCAAAGTATCCACACTAGATTATATAAATCAAAGTATCCAGACTAGATTATATAAATCAAAGTATCCAGACTAGATTATATAAATCAAAGTTTCCAGACTAGATTATATAAATCAAAGTATCCAGACTAGATTATATAAATCAAAGTATCTAGACTAGATGATATATAAATCAAAGTATCCAGACTAGATTATATAAATCAAAGTATCCAGACTAGATGATAGAAATCAGTATCAAGACTAGATTATACAAATCAAAGTAGCCAGACTAGATGATAGAAATCAAAGTAGCCAGACTAGATGATATAAATCAGTATCAAGACTAGATGATACAAATCAAAGTAGCCAGACTAGATGATAGATGATTGAAACTAGTGACTATTAAATTACATGGTGCTGAACAACTTGTCTTATTCATTGAGATAATAGTTGGGTATAAAGATATTATAACACAGTTGGAATATGTTTACTAAGGGCACACACACACACACACCTTCCATCTGCAGCAGAGATAATGGTAGGTTAGATAGATATAGCTGGTGGTTGGCCTGTGTGTGTGTATAGCAGCAAGCAGGGTCACATTCCTCTTCATGAATTCCAGTTTCATGAGTTTCAGAGTTATTCTATATTCAGAGGTATTCCGACTACAGTTTATTTTCACTGCTCACTGTCGGGCAGCAGCTACGTTGCTGCAAAACCGAAAGAATGGTAATTGCTGTCCATTGGTTTGGTTTTAAATTAGAATATAATGTAATTGAGCGTTTTGCAGAAAAAGCTTTGCAAACGGATGGTGGCGTATCGTCAGTTACTGTAGACATACTATTGTCATCTATCACTATGGTTATGATGGATCTGAGACTCCACCACACTAAACTGATTGGTCTTTTGCTAAATTGATTTAAAAAAAAAAAAAAACCTGCATATACACAATATAAATACTGTATTACATAAATAGATAGATAAAAACACTTTTTTGCACAATGCTGTCTTGATCAGTCTTAATGTGGCAATACAGAGGATTTCAACACACATAATTTCAAAACAACATACTTTTTCAGAAGGTTTATTACTAATGCTACTTCCTTTTGTATTTGAGCCGAGTGGCTGAGCTTCCTTAGCAACATGCCTCAAATTTAGCAACTGGACATGTTATTGTGAAATGTTATTGTGAAAAAAGTAGGACCCGCCTATGTCACAATAGTTATACAGCAGCAGTACAAAGGTTCCACCTCTTGTGTGTGTGACAGTCTTATTAGCAGGAGGAAATATTCAAGAGAAAGTTGGTACATTCCGTGTGTACTCTACCTGTCAACTGTTGTTCCTTCCTTTGTACCTTTCATTATATAATTATATACATTATATAATTATACATTTTAGAGTTAAGCCATAGCCTTCCTACTCAAACATAGTGCTGCAGTAGGCTACTGGTTTGTAAATGCCTGTTATACCTAGGGATGGGTACCGTATTCGGTACTTTTGAGGTACCGAACCGAAACACGTCGGTACTACCCAGTATCGAATCAAGTGAGAAACCGAAAAAAAATGATTATTTTTTAAATTTCTTAATTTTTTTTTTTTTTTTTTTTTTTACTTTTTTCTTTTCATGTCAACATTCACACGCACAATATATGTTTACCTAGGATTTGACTTGATTCAACAACAAAGCAGTCGGAGCAATGACAAGCCGAAAACTGTCGAAATTGTAGTTATTTGAAGTTTGGATTTTTTTTTTACGACTGAGGTAGGTAAATTACATTTCTTGAGACTAAAGTACCGAAAAAAGGTACCGTTGGGTACCGGTATCGATTCACAGGTACCGGTACCGGTATCGGTTCAAATGTGAAAGGTACCCATCCCTAGTTATACCTCAATATTTGCCTCAATGATTGACTGGAAATACCACTCAAATGGTAATACAGAATTTGAATATTTTTCCATACAGGAGGTGTATTTTTAAAGTGGTGAGTATATTTCTATCCATACAGTATGTACTTTTCTGAGAGTATACTTGCAATGTATTGCAATGTACCTTTAGTAAACTTATTAAAAGTGTACTATTTTGGTAATAAAAAGTATAACTTCAATATATGTAAGCACATCTTAAATACAACTTTACACTACATCTACAACTCTGACTATAGAAAATATGTATTACATTGAAAAAGAATATACATAAGTAAGTATTTTCTTTACTTGGGCATTACCTAAGAATATGACTGCTTGTGCACGTGTCTGTCTACGTCTGCTTGACAGAACTAGCTGTAGAGTGTGTGTGTGTGTGTGTGTGTGTGTGTGTGTGTGTGTGTGTGTGTGTGTGTGTGTGTGTGTGTGTGTGTGTGTGTGTGTGTGTGTGTGTGTGTGTGTGTGTGTGTGTGTGTAGGTGTGTGTGTGTGTGTGCGTGTGCATATGCACGCCTGTGTATTTGTGTACGAGAGGGAGAAAGAGACAGCGAGAGAGAGAGAGAGAGAGAGAGAGAGAGAGAGAGAGAGAGAGAGAGAGAGAGAGAGAGAGAGAGAGATGGCTCAGACCAAAGTGAACAGTGCTTTGTCTAATTACTGCTGTGTTCTGAATTGTCCTGGTTCAGTTAGCCTGACAGCCCCTTAATTAAACAAACACCACCTTCTTTGTGTCTGCTCACATATTTACAATGACATCATCTTGATAGTGGTAGCTAGCTGGATAGATCTGACAAAAAGAACCGTCACCATGATTAGCATATCGGGTTACATGCGTTATATGCATTATGCAGGTGTATAAATAGGTATATAGAAGCATTATATGCAGGTATATTCAGACAGATATGTATTCACACACACACACACGCGCACACACACACACACACACACACACACACACACACACACACACACACACACACACACACACACACACACACACACACACACACACACACACACACATATATATATATATATGTGGTAAATATAAATATGATATATACAGCACTATTGTACATGCTATCACACAGAGTTATGAAGTAGGCAGTTGTAGACTGTGAAAGCAGTAGGTAGGTATAAATTGAGTATGGGAAAACAACAGTTCCTTCTCTTCTGTGTCTCCCCTACTCTGTCTCCCTCTCAGCCTTTCTACTGTCTTAATAAAGAACCTTCTCTCCTGTGTCTCCCCTACTCTGTCTCCCTCTCAGCCTTCCTACTGTCTCAATAAAGAACCTTCTCTCCTGTGTCTCCCCCAATCTGTCTCCCTCTCAGCCTTCATACTGTCTCAATAAAGAACCTTCTCTCCCGTGTCTCCCCTACTCTGTCTCCCTCTCAGCCTTCTGTCTCAATAAAGAACCTTCTCTCCTGTGTCTCCCCTACTCTGTCTCCCTCTCAGCCTACTGTCTCAATAAAGAACCTTCTCTCCTGTGTCTCCCCTACTCTGTCTCCCTCTCAGCCTTCCTACTGTCTCAATAAAGAACCTTCTCTCCCGTGTCTCCCCTACTCTGTCTCCCTCTCAGCCTTCCTACTGTCTCAATAAAGAACCTTCTCTGCTGTGTCTCCTCTACTCTGTCTCCCTCTCAGACTTCCTACTGTCTCAATAAAGAACCTTCTCTCCTGTGTCTCCCCTACTCTGTCTCCCTCTCAGCCTTCCTACTGTCTCAATAAAGAACCTTCTCTCCCGTGTCTCCCCTACTCTGTCTCCCTCTCAGCCTTCCTACTGTCTCAATAAAGAACCTTCTCTCCCGTGTCTCCCCTACTCTGTCTCCCTCTCAGCCTTCCTACTGTCTCAATAAAGAACCTTCTCTCCCGTGTCTCCCCTACTCTGTCTCCCTCTCAGCCTTCCTACTGTCTCAATAAAGAACCTTCTCTCCTGTGTCTCCCCTACTCTGTCTCCCTCTCAGCCTTCCTACTGTCTCAATAAAGAACCTTCTCTCCTGTGTCTCCCCTACTCTGTCTCCCTATCAGCCTTCCTACTGTCTCAATAAAGAACCTTCTCTCCCGTGTCTCCCCTACTCTGTCTCCCTCTCAGCCTATACTGTCTCAATAAAGAACCTTCTCTCCTGTGTCTCCCCTACTCTGTCTCCCTCTCAGCCTTCCTACTGTCTCAATAAAGAACCTTCTCTCCCGTATCTCCCCTACTCTGTCTCCCTCTCAGCCTTCCTACTGTCTCAATAAAGAACCTTCTCTGCTGTGTCTCCTCTACTCTGTCTCCCTCTCAGCCTTCCTACTGTCTCAATAAAGAACCTTCTCTCCTGTGTCTCCCCTACTCTGTCTCCCTCTCAGCCTTCCTACTGTCTCAATAAAGAACCTTCTCTCCCGTGTCTCCCCTACTCTGTCTCCCTCTCAGCCTTCATACTGTCTCAATAAAGAACCTTCTCTCCTGTGTCTCCTCTCTCTGTCTCCCTCTCAGCCTTCCTACTGTCTCAATAAAGAACCTTCTCTCCTGTGTCTCCCCTACTCTGTCTCCCTCTCAGCCTTCCTACTGTCTCAATAAAGAACCTTCTCTCCCGTGTCTCCCCTACTCTGTCTCCCTCTCAGCCTTCCTACTGTCTCAATAAAGAACCTTCTCTCCTGTGTCTCTCCTACTCTGTCTCCCTCTCAGCCTTCCTACTGTCTCAATAAAGAACCTTCTCTCCTGTGTCTCCCCTACTCTGTCTCCCTATCAGCCTTCCTACTGTCTCAATAAAGAACCTTCTCTCCCGTGTCTCCCCTACTCTGTCTCCCTCTCAGCCTATACTTTCTCAATAAAGAACCTTCTCTCCTGTGTCTCCCCTACTCTGTCTCCCTCTCAGCCTTCCTACTGTCTCAATAAAGAACCTTCTCTCCCGTATCTCCCCTACTCTGTCTCCCTCTCAGCCTTCCTACTGTCTCAATAAAGAACCTTCTCTGCTGTGTCTCCTCTACTCTGTCTCCCTCTCAGCCTTCCTACTGTCTCAATAAAGAACCTTCTCTCCTGTGTCTCCCCTACTCTGTCTCCCTCTCAGCCTTCCTACTGTCAATAAAGAATCTTCTCTTCTGTGTCTCTCCTACTCTGTCTCCCTCTCAGCCTTCCTACTGTCTCAATAAAGAACCTTCTCTCCTGTGTCTCCCCTACTCTGTCTCCCTCTCAGCCTTCCTACTGTCTCAATAAAGAACCTTCTCTCCTGTGTCTCCCCTACTCTGTCTCCCTATCAGACTTCCTACCGTCTCAATAAAGAACTTTCTCTCCTGTGTCTCCCCTACTCTGTCTCCCTCTCAGCCTTCCTACTGTCTCAATAAAGAACCTTCTCTTCTGTGTCTCTCCTACTCTGTCTCCCTCTCAGCCTTCATACTGTCTCAATAGAGAACCTTCTCTCCCGTGTCTCCCCTACTCTGTCCCCATCTCAGCCTTCCTACCGTCTCAATAAAGAAAGTAAAAGAAGGAAAAAAGAGACTTGTGAGAACCAATAGAATGTGAGTAAAGATCATAAAACAATAACAGAAAGCGTTTGAATGGTTTGTAAGTGAGAGCACTTGACTGCCTTTTTAGGGTGGAACCGCAGATTGATGTGATATGATGTCACTGTTTTTGATACAACAACTAAATATTACAGTGTTTAGGTCATGCTTTTCTTCAAAGTCTGCAGACTTGGCAGATGGCGCTACCTGTGACATCATGGGTGAAATATTACAGATTGGGAGAAATGTGGGTATTGTACAACAGAGAACAAATCAGTTCATGTATCTAATGCTAGTGGAATTCAACAGAGGCCTTGTTTTGTGTAGTTGACTTTCTTCCAACATGGCTGCCAGCAACCACTGGTAACCACTTTCAAAAGAAAAGGCCTACGTTCTGTGCAGTGGTAAAGTAGGTAAAACATTGGAAAAGATAAGATAAGATAAGATAAGATAAGATAAGATTAGATAAGATATTCCTTTATTGATCCCCTTGGAGAAATTCAGGCTTCATACAGTAGCATAATAGGGGAGGGGGAGAGGGGGTGTATTGATAAATGAAGAAAAAAATGTATATAGGCAATCAAATAAAATCTGAATCTAAAATGTGCTCAAATCAAACAGTATAAACAAAGGTGCAGATGAGGGTCTGTATGCCCTATCAGTCATAATATATGTTACAATAAATATAGGCAATAAATATAAAGAAAAATAAATGTAATCTGAATATTCAATTCAAACCTTTATTTATTCTCGAAAAGGACAATTGAGGTCACCCTCATTCTCAATGTCGTAGAGACTTTATTTATTCCTTTATATGTTCGGCGAAAAATTCAGCCCGAGCCGCTAGAGGCGGCTGTTCCGCCGGCGGGCCGTTGCATGTTAAGAGTTTTAATAGAATCTGTTATGGAAACCTCTCTAGGCAAAAGAGCCCTGCTTGGTATTTCACTTTGTCTTATTTATTTAGTTTTTGGGCTGGATCTGAGCAGAGATAGGAGAGTGGTTGTTATTACTGGCCACACCTTAGCCCCCCCCCCCCCCCCCCCCCCCCCCCCCCCCCCCCCCCGCACACACACACTCTCTCTCTCACACACACACGCACACGCACGCACACACACACACGCACACACACTCTCACACACACACACACACACACACACACACACACACACACTCTCACACACACACACACACACACACACACACACACACACACACACACACACACACACACACATACACACACACACACACACACACACACACACACACACGAGAACGACTGAGAACAGCTAGACCATCATCTTCTGATCTATCCGATAGATAGAATTGAGCAAGGCCATCGAGTTGACGGAGCACAAACATGTTTTTAACCCAACGTGAACTGGTTAAACACGAGGAGGAGTTCCTTGAGGTGAATTCTAGCCCTGGGGCCCGGTGCTGCCTGGACAACAAGACCCAACAGAGCAAGTTGTTCTGAAGCTACGGCACAAAGGCAGTTACACAACACTGGCTCTTCTCCATCATCACATACCGTTTACTAAGCACACCCCTCTGTTAACACTTTCACTAAAGTGTTTCACTGTATGCCCTGGTATTGTATGTGACAAATAAAACTTTTTTTTATCCACTTTTTCTCCTCCTATTTTTCTTGTATTTTCCTCCCATCCCAATTTGTAGTCGTTATGCCAATTCCCCCCTCCCCTTCCTGGTCGTTGCGCGCATTTGCCCCCTACTTGCCAGTCTAGGGAGCCCTAAAGTCTATCACATGCTTCCTCCGATACATAGGAGACAGCCAGCAGCCTCTTTTCACCTGGCAGCGAGGACTCTCATTGGTGAAGTGTAACGCATGGGAGGGCACACTACCTCACCCAGAGCCCTTCCCCGCTGTGCAGGCGCCCTGACCGACCTGTAGGAGTCGCTGTTTACAACGACCAGATTACCACCCACCGGCTTCCCTCCCGCTGACACTGCCAATTCTGCCAGTATGACGACCGGCCAAGCCGGAGGCACCCCTGACAGCTGGATTCGATAACGCTGCGCTACCCGGCCGCCCCCCGACAAATAAAACTCTTGAATCTCACTACCACACTGCAGAAGGTTAACCCTTTCACTACCACACTACAGGCGGTTAACCCTTTCACTGCCACACGACAACGCGTTAACCCTTTCACTACCACACTAACCATCTGTAGTGTGGTATAGTGAAACGGTTAACCTTCTGTAGTGTGGTAGTGAAATGGTTAAAAGTCACATTCTGCAGCTGTATAGCGACTTGGCAGCATTCCCAACCCAGGGGTATAGGAACTTGTCAAGCAAGTGTTGTATAATAAGCTGTAGAGATGAGTGGCACGTCAAAGAGCGGGTCTGTGGTTTAATTAATAGAGATAGTTTGGATAATAAGCTGCTGTACTCGGTGTAACAACACGGCAGAATCAAGTGTGGACTCGCAAGGGGAGGGGCTGTGTGTACCTATCCCTTACCTTAACCCTATAACCTTAATCTCACTGTTTATAAACCTATACTTTACCTTAACCTTATAACGTAAGGTTATCCTATAACCCTAGTTATATGAGTATAGCGAGCGCTCTGCTCTATTGGAAGTTTGGAACTATCCCTTTATCCATTCTAACAATAAAAAACACACCTATTTACCTCCGCCTGGCCACACCCACATCCGCTCCTATATAAGCGGGGTCGTGGCCACACCATCAGCTCCTTCCCAAGTCTTTCACCACCGAAGGCGAAGACCATGGGGTCCTCAGTGAGTCAGAGCAGAGCGCTCGCTATACTCATATAACTAGGGTTATAGGATAATCTTACGTTATAGATCGTATAGCTTTACGCTCTGCTCTATTGGAACCTCGACAGATGTACCCGCTGGGGCCCCCTACAACCATCAGAACCGGGGAGGACCCGAGCCCCCCGGCCCTACCTAGTGGAGGACGGGAGGGAGATCGGATCCGACTGTGCGAAGAGGGTTTACAGTAGCACCTCAAACGCACAGGGTGAGCAGACCGTGGGACTTACCTTCGCATCCCACATGCCACCAGGGAACGGACGGGAAGCAAAAGAAAACTGTCACAGCCCCCAACATCACGGGGTCGAAGGTCAAGAACCCAAACCTGTGGCAAGGCTGCAGCAGCGGAGCGCGGAGGAGGTCCCAGCCCTAGGACAACCTGAGGACTAGGACCCCCTGAAAAAAGGGGCCTGGTGAGGCCAACGAGGCCGCGGCATTGAGACTGGTGACACCACCCCCCACATCGCCAGCGTATCGGACAGGGCCCAAATCAAGAGCAGGCCCTTCCCCCCTTGGCACGCTGCTCTGAAGCACTCTCCTCAAGAGGCTACCCCCCCCCCCCACAACACTGCGGGGCCAGTCGGCGTGCCGGGGAGACAACCCCCAAGAAGGTTGATCCCTCAATCCAGGCAACAGGCCCCAAGAGCAGAACTCAACCTGTGCCTGGAGCACTGCGGACTAGACAGGTGCCTAAAGGGTCTACTGCAAGAACAGTATCCCGGCGGAAGGGGTGTTCGGTATGCTGTGCACCATGTCATAACCTCCACAAACCCGACCCCACAATCCAGCGCGGTCGAGGTTCAAAGAAGAGGCTGACACAATTGGCAGACATCATGAAAGATGCAGGGGCATACTCTCGGGCAGACGCGGTCAAGCCCGGCCTCAACCCGAGAGTCGACTCTGCTACCAACACACCGGAGAACCAACCACCCCCCTATGTTTAGTTTAACAGGAGGCGGTTGTTCCCTTAACCCACAAAGAAAACTCAGAAACATAACCGCGCGTATACACAGGCTATACAAGCAGTACAAGTGTTTCAGTTTTCAAAGGGTTAACCCAGGCCAACAGGTCGACGAGAACGAGTTCGGACCTGGGCCTGGCGGACCGGGACCTACACAGGGATGCCTAGAAGAGTTGACAGCAACCTCCCCGACAGCCCCCTCCCATCCCCGCCTAGCAGGGGGGGAGGGGTGAAACAAATGGAGAAGGACCAGGCCCCCTAACACAGCGCAAGGTACAACACAGTATGGGCCAAGCACGTCACTGTTAAGGGCAACTCGTAGTGGCATACATATGACACACACATCCATGATATCAATCCCTGCGACGCCCGGGCCGACCCGGCATTTTCCCCCTGGAAAAGCACAAAGTCCTTCGGGGTACCAGAACAGCAGATCTGCTCCCCGGCGGACAACGGGTCAACTGACCTGGTCCGGCACGACCAGAACCAGTCCTGTGTCCTAGTCACGCCGCCATCCCCAGTCCTAAGAGGGGGGTAGGTACGCGTGTCGATCCAAAACATCACCAAGACGGTCAGTACGCGAATGCACTGCTCCTGGTGGCCCACCTCATGGGCGTGAGACCCCTCCGCCAAAGTTTTGATCTACTCCGTCATCTCCTCCCGGAGATGCACGTGAGCGTCGAGTCTAACCTAGTGCACTGGCGCTCGGTAGAGATAAAATCTCCTTCCCAGCCGCCCGCTTAAAAAACGCAGTTTCTATGAATTGGGCAACCAAGGCGCGCCAGCCCATAATTTGGTTCCACATTGAAAGCACCCAGGGCCAGCGCTATATGCACGTCGAGAACCCGAAACACATCAATGGTGAATTCGAATAAGAAACACCAGACAACGTTCCCTCCATGCTGTCTGGGACGAGCAGCAGGAAGCCGGTCTATAAGACACAGACACGGGTCTCATATGACGTGTCTGAGGGTAAACCCTGTCAATTCTGCTCTTTACACAAGAGGGGAAGACAGAAAATCCCCCAGAGAGACCTCTACGTGAGTAACAATTGAAAAAGATATATGTAATAATTAGAGGTGGGCATAGATAAATTTTTTTAATCTAGATGAATCTATCTGCAATCCTGGATTTAATCTAGATTAAAATGGCTCATAAAAAAAAAAAAAAAAACTGCCGAAGGCATTCAAAATATGTGTGTTCTACCCAAATAATGACCAGAAGTAAGTCCTTACTTTTTCTTTCCTCCTTATGTTTCTCAGGCCAGGTGGCCCATTACACCATGAGCCCATCTCCCGTTTCCAAAATGCATTACAGACTGTTTTGCTATGATAATTGGTAATGAAATATCAAAATAATGTTCAATAAGATGTACTTGTGTTTAATAAGTTGTTTTATTCAGAAGTTAACACAAATAAATAATATTACCAGTACAGTACAGTATCTAGCACTCTCAGGAGCAAAACAGAAAGAATCATTTCTTGAACTATGTGACATGGCTTGAATCAACTGCTCCAGTGGAGTTGCTCAGTGGCCAATGGTGTCAACTGTGGTTGTACTGGGCAGCTCCCAGGTGTGAATGGAACTGTGTGAATGTGAAGCAGGGCGTTCCTGAAAAAGAGCATCTGTGCTCAGCGAACCTACCCTGGGTAAAAAAAAAAAAAAACGTAAAAAAAAAAAAAAAATTTAGATTAATGCCTTAATTATATTATCGCGCGATACTAGTATAGCGTTAACGCAGCACGTTAACGCCGTTAACGGCCCAGCTCTAGTAATAATTGGGCCAAGTGACCAAAGGCCCAATACACACTTTAATAGAGAGCAGAGCAGAAAACAAACAGTTTTCGAATGCATCGCATCATCCAACTTTGACAATGACAGCGGTCTGCAGCACAGAGCTTGAAAACTCACAGATGTCTCATGGCCAATAGGGGAGGAGCGCTCCTGCTCCAGCCAAAGGTGGCGCTGGATGAGAGTGGCCAGGGCGCGCTCCTTCCCGGCGGCTATCGCCTGCAGCTGGGTCAGATGCAGGATGGCTCCAGCCGCCTGGGCGTGGAGGTACCGTTGATGGTGATCTAGTACCGCCCCGCCCGCCATCAGCCCCGACATGTAGCGCGCCAGCTGCGCAATGTTGGAGGTTGCAGCCAGGCTCTGTGTCGAGGCGATGTACACCTGGTCACTCCACATAGCCAACTGCCTAGCCGACTTCCCCAGGGGAACTGGCTTTCTTAATGGCTCCCACACCATCTTGGGGCAAAGGATGGCTGCCATCGGGCTATCAAGTCGAGGCACCCCGTCCTTTAGCCCCTGGACCAAACCCACCACCTGCGTGACTGTCACGTAGGAAGGGGTAAGGCCAACGATGCAGGATATTACCTGTCCCCACGCCACGTAAGCCTCCATCGATGGGAAGAATGGGCAGACAATGCCCGTCTCTCTCACAGGACGACGTTGCCAGAGATGACCTATCTGCGGCAACGCCACGCCATTGGCGACTGCGGCGGCCGGCATGAGCTCGGGGAACAAGGCAAGCAACTCCCCTTGCATACCTTCTTCCACGTCACTCGCATCCCTCGCGTATGGGAGGCTGCACCGGGCTCCGTCGTCCGACGCGGCAGATAGCTGGGCATCTCGTCTCCGGAGTGGAGGTTTTAACCCAGTCCCAGAGTACGAGGGTCCCCAGGAAGACGTAGCACTCCCTGCCACTCCCTTAAGGGGAGAGTGACACGTCTCCGCCGGGCCTTCGAACAAGAGAGCCCCCGTCCCCTCCATGTAATCCTCAGTCTCCATCGGATATGGAGAAGAGGCGAGAGAACTCTCGCTCGGCTCAAGCACAACACTAAAACCAGGCCGTTCACCCCCACTGCTCGCCGTCCTACGACGAGAGCGAGCCGAGGCGAAGCGTCTGCGATGCAAATCCTCGGCCACCAGAGGAACTGTCTGCCTATCGGCCGACTGCCCTCTGGCGGGGGAACCAGGGCCGGAACTCGGCCACCTCACAGGAGATGGGAGCTCAACGGCCCTTTGGCGAAGCACACTCTCCTCCGGGCATCGTTCAGGCGCACCTGCCTGCCACAACCGTGGAGCCAGGAACGCCCCACGACGCACGGAGGACGCCGCAACAGTGAAGCGCTGGTGGAGGGGCCACGACCCCGCTTATATAGGAGCGGATGTCGGTGTGGCCAGGCGGAGGTAAATAGGTGTGTACATGTGGAGAACGTTTTTCATTGTTAGAATGAAATGTCAAGTTAGACCGCGCTCTCAAGATACGACACTGGGTGCTGAAATCCCGTTAAATATTATATAAAAGAAGCAGTGAAGCCAGACCAGCACTCTCAGGTTCAAAATTTAATGGCAGCCTGAAACAAACATGTTTCGGACGAAAGAATATGTAATTCCGAAACATGTTTGTTTCAGGCTGCCATTAAATTTTGAACCTGAGAGTGCTGGTCTGGCTTCACTGCTTCTTTTATATAATTGTTAGAATGGATAAAGGGATAGTTCCAATAAAGCAGAGCGTTAAGCTATACGATCTATAACCATAACCCCTGTGGAGACCTCATGTTCCACCCTGATCTAAAATCCAATTCAATTCAATTAAATTCAATTCAAACCTTAATTTATTCTCGAAAGGACAATAATAATAATAATAATAATAATAATAATAATAATAATAATAATAATAATAATAATAATAATAATAATAATAATAATAATAATAATAATAATAATAATAATAATAATAATAATAATAATAATAATAATAATAATAATAATAATAATAATAATAATAATAATAATAATAGTAATAATAATAATAATAATAATAATAATGCAGGACCTGTTGCAGAGGTCTTTATTCGGCATGCAACGACACTCAATGTTTTTTAGCGGTACACACAGCGGTTAGTTTAGCACACACACCGGAACACACACGCATGCATTGTCTCTTTAGGATTGCCGATGCGATTCGTCTCTGCGATTAACCCATCCCGTCGTCCTCCCCCCCCAAGGGCAGCCGGGAGCAGACAGGCGTCAACGTGAGCCGCGCCAGGGGACCAATCCAAGTGCTCCTGTCCGTCTTCGTCAAGGACGCCACAGCGTTAGCGATCTGTTGTTGTGCATATTTTTCCATTGGGTTTATCTTATCGGGGGGGAAATCCTTGCGAGCACGGGGAGAACATGCAAACTCCACACAGAAAGGCCTGGGCAGGGCCGGACTGGGGAAATAATTCATACCGGGAGATATAGCGCGAAATATAGCCCCAGTCAGACCACTTTTTAAGCGGGGGGTCTGGGGGTCCCCCACCAGGATTTTTTTTGTTACAAAGACTTAATATCCTGCATTCTGGTGAATTTTAGTGCATGTGAATCACAAACTAATGAGCCAACAATTGCTTAGTACAATGTACTGTTATGGACCTCAAATAAAACTGTTGTGGCACTAGCAATGGTACTCTCTCCACATTCAAAAAGAAAAAAGCAAGAGCACAACATATTTTTCTATTTACTATTATAATACAGTTAACCACTCTCTCCTGTAAGGGCCTTTCTTTTTCTTTGTTTTATCCCTCTCTCCTCCACCCTTTCTCTTTCTTCCACTGTCCATCTTGACATCAACGTTAATTGACTTTCGCTCTACTGTATCTCTCCCGAGTCCCTCACTACCTGGCTCACTGCCTGGCTGTTATTCTGCATCTGAGTGCCGTCTGCCATTCCATTCGCCGCCTCTGCTGTCAATCAGTTGTATCGCCTGGTCCCGCCTCCACCAATCACAAGCGGCAGCACGGCTCCATTGTGTGTGTGTGTGTCCGCGTGAGGGAGAGAGTCTCCAACTCTGTCGCAGACAGTGAAATCCTGGTTGTTCCCCACCCACCTAGGTTATCTAACTATCGCACCGCGCCACCGCCACAACTAGAAACAATGGCCTGGCTAAAAAAAATAATAATCAATTTTTTTTTTTTTTTTTTTTTATATAATTTTTTTTTTTTATCTGTGCAGGCCAGGCCACCGGGAAAACTCCC
The DNA here is from genome assembly GCF_963971535.1 of Notolepis coatsorum. Taxonomy (NCBI): domain Eukaryota; kingdom Metazoa; phylum Chordata; class Actinopteri; order Aulopiformes; family Paralepididae; genus Notolepis; species Notolepis coatsorum. The sequence goes on from NC_140169.1 coordinate 87,108,405, forward strand.
GGTGCTCCCGATGGCCAGTCCGGGCCTGGGCCTGGGAGATACCCCACCTGGGTACCTGGCATCATGGAATTGAGGTCACCCTCATTTTCAATGTCGTCGAGACTTTACAGACATTTCAATGGATACATTTTTTACAATATAATAATAATTAAATATGAATAACTTTTGAACGCCCCCGGAACAGCCAGTCCCCCAAACACCCCACACATCAATCCCCACCACATCCCCATCCAAGACACCCAAACCCCCCCCCCCCCCCCCCCCCCAATAAAGCACGCCATGACCGAAGGAAAACACAAACCGCGCCACTCATGCCGCCATGCACGGCGACGGGAATGCCACCCCCGCGGGCCGCTCCATCTCTGTATGTTGGTTGTATTTGGCCTATAAAATGTTTCTGCTTCTGATTTCTGACTCCTGATTGGACGGAGTTATGCTGTTGTCATGGCTACAGACCCAATGGTAGGCTACCGTATTCTCTGCAGTTATTGGTAGTTCGAGGGGATTTCCCAAAACATTTGGTTTGATTATTGTTTGTTTGTTTTGACCTATTGTATCTCTTTATTTTGGTATATTATTTATCGTATTGTCGTATTTATCGTATTGTTTATCGTATTGTTTTTTTCCCTTTTTTCCCTTTTTGACTAATTTGCTATCCGCTTTTTATTTGCTAGCTTAGCACAAATTAATGGAAGCAGATACGGACCACTAGCCTATAGCTTGAAACTCCAGGAGAGGTGTTTTGGCCAACAGCTACAGCTAGGCTAGTGGCACAGCCTCTTCACCCTGCTCCCCTCTGGACCCCCCCCTCCCTCCCTCCCACAGCCTCTTCACCCTGCTCCCCTTTGGGAGAAGGCTGAGGATCACAAAGGCTGTGAAAGCTCGTCACAGACTGAGTTTCTTTCCCACAGCCCAAATGGAATGATACATTAAAAAAAAATAAAAAAGTATAAATTTTTTTCCAAATTTCTTTCTTTTTTCATAGTCGACTAATAGACGACTATCGGCTCATTTCGGCCAATCATAGTCGACTATCCAAATCCTTAGTCGGGGACAGCCCTAATACACTGTAATGCCGCAACAATTACCAATGTGTTTTACACAAATGGCTTAATAAAGGAATCTGAATCTGGTCTGTATCCATTTCCATTAATTTGTGCTAAGCTAGGCTATCTTGCAGCCGGATAGCTTTCTACAGAGGAAATGTATATATATCTTGTCTGACTCTGGAGAAAGCGCATTTCACATAATGTTGACGTGTTCCTTTAACTTGAAAACTTCTCTGAGAGGGATCCATGTTGTTATTGAAAATAGCCCAGTCATTTTCTGTATCTTCATCATATAATCAATGATCTACTACTGCCTTTCAGCACCATTCTAAAGGAAGTAATTATCAACGTGATCTGTTTTGTTTATTTACACATCTAAAAACAATTACATATAATACAATATAATCCACAAAGAGATGTGAAGGAGAACACTAAGGGTTCAACCTAGCCATAAAGAACCAGAAACACAGCTATAACTTACAGTATGGCTTATTTTCATATAGATGAAAGGAATTAATACACTATTGACAGGATTCTTGATTCTAAACATACTGTTTGAGCCAATCAGCAATACCCGCTGAATCATGTGACTTGCCCCCTGCCTACGCGAGCTGCTGCGCTAAAAAGTGGGGTTAGCATACCTACCTACCTAGTGCTTTCACTGTCTACAACTGCCCTACACTGTAATCATAGTCATCATAATGATCTTAACTACCAACCTCATACTATATATATATATATATATATATAGCATCCTGAATATTCGACTATTATTCAGAAGTGCTGACTTAACCTTTTATCTCCCCGTTGTGCACAAAGACATGTTAACCAGTTTCCCTTGATATTCTCCTGAACAATGACGCGAGTTTCTCCTTCTCTCACCGGCTGGAATATGGATTATAAACACTAACTGAATCATATTCACATTCACCCAGTTCTTCCTGTGGGACTAGTTGGCGGTGGCCAGCAGGGGGCGGCGGTGGCAGGCGGAGCGCAGGAGGAAGGCGTCGAGGAGAAGCAAGTCACCTGAACGGAAGTGGAGAGAAACAGTCTCTTCGGCGTTGAACGTGGACCTGAGAGGACGTATCGTTGAGGAGCCCCGTCGTGGAGCACACGGGTGAATGTAATTGGACTCAAGTATATTTCGTGTTATGATAGAAATATAAGCGTTAGTAGCGTGTTGAACATCCGAACGGAACAACCCTAGTGATACAGCGGGTTATACTAGAAGTAAGCAGTATATTTAAGTGGCTAATGCTAACTGTATCCCCTCCAGCGAGGTGCCCACGGCAAGCGTCGCCTGAAGAGAGCTGGTGGTTAGAGGCACCGTGCGCTGGCTGCATGTTCGTTAGCAGGAGGGCCTTCTCAGACCCACAGAGTAGCTTCAGTTAAGGTAGCCTTCAGATTAGCACGCGCGCCAACCCAGCTCGCCTACCAGCAGCTTGTCAGCACCGGCAGCTCAGCAGACCAGCAGCAGGCTTCGGTTCGACGGAGCAGAGGACGCCGCCTCTCCAGCAGAGGTCGCCACAACACAGCACGCGCCTCCAACCTGCTACTGCCCCCCTGCACACCACAGCTTGCTAGCCCTTGTGACGAGAGCGTTCGACGCCATCTTACCACCCGGACGAGTGGTGGTGAGGGCGAGGCCGCCATCTTGGCTAAGTACAGTGGCACTTCGGTGGCCAATACCATATCGTACATTGCACAGTGTGTCGCGGCCTACGGGCGAAGATAATGGTTGCTAACCACAGTGTATAGGGGTACCCCCACAAACATTTCATGCCGGCATTAGATAGGACTTTTGTTTGGTAACGTGGGCCCACATTTTCATTTCCTTTTAAGTGTAATAACGTGTATGTTCATTCCTATTGATTTCCCGTCTAGTTAACCCTTTTCTTCCTGGGGTACATTAACGCTGTCGTATATGTAAAGCCTTAGAGAAAGGTATTATTATTGGTACTAGCACACCAGTGGGTAAAGAGTCGGCTATATTTGGGTGTACAATATCAGGTGTCCGCAAGGTATTGAGGTACGACTTGAGTAATAATTAATATTATATGCCATTGGACTCACTGCCAGTAATACTTGTCCCTGCCCAGTATAAGTATCACTAAAAGAACTAAGACGGGAATTGTGTGTGTGTCCATTACTGAGCCTAACCCTAACCCTTTCTATGCGGGTAATATTGTTACATTTAACCCTTTCCTTTCTCTAGTGTCATTGAGGGAGGGTACTGCTTGCGGGAGGAACGAACCCATTTAGTCATCTATCAGTCATTAGGTGTGGGAGGGTTAACGGAGGTATTGGGGGAAGTGAGAGCGGGTTGGGGAGTACTACTGACCGCCCCGGAGAGGCGAGGAAGACCAGAGTACCAAACCAGGTTGGTAAATCCCGGGCCCCATCCACTCCCACTGCCGGCCTCCAGTTTGACGCTCCAGGCCCAAAGACGAGGGTGCAGTCAGACGGAGCTCTACTGCGTCCCACTACCCAGTGGCTGTGCACAACCGTTCCCACTAAGCAGGGATAATCCACCCTGCTATATATATATATTATACTATACTCTATAGTATATACTATGGTAGCATGTACAACACTGCTGTATAGTACCGCATATATACATTATATATCTATATTTATATTTACATATACATATCCATATCTGTCTGAATATACCTGCATATAATCCATATAACTCTGTATGATAGCATGTACAATAATGCTGTATATACCGTATATATATATTTATTCTGTACTGTTACATTTACATATCTTATTACATTTGCATTCTGGTTGGATGCCAAACTTATTTTCATTGTACTGTACTTGTGCTGTATAATGACAATACATTTGAATCTAATCTAATCGAATGGCTAAAACAAATGCAAATATATTCTAGTCTGACCTATTGTTCTGACCAGGATTACGCTCTTTCCTGCTTCCTTGATGCGCGCGCACAGTGTGCAAGTCTGACATGGATGAGAAAACTGTCTATAGATGGTTTCAATGTGACAACTATAACATTGTAAAAGGTCCCAAGCTGTTTGCTGATGCAATAACTAACAGGAAATACACTTGGGTCCAAACTGTTCCAGAAAGTGATAGAATTCCAGGCAAACCGTCTATCTATAGAGAAACACAGTGTCAGAGCTCTCTCTACCCTGGCACTGCAAGACACCACAGAGACTATCATTGCCACGACAACAGTGGCTCCCTTCAGTCCCTCCCACAATCACCACGACAACACTGTCTCTTTCAGCTCCGCCCACTCACTGACTCTGGGAACACAGTAGACTAGAGAGCATTGACTTCGGAGACAATGAGCGACACACAGCTATACCAAAAATGCCCCAGGCTGTAGTTGTTCCACAATGTTACTCTGTGTTGTGTTAAACTCATGTCTTTGGCTATTCTCAGACTCACCTTTCATAAGTGTGTGAATGAGAAGAACGAGATCCCAGGGCAGGAGATGTCAGAGGTGTCACAGTGAAAACATCACCAAATCAACTCAAGCTAACAAATGGCCCCCTTGAGGCGAAGAACCACATCACTCTAAATAGTTTGGACAGCCCACATATTTGCAGTTGGAAAACTCATAACCAAAGCACTTTCACCAGAAGGTACTCAATCTCTACCGCCTTTAACTATGAATGAACAACACTCTAACTTACCATCTTTAGATAATAAAGTACTCAACCTCTACTGTCTTTAACTATGAATGAACAACACTCTAACTTACCATCTTTAGATAATAAAGTACTCTGGAAAGCAAAATGGAGTTATATTACAGTATGGTTCTTCATCTGTGCTTATTATCAGTAACGGTACCACACTGACCACAATGCAATGCAACATAAGGCAATGGGACATGATATAACATGACACAACATGACATAACATTTTTGTCCAAAGACTTACAGTGCCACGTGTTCATACTTTTGTAAACGGGGGAATGGGAAGCTACTATGTGGAGTGTACAGCCCTGCAATGTTAGCTACATACAATAATACAATAAATAGTGTTATATACATTTGTAGCAGTGTTAGCGCCTTGCTCTACCCACTGAGCTATACAGGGAATGGAACCCCTAACCCTGGCAGTGTTAGTGCCTTGCTCTACACACTGAGCTACACCGGGAATAGAACCCCTAACCCTGGCAGTGTTAGTGCCTTGCTCTACACACTGAGCTGCACAGGGAATAGAACCCCTAACCCTGGCAGTGTTAGTGCCTTGCTCTACCCACTGGCAGTAAATGAAAGTAAATGAATACTCTCCATTAAAAATGGATATTTCACAGATAAGATCAGATCATACATGTTTTGGTATCAACATCTAACATCTGGCATTCAGAGCATGTTGGACAACTAATGACCCCAGTCACTGCAGCAACATAAATAGAACACTTCCTCCCAGTGGACCCTACTCTGTGTGTGTGTGTGTGTGTGTGTGTGTGTGTGTGTGTGTGTGTGTGTGTGTGTGTGTGTGTGTGTGTGTGTGTGTGTGTGTGTGTGTGTGTGTGTGTGTGTGTGTGTGTGTGTGTGTGTGTGTGTGTGTGTGTGTGTGTTCCTCTCCAAACCATCTCCAACCATGAGTTGAGAGCAGAACCATACATCTGATGTTCATGTCTCTTCCCTCATGGATTCCTCACAGCACCTCCAGTCCACTCCTGGTTGTTTGAACATGAACGTTCTACCTACCTACTCCATCCTTCCCCCTGTGATATACACTGGGAATATATCCCAATATATTATTTGATTCATCATTTGATCAAAAGCTTCATAATCCACTTTCAAAAGTGCACTGTTTTCTTTTTACAAGATACTTTAATTCTGCCACACAACTATAGTTTGTGGTAATTGTTTGCGGTACAGCATGTTAATTAAGCACTGGGACATCAACATGAAACATCAAACGCCTCCCCCCCCTCCCAATCCCCACAATAAATACATACAGGACAGTCACATATAACAAGTATCAGTCAGTGTCGGATGCTTGCCCGTCTGTGCAAGGGGGGAGGTTTAGTGTTTGGACTGCTGTGGGGAAAAAACTGCGTGCGTGTTTGGTTAAAATTGACCTGTAGCGACCTGAGGGCATGCGCTGGAATAGTGGTGTGCTGGGTGGGAGGGATCGTTGACGATTTTACCAGAGCGGGTGAGGTGTAGATGGAGTCCAGAGAGGGGAGGGGGCAGCCAATTATTTTGGAGGCTGTCTTAATGATGCGTTGAAGTTTGTGTTTGGTGTGTTTGTCAGTGGAACCATACCAGACAGTTTTTGTGTGTCAACTATAGCCTACAGTACAACTATATAGGGATTATTTATCGTTCAATGGGAGGCTGTATAAAGTATGGCTGCCGCACCCCATGTTTGAAACCAATAGAAATCATCCATTTATCCCACAATGTGAAGCATCTACTGTAGCATTCTCTTTGGCTGTTAGCAAGCATTAGCGCTAACATTAGCTACCAAACATTAGAGCTGCCATGTCAGCTACCCAATGTGAGGCTAGTTATGTATGATCAGTGTTAATCAAAGAAAGTCTTTGGTTTAACAGTACGCTGGTGTTAGCTGCAACATTTGATAGCTGACATAAAAACTATAGCCTACTTTTTTGTAGCTAATGTTAGCGCTAATGAATCAAATCAAATCAAATGTATTTATAAGGCCCGACAACACACGTTAATGTCCCCATGGGCCGTACAGGTCTTCTTTAAACAAGTCAAGAAGAAAACATAACAATAAGTCAAGAACACCATAAGGTCCAAACATTTTTAGATCAATGCAAAAAAAAAAAAAAAAAAAAAATTAAAGAATGCAAGCACTCCCAGACATACCCCACGCGAAGGTAAGGAAAAACTCACTAAAACCTAACAATAGGGAAAAAAGCTCCACAGGCAGTGTGGAGGAGAGAAACCTTAGAAGGGCCATTCAAGGGGGGATCTCCCTTCTTAGATGTTGGTGATAGTAGTGTTGCAGACGGACAGTTGGTAAGCATGCACTCATGTGTGTAGTGAAACACAGATGAGTGCATGCAATAGCAACTGAACATTTTGAAAGATTAAAGATAAAGCTAATAGCGATAGCAACTGAACATTTTGAAAGATTAAAGATAGAGCTAATAGCGGATCTATTTGAGGCACAGGGGCGGCGCAAAGAGGGTCACGTCCTCCCCGTCTTAGTCACAGGACATTCAACACTCCGGTCATTGCTCAGGGACAGCCGGAGACAGGGAGATAGGGGGCGGCGCAGAGAGGGTCGCGACCTCCCCGACATCATCGCGGGACGTCCGGCACTCCAGTCACCACTACGAGACCTCCGGAGACAGGGGGCACGCAGAGGGGGTAACATCCAAATGCTTGATGCTTTGCATTGTGGGAACAGGCACCCCCAAAATTGGCCATTTTAGTTTTAGTTTTTGAGGACTGCATACTTTTTTTGCAAACCAAAGTACTATACTTTATACTTATACCACATGCATGAGCCTGGTCTCTTTTGAAAGATGACATTCTGAAGATTCTGATACAATAAGGAAAACATACGGTTATCCTATAACCATAGTTATATGAGTATAGCGAGCGCTCTGCTCATAGTGGAACATATCCCATATCCAGTCTAATACTGAATACATTTCTTCACATGTACACACCCATCCGCCTGGCCACACCCCCATCCGCTCCTCTACATAAGCGGGATGTGGCCATACTAACAGCTCCTTCCGAAGTCTTTCACCACCGAAGGCGAAGACCACGGGGTCCTCAGTGAGTCCGAGCAGGGCGCTCGCTATACTCATATAACTATGGTTATAGGATAACCATATGTTATATATCGTAATAGCTTACGCTCTGCTCGTAGTGGAACACAGGAGCTGAGCAGAGCGGAAGCTCGACAAATGTACCCGCTGAGGCCCCCCACAACCATCAGAACCGGGGAGGACCCGAGCCCCCCTAGTGGAGGACGGGAGGGAATCGGATCCGACTGTGCGAAGAGGGTTTAGCAACTCAAACGCACAGGGTGAGCAGATCGTGGGACTTACCTTCCCACAGAAGAACCCACGACTACACAGGCGCGCAACCCACATGCCACTAGGGAACGAACGGGAAGACATTTTTTTTTTACAATCCCTAATATCATGGGGTCAAGGTCAAGAACCCAACCCCGTGGCAAGGCCGTAGCAGCGGAGCGTGAAGGAGGACCCAGCCCCAGGAAGGGTCAGGACCCCCCGGAAAAAGGGGGCCTGGTGAGGCCAACGATGCTGCAGCATCGAGACCCCACCAGGCGGTCACTAGTGACACCACCCCCACATCGCCAGCGTATCGGACAGGGCCCATCCAAGAGCAGGCCCTTCCCCCCTACAGCACGCCGCCCTGAAGCACTCAAAGAGGCTACACCCCCACAGCGGGACCAGGCAGCGCACCGGGGAGACAACCCCCAAAGAGGTTGATCCCTCAATCCAGGCAACAGGTCAAAAGGACTCGACCTGTGCCTGGAGCACTGTGGACTAGACATGCGCCTAAGGGGTCTGCTGAAAACAGTACCCCGGCGGAAGGGGCATTCGGTATGCTGTGCACCATGTCGCAGCCTCCACAAAAAAAACCTGACCCTCTAGAGAGGCCGAGGCAGAGAAGGCTGACACGATTGGCAATCGTCATGAAGGGTGCAGGGGCACACTCGCAGGCAGACGGGGTCAAGCCCGGCCTAACCCAAGAGTCGACTCCGCTACCAACACACCTGGAAACCAACCACCACCCTATGTTTAGTTTAACAGGAGGCGGTTGTTCCTATAACACCCCCAAGAAAAAACTCCAAAACACAACTGCGGGTATACACCGGCTATACAGCAGTACAAGTATTTCAGTTCTCAAGAAGGGGTTAACCCAGGCCAACAGGTCGACGAGAACGAGTCCGGACCTGGGCCCGGCGGACCGGGACGTACACAGGGATGCCAGAGGGGTACAAGAACCACCTCGACAGCCCCCTCCCAGCCCCGCCAAGCAGGAGAAGAGAGGGGCGAAAAAAGAATGGAGAAGGACCAGGCTCCTTTAGCACAGCGCAAGGTACAACACAATATGGACCAAGCAATAGTGAAGGATAATACGCAGTGACATAACCACGAACACCTCCATAACATCAACCCCTGCAACGCCCGGGCCAACCCGGCATTTTCCCCCCGAAAAAGAACAAGTCCTTCAGGGTACCAGAACAGCAGATCTGCACCCCGGCGGACAACGGGTTAACTGACCTGGTCCGGCGCGACCAGAGCCAGTCCCGTGTCCTAATCACGCCACCATCCCCAGTCCTAAGAGGGGGGTAGGTACGCTTGTCGATCTAAAACATCACAGAGGGCGCCACCAAGACGGTCAGAACATAAAAGCACCGCACCCGGTGTCCCACCCCAAAAGCGTGAGACCCCTCCGCCAATGCTTTGATCTATTCCGTTATCTCCCCCCAGAGATGAACGAGAATTCATCGAGACTAACCTAGTACACTGGCGCTCGGAAGAGACAAACTCCATCCCAGTTGCCCCATAAAAACGCCGTTTCCATGATGAGCAACCAAGGCGCGCAAGCCCATGCGTGGTTCCACACAGAAGCACCCAGGGCCCGCACTATGTACACATCGAGACCCAAAACATATCAATGGTAATTCTAACAAGAACCCAGATAACGTTCCCTCCAAGCCGCCTGGGAGAGCGGCAGGAAGCCGGCCAAGAGACACAGATATGGGTCCTGTAACTGAGGGGTTACAAAACCCTGACTGTATTAAAGATTGTGATAGATTAAACCACTGCTAATCATTATTATTATTACTTGCCAGACAGTACAGTTATTATATGGCAGACACTCAGAATAGACGGCACGGTGACAAGGAAATATCATTTATAGTATTTATTATTATGCAGCAATATACAAAATGGGAATTACTTAGTCGCACTTTTATGGCGAAGAATATGATAAAGTCAGTAGCAAAGTCAGTGGGAATTAATGATTCCTAAGCTGGGTATACTAGACCAAACGCCGCCTGGCGTGGGATGGCAATATAGGGGGGCAAACGAGGGTACCGCTGGAGACAGGGGATATCCTCCCAGAGTGGTAAGCTCTGGAGGAAGGAAGAAGGTTCGGATACTCAGTCTGTTCACTTGAAGAAAAGGGGTTCTCATATGGATCCGGTCCTTATAATCCAAGTGCTCAGTAGCAAGGTAATAGCTGTAATCCAATGCTCGATAGCAATGATGATAGCCAGCCAGCTTCGGTCCTCGAAGCTAGCCCGAGGTAAGATCTTCAAGGTAGTTAATCCAAACGACAGTGGGTATTAACGATGCTCTTCTCCACGGTAGTACGTTCCACAATCACTATAATCCAACCAATACTGGTTCTATGATATCGCCGCTGTAGGTTCCAATATGCACATGTCCAGTAGTTCTGCGACTAGGCCCTCCTCGTGTGCTGGCACTAATTACTAAGTCCACACACACTTGCTAAGGTTTTACACTAGCTACTAAACGAACGAACTGCTTGTTAATGCTGCACACCGAACGAACTGCTGTAATACGATTCACACTAAAATGAAGACTCTTTACTTCACATTAAGTTAGGTCGAACTCCACTTGCTTGCTAGACGAACTTCACTTGTTTACTTCACAAACTCTAAGGACGAACTGCTTCACCGTTGTACTGATGAACTGCTACTGTTTGCGCCTTCCACAATATATACTTAGAGGGCTTTCTAGTGCGCAACCGAACCACTTGCCAGGAATCAATGCGCCCGCTACGGGCATGTCCGAACTTGTCTAAACACGTCTTTGAACCTGACTGAGGGCGAGACTGCCTGGCGCCGCCAACGCCAAGGGCATTACTATGGCGCGACCCCGGTCAGTCGCCTTTGGTTTAGCTCCGCGACGATTGTGCACATTTTTAGCTATTATGTTTGTTTTTTCTACTTTTTTTATTAAAACAGCACTGGCGGGTATGTCATACGAACGCCAGACACTTATGGACCTAAACTCCGGACTCAAAGAGGAGTTGGGAGACACTTTATGCCCAGAATGGCTAACAGAAATCAAGCGGGAGAACGGCAACAAAGGAAACGGCAGAAAGAGACGAGGAGGTATCAGACTCAGATTAAAAAGATCTGCTTACCGTCCAGCAATTCCATCCATCTTTTTGGCGAATGCACGTTCGTTGGAGGGAAGGATGGACGACTTGAGAGCGAGGGTCCGATTCCAACGGGAGATGAGAGACGTTAATATCATGTGTTTCACGGAGACATGGCTCAAGCCAGCGACGCCGGACAACAGCGTCTCTCCATCGGACAACTTCACCGTCCTGAGAGCAGATTGCACGGCAGCCTCTGGGAAGAGCATCGGAGGTGGGGTCTGCATCCTCACGAACAATCTCTGGGTTAATCCCAAGGAAGTACATGTCCTCTCAAGTTCATGCTCCCCAGATATGGAACATCTCCAAATCCTGTGCCGTCCGTATCACCTACCCCGTGAGTTTACCGCGGTCATTATATCCGTCGTATATATCCACCCACAGGCAAATACTGGCAAAGCGCTGGTGGAATTACACGACCACCTCAACAAACAACAGATCAAGCATCCGGAAGCCGCGATGATAGTGGCCGGTGACTTCAACCAGGCAAATCTGAAAAAGGTGATGCCGTCCTTTTTTCAGCACATCGCCTGCTCCACAAGAGGGGGAAACACACTCGACCACTGTTACACCCCGTTCAAAGCCGGCTACAAGGCTGTAGCGGCTCCGCCACTGATGGGTGCTGCAAGCGCGAGCGATCACGACTCCATTTTTTTAATACCTGCATACAAACAAAGATCGCGTGACGTCGTCGTGTCACGTGAGACAAAAAAGTGGTCTGACGAATCAGAGGCCACGCTCCGTGATGCGTTCGAGGTTGACGACGCCTCTCTCGCGGACAAACTCAACTCCTTCTACGCTCGGTTCGGTGTAGACAGTGTCGCCGCTAGCCCTCTGGCTAGGGACGTCACTGGCGCACCGGCTGTTGTGGAGGGGGGGGGGCAACCGCGGGGGGGCGGGGGCGCTCTCTCGTTGTCGGAACACAGTGTGAGAAGAGCATTTATGCAGGTGAACACCAGGAAGGCTGCTGGCCCAGATGGTATAACAGGACGCATACTTAAGTCCTGTGCCAACCAGCTAGCCCCTGTGTTCACCACCATATTTGATCGATCCCTGGCGGAGTCAGTGGTCCCTGCCTGCTTCAAGATGTCTACCATCATCCCTGTACCGAAGAAACCCTCCCCAACATGTCCAAATGACTACAGACCGGTGGCACTCACCTCTGTGGTCATGAAATGTTTCGAGAGGCTGGTCAAGGACCACATTTGTGCCTCCCTCCCCAGTGATATGGACCCTATGCAATTTGCATACAGGACAAACAGGTCCACTGACGACGCGGTCTCCCAGGTACTGCACAGCACTCTCTCCCACCTTGACCGTCAGAAGGGGGGCTATGTGAGACTGTTGTTCATTGACTACAGCTCAGCGTTCAACACCATAGTCCCCACCAGACTGGTGGACAAGCTGATCGAGCTAGGTCTGAGCTCCGCCCTGAGCGCCTGGGTACTGGACTTTCTGAGTGAAAGACCCCAGGCGGTCAGGGTGGGGGGTCAGACCTCCAACACCATCACCCTGAGCATCGGGTCCCCCCAGGGCTGTGTTCTAAGCCCCCTGCTGTACTCACTCTACACACACGATTGTGTGGCCAAGTTCAGCTCCAACTCCATAGTGAAGTTCGCAGATGACACAGTGGTGGTGGGGCTGATCTCGGACAACGACGAGAAGGCCTACCGGGAGGAGGTTGAGGTACTGGAACGTTGGTGCCAGGACAACAGCCTGCTCCTGAACATTGGTAAAACCAAGGAGCTGATCGTGGATTACAGGAGAGGACAGCAGGAGACACACACACCACTGATGATTAACGGGGCTACCGTGGACAGGGTGAGCAGCTTCAAGTACCTGGGGGTCCACATCTCAGAGGATCTGACATGGTCAACACACATAGACACAGTAGTAAAGAAAGCGAAGCAGCGCCTCTACCACCTGAGACAGTTAAGGAAGTTCAGAGTATCGGGGAAGATACTCCAGTCCTTCTACTCAGGAGCTGTAGAGAGCATCTTGACCGGAAACATCACTGCCTGGTATGGGAACAGCACGGCACAGGACAAGAAGGCCCTACAGAGAGTGGTGTGCTCAGCCGAGCGTACCACGGGTATTGCGCTACCTCCCCTGCAGGCTCTATACAACAAGAGGTGCAAATCCAGAGCCTGCAGGATAATGAAAGACCCCCACCACCCCAATAACAGCCTGTTCCAGCTGCTGAGGTCAGGCAGACGCCTGCGAACCCCAGCTACTAGGACGGAGAGGCTTAGGCTAAGCTTCTTCCCCCAGGCCATCAGAGCCTTGAACAATGAACATTGAGAGACACAGAAACTGAACTATCCACACACAAGCACACACAAGCACACACAAGACACGCACGCTGAGCACGCTCACACACTAGCAGCCACTTTAACACTCATGCCGCACACACGCACACTTATGGCCAGAGGAAAGGCCACTTTAAATTAGTAAAACAACAGGAACAGTGTATTGCACTACTAAAGCTACCTAGCATGTCCTATATGCTCTGTAAATACTATGTACAGATACCGAGATGGCACACCATGTACCTGTTTATTGCACTGTTGTTTTATTGGATTCTATTATATGTTGTACCACTGTAATTTTATTGGATTCTATTATATGTTGCACCACTGTATTGCACATCGTCGCAGGCAAGACCAGCCGCATTTCATTGTATACCTGTATGCCGTGACAATTAAAACTCTTGACTTGACTTGATTATCCAATGAGGAAAGCGAATATTACTATGATTCAAACGGAGGCTTAAAGGGATATAGCTTATATATATAAATAATATACAAGTTATATAAAACAATAAAACGTAGATTCTCAGTATTAATCTGGCCCTTCACAACAGGTCCCATATGACGCGTCTGAGGGAAAACACCCCTGTCAACCCTGCTTTTGTTTTGTTTTATTTTGTTTATTTTGTAACATTGAGCTACGTGACCAAAAGCTCAAGACATATGCAACAGAGCGCAGAGCAGAAAACTTCTTTTTAAGTTCTCACGCACCGCATAAATCATCTTGACAATAACAGAGGTCCACAACATGGAGTCTGAAAATAACTCACGGAAGTCTCACAACCAATAGAAACGCGCCAAGTGACGTACTCTATGGCGGGGGGAATTCCGTGACCCACCTGCCCAAATATGGCGTGGGACCAGGGAACCCCCCCCCCCCCTCTCCCTACCCTGTGACGCGCTGACCCAACAGCGCCACAGGAAGCCCGAAGGACGGGAGGCCCAACCCCCTGACCAATCAGAAAAAAGGGGAGGGAGGTTTATCAGTTCACCCCTCATGACCCCACACCCCAGATACGATGAAAAACAACCAGCAGCGATGATACCCGTGTACCTAGCATGCTACATGAAAAGGGTATATCCACTAGGATAAGCTAAACCAATGCACGCCAGCCACAGACGACAACTCGTTTGCGGACAGGTTTTATAAACAAGGCTTTAGGCTTATGTGTGAAACACGTCACCCGTGTTTTATGTCTAAAGAAAAACACAGACGTTTAAGAGAGGGTCAAGACCTCGGTACAAGCTAGATATATGAGCACTTCTGTAGGCTAACACTCCAACCAAGTTGTGGACTCGATGCCATGTTTCCAATGTAACAGAATACACACAACCCCCTCAGATAAAAAACTGTAACATTTACCATTACAAGAAGAACACAGTCTTCTTCATGATGAGGGAAGACAAGTCTTTCGACCGAGTGCTAGCCACAGGCCTTGCCAAGCACACATATATATAGCGACCAGAACGATTTACAAGAAACTGTCCTACTCTCCTAAACAACACACAACCCCACAGCTAGGTGAGGGTTTATACATCGTATCCCCAATATATAACACAGTGAATAAACACACAGTTGTAACAAAAAACAGTCCCCCACCAGGAGGGACCTTTTATTTAGTAACAAAATTATATGTTGGGGAGGGGAAGGGACAGGGGTAAACAGGGGAGAGTCACTAGCGGCTCCTGCCGCGTGCAGCACGGTGCTTGCCCCCACGGGGAGCCGGCCCGGAGGGTGGGGCGCCTGGTCACGTCGATCCCTACCGTCACCTCCGGGCGTGGGGTGGCTGGCTGCGGCGGACAAGGCACTCCCTCCACTCCTGGCCTTCTTGGACGAAGGCCCAGCAGCGGCGGCGGTGGTGGCGGAGGCAACGGTCGCGGTCCTCTGCCGGCGTTGCTTTCGTCGGCCATCACCGGTGGCATCGGGTCGGGGGAAATGGGGTTGGAGCACAGAGCGCTCCTCCTCCATCTCTCTGCAGGCAGCCGTCATCTGTTGCATGGCCGACGCGAACAGCCCAGCATCGGAGAGGGGGGCCGTGAGCAGCGGAATCCTCCTCTGGTCCGGCACCCTCGCCTGCTCCAGCCAAAGGTGGCGCTGGGACAGAGTGGCCAGGGCGCGCCCCTTCCCGGCGGCTATCGCCTGCAGCTGGGTAAGGTGCAGGATGGCTCCAGCCGCCTGGGCGTGAAGGTACTGTTGATGGTCATCCAATACCGACCCGCCCGCCATCATCCCCGACATGTAGCGCGCTAGCTGCACGATGTTAGACGTCGCAGCTAGGCTCTGAGTCGCGGCGATGTACGCCTGGTCACTCCAATTAGCCATCTGCCTAGCCGATTTCCCCAGCGGAACCGGCTTCCGCAACGGCTCCCACACCACTTCGGGACAACGTATGGATGTCATCGGGCTATCAAGCCGAGGCACCCCGTCCTTTAGTCCCTGGACCAAACCCGCCACCTGCGTGACTGGCACTGTGATGTGGGAGATTACCTGTCCCTGTTTCACGTAGGCCTCCATCGAAGGGAAGAATGGGCAGACAACGCCCGTCTCTCTCACAGGACGACGTTGCCAGAGATGACCATGATCATGTCATCAGGAACAGGTGCAGGCAGAGGCTGCGGCAACACCACGCCATTAGCAGCTGCGGCGGCCGCCATGAGCTCGGGGAACAAGGCAAGCAACTCCCCTTGCGTACCTCACTCCACGTCACTCGTGTCCCTCACGTACGGGAGGCTGCACCGGGCGCCACCATCCGATGCGGCAGATAGCTGGGCATCTTGTCTCAGGGTCGGAGGTTCTAACCCAACACCGGAGAAAAAGGGACCCCAAGGAGACGCAACACTCCCTGCCACACCCAAGGGGGAGAATGATACGAATCCATTGGGGCATCAAACAAGAGCGCTCTCGCCCCCTCCGTGTGATCCTCAGTTTCCATCGGAAACGGAGACAGGGCAAGAGCACTCTCGTTTGGCTCCAGCACAACCCCAAAGCCGGGCCGTTCGCCCCTGCAGCTCGTCGCCCTACGACGGGAGCAAGCAGAAGTGAAGAGCCTGCGTCGCAAATCCCCAGGCACCAGAGGAGCTGTCGGCCTATCGGCCGACCATGCACTGACGGGGGAACCAGGGCCGGAACCAGGCCACCTCATGGGAGACGGCGGCTCAACGGCCCCTCGGAGAGGCAGACTCACCACCGGGCGCCGCTCAGGCGTATCTGACTGCCACGACGTGGAGTCAGAGCAGCCCCACGACGCACGGCAGACGCGGCAATGGAGAAGCACTGGTGAAGGGTGACGTTGTGAGCGCTCGAACCCCCCGAAGGTGCAGACATTATGACTTAGCTTTTCTCGTAAATTGGCGAGAGAGAGAAAAAAATAAGATACAATGTCCACGTAGCTCCTTTCCAACAACTATTTCGGCACTAAACTCAAGTGGTGTATACAGACACTTGTCGTGGTGAAAATAGGGAAGGAGGGCGGTCAGGTGGCGTAGCGGAGATTGCGTTCGTCACCAACGCCGGAGATGCTGGGTTCGAGCCCAGCTCCCAGCGTTGTCACCAGCTTGGCTGGCTGTTCACACTATTATTCACACGTTATTGGCAGTATTAGGGGGTGGGGAAAGCTGGCGGGTGGGTCCTGGGCGTTGTGGACAGCGACCCCTACAGTTCGGTTGGGGCGCGTGCTCAGCGAGGGTAGGATCTGGAGAGAGGTAGTGCGACCTTCCACACGTTACACTCTCCCAGTGAGAATCTGCGCGGCCAGGCTGGCTGCCGGCTGGCTGCACATGCGTCGGAGGAAAGCATGTGACAGTCTCCGGCCTCTCGGACCAACAGTAGGGGGGTGCGCAACAACCAGGAAGGGGGTTGGGAATTGGCATAATGACTAACAGTGGGATGGGAGAAAAAATCGGAAAAAGGAGGGGGAAAAAAGATAACAAAAAAAAAGAAAATAGGGAAGGAGCTGTTAGTATGGCCACATCCCGCTTATGTAGAGGAGCGAATGGGGGTGTGGCCAGGTGGATGGGTGTGTACATGTGAAGAAATGTATTCAGTATTAGACTGGATATGGGATATGTTCCACTACGAGCAGAGCGTAAGCTATTAAGATATATAACTCACCATTAGTGCTAATGAAATAGAGTAACATAGGTCTGAACTTGAGTTGTAGAAAAACTTTTTTCTGTAGTAGTTAGTATTCCAGAAGTAGTATTTCCCCAGAATGGCTGGAGGCTTAAAACCTGTTTTCGCTCGTGACTTTTCACCTAGATCCCTGATTCGCACATCCCCAGCTGTTGTATCATTGGAAAGCCACACTCATTGGCTACAACCCTGTTCAATCATTTTCGAGATTGCCAAATGATTGACGGAACTAGAGCCCCAGGAGTCGGGAGTGGTATTTGTGCAATACCGTGTACTTTGCGCAAGCCTCAAATATCGGCATGTAACTCGAGAACCGCTGAACGGATTTTGTCACCTGAAAGGGCTATCGACAGGCAACAAATGGAGCTTTAATTCGATATATATATTGTATTACAAGCCCTCTCTCTCTCTCTCTCTCGCTCTCGTGCGTGCGGGGGCCCTCCCGCACACACAAGAGAGAGAGAGAGAGAGAGAGAGAGAGAGAGGGCGGGCCCCGGGCAGTTTAAGAGGTTAACAATTTTGAATGGCTCCAAACATGGTACGGTGTACGGATCAGTTCAGGGTCCGTTCCTGATGTGAAATGGTGGAATGAATGGAATTAACGTTATATGATAAATAAACACAGTTTGTCTTCATCACTTGAGTTTGAGTTTGTGTTTAACCAGGACAAGGGTTCACATGTGCAAAGAAACTCCTAGATTTTGAGACAATGTCCCCACTGTTATGCTTTTCTGCTAGTATGCTAACGAGCTAGCACGCTAACGTGATGAAGGAATTGGATTGGCTGGCACTTTCATTTTGAAGGCAAAACCTCTCCATAGGACGTCTTATTGAAGCTGATGTGTTTGAATAGAGGCCTTGCACAAAATGTTTGTGTATTTCTCTTCCTCATTTTCCTACGCAGAGAGTTGGACAACATTCCACTGTCAAACATCTCTGCCGAAAGAGGAAGTAAACTAAACTGGTGCTACCTATACTCATAGTATTTCCCCTAAACATATTAAATAAATAATATATATTTAATATATATAATTATTATTATTAATTATATAATAATAATATAATAATAATATAATATATTATTGTTAAGAATTGAAAATTAGTTGAAAAAAGTTAAATAATTTAATTGCACAGCATCTGTGCAGCCTTGTTTATTCACGGCTTCCATGTAAACGACGATGAACGCAGCCTTAAAAGTATGGTTTCCTTATGCAGAAAAGATAGTCTGTTTATTTTTCTGATAACTATATCACTTGCATAACTTGTAAATGTTCAGATAAGCTTCATTTTTGGTTATTTGTGATACTTTGTAGAGCTGCATTTGGCTCTAATTTGGCTCTCTTGGTGTAGAAACAGCTCTGCGTATAGGAGTGTGTTTCTTTCTTCCAGTATGGCTGCCTGTAACCATTGGTAACCACTCAAAAGAAAATGCCTAATTTCTGTGCAGTGGTAGACACTGGAAAAGCATGATATTACTATTCTACTTACTATACATGATATTACTGTTCTACTGTGACTTGTTTACAAGATCCAGTAATAAGACACTATTGTGTGTTTTTTGTTGATATATTTCTCATATATCAACACATAGCAACCATTGTCTCTTCCATTGCCATTTACAAAACGGTTGCTATGTTATAGGCAGCCATGTTGGAAGACAGAGAACTACAGTAGGGGGTTCCCCGACATTCCTGGCCAAATTCCCAATCAGGTCTCTGACATCAAGGCCACCTAATCATCCCTTCCCCTTAATTGGCTGATATCAATCCCTGTGTCCTGACTGAGCCATTCAGCCATTGTGTAGTGTGATGTGTGCCGGGTGCCAGTGTATGGCAGCCATTGAGCCTGCGTAGCCCAAGGTTGGGTGCTACCAGTGGTGGTGAAGGAGGCAATTTCCACCACATTGTAAAGCGCTTTGAGTGTCTAGAAAAGCACTATATAAATGCAATTAATTATTATTATTATTATTATTTACACAAACATTCCGTGAAATGCCTCTATTCGTTCTTTCATCATGCCTGTTTGCATGCTAAAGGTATGTGCTGAGCCTGTGAACTGTCAAGTGTGCACTTGAAAGGGAGCCAATGAATTAGACTGATGTAGGGTTGAAGTGTGTAAGTTATGGTCATTATATCGCCTGCAGTTCATAATATTAGCATGTTGTTAACTATTACTACTGAGTGCATACTTGAAAGGGGTGAAAAGTTATGAATACGGTATATATATAGTGTTAGAATCAGTGTTGTTGTGTGTTATCAGTTTAGAGCAGACTCCCCCCGCCCCCTCTCTTCCTGTCTCTGCCAGGAAACCAGAGCCTGAGCCAGGGTACACACACACACACACACACACACACACACACACACACACACACACACACACACACACACACACACACACACACACACACACACACACACACACACACACACACACACACACAGACACACACACACACACACACACACACACACGCACAGACACAAATGCATACACACACACACACGCACATGCATACAAATGCATACAAATGCATACACACATACAGTATACCAGCACACACGCACGCACGCACGCGCACACACACACACACACACACACACACAAATGCATACACACACACACGCACATGCATACAATGCGTATACCATATACACACATAAATGGGCATGTATGCACACACAGACACACGTAGACAGATGCATATACACTATATACAAGTGCACAAAAATGCACATACAGAATTAATGACGTACAAAACTTACACACAGAGTTATATGTGTTAGCCTACTACATGTAGTTTCACACCACGTCTCCATAACAACACCACATGCTCCACTCTGCCCTGGTGTGGCACGTGAACACTTACTGTACATATCGCTATTACTTATATATACGTGTTTTACCATCGCTAACAAGCGTTTATCAATACTCATAATGAACATCATTCTGTCCTCTCTGCTCTCTCTGTCTTTCTGCCTGTCCTCCCTCCTCTCTCTTTCTGTATTTTTCTTTCTGTCCTCCCTCATCCTCTCCTTTTCCTTTCTTTCCTCTCTCTCTCTCTCTCTCTCTCTCTCTCTCTCTCTCTCTCTCTCTCTCTCTCTCTCTCTCTCTCTCTCTCTCTCTCTCTCTCTCTCTCTCTCCACCAGTTCAATCAATGATAGAATGGGGTTTCATTGGCGCCAGACAGAACACAGTATATCAAACACTTATTGGAACAGGACCACAGTGCTACCGGATGCTACTCTGTATGTGGAACAGACCAGTAACTTGGAACTATACCTGATAGAGTGTGAAATAGTGACTTGGTGGCAATATGGCACCATGTTGTCCTACAGTCAGATGCTGCAGTGGCACAAGATGGGAGACCAAAATACTCTGTACGCATTCAGTTGGTTCACCTGTTAACCCTTTCACTGCCACTCTAACAAAGGGTTAACGCTTTCACTGTGACGATACATGATGTTAACCCTTGCACTGCCACACAACAAAGGGTTAACCCTTTCACTACCACACTACAGAAGGTTAACCCTTTCACTACCACACTACACTACATTTGTAGTGTGGTAGTGAAAGGGTTAACCTTCTGTAGTGTGGTAGTGAAAGGGCTAACATCACTGACAGATATATAGATTTCAACAGATCTATCTATAGCCTATATAAGTTATAGCCTCCTCCATCACACCACCGTTAAATCTAAGGGTTACGTATCTAAATAAAACATATAAATGATAAAACTCACTCTCGTTTTTCTTCATGTGCTCTGTAGAGTGGTAATGCAAAAGTAGGAACTGAAGGAGTAGGAAGTGTTTTTTTTAAGCTGATCTGTAACTGAAGCGTAGTGACAGGAACTCAGGTCACCAGACCATCACAGCGTTTGAATTATGTCTCAAACGACAGGCGTGCATTTTGACTGAAGAGCTCCGTGATCAGGGAACTGAAGTTACCACCAGCCACCGGGACCAAAAATGCTGTTTGGAACAGTTATGTTTTAGTTATGTTTTGTATTTGAGTTTATTAGGATCTCTATTAGCTACAGCATCACAACAGCTCTTCTTCCTGGGGTCCACAAAACAGCTTTACATTGTTATAATGCAACCATACCAATGTACAACATAACACATAACATTACAACATACTCTAAACAGGAAGAGACTAGATCTACTTTTTCTCCTCCTTTTTCTGTGATTTTTCTCCCATCCCAATTTACCTCTCGTGCCAATTCTCCCTGTCCTGTCCTGATCGTTGCTCGCATGTGCCCCCCACTGGCCGGTCATAGGGAGGATAGAAGCCCATCACATGTCCCCTCCGATACATGTGAAGGCAGCCAGTCACATCTTTTCACCTGCCAGCGCGGACTCTCATTGACGAGGAGTAACGTGTAGGAGGCTCACACTGCCCCCGCCATTTTCCTGACTCTGCTGTGCAGGCGCCCTGACCGACCTGTAGGAGTCGCTGTTTACAACGACCAGACTACCACCCTTCGACTTCCCTCCCGCTAACTCTGCCAATTGAGTTAGTATGACGGCTGGTCCACGCCGGAGGCAACGCTGACAGCCGGATTTGATACCGGTGTCTCTTGCGTTGGTGATGAGCGCAATGTCCGCTGCGCTACCCAGCCTGAGAGACCGGAATTCTTATAATTTTTCTCTTTATTAATATTTACCCAAAGTAGGTTAGCTGAGAACTGATGCTCTTTGTCAGCAATGCCCTGCTTTTACACTGTTGACCACTAGGAGCTGCCCAGTACAACCACAGTCTGACACTGTTGACCACTAGGAGCTGCCCAGTACAACCACAGTCTGACACTGTTGACCACTAGGAGCTGCCCAGTACAACCACAGTCTGACACTGTTGACCACTAGGAGCTGCCCAGTACAACCACAGTCTGACACTGTTGACCACTAGGAGCTGCCCAGCACAACCACAGTCTGACACTGTTGACCACTAGGAGCTGCCCAGTACAACCACAGTCTGACACTGTTGACCACTAGGAGCTGCCAAGTACAACCACAGTCTGACACTGTTGACCACTAGGAGCTGCCCAGCACAACCACAGTCTGACACTGTTGACCACTAGGAGCTGCCCAGCACAACCACAGTCTGACACTGTTGACCACTAGGAGCTGCCCAGTACAACCACAGTCTGACACTGTTGACCACTAGGAGCTGCCCAGTACAACCACAGTCTGACACTGTTGACCACTAGGAGCTGCCCAGCACAACCACAGTCTGACACTGTTGACCACTAGGAGCTGCCCAGTACAACCACTGTCTGACACTGTTGACCACTAGGAGCTGCCCAGTACAACCACAGTCTGACACTGTTGACCACTAGGAGCTGCCCAGTACAACCACAGTCTGACACTGTTGACCACTAGGAGCTGCCCAGCACAACCACAGTCTGACACTGTTGACCACTAGGAGCTGCCCAGTACAACCACTGTCTGACACTGTTGACCACTAGGAGCTGCCCAGTACAACCACAGTCTGACACTGTTGACCACTAGGAGCTGCCCAGTACAACCACAGTCTGACACTGTTGACCACTAGGAGCTGCCCAGCACAACCACAGTCTGACACTGTTGACCACTAGGAGCTGCCCAGCACAACCACAGTCTGACACTGTTGACCACTAGGAGCTGCCCAGCACAACCACAGTCTGACACTGTTGACCACTAGGAGCTGCCCAGTACAACCACAGTCTGACACTGTTGACCACTAGGAGCTGCCCAGCACAACCACAGTCTGACACTGTTGACCACTAGGAGCTGCCCAGTACAACCACAGTCTGACACTGTTGACCACTAGGAGCTGCCCAGTACAACCACAGTCTGACACTGTTGACCACTAGGAGCTGCCCAGCACAACCACAGTCTGACACTGTTGACCACTAGGAGCTGCCCAGTACAACCACTGTCTGACACTGTTGACCACTAGGAGCTGCCCAGTATAACCACAGTCTGACTCTGTTGACCACTAGGACTAGGAGCTGCCCAGTATAACCAGTCTGACACTGTTACCACTAGGAGCTGCCCAGTAATAATAATAATAATGATAACTTGGTTTTGTATAGCGCCTTTCATAAAACCCAAGGTCGCTTTACATAGGGCGAAAAACAACAATAACAAACATGGTAGACAGACACACAACATTCAATGTAGGAAGTTAGGGGTCAGAGGCCATGTTGAAGAGGTGAGTTTTGAGGTGTTTTTTGAAGGAGTCCAGAGTTGGGGCGTTGCGGAGTTCTGCAGGGAGGGAGTTCCAGAGGGTGGGCGCTGCCACGCTGAAAGTCTGGTTTGAGGAATGGAGAGCTGACCAGTGTCCGAGGATCGCAGGGACCGTGACTGAGTGTAGGATGGAGGAGGTCAGTGAGGTACTGAGGTGCCAGAGCATGGAGGGACTTGTAAGTGAGCAGGAGGATTTTGTAGGTGAAGCAAGATTTGATGGGGAGCCAGTGAAAGTGGATGAGGGTGGGGTGATGTGCTGCCAGGGTTTGGTGCGGGTGAGAACCCTGGCAGCTGAGTTTTGAACAGTATATACAAACATACGTTGAACCGGTATGACACCGTTGACCACTAGGAGCTGCCCAGTACAACCACAATCTGACACCATTGACCACTAGGAGCTGCCCAGTGCGACCACACTGTTGGCAATTGAGTTAAGTGCCTTGCTCAAGGGGAGAGCATTATTAATTTACTTCCCTACCAATATTTTTCCTGCCGGTCCGGGGTATCGAACCGGTGATCTTCCCGTCACAAGCCTTCCTCTCTAAGCTTTTTTGCCTAGCTAGCAAAAACCCTTCTCCCGGAGTTTTAAGCTAGGCTAGTGGTCCATATCATCTTCCATTAATTTGTGCTAAGCTAGGCTAGCTTGCAGCCGGATACCTTTCTACTAAACGCACAGAGAGGAAATTGGTATCTACCTTCTTATCTGACTCTGGAGAAGACAGTAAGCGCATGTCCCATAATGTTGGCGTTCCTTTAACCTGTTAACATACTGTCACATTATTTTGACCCTTGACCCCTCTCCACATCAACCTGTGTAAGATCATTACCTCAATCTTCAATCTTTGCCATTCTAAAATATCACCACCATGCAGCTGATGAATCTCAATTGGCCGGTGAAATCCTGACTCCTCAAGCCTCTGGGGGCTGAAGACAAACCTGAGCCTTGACCCTTGACCCTCCGTCTCTGTGAGTCTGTTCAACATCAGAAGCACACAAAACACACCCGGGTCCATTCAGTCCATGACAGCTAAATGCAGCCAATCAGTGGAGAAAGCCATAAAACAGAACATTAATTGGGTTGGAGCCTGTTTCCTTCCCGTGGCTCATTAAAATGTCAGCGTTGAATCCCGGATAAGCTTGGAGTTAAGTCTAACTGTAGCCCTTGAACAGCCAGGGTCTCAGGTAGCGGATTACAGGTTAATGGTGTTTTGACTCAGCCAGGAAGTCAGCAACACGATCAATGAGAGGAGTCTACCACTAGCATGCACGCACACACCGCACACACACACACACACACACACGCACACACGCACACACACACACACACACACACACACACACACACACACACA
Organism: Notolepis coatsorum; assembly: GCF_963971535.1. Lineage (NCBI taxonomy): Eukaryota > Metazoa > Chordata > Actinopteri > Aulopiformes > Paralepididae > Notolepis > Notolepis coatsorum. The sequence goes on from NC_140169.1 coordinate 87,133,619, forward strand.
CACACACACACACACACACACACACACACACACACACACACACACACACACACACACACACACACACACACACACACACACACACACACACACACACACACACACACACACACACACACACACACACACACACACACACACACACACTTCCTCCCAAACCCACCCAATACACCATGGGAATTCAGGAAGCACTCAACTCTGCACCGCCAATCCTCTAAGCACAAATTCAACTACACATCTTCACATCTATAGCTGGTACTTTTCTAATCTCTTTCTAACTTTCTCCATTCAAAATAAATTAATAAATAAAAGATTGACAGGGCGGAGAGTTTCACTTAAAACAAGTTCCTGTTTCTTTCCCTGTCGGCTGGTACATGTCAGCACAGCAGTGGGTGGTGGGAGTGCCTTCTCTCTGTTCACTCTGGTTCCTTATTGACACGTGACTGATAGGAGTTGATGAGGTTGCATCTTCATCAGGAAGTCCCACCCTTGTTGTGCCTCAACCCGGTGCCTCATTTAAGTTCCCTATAGGGAGGTGTAGTCTGACGTCACTTTAGTTTCCTGTGCGGTCCACCCATAGAGGGATTTATCATGAACATTGGCAAGCTTTCCATTTTTGCACAAAATGAGTTCCCTTCTATCACTAACATTATTGTTGATTTAAAGTTAAGCATTTTTGGTTGAAATAAAGTTAGTTATATGGTTGTTTAATTTGTCATTAAAAATAACTACACTTACCACAGTAGTTACTGACCAGTGCTGTCGCCTAATACAGCCAGGAGTCTACGCTGTGGTGACGTCAGTCAGCAGCGCCAGAGTGAGTGTAGTTCCTCAGTGAACAAAAACATAAACGTTGTTATTTTGCTACCTTTTACGATTAATAGCGATTCATGTTGAGCTATAGATTGTGGATGAATACACACAGAAAGGTACACCATGTCAATGTTCATGCTTTATTTGTTTTAGATGAGACGATTTAGAAATGTGTCCATTGGGAATACATTGCGGTTTCAAGAGGGGTGGACCGCGCGGGAAACAGCAATGACGTAACCACTACACCTCCCTATAGACCAGGAAGTAACCACTACACCCCCCTATAGACCAGGAAGTAACCACTACACACCTCCCTATAGGTCACTGGATGGGCCGTTCGCACCTTTCACTCACTCACTCACTCACTCACGAACGAACGAAGCAGGTGACATGGTGCAACCACTGGATACTATATGGATGGGCCTAGATAGTTAGGTATGCAGGTAGTCCCTGCACGCCACAGGAAAAAGAAGATGAAGGAGGAGGATAAGAAGAAGAAGATGAAGGAGGAGGAGAATATGAAGGAGAAGAAGAAGAAGAAAAAGAAAGAAGAAGAAGAAGAAGAAGAAGAAGAAGAAGAAGAAGAAGAAGAAGAAGAAGAAGAAGAAGAAGAAGAAGAAGAAGAAGAAGAAGAAGAAGAAGAAGAAGAAGAAGAAAGCAATTGAAATGTGTCTTTCCACATTTCCCTCTTAGTTACACACACAGTCCTCCACACATATGGATTACGTCAGAGAGGTCAGGGTCGACTGCAGGGCAGCGCCCCCTGGAGCGGTTTGTGGGTTCAGCACTTTGCTCAAGGGTACGTAGGCAGAGACGGTGGGCCCCGTAGAAATAGCAGCCAAACCCTCCCACCCGGGGCATCGAAGTGCCTTGGGTGGAGTAGAGTGAGTTTGAGAGGGTGAGTGTAACGGATGGTATCGTGAAGCGCAGTCAAGAAGGGCTGGGGTGAGTAGCGGTGCTATGGGTTAAACTCACTCTCACATCCTCAAAAAGACAGATAGACACGTTGCGAAGTAGTGGATTCACCTCTTGGCATAGACGCCTACGTAATGGAGCAGGCGAAGCGGGTGCTCTACCAGTATTGAACTTGGGGGAGCAAACTTGTCTCTTTGCTCCCTCACTTTTTGATCATATGATATATCCCCCCCCAATATATAAATATTATCTAACCATAACTACGTAATTTCAATCAAATTAATAATACGCAATGACACTTAATAGCAAGTTTTTAAGTTTCCAAAGATTGCGACACCCCCTGCCCGATATGGTTTGATCCAGCCCCCAGCAGACATAGCGGAGCCCGGCCGGCGCACTCCAGTCTCACAGCGCTGCTGGCAGCCTCCAGGTGTAAACTGGTACGCAGGCAAGCAGCGTGAACACTTTGTCACAACAGCAGGATCTTCCACTAAGTAAGTTCAGTTGTTCGAACAAACTATTATGTTAGACATCATCTTTACTATTGAGTGGTATAACTTCTACCACGCAATACAATAAAATTGTTTCACGGTCCGAAATGCCATCTGGTCATACCAATAATAATAATAATAATAATAATAATAATAATAATAATAATAATAATAATAATAATAATAATAATAATAATAATAATAATAATAACAAAGTTTCCCTCTGGTTGGTGTTAGCTTTAGTGCTAGCCGCTAGCTAACGTTGTCATATATCTAGATATGTGGTGTCGTCAGCTGGATAACGTTGACTTCGTTTGCAAATTTTAACGTTCGCTATGGCAGACGAGCAGAGCCGGATTAACGACGGCCGCGGCCCGTGGGCCTTTAGTGACGAGGGCCCCCCAACATTTTTTTTTTTTTTTTTTTAATAATAATAATAATGCAATAAAAGTCTGAAAATGAAGGGATTATGTCCATGAGTGTAATTTTTTTAAATTAAGGCCTGCCTCTTATATAAGCCTCTCTAATAAAGGCCTGGTGCTCTTTGCAGCTGAGGTAAATAGAAGACCCGTCCTATATTTGAGGATTTACGGTAAATCAAGATGTTCAATTATCTTAAGGTACAATACCTGAAATGAAAATGTGTGTGTGTGTGTGTGTGTGTCCAGCCAACCAGGTAACATGGCAGAAAAAAGAAAGAATACAGACATCGGAGCATTTTTCAGTACACCAAAACGCAAAGTAAGAACCCTGGTAGCCTAATAGCTCAAAGACTTAAAGGGCGGGCTCCACAAATAATGGATTGCATGGTGTTAATTGCACCCTTACTTACAATTCACTATGAATTGTAAATAGGGGACCCTGATGTAAACAAAACAAAAGTCTTTCTCTGGTCTGCATCCCCTTAACAATTGTGTGTATTGAGCCGTACTATATTGTACCCATTCTGCAATATGTTAATAATATTTTTTATCAATCAATAACAGATTGCAGAATGGGTACAATACAGTACGGCTCAATACACACAATTGTTAAGGGGATCCAGACCAGAGAAAGACTTTCGTCTTGTTTACATCAGGGTTCCCCATTTTCAATTCATAATGAATTGTAAGTAAGGGTGCAATAGAAATGTTTCATAATGATGTTCAGTGTATTCATAAGTGTATTGCTCTCCTTAATGTAGAATGATATGGTGACTGTACAGACTCCGTTACAGGTAATGGAAATATCAGACAGTCAGCTTAAAGTGTAGGATAACATAACAAATTAAGACACAAATACTTGGATTATATATCCCCCCTCTCTCCCTTTCTTTACAGAGTAGCATAAAGATTGTGTATTCAAACCGGTTCAGTGTATTCATAAGTGTATTGCTCTCCTTAATGTAGAATGATATGGTGACTGTGCAGACTCAGGGAGGAGGCAGAGAAGGAGAGAAAGAGACCCAAGAGTTACAGGTAATGGAAATATCAGACAGCTTAAAGTGTAGGATAACATAACAAATTAAGACACAAAATAGGCTATATTTACAGCAGACCCTGTTATTGTTCCTTGTTGGTATTTTTTCTCTCTTTCTTATTAAAAACTTGGCCTATTTGAAAGGAGATTGATTTAATAAAAATAAAAGAGCGAAAAATCAATATACAGTATATATACAGTATATATATATATTAATATATTATTATTATTATTATTATAGTAATTGGCTATCATACTGCAATATAAACTGAGTTTTATAGTGAAAAGAGCAGCTTTATTAGTCAAGATTGAAGGCTCTATATTGCAGGAAATTGCACGTACAGGTTCATTAAATGAAAAAAATATCTGCCGTGGAGGGGGTCGACTCCCACTCTGGGCATCGAAGTTTGAGGTGACGTTGTCACAACCGTTACATATATACAAATAAAATGGTAACTTTGAATTCCTGGTGTCTGTTGTTTGCACATTCTTGCCCGGAGACCTATAAAAGAACCTTCTCTTTTAAAATATGTAGAATACAGAGGTGAATAGTCCTCTGCCTTACTACACTTGGTTAGAGGAGGTCTCTGATAACACTCACTTGAAACATCCTGTGGGTTCAACTAAACATGAGTCTGTGTGAGTTAAGGATGTGTCAGAAAAAATACATTATTCAATCAAGTTTAAAAAACAATTCACATTTGGAAGTTTACTTTACTGTAAAAATACTGTATGTTGGAGAGAAATACAATAATAATAATTAATTGCATTTATATAGCGCTTTTCTAGACACTCAAAGCGCTTTACAATGTAGGGTGGAAATGGCCTCCTTCACCACCACTGGTAGCACCCAACCTTGGGCTACACAGGCTCAATGGCTGCCATACACTGGCACCAGGCACACATCACACTACACAATGGCTGAACGGCTCAGGAGACAGGGATTGATATTAGTCAATTAAGGGGAAGGGATGATTAGGTGGCCTTGATGTCAGAGACCTGATTGGGAATTTGGCCAGGAACGTCGGGGAACCCCCTACTCTTTACGATAGGTGTCCTGGGTTCTTTTTTAATTTTTTATTTCTCTTTCTCTGATTTTCTGTTTTTCTCCCCATCCAATTTAGTCGCCGTGCCAATTCCCCCCCTCGCCTACCTGGCTGCTGTATGCATGTTCTCCTACGAGTCGGTACAAGGGCATCCCGAAGCCGACCGCATGCTTCCTCCGATGCGTGTGGCGACTGCCAGTGACGTCTTTTCACTTGGCAGCGAGGACTCTCATTGGTGAAGTGTAACGCGTGGGAGGGCACGCTATCTCCACCAAGTCCTGCCCCTGATGAGCAAGCGCCGAGACCTGACCTGTAGGCGTCGCTGTCCACAACGCCAGATTCCCACCCACCAGCTTCCCACCCCCTAATACTGCCAATTGTATTAGTATGAACGACCAGCCAAGCTGGTAGCAACGCCAAGAGCTGGGCTCGAACCCAGCATCTCCTGCGTTGGTGACGAGCGCAATCTCCACTACGCCACCTGACCGCCCGTGTCCTGGGTTCTTTAACGACCGAATTCAGTCAGGACCTCGGTTTAGCCTCTCATCCGAAGGACGGCACTCGCACTGTACGGTGTCCCTATCACTGTAACAGGGGCATTGTTACTGAGTGCCCACTGCTGGACAACAACATCCTTTTCCATTAATTTGTGCTAAACTAGGCAGCCAGATAGCTTTCTAATGAATACACAGTAAGCACATTTCCCTTAATGTCGACGTAGATCCTTTTCAGTACAGGACACAAGCTCAAATTCATGCTCAACCTGGAGCCCAGTGACGGGATATTACAAAAATGCATTATTCTTGTTATTTGGGGACCCGACGCATCCAGGAGTTGGGTGTTCTATCCTGCAGTTAGTCTTCACAATCACCTGATTCAAAGTCAAGTAAACGCCATAGACCACTGCAACACTTCCGGTATTCTGAAATCATGGGAGAGTGAGTGGGGGGAGAAAATGAATGAATGTGCATGAGAGCCTTGATAAGTGGTTGTGGCTGTGGGGGTGCTGGAGACATGATCCAATATAATGTTATACGCCTGAGTCTCCTGAACACTGAGAGACTAATCCCAAGTCGATCGGAACTTTCTCGGCCGAGCTATATTTACTTTTTCGCACATACTCCCCAACTCAGCATGCGCAGATTTCTAGGGCTGACCTTCGAAGCTTTTTTTGGCAATCGAAGCTTCGGGGCCGAGCTTCGATTTTAATTCGAAGCTTCGAGAAAAAAAAAAAAAAAGTTTTTTTAATGTTTTCTTTTTAATTTTTTTTTTTTTTTTATCTTATGTTGTGGGACTTGTACAGCACTTTCGTAAACGTTGTTGTTTTTAAATGTGCTCTATAAATAAAGTGGGTTGGATTAATTAATTAAGTAGCCCCTTTCGTGACTGTGACGCATCCAACAAGGTTTCACTCGGCTGTGTGATTTATTTCAAGGTGGATCACTGTTGTCGTTTGAACAACTTCAGATTTCATGGGAACTACCAATCCCCCAAATCAAGAATGTTTAAGATGAATGAAGTAAGATTTTGATTATTTGAAATATGGCCTGTGTAGACTAAACTATGCACAGAATTCTGTCAGTCTACAAGGTCCGGATTCTACATGGTCCGGCAATGTAGACCTTGTAGACTCCACTACAGACCAATTATCAGTGAATGTTCATGCATTTATAAGAAGGGCAACTTCCACAAAAAACAAAGAACTCACCAAAACATCTCAGTAGCACCTTATCTAAATGTTATATTTCATATATGGAGATTCATATTTATTTATGTATTGCATGCATTTCTACATTTTATTTCCTATTTTGTTTATTCATCCCAGTATCTTTCTTTCTTATGTGTGGAATTCTACAAGGCGCGCGCACACACACACACACACACACCTACACACACACACACACACACACACTTACATTTAGTCATTTAGCTGACGCTTTTATCCAAAGCGACTTACAAGTTCTGTACGACAAGACAGCAAGAAGGGTACAACTCTATCAGCTGAGTAACAATGTTCATCAAAGTGTTGTGTGTTACAGTGTAGGTTAGTTTATTAGGAAGTGCATGACAGTAAGGTTAGTCACGGTTAGATTTTTTTTTTTTTTTATCATTTCAGATAATGGTTGAAGAAGTGAGTCTTTAGTCGACGGCGAAAGATTGGACGGGATTCGGCTGTCCTAACTGGGATGGGTAGTTCACACACACACACACACACACACACACACACACACACACACACACACACACACACACACACACACACACACACACACACACACACACACACACACACACACACACACACACACACACACACACACACACACACACACACACACACACACACACACACACACACATACACAAATAGAAGCAAAAAAAAAAAAATTTGAAAAAGAAATTTTTTGGAAAACATTTTTTTATTTTTATTTTTTTTTTTAACTTCGATTTTTTTTTAATGTTCGAAGCTTGTGCCATCGAACGAAGCTTCGAAGCTTCGAAGTATTTAAGACAGCCCTACAGATTTCCCATGGAGTCTCTCTGGATTGTCCAGAGATCTAGGTTTATCAATCTGCGCAAGACAGATGGTTGTGGTGTTTTGTTAGCTTGACTTCTTACGTCAAGTCTCTGGACACTCTGTGCTGTCAGCCTGCATCACCCCTTCTCCCATAATCCTCGGGGAGGGGAGGAGGTAGAGTAGGGTGACCAGGTCAAAATGGTTCAGTCGCAGGACAGCAGCACTGCTTTTGCGGGACAATGCGGGACACGAAGGGGGGGGGGCTAGGTAAAAAAAAAAAAAAAGTATTTAAATTTAAAAAATTAAATAAATGTATTTATTATTTAAATGCCTATATATCATATTCGACGCAGACGGTAGGCTATATATAGCTCATTTTGTTATTAATCTTATTAAACTCACCTCCGGTTTTAGGGATATTAGCCTCCGGATTCTATTGCCCCCTTCCCTCTGGACAGTAGGGATGTGCATCTCCTCACTGAGGCCGATGCGATGTGCATCTCGATACGGTGCCAACGATACGATACATTAACGATACATTTGAAGCACCGGGCGATGCGATGCGATATGATTCACCCCCTGTTGAGATACGATACGATTCGATACGATTTGATTCAACATAATGCGATTCGGGGCGATACGATGCGATTCAACACGATGCAAAATAATAATAATAATAATAAATAATACAATTTTATGGTATGACAGAGGATTTGGTTGTATTCCTTATGCAGCTTATATTATTATTAAAAATAAAATAATCTACTGTAAGACAATTTATATAATTAAAAACTCTTGGGTGCCTAAGAAGACTTTTGCATAAACTGTCTTTTGACAGTTTGAGAGAGAGAGAGAGAGAGAGAGAGAGAGAGAGAGAGAGAGAGAGAGAGAGAGAGAGAGCCCCTCCCCGTCTGAGCGGCCGTCGACAGTTGATGATGTCACACACTAGACTATGTCACTAGGATGCGACCGTAGCATTATGTCAACAACACGGAGGCAGCCGGCTAGCCTGGATGGATTGCATGAAGCGATATAATTAAGAAATGAATAACCAATAAATGTGAAGTTATCTTTGAACCCCTGTTGTCAAGCGTCTTCAATATACCCCCCCCCTCCTCACTAATGTTACTGTGTTGCAGAGTCACTTTAGTTAGACACTAGTTTAGCGTTAGCTGAACGGCTAACTGGCGTTAGCCAGAGGCTACTAGCGTTAGCATGTTGAGCAATTCTATTCATGTCTCCTCGACTTCCACTGTTTGTTGATAACTGTGACGCGGCTCTCGCCTTATGTAGTAGCAAAGCAATAGTATCTGCTGTGTGTGTGTGTGCAGTCACAGTGCACTGCTGATAAGTGGATGAGAGGAAATTATATCAATGCATCGGTTTTTGACCGATGCAAAGACGCTACAACAAGATGCATCGCGAGTTCAGCCTGACATTTTGCCGACGCGGACTTATTCCACCGGTGCACTTGCATCGTGAACGTGTATGCCGGCGCACCGATGAATCGTCACATCACTACTGGACAGTGTCCCGGCAATACTCCCTGTGTATTCTGTTATTATAACAAACCGACCCTCTGATTGATTCAGTTCTCAATAATAGTCGGGCCAGACTTGCTGAAGAGGCGCTCCTCTGAACAACTATATGTGACGTCCCCCTCTCCTCCATGGGTGATGGTGAAGCTCCTGTCAGTGGCAGATCCTGCATTCTACCTTTTGGGGATCATCTGAAACGGTGTTCTGCGAAATTCTACTACCTGCTGGCATGCTGGCGCGCATGACCCACAATCGTTCACACTACAATATCCTGCCACCTTGCTGACGAACGTCTTGTTGAGTCTTGTTGTTGATATATCTTAAACAATATCTTAAACATATGTTTTTCATTGCACCTTTTGAACTGTATATGCATGTAAATATTTGCATGTAATTGGCTTTGCAGCCGAATGTATTTGTAGATGATAAAATGTCGGTACACCTGTTGGAATTCGGAGTGAACTATAGGGTGACGTCACCCAGCTGTCCAAACATATAGGCGATTCGCGCTACGGCAGCAGTTCTCAGCAGAGTAGTAGAATTTCGCAGAACACCGGCTCAGACAGGTGACAGGCAGCGCGACTCGAGTGAGCTGCTCAGCAGCCTCGGCTGGAGATGCATCCTGCTGCAGGACCACAGCACCGACACTCTCAGGACCGTGACACTTTGCGGACCCACACTCTCCAGACCCTCGCTCCCATTGGCTGATTTGGGTCACGTGACCGACGTCACGTGACCCAAATCAGCCAATGGGAGCGAGGGTCTGGAGAGTGTGGGTCCGCAAAGTGTCGCGGTCCTGAATGTGTCTGTGCTGTGGTCCTGCAGATGGATACTATTGCTCGGCTGCGCAATGCATTGGTTTGTGACGTCGCAGATTTTTTTATTTTAAATATAAGAGGGTATTGGACCGAGGCATTAAATTAACAACATTTAAAACATTTTTAAATAATAATCTTTGAAAGATAAAAAATTTAAAATAAAAAATTTAATTTGCGGGACAGGTGGTCACCCTAGATGGTGGAGTCCTACAAGTTCCTTGGAGTTCACCTGAACAAAAAACTGGACTGGTCGGACAACATTGAGGCCCTGTCGTATATTATCTAAATAAAACATGTAAATGAAACAATAGAAATGATGCACCTATTTGTAATAGCAAAGAAATAGGATGGCCAAAAAGACTAGGTTATTTTCTCTTAAAAACAGAGACTCACAGCCATGCCAAATCACCTGTTAAGTTAACCATACATTTGAGTCAACAAGAATGCTGTCAACTGACCTCAGTCTAAATGGTGACAGATGGCCAAAAGTTACCTTGAGATGTAAGGAGAGAAACACTGAACACAGCTGAGGGAGGTCAGATTACCTCTAAAAATGGACTTAGGTTAAACATTGCCACACACATGGCCAAAACTGTAAGAGTCAGCCTTGGTAAAAGCTGTAACAAAGTTGCACGTTATTTGTGGAAGTTAATTAGTTATTAGGTCAGGGAAGGACAAATGTGGCTAGCCTTCAAATAAGCTGAGACCAGCAGAAAAACATGTTTGTGTAAGGGTTAGAAGGTATTTTATGACTATACAGCACCACAGTTCAAAGGAAGGGTGATCTTATTTCTTTTCATACAGATATACTGAGACGGAGCAGGATGAAAACCATACAGGAGACCACTCCTTAACTTACTGAAAAGTGTCTTCAATTATCGATGCATATAGGCCAACAAGTCAATATCTATGGCAAGGCTAAATATTTATAGTCTAAAATGTAAAGTTAGAAATGACTATAACCACATGATTGTAATTAATCTGATAAAGTCTTTTTCAGGTATAATAGAAGGTACAAACACTAATAAAAGAAGCGATGTGTTGGTCTTTGAAAATTACCAAACAATATATATGTGGCTATGGTGGAATTGATACGTGTACTGTTTAACCAGGATAAAATTAATCTCCTCTGATACAGGGAAGAGGAGTGTCTGAACCAAACTTCCCCAGTTATCAAACTAGCCACAGAACCGTGATTGGATGAGCCAGTTGTGAGCGTCATAGGGAGGACGTTTGTGGGAGGCGGGTCCAGCAGGGTTTTAAGGCACTGTGGCAGGAGGAGAAGAAACACAGACGCTGGGAAGACGATCCTGAGAACCGGAAACTCGAGCGCTGAGAACCGGAGACTCGAGAGCCGAGCCGGACACACACAGAGCCACGGACACAGACGATCGCCTCGCAGCAGGGGAGCCAGATTCCACCGAGCCTAGACAAAATCAAGCGCTCCCTGCCCTGAGCGCTGAGAACGGGACAACCAAGGTTGCCTTGGCAACCAGCAGCAACAGAGAAAAGGCCTCGGGTTGCCGAGACAACCAGCACCACCACCGGAGAAACGAGTCTGACCGGCATCCGCCGATCAGAACGGGACCAAAACTGCCACACCAAAGAGATAGAAGAAGATCCTGTACTTGTTTGATTCATAGATGTGTTTATTAAGAATGGAATAAACACCCCATTTGTTTGATTCAAACCACCTCGTCAGCGTTTCCTTCATAGAACCGAACACCTGAAATGCAAACAATGCAGAGAGAAGGGTAAAGACTATACGATCACAGAGACTAGATAAATGAATGGAAGACACATCAAATGGTCCCGTGACCCGTGCTGTATTCGACCAAAGCCGGTTGAAGACGACGACAGCCACTTCTCAAGGAGACCGAGAGATTCTCTCCCCATCATCGATGCCTCTACGACTGTTAAATCTTCGCCTCATCAGCCGAGGACAGCGGGTTTATAGGTAAGTAATGATGGTGCGTCTAAAATTGGTGGAGGTCGAGCAGTTTCGAACAGGGTTATGATATGAGTGGATATGAATGCTGTACTGGGCCTAAAATATGTTGAGGTCGGAAGACACCAGAGACCAGAATTCACGACCTGTCTCTGGTCTCGGCCGCACACCAACGCAGCACTTGATGGGATAGGGAATTAAGGAGGGGCATGCAATCGGATTGAACAGTACAGAGTTGCGGGGGAAGAGTAGAATATATAAGCGACTAAAAGCGCTATGAATAGGAGTAATTGTGCAGGGGACAATTGAGAGTCTGGTAGTGAACGATTTTTGGTTGATGGATGGGTTAAATGAGGCGCTGTTTTCACTCTTCAAACCGGGCCCCGCTCTGGGAACGGCTGACGGAGGGAAAGAGTGATACCATTTGTGGATATTACAAGCCCTTCATTGGTCAATATTATGACTGCCAGTATCGAGAGGGTTAAACTGGTCTGTATTTGGGTTCAGGTCGCGCGCAACCAGGGGGATATAGGGAGTCGGGCCAGGTTACTTAACAGATTTCTTTCATAGAATCGGTACGCTGGCAGTTAACGTTGGGAGACGTTTCATACGTGAAACTGAAAAGACAAATCCGATATCATACAAGCTTAGGTTCACCTTTTGTTGAATCTGAGAAATATCAAGCTCGTGGAGGAAGGATACTGTAGGAAATAGTTGGTTTGTGGTTAAAACGTTAGGTTATGACTATAACCAAGTTCTGTTAGTTAGGGGCGACGCTTGGCATCACCTTCTGCACTATCTCGCGCACGTGCACGCGTACTGAATAAATTCCACAAATGTACCTCTAATACCAGTATTAGTCTGACCACACCCCTCATCAGCTTACCTTCATAAGCAGGTGTGTGGTCACCTGCTCTCCTCCTTCCCAAGCTTTCACCACAAGGTGAGGTCAAGGGCTGCAGCGGCCGTCTGATGCCAAGCGTCGCCCCTAACTAACAGAACTTGGTTATAGTCATAACCTAACGTTCTGTATCGTTAAGGGGCTCAGCTTGGCATCACCTTCTGCACAAGGGAGGCCAAGCGGAGCCGCTGGCTGACAAATACACCCCGCTGACAGCCCCCCACAACCATCAGAACAGGGAGGGCCGAGCCCCCCCGACCCCCCCTAATGGCGGGTAGCCCCCCTATTAGGGGCTTCACGGGAAGGCGACGGACCCGACCGTGCGAAGAGGCACTCAAGCAACTCAACGCACAGGGTGAGCAGACCGTGGCTTGACCCCACGACTACACACACGCACAACCCGCATGCCACCCGGGAACGAACGGAGGAACAACCTCGTTACTGCCCCCAGAATCACGGGGTCAAGAGCAAACCCAACCCCGTGGCAAGGCCGTAGCAGCGGAGCGCGAAGGAAGACCCAGATCCACCAAAGGACCGGGCTCCCTGGAATGGGGGCCCGGAGAAGTCCATGATGCCAGCATCAAGACCCCACCAGGGGGGCACCTAGTGACCCCGCCCCCCACATCGCCAGCGTATCCGGACAAGGGGCCCCTCAGCCGAGCGGGCCCTGTCCTCCCCAACAGCACACCGCCTGGAACACAAGCCCTGCAACAGGCAGACAGCACGGTTAAACACACAAGAGGTAACCAACGGAAGCAGGCAGCGCACCGGGGAAAGACCAGGCAACAGGCTGTCAACCCAAGCCTGGAAAAACTGCGGACGAGGCAGGCGCCAGAAAGGACAGCTGAACAGCCGTCCCGGCGGAAGGGTCGTATGCTGGCGTTGTCGCATAACCAAGCTTTCAAACAGCACGTCAGAAGTGGGATCCGTAGACCACTCGACCCCTGACAGCTGCCCACAGAAAAGCCCATACGATCGGCAGACGTCATGAACGTGCAGGGGCACCCTCAACCGGAGAACCGGGAGTTGACACTGCAGCAACACACCAGAGAACCAACCACCCAGGCATCACCCCATGCAATGGTTGGTCCCATAACCCCTCAGGAAAGAACCCCGAAACACACCTGCGGCACCGCCGCAGCCCGCGTTCCGGTTCCCAACAGGGCTATCCCGGGCCTACGGGTCAACGAGCATCACCCCGGACCGGGCCCGGTGATACGGGGAGCACAGGATCCCAAAGGAGGTTAACCCCACCCAACAGGCTCCTCAGCGCCAAAACGCAAGAGAAGAGCGTAATATGGAAGACCAGCCCCAGCACCCCGCACTCGGTATTCCCAGGAGGTCACCCAACCAAGTACCAACCAAGACCAACCCGTACAGCGGCCGAGATCCGACGAGATCGGACGCGTACAGGTCGGCACGGCCGTAAGCCATTACGACAGTGCAGAATACAACGCACCCAACAAGGGTCCCATAACGCTCAACCCTGTGACACCCGGATCGACCTAGCATTTTTCCCCCTGAAAAAAACCCAAGTCCCTCAGGGTACCAGAACAGCAGATCTGCATCCCCAGCGGACAACGGGTGCACTGATCTGGACCAGCGCGACCAGAACCAGTCCCGTGCCCTAATCACGCCGACCTGCCAACCCCAGGAGAAGGGGCAGATATGCGCGTTTGATCCCAACATAAAAAAGAAGGCGCCACCCAGACGTGTCGGTATGAACCGCGTCCGGCGGCCCACCCCTAGGGCGTGAGACCCTTCCCCATATGTCCAGACCCATTCCGTCATCATCCCCTGACATGAACGGGAACCCATCGACAACACACAGGATGTCGGAAGAGGAAAAAACCCCCATCCCAATTGCTCCATAAAAACGCTGTTTTACCAAAGCAAACGAGGCGCGCCAGTCAGCAACGGCCCAAAGCACATCCTGAGCCAGCACTATGTGTGCGTTCTGACATACCCACATCAACAATAGGCCGTTTAGACCACCATATTGAATCCCCAAGACGCCCAGGGAACGACAAGAGGGGCGAGATGCAATCAACTCCATGAATGAATGAATGAAAATATTTACCCAACAGACTGCAGTACAGGAATACATACAAAAAGATAAGGGGAGGCAGACCTGAGAAAGACGTTAGTCTTGTTTCCATCAGGGACCCTCATTTCATATCCATCAAGACACATTCAACTCTTTATAAAATAAAGAAAAAGCATCACCCGTATGACCCAACTGCACAGCTGGGAGTAAAAACCTTGTTTTTCACATGATTTTAATCCAGTCACTCCTTTTAATCAGAGTGTAAGACCAGACTCCCCCAGAAAACACCTTCCCACATGAGACCACGGTCAAGAAAAAGATATGTAAACTGTGAGACACGTGACCAACAGACTCAAGTTTGACACATAAACGGGCGCAGCAGGCTGTAAGTCCTGCGCCCAACCTCGACATCTTTAAGACACCAGCTCATGGAAGGCGTCGCCATAGCAACAACGCTACAACGGGCGGGGAAACCCACCGGATCCTGTCATAACAGGAGTCGGTAGAATACCCCTTCCCCCCCCTGTCAAGCACTGGCTTGGCCCTGACTGGCTCAGCAGAAAAGATCAACAAATCCTCTAAACCAATCAAGTGGGAAAAAGAAGGGGTTTATTCGACACCCCCTCCAGAAAACACACCTTTTATCCCTACACACAGAAAACAACCGTAGCCATCTTGAAAACCTCCGGTAGAACAAAGCATAGCATAAGCTAATACAATGCCTGCCACAAAGTGTAAAAAAGGGTTTACAACAAAACACAAGTCGCCTGTGCGTGAATCCCATACCCGTTGCCTATGTCATACATAGGAAGAACGCTGAACGAGAGTAATGGCTAGGCCATGAAAAATGTGCGTACGAGCATTACTGCAACTAACAACACAGCGTTGTGAAAACACATATACTTAGTTAAAGCAATGGAATAACACCAGTTCTAATTGCATGTGGAGCATCAAGCTAATAGAACCTATTACCGAGTGTAAGTTGCAGACCTTGCTTAAAACCCGTAACACAACACAACTCACCCCCCAACGTAACAGGGTAGATTCATATATACACAACCCCACCATATGATTTGTATGAAGAAACACACAGTTTGTTCGGCCAAAACACAGTCCCCCTTATATCGGGGAACTTTTTTTATTAATTAAAAAAGTGTAAGGCACAAAATCACAGAGGGGCCGGGAAGGGTGTAGAGGAGGGGACACAAAGGGGAAAAAGTCACTCCTAACGGCGTCTGCCACCTCGCGCCGCTCGAGTCTTGCCACCCCGGGGAGCCCCGGAGGGACGATAGGTTACAGTCTGCTGGACACGACGTTCCCTACCGTCTCCTCCGGTCTGGGATGGGCCGGCGGTGGCCGAAGCGCCGTTTCGTCCCCTGGCCCTCTTGGCAGGGCCAGCAGCGGCGGTGGAGGTAGTGGTAGCGGCGACGGAGACAGCTCGACGTCGCGGAAGCCTTCTGCCCCCACCGGCAAGGACGGGAGGCGGAAAATGGGGTTGAAGGACGGATCTCTCCTCTGCCATTTCTCTGCATGTTGAGGTCATCAATTGCAGGGCCTTCCCGAACAGGCCAGCGTCAGAGAGGGCGGCCGTCAGAAGAGGGGCTCTCTTCTTCTCTGGCACACGGGCCTGCTCCAGCCAAAGGTGACGCTGGCCCAGGGTGGCCAGGGCGCGCACTTTCCCCATGGCTATGGCCAGCACCTGGGAAAGGTGCAGAACAGCTCCCGCAGCCTGGGTGATCTGATCGCATTTTACCTCGTTCAGATCCGTGCCGCCCGTCATTATCCCCGATACAAATCTAGCCAGGTGGGCGATGTTAGACGCCGCAGCCAGCGACTGTGTACCAGCGATGAATGACTGGTCACCCCAATAAGCCAATCGCCTAGCCGACTTCCCCTGGAGGACCGGCTTGCATAGGGGTTCCCACACCATATCCGGACAGAGGAGCGCGGCCATCGGATTGTCAAGCCGAGGTACGCCCTCCCCCATACCTTTGACCAACCCCGACACCTGCGTAACTGGTACGTAGGCGGGAGTTAGTCCCATGATGTTGGACACCGCCTGACCCCGACGAACATAGGCCCCCATCGATGGGAAAAATGGGTAGACAACGTCCACCCCTCTCACTGGGGGACGCTGCCAGGGATGGCCTATGAGGTCATCAGGGACAGGTGCAGGCAATGGCAGCGGCAGCGGCACACCGTTTGCGGTGGCGGCTACCGCCATGAGCTCGGGAAACAAGGCCCGCAGTTCCCCCTGCGAACCCTCCTCCACCGACCCCGCATCCCTCGCATACAGCAGGCTGCGACTGGTCAAGGAGCCACAATCCGATGCGGCTGACAGTAGGGCATCCTGCTGATGAGGCCAAGGTGGTTCCTCGACATCCTCGAACAAGGCGCCCCATGGAGCCATTTCTCCCCCCTCCGGGGTCTCCGGAGGAGGGATACTCTCCTCCACGGGACCATCATACAAGAACCCGTCCGCCTCCTCCATGAAGTCTTCAGTTTCCATCAGAAATCCAGAGTCGGACGCGTCCTCGCTGGTCTCCAGCAATTCCCCAAACCCAGGCCATTCGCGTCTGCACGCCACCATCTTGCGACGCGAGCGAGCAGACGCAAAAAGTTTTCGTCGCAAATCCTCCGGCTCCAAGACAATCCCCCGTTCATCAACGGGCGATTCCCCAGAACCAGAGGAACCAGAGTCGAGATCAGGCCATTGCCGGAGCGACGGCACCGAACCCTCGGCTCGTCGGTGAGGAAAACTATCCACCGGCAGTCTCCCGGGCTGGGTCGGCAACCACGAGAGTGGCAACAGCCCAGCACCGAGGCGCACGACAGAGGCGGGAATGGAGAACCGGTGGTGAAGAGTAGGTCTAGCGGGTCTACTCTCCGCGGAATACATTATGACCCAAACCTTTTCTTATACAACAAGTGAGAGAAGAAAAGGTTAAGCACAATGTAAACCAGTCACAACTCTTTTCAACTAACAACACGTCAAGTGGGGTACTACCGAGGCACTTTCCTTGTGGTGAAAGCGAGAAGGAAGAGAGCAGGTGACCACACACCTGCTTATGAAGGTAAGCTGATGAGGGGTGTGGTCAGACTAATACTGGTATTAGAGGTACATTTGTGGAATTTATTCAGTACGCGTGCACGTACGCGAGATAGTACAGAAGGTGATGCCAAGCTGAGCCCCTTAACGATACAGAACTAAGAGCACAGATTTGGCCGCAAAACGCCATTCAAGCCGTCAGGGGGCTCCTGCGAATGTACTCTCTGCGAGCTACTTAAAGTGTATGGTGACAGACTCTGGAGTAAGTAAGCCGAATCTCAAACCTTGGTATATAGAGCACTTTTTGAAAAATAGGAAAGAACTGCACTTATGATTAAGACAAGTTAGGAAATGCGCTGAAGATGGATGTGGCCAAGTGGATGGTATGTTTATAAATAGGACAATGTTTTGCTAAGTATATATGGTTGGATCAATGTCTGTTAGAGGTTATGAGTGAATGCCAGTGTATTTTTTGTATGATTATAAAACTCTAGTGACCAAAACGGCCGCGGAGAAACCGTAACACAGTGTCCGTTGTATAAAGACTAGGTTAGCTTGCTACATTAGCCGCGAGGACGACAGCGATAACGTATGGACGCTGCGTTGCGATATCGAGTGAATTGAGTGAATGGCGAGAGTGATGGAACCAAAATGTTGTGTGAGATTCGTTGAATTTTTTTAAATCTGTGATATTAAGGTCTTAGTTTAATGTAGTAGGAATCAAAAGAAGCGATTTTTTTGGGGACTGATGACGTCACTAGAAACGTCTAAGCAGAGGGGGCGTTGGGAGCGTTGGATTTAAAATACTGTGGATTTCGGCCAGGCGGGGCCAAACGGGCGAGCAAACTAAAATAAAGATGATAATATGATCTGTAAACTAGCGCTTAATGAGATGAAAGTTATGTTGCGGGGTATAACTGTGTTGTGCAAATGTCGCGATGTGTTGTGCCGCTCGAATCAACAGGATATTGGGCCGTATAGGAGACGTTATTAAAATGCTAAGCTAAGCTAACTAGCCGTGCTAGGCTAAGTGGGCGATAACATGGTTGAGCTAAGCTGATTGAGCTAGCAGTGCTAAGCTAATGGAGCTAGCAGTGGGGAGCTAACGAAGCTAAAATGCTAAGCTACCTGTGCTAACAATGTAGCATGATGAGACTCTCGGTAAATATCGCGTGATGCTATTTTGGGGGCAGATGACGAGATCTCGTGTTTGTAAACATGATGCAACTCCCGTGGAGGATTCTGGGGAGTGTGGTTTATTATAGAGTAAAGACGTCGATGGTGATGTGCTGCGTGATGACGCACTTGTGAGGGAGTGGGAGGGCGCCTCCTGCAGGATGTTGTGAGTACTGTAGTACAATAGAGGTGATGTACGGACGTTACAGCAGGGGGCGGTGTTGCCTCGTAGGTTGTTACACTTCTCCTTCACATGTAAACGGGGAGCCGTAGCGGCCATTTTGTAGTTTTTATAGGTTTTTTTTTGTTTTAGTGTGGCGACCATCTTGAGAAATTTTGTAGTTCTTTTTATCGGTTTTTCCAGTTTTTAAGGACGAATGTATATACTTGTTTAGTTATCAATCTATATTTGTTGTGGGCCCAGTATGATGGCACTAGTGGGGTAGGAACGTGATGGATGTGTGGGTTTGTTTGTAACTTTACATAGGATAGTTTATTCCAATAATAGGCAGCTGATGAGGTGACTGGTATGGTTGGAACGTGTGGACGGTGTGTGTCGGTTTGCGCATGCGCGCCACGGTGCCGTCAGTACAAGGGGGATGGATTATGGGCTTTTATTAAGGCAGTGGACAGTGAAGGGCTATAGGGGGCGATGTTGGACAAGACAAGTTGGGGTGAACAGCGGCATTATGTGCTGTGACAAGAGGCTTGCGTGCCCCCCCCCCTCCTTCTCCTCTGTGTCTCTTCCTCCCTCTCTCACTCTCCCCTCCCTCTCTCCCTCCCTCCCTCCCTCTCTCCCTCCCTCCCTGCCTCCCTCCCTCCCTCCCTCCCTCCCTCCCTCCCTCCCTCCCTCCCTCCCTCCCTCCCTCCCTCCCTCCCTCCCTCCCTCCCTCCCTCCCTCCCTCCCTCCTCTCTCTCCCTCCATCTCTCTCTCTCTCTCTCCCCTATGTCTCTCACCCCTCCTCCCTCCCACTGTCTAATCCTTCCCTCCTCCCTCCCTCCCTCCCTCCCTCCCTCCCTCCCTCCCTCCCTCCCTCCCTCCCTCCCTCCCTCCCTCCCTCCCTCCCTCCCTCCCTCCCTCCCTCCCTCCCTCCCTCCCTCCCTCCCTCCCTCCCTCCCTCCCTCCCTCCCTCCTTCCCTGCCTCCCTCTCTCCCTCCATCTCTCTCTCTCTCTCTCTCTCTCTCTCTCTCTCTCTCTCTCTCTCTCTCTCTCTCTCTCCCCTATGTCTCTCCCCCCTCCTCCCTCCCACTGTCTAATCCTTCTCTCCCTCCCTCCATCCCTCTCTCCCTCCCTCCCGGTATCTCCTCCTCCCTTTGATTCCTCACTATCCCTAGCTCCCTGCTTGACTCTGTAGAGCTGCCAGGTTTTCAAAGGTGTTTTAATTCAAGTTAGTATGCCTTTTCGGTAAGGTTTAAAGTATGGTGTTAGATATTAGGAACTCCATGCAGACTCCTTTAGTCTGATTAAAAGCGTTGATTTAAGTTGAAGTTAGGCAGCAGATGCTGAGGATAGTGTTTAAAGCCCTGTGGGATAATGGGACCAGACAATACGGTAAGGTCTGCTGGTTAATTCTAAAAAGTGTTTGATAATGTTAATGTTCAATTGGGAGGCCCACCCTCCTCCGTCTCTCTATCCCTCTCTCTCTTCCCTCCTTCCTCTGTCTCCCCTCCTCCATCCCTCCATCCCTCTCCCCCTCTTCCCCTCCCGCCCTTTCCCCTTCCCTCCGCCCCCCCCCCTCTGTCTCTCCTTGTATTTCTCCCTGTGTCTCTCCTTCCCTCCCTCCCTTCCTTTCTCCATGCGCCCCCCCCCCTCAATAGCTTGCCTGCGAATGGATTATGGGTACGTTGCAGACCGTTGCTAGTTTAGGTGGTGGGCTGCTGGGTTGAGTTTAGGATTTTTTTCCATTTAGGGGTCCCTCCATCTCCCTGACTGGCCCGTGTATGTTTCAAATGGATGTGTGAAGTCCAGAAGCGTTTGTTATGAAGGGAATGGGTTTTACATTAGGTTGGTTTTGTTTAGGGGCGGTTGAGGTGTAGGAATGGGGCGTGTTTTTTTTTCATTTTTAGACAAGGTGTCAGTCCCCTGGTTCCCCCTTCTGTTGGGGTCCTTGGGAACAGGGTTGGCTTTGCGTCTTGTTGTGTGTTATTGGTTGGATGTTTGTTTTGAACTACGTTGTTATTATGTATGAAGTAGGTACCGGATGAACGCTGGCCTGTCTGGGTACAGGTAATGGTAGGACGAGTTGTAATATTCCTTGGAAAAAGGGGCTTGGGGTGTTTTTCGTTCGGATTCGCGACTGAAGGGAGAACGCTTTGGGCTGAGAAATGGCGGGTCTCTGTGAATTCAGGGATCTGGGGGGATATTGCTGTGGATATAGTGCTGGTGTCCATGAGTTTAATAACATGAACAACTGGGCTATATGACGGTCAAGGGTTTAGTGATCTAAGTTGCTAAAAATTTATTTTTCCCTTGATTGTAGTTGGAAGCAGAGACAACACCAAAGGATTTTTTGGTGTTGTGAGGGGGAATGTGTGAAAATATAATGAAAAATGATGTTGTATGAAGAATGTGATGAAAGGTTGAGATGTAAATGTGGAAAGAAATGTAGGAAGAAGTATAATTTGTGGTTTCCATAGTAGAAAGCAAGTGGTGAAGTTAATATTACATTTACATACTTAATACGCTAAGCGGTCATTTAAAGTATGAAATAAGATCGGAATGACGGATTCATCAAGGCAAAAATTAATTGGAACAGAGGAAGGACCAGGTTTACCAAGTGTATTAGAGTTGATAGGCTGTGTGGAACTAATGATTGTGTTCCCCAGAGAATCAGGTGAAAGGAACACACAAGGGATTGGAAACCTCCAGTTTTCCGGTTGGACGAACGGACAAAAACAAGCTAAGGCCGTATCGTTATATTCAAATAAATCACACCGAATCTCTCTAGAAATGTTATAAATAGAGATGCCCGACATTTCCAAGGCGTAAATATTGAGGAAATGACAAGGGAAATGCCACTGATGTTAAGTGTATGTTTTTGCTTTCTTTCTGCACAGGCTCGGCGAGGACAGGTGGGGCTCTGACGATTTCAATACCAACTGGGTAAACGGCTATTAGCCTTGGTATAAGTATGAATGATAAGAAAATTATCAATCCCTGTCTGCACCGGTAGAAATCTGATAGTGTGGGTGATTTTTAACTCAAGTAGGAAAAAATAGTTTTGGACACAGAGAAACTGGTTCTTCCAAACGGTGATTGCAGGAGTGTTTGAAACCAGTGAGAATGACGGATACACAGGAAGTTCACCTTAGTGGAACATTGATAGGAGCAACTGAAGCGTTAGATGCAATAACAATAGCAAAGGTAGACAATCTGTCTATTTCAATAACTGGAAATGTCACAATAGAAGTGAAGAAGCCATGGCCAAAGATATTCAGGCCTTTACAAAACCTTGTATTTAAGTATAGGAAAAGCGGCCGTTATAGATTGAGAAATCAAAACAAAAAACAGAAAAAGAAAGCACGAAGAGCGATGAAAAGAAATAAGGCCGATAATGGCAATAGGCTGACAACCTTTGCAGACACTCCCGTAGAAAGATTGATACCTGAAGTTAATCTGATTGAGTTTGATGTGATGGAATTCCCTCAGGTGACCAGTATTATAGAGGGACTGGAAATAATGACTTTGGTTCCAATACAGGAGGTCTCAGAGGAGAGAGAACCAGAGACAACGGGTTTACTCCAACCAGAACCGATCCACGCTGGAGTGTCCATTGCAGGTGACTGCAGTTTAACCAAGGGACAAAGAAAGCGACTGAAGCGAGCGGCGTTGTTACAGCTGTCCCACGAAGTCTACTCTGGCCGTACGGCTGGAACAGAGACCGACAGCAGGTATGGAAATATACACGAACAGTTTCCACAGCCCACCCGGTTCCCATGTCCGGTCGTCCCCCGACACCAGGGCCAGGATGAGAGGCGTGGGCCGGTGACGAGGAGCCAGACAGCGAGGGCCAGGGTGGAGGAAGAGAGGATGACGTGCCTCTCTCCAGAAAGACAGAGAGCATTCACGGAAGCGTCCAAAAGACATGAGACAGTCCGTGGAAAACTGGTGGAGAAGCAGCTGGCGATTGACCAAGTCATACGCGAGAGGGAGATGCTAGAACAAGAGCTGGCGAAACAGACTGTGATCATGAGTGACGTAATTTTGGAAGTTATGTTTCGTACTGCAGAACAAGGACTCAGTGAACAAGAGAAGTCACTTGCTCTGGTACCTGAACGGGGTGCGGGGCAACGAAGCGATGATGACAGCCGCAGGAGGGGTGAGTTTCCAGGCCCCTCCCAACAGCAAAATGCCCAAGGAGCGGCAGCTGAAAAGGACAGGTATGCCCCTCTCTCCTCCAGGCAACAGGACATGCAACCAGAGGACCGGAGAGGGGTGGACCTGGCGGGAGCTGTGGGATGCCAGCCGAGAGACTGCTGGGGTTGTGGTAAACTGGGACCGCCTGGATGGCCGGCATCGGCTGAGTGCTGGCAATGTGGAGAGATCGGCCATCTCGCTCGATCATGTGGCAAAGGGTGGCAGGCTCAGCAAGAGTCCATCAGACGGCGAGAGTCCAACAGACAGCAAGAGTCCATCAGAAAACAGACCTGCTGGGCATGCGGAATGTTGGGACATTTTCGGAGGGAGTGTAAAGAGGTTGTGTCTGCAAAGGCCATAGGTTGAATAAGAGCGAAGCGGGAATGCACAAGCGAAGCTAAATGTGCTCGAAAAAATAGAGTTATTAATAAATTGAAATGGAAGATGCGACTGATTAGAATAAAAATAGAAAAGACGATATTAGATAGGTTAAAAGGTTAGGTTATGTGTGCAAGTTACTAAAACGGTTTGGAAGACTAACAAAGCGAAGTTGGGGCTGTAGAGGGATGAAGTAACTGGCAATTGCATGGGCTAATCGTACTAACAAAAATGATGGTTTTAAACAGAAACAATGGAACATTTTTTATATTAGACAGAGTAATGACAAAGGACTACTTCAGTAGTGATTATACATACTTGATCCAAGGGTGGTCAAGGAGACAAAAAAAATATATATATATATAAAAAAGATTTTTTTTAATTTCTTTTTTCTTTTTAATTTTTCTTTCTTAGTTTTTACGGGGGTATTTATGCCTCTAGATGATAGTTTAATCCTGTTTGAAGGGTGTGTTTCATGAAGGCACTCACGAAATTTTTTTTGTTTATTTTTTTGCAAATTTCTTTGTTGTTGTTTAAACACTCTATTTTTTTTTAGGAACTGACTGGCTGGGAGGGATCTCTCGCTGGTCAGGGATAGCAGGTGGTGGTGACACAGCGGTACTGGTAGGAATGTCTGATATAATGGGCTGGAAACTAAGGGTGGACGAGAGCTGGTTCATGATTTTGTTTTCCGCTCATTGAGAGTCCAGAAGTAGAATCTGGGGAGTTGTGTCACGTTTTTTGGTATGGTAAGTAGGGATGCCCCCCGGACCCCGGTTTTAAACGGGAACCGGTACTATATTAGAAAATACCGGCGTATTTATAAGCTCCGACGTCCTCGGTACTGCTATCGATACTCTAGAGAAATTATTATTATTATTATTATTATTTAAAAGTTGCGAACGATCTCTCCTCTCTCTGTCTCTGCACGAGAAGCGAGTCGCAGCGAGTCATTATTACACACACTCCTCGCGAGTCGCGCTACACATACATACGGGTACTCCTTAATGAAAGCGCTGTCAATAGTATGCAGCTGCAGCACGTCAGACCGCAGCGCTTACAAGCCCCGCACATACAAGCCCCGCACACCTGATGTGCTGCAGCTGGAAGCATCTCAGCGCTGTCTCCGTGCTGACGCGCGCTGCACACAGACACAGACAGCTCTGCATGGACTGAGTCGTGATGGCGGATAGAGCGAAGCGTTCACAAGTGCAACAAAACATTTGCCAGTAAGGGTGGCAATACGAGCAATCTATCAAAACATTTGTTTGCAAAACACTATATTAGTTTGCAGAAATGCGCCGTATTCGACTGCCTTGCGCGCAGTGGTCCATCTGCATCCACGTCCACTGCAGCCGGTAAGCCAAGATACGGAGTTTCCTAGGCTAATAACGAATTATTACAAATAGGCTAATAAACAAAATAATTGTTTAGCTACAAATACTACAATCTAAAAACTTTTTATAGATCGTCAAGCTGAGGTCAGCCACCAATGTGTCCCAGTGAGCCCACCACACATCCTCCCTCTACCTCCACCACCCAAAGTCCTTTCTCCCTAGCAGCTAGAGGAAAGATGACAGAGGATAGGGTGAACGAGTGTC
This sequence comes from Notolepis coatsorum, assembly GCF_963971535.1. Classification (NCBI taxonomy): domain Eukaryota; kingdom Metazoa; phylum Chordata; class Actinopteri; order Aulopiformes; family Paralepididae; genus Notolepis; species Notolepis coatsorum. The sequence goes on from NC_140169.1 coordinate 87,158,673, forward strand.
ACAGGGCTGTGACAAAGTTTGTTGTCAAAGGCCTGCACCCGTTCTCTACAGTGGAGTCCAAGGACTTTAGGTAACAACTAATCATTCAGTGTATATCGTTTTTTTTGTATACATAGTTGTCTAACTTGTCTGTTGTTGTTATAAGTTATTATTGAAGCAGCTATTCCCACCACTCCACACAAATTTACAATAATTCAATCATTTCTAATCTTTACTGTAGGGAGATGACCAATGCTCTCAACTGCAAATATAAAAATCATAAAAAAATTATCAAAAAGAACCGATAAGAGTATCGATAAAGTACCGAACCGTTAAGCAGTATCGATAGGAGTAGTAGTATCGATAAAATCCTAACGATACCCATCCCTAATGGTAAGTGTTGGGAAAACGTGTTTCTCTGTCTATAAGCAAGCTCTGTAGGTTTTGGTCGCCATTGGCCATGTAGTTTTCAAGTAGGGTGCAGACATGTGAGATTGATGGTTGGCTTATGGGAGACTCTGCACCGGTTTGTTGAAGGCTGGCGGAGTGTGTGGGATGTGTGTTTAAAGGGACTGTGGTTTGTTACCATGCACATAGGTTCTGTTGGTGATTGGCCTCGTCTAGAGCTGGCTGTCCGGACCGAGGGGGCTGTCTGGAAACAAGGTATTGATAGTGTTATAAATGGTTATTCCACTCTCAAGGGTGGAAGTAGTATTGTGTTGAACTTGAGATATTTGATATAGTAAATTAGTACAGCACAAAAATGAATGAGACAAAGGTGATTTATTTGAATATTAACCTAAGGAGCCGTGGAATATATAGATAACTAATTTGGAAAACATTTATTGTCAAATACAGAACAGTAAAGATGTATCTGAGACCGAAAATGGGACCTTCCAATCCATTGTGTGTTTGTAAATAACCAATCCAAAAAGCAAAAAGGACAGAGGGAAAATCGTTTCCTTCTGTGGAAAATCGGAGCAGGACCAAGACTGCCCACAACAAAGAAGAGACTGTGGTTAGCACAAAATACAACAAGAAGCAACGGTCAAAACGAGTTAGCAGTAAAGACCTCAGGAGGTTTGAACAGGGATAACTGACAGGGATGAAAGCTAATGATAATTGAGGTCTCAGTGGTCTTTTTGAGGAGAAAAATTATTTATGTTTGCTTGTTTGAATCTCCCTCGATTTTTTAGAGTGTTAATCTTTTGGGTGTGATGTATTAATCTTTTCTTGCAGAGTCAATTACACAAAACAGACACATTGAAGCTAAGAAAACATGGATAAAATAGTCTAAACAAAAAAGCTGTTATTGAAAGAGTGTTTCCTTGTAAAAACAGGAACAGCTTTCTTAGTCTGAAGTCATATTAATAACTGATATTGTGTGTGACTGGGGAAGAAGCTAACGGAAAGAGTGAATGATGATTTGGTAACTGTACAGACGAAAATGGGTTTGGTAGTTCGATTTGTGTAAATTTTGGATTTTTTGAATTTTTAGAAAATATTAGCAAAAATGATAATTATGGTTTAACATGTTTAATTTTGAATATATTGGTGCTATATAGTGGGTTATGAAACCCACTAATGGTGGAATGTCGTATATTATCTAAATAAAACATGTAAATTAAACAATAGAAATTATGCACCTATTTGTTGTTATGGTTTGTAACCGACCCCAATCGCACAACACAAGACAGGTATGATGGTTTGCCAAGAAACAGATATTTATTGAAACACAGGGAAAACAGGGAAAAGGGCACTGTCCCTTTAAGGGAGAATCACAAATACAGGAATATAATATGAGGGGAAGGAAGGGTGCCTTTAAGAGGCGGGCAGGAAAAGGGAACACTATGGGAAGGTAAGGGAACGCCTAAGGGAAGGTTAAGGGAACGCCTTGGGACAGAGGAACTAGAGACTAGGTAAACAAGGGACAAGGAGAACTAGGGAGAGAGGACTAGGGACTAGGAGAGCTAGGGATAGAGGACTAGGGACTAGGAGAACTAGGGAGAGAGGACTAGGGACTAGGAGAGCTAGGGATAGAGGACTAGGGACTAGGAGAACTAGGGAAAGAGGACTAGGGACTAGGAGAGCTAGGGATAGAGGACTAGGGACTAGGAGAACTAGGGAGAGAGGACTAGGGACTAGGAGAGCCAGGGATAGAGGACTAGGGACTAGGAGAACTAGGGAAAGAGGACTAGGGACTGAGGGGACTGAGGCCCGTGGAGGCGGGCTGGGGAACAGGGAGGAACTGGGAGGACTGGTGGAAATCATCTGGGCCGCTCTGCAGGACAGAGGAGATAGTTAATGCACAAAGGGAAAAAACAGAGCAGGTGCAGAACAGTCCAAATAACAAAGTGAACAAAGTAATAATATCTTCGTGTGACAAACACACAGGGGGAGATGTAAAGTCCAAAAATACTATTCTAAGTGAGAACCAAAAACAGAGGCAATACGCTGGGAGAGTGACATCACAATCTAAACTCACCAGGCGTATGCGTAATGGTACAGGAAACGCAGCGGGAAGGGGGCAAGGGGCATTACGCTGAGTGAGTGACATCACAATCAAAACTCACCCAGGCGTATGCGTAAAGGTACAGGGACAGCAACGGGAACGGGGGCAAGGGCACTGGGGCGCCGGCTGTCCGAGCCGAGGACAGAGTGGTGCTGGAACAGGCGGCGGTGGCGAGGGTATCGCCACCGGGGAGCCGGCAGTCCGAGCCAAGGACAGAGTGGTGCTGGAACAGGCGGCGGTGGCGAGGGTATCGCCACCGGGGAGCCGGCAGTCCGAGCCGAGGACAGAGTGGTGCTGGAACAGGCGGCGGTGGCGAAGGTGTCGTCACCGGGTAGCCGACTGTCGGAGCCGAGGACAGAGTGGTGCTGGAACAGGCGGCGGTGGCGAAGGTGTCGTCACCGGGTAGCCGACTGTCGGAGCCGAGGAACAGAGTGGTGCGCCACTGCTTGAGTGCGCACCGGAACCGAGAGACGCGTCGGGGTGCGTCTGCGAGGAGGAGTGTGCCAAGCACGAAGGTCTAGAAGATGCGCGTTGCGCGCTGGTCTGGAGAGCGTGCCAAGCTCGAGGGTTCTTGGAAGATGCGCGTTGCGCGCTGGTCTGGAGAGCGTGCCAAGCTCGAGCGTCCTTGGAAGATGCGCGTTGCGCGCTGGTCTGGAGAGCGTGCCAAGCTCGAGGGTTCTTGGAAGATGCGCGTTGCGCGCTGGTCTGGAGAGCGTGCCAAGCTCGAGCGTCCTTGGAAGATGCGCGTTGCGCGCTGGTCTGGAGAGCGTGCCAAGCTCGAGGGTTCTTGGAAGATGCGCGTTGCGCGCTGGTCTGGAGAGCGTGCCAAGCTCGAGGGTTCTTGGAAGATGCGCGTTGCGCGCTGGTCTGGAGAGCATGCCAAGCTCGAGCGTCCTTGGAAGATGCGCGTTGCGCGCTGGTCTGGAGAGCGTGCCAAGCTCGAGGGTTCTTGGAAGATGCGCGTTGCGCGCTGGTCTGGAGAGCGTGCCAAGCTCGAGGGTTCTTGGAAGATGCGCGTTGCGCGCTGGTCTGGAGAGCGTGCCAAGCTCGAGCGTCCTTGGAAGATGCGCGTTGCGCGCTGAGGACTGGAGAGCGTCTGCGCTGGTCTGGATGTGCGTCAGGACGAACAGCTGCGCGGGGGTCTGCAGTGGAACGCTGGGGTGCCTCCCGTGGAAGTACAGGGAGCGCAGACCAGTCTCCCCCACAGGCAACGGCGACAGCTGGCGAAGGCTGGAGCAAACATCTCGACGCCGGAGAATGGAACAGCATAGGCAGACAGAGGATCTCCCGAAAGAGTCTAGATGTTTAGAGAATATGACTCGGCAAGTATACAACACGACCCCACGCCAAAACGAGGGGAAGCGCCCTGGTATTTAAAGCCCACAGGGGGACTAATTAGCCTGCCACCACAGGTGCGAGAGATAATAGAATATCGAACAGGTGTGGCCACTAAGGGTAAGGAACGAGAGGGTGGGGGCTAGAGAGAGTGAGTGAGAAGGGAAAATAAACAGTATAGAAGGGAAATAAACAGTAAGGCTTAAAGAAACAGAGAAAAGGTAGTGAGCAGCGGGCAAAACCTCACAGTATCCCCCCCTCCAACGGGAGCCACCCGGCGACCCAAAACAAATACAGACAGAGTGGCAGGGGGCAAAACAAGAGGTACTGGCCAAGCCAGCAGGGGAAGCCACCACAAGAGTGGGGCTAGCAAAAGAAACAGGGTCGCCGAGGGGTAACTGGGGGAACTGGTCTAGAGGAACTGGTCTAGAGGAACTGGGTCTAGAGAACTAGTCTAGAGGAACTGGTCTAGAGGAACTGGGTCTAGAGAACTGGTCTAGAGCAACTGGTCTAGAGGAACTGAGGGGCAAGCAGGGTAGCAAAGGGGTAACCATGGTAGCACCGGGAAAGGGCTAGCAGAGGGAAGGTTGCTGCCAGGGCACTGATAGCTACAGGGCCTATGCTAGCTGTACTGCTACATCAACATAGAGGCTGCGCTAGCTGCCGAGCTAGGCTAGCAGAGGGAAAGGGTAGCTGCCAAGGCACTGATAGCTACAGGGCCTATGCTAGCTGTACTGCTACACCTACATAGAGGCTGCGCTAGCTGCCGGAGCTAGGCTGGCAGACAGGGCTGGACCAGCATGAGAGAACAAGCTAGCTGGAAGGACAGTCCTAGCTGTGGGAATACTGACCTTGCTAGCTGAAGGGCAGTCCTAGCAGTGGGAGAAACTACACAAAAAAGTGGAGGCCATGCAGAGGGACCGGGTTAGCTGCTTGGGCCTGGCTAGCTACAGGGCCTATGCCAGCTGCAAGGCTGCATTAACATAGAGGCTGTGCTAACAGCCGGGGCCAAGCTAGCAGACCGGGGCCATGCAGAGGGAAACTGGGTTAGCTGCCAGGGCATGGCTAGCTACAGGGCCCATGCCAGCAGCAAGGGCTGCATAAACATAGAGGCTGTGCTAGCAGCCGGGGCAAGACTAGCAGACAGGGGCTCTGCTGAGGGACTGGGTTAGCCGCCAGGGCATGGTTAGCTACAGGGGGGTCAAACAGGGCAAAACGGGAAGCAAACAGGGGAGCTAACCGGGGAGACTAACAAGCTAAACAGGGAAGCTAAACTGGGCTAAACAGGGGAGTAACAGGCTAACAAGGGAGCTAAACAGGACTAACAAGGAAGCTAAACTGGGCTAACAGGGAAGCTAACAGGGCTAACAGGGGAGCTAGAGGGGACAAGAAAAAAAAAGGCAAACTCAACATACACAGTCTGTGCTGGCTGGGGTCGTAGACTTGGTGGGGTCGTACTGTTATGGTTTGTAACCGACCCCAATCGCACAACACAAGACAGGTATGATGGTTTGCCAAGAAACAGATATTTATTGAAACACAGGGAAAACAGGGAAAAGGGCACTGTCCCTTTAAGGGAGAATCACAAATACAGGAATATAATATGAGGGGAAGGAAGGGTGCCTTTAAGAGGCGGGCAGGAAAAGGGAACACTATGGGAAGGTAAGGGAACGCCTAAGGGAAGGTTAAGGGAACGCCTTGGGACAGAGGAACTAGAGACTAGGTAAACAAGGGACAAGGAGAACTAGGGAGAGAGGACTAGGGACTAGGAGAGCTAGGGATAGAGGACTAGGGACTAGGAGAACTAGGGAGAGAGGACTAGGGACTAGGAGAGCTAGGGATAGAGGACTAGGGACTAGGAGAACTAGGGAAAGAGGACTAGGGACTAGGAGAGCTAGGGATAGAGGACTAGGGACTAGGAGAACTAGGGAGAGAGGACTAGGGACTAGGAGAGCCAGGGATAGAGGACTAGGGACTAGGAGAACTAGGGAAAGAGGACTAGGGACTGAGGGGACTGAGGCCCGTGGAGGCGGGCTGGGGAACAGGGAGGAACTGGGAGGACTGGTGGAAATCATCTGGGCCGCTCTGCAGGACAGAGGAGATAGTTAATGCACAAAGGGAAAAAACAGAGCAGGTGCAGAACAGTCCAAATAACAAAGTGAACAAAGTAATAATATCTTCGTGTGACAAACACACAGGGGGAGATGTAAAGTCCAAAAATACTATTCTAAGTGAGAACCAAAAACAGAGGCAATACGCTGGGAGAGTGACATCACAATCTAAACTCACCAGGCGTATGCGTAATGGTACAGGAAACGCAGCGGGAAGGGGGCAAGGGGCATTACGCTGAGTGAGTGACATCACAATCAAAACTCACCCAGGCGTATGCGTAAAGGTACAGGGACAGCAACGGGAACGGGGGCAAGGGCACTGGGGCGCCGGCTGTCCGAGCCGAGGACAGAGTGGTGCTGGAACAGGCGGCGGTGGCGAGGGTATCGCCACCGGGGAGCCGGCAGTCCGAGCCGAGGACAGAGTGGTGCTGGAACAGGCGGCGGTGGCGAGGGTATCGCCACCGGGGAGCCGGCAGTCCGAGCCGAGGACAGAGTGGTGCTGGAACAGGCGGCGGTGGCGAAGGTGTCGTCACCGGGTAGCCGACTGTCGGAGCCGAGGACAGAGTGGTGCTGGAACAGGCGGCGGTGGCGAAGGTGTCGTCACCGGGTAGCCGACTGTCGGAGCCGAGGAACAGAGTGGTGCGCCACTGCTTGAGTGCGCACCGGAACCGAGAGACGCGTCGGGGTGCGTCTGCGAGGAGGAGTGTGCCAAGCACGAAGGTCTAGAAGATGCGCGTTGCGCGCTGGTCTGGAGAGCGTGCCAAGCTCGAGGGTTCTTGGAAGATGCGCGTTGCGCGCTGGTCTGGAGAGCGTGCCAAGCTCGAGCGTCCTTGGAAGATGCGCGTTGCGCGCTGGTCTGGAGAGCGTGCCAAGCTCGAGGGTTCTTGGAAGATGCGCGTTGCGCGCTGGTCTGGAGAGCGTGCCAAGCTCGAGCGTCCTTGGAAGATGCGCGTTGCGCGCTGGTCTGGAGAGCGTGCCAAGCTCGAGGGTTCTTGGAAGATGCGCGTTGCGCGCTGGTCTGGAGAGCGTGCCAAGCTCGAGGGTTCTTGGAAGATGCGCGTTGCGCGCTGGTCTGGAGAGCATGCCAAGCTCGAGCGTCCTTGGAAGATGCGCGTTGCGCGCTGGTCTGGAGAGCGTGCCAAGCTCGAGGGTTCTTGGAAGATGCGCGTTGCGCGCTGGTCTGGAGAGCGTGCCAAGCTCGAGGGTTCTTGGAAGATGCGCGTTGCGCGCTGGTCTGGAGAGCGTGCCAAGCTCGAGCGTCCTTGGAAGATGCGCGTTGCGCGCTGAGGACTGGAGAGCGTCTGCGCTGGTCTGGATGTGCGTCAGGACGAACAGCTGCGCGGGGGTCTGCAGTGGAACGCTGGGGTGCCTCCCGTGGAAGTACAGGGAGCGCAGACCAGTCTCCCCCACAGGCAACGGCGACAGCTGGCGAAGGCTGGAGCAAACATCTCGACGCCGGAGAATGGAACAGCATAGGCAGACAGAGGATCTCCCGAAAGAGTCTAGATGTTTAGAGAATATGACTCGGCAAGTATACAACACGACCCCACGCCAAAACGAGGGGAAGCGCCCTGGTATTTAAAGCCCACAGGGGGACTAATTAGCCTGCCACCACAGGTGCGAGAGATAATAGAATATCGAACAGGTGTGGCCACTAAGGGTAAGGAACGAGAGGGTGGGGGCTAGAGAGAGTGAGTGAGAAGGGAAAATAAACAGTATAGAAGGGAAATAAACAGTAAGGCTTAAAGAAACAGAGAAAAGGTAGTGAGCAGCGGGCAAAACCTCACATTTGTAATAGCAAAGAAATAGGATGGCCAAAAAGACTAGGTTCTTTTCTCTTAAAAACAGAGACTCACAGCCATGCCAAATCACCTGTTAAGTTAACCATACATTTGAGTCAACAAGAATGCTGTCAACTGACCTCAGTCTAAATGGTGACAGATGGCCAAAAGTTACCTTGAGATGTAAGGAGAGAAACACTGAACACAGCTGAGGGAGGTCAGATTACCTCTAAAAATGGACTTAGGTTAAACATTGCCACACACATGGCCAAAACTGTAAGAGTCAGCCTTGGTAAAAGCTGTAACAAAGTCGCACGTTATTTGTGGAAGATAATTAGTTATTAGGTCAGGGAAGGACAAATGTGGCTAGCCTTCAAATAAGCTGAGACCAGCAGAAAAACGTGTTTGTGTAAGGGTTAGAAGGTATTTTATGACTATACAGCACCACAGTTCAAAGGAAGGGTGATCTTATTTCTTTTCATACAGATATACTGAGACGGAGCAGGATGAAAACCATACAGGAGACCACTCCTTAACTTACTGAAAAGTGTCTTCAATTATCGATGCATATAGGCCAACAAGTCAATATCTATGGCAAGGCTAAATATTTATAGTCTAAAATGTAAAGTTAGAAATTACTATAACCACATGATTGTAATTAATCTGATAAAGTCTTTTTCAGGTATAATAGAAGGTACAAACACTAATAAAAGAAGCGTTGTGTTGGTCTTTGAAAATTACCAAACAATATATATGTGGCTATGGTGGAATTGATACGTGTACTGTTTAACCAGGATAAAATTAATCTCCTCTGATACGGGGAAGAGGAGTGTCTGAACCAAACTTCCCCAGTTATCAAACTAGCCACAGAACCGTGATTGGATGAGCCAGTTGTGAGCATCATAGGGAGGACGTTTGTGGGAGGCGGGTCCAGCAGGGTTTTAAGGCACTGTGGCAAGAGGAGAAGAAACACAGACGCTGGGAAGACGATCCTGAGAACCGGAAACTCGAGCGCTGAGAACCGGAGACTCGAGAGCCGAGCCGGACACACACAGAGCCACGGACACAGACGATCGCCTCGCAGCAGGGGAGCCAGACTCCACCGAGCCTAGACGAAATCAAGCGCTCCCTGCCCTGAGCGCTGAGAACGGGACAACCAAGGTTGCCTTGGCAACAAGCAGCAACAGAGAAAAGGCCTCGGGTTGCCGAGACAACCAGCACCACCACCGGAGAAACGAGTCTGACCGGCATCCGCCGATCAGAACGGGACCAAAACTGCCACACCAAAGAGATAGAAGAAGATCCTGTACTTGTTTGATTCATATATGTGTTTATTAAGAATGGAATAAACACCCCATTTGTTTGATTCAAACCACCTCGTCAGCGTTTCCTTCATAGAACCGAACACCTGAAATGCAAACAATGCAGAGAGAAGGGTAAAGACTATACGATCACAGAGACTAGATAAATGAATGGAAGACACATCAGCCCTCTACAGGAAGGGACAGAGCAGGCTGTTCTTCCTGAGGAGACTCAGGTCGTTCAACATGTGCAACCGACTGCTACTATCTTTCTACCAGTCGGTTGTAGCCAGCATCTTCTTTTTTGCTGTGGAGTCGAGGGACTCCAGCAAGCTGAACAAGCTGGTGAAGAAGGCTAGCTCCGTAGTGAGTGGTGAGCTGGATAATCTAGAGGTGGTGGCTGAGAGGAGGATGAGGAAAAAGCTAGAAGCCATCCTGGAGAACCGCTCTCACCCCCTCTACGAGGAGCTAGCCAGAATGAAGAGCACGTTCAGCCAAAGACTCATCACCCCCCGACACACCACAAACCGCCTGAGCCGGTCCTTTATACCGGCAGCCATCAGGCTCTTCAACCAAGGGCTCGGACGGCCGGCTCTGCTGCCAGGAGAACTATCACTGTCAGACCTCGGGACGTGAGAACTAGAACTACCCATGTGCACTCACTGGACTATCTTGCATTTTGTACTTTTTATATTGTATTTGTATTCATATTTGATATTGTATCTATAGTATGGCTGTAAAGGTACACGTATCCGTACCGAACGAATACAACGGTATGTTAACCGCCTACCGGGGGCTGTTTTTTTCACAATCTATTATAATTATTATAATTTTTTCTTTTCTTTACAAGTTGATTGTTAATTTCAATATAGAATATTCGTTGACAGCCCTACAAGTACAATTAGTTACTGCACACTACATCACCCCTGAGTGGAACATGGAAAGCCAAACTTTCCCCCACTGTACAGAAAACCCGTACCGAACCGTGACTTCAAAACCGAGGTACGTACCGTACCGTGGTGTTTGTGTACCGTTACACCCCTAATCTATAGTGTAGGTACTGGACTGTATAGGACTGTGCATCTCTGTATGCTGCTGTGACACCTGAATTTCCCCAAGGGGATTATTAAAGGATCATCTTATCTTATCTCTATCCGACCTGCACACACAAGGACTGTTTATTTAGATTTAACACAGTATGAACTCTGACATGTCTCTACAGAGACAAATACCAACTCAACCTGAGGGGGAAAACATCAATCTCAATGTTTGTACATTTGGTAGGATACAATAAGCTCTACAGCCTACGGTTTTTCTACTGCATATCAAAATGATACCTGTAGTGATTTTGGGGGATTGAAATATCACTTTTTAAGCCTTTGTTAAAGGGTACAGAAAAGTAGGAAATTCTGGATTCTTAGCATGATATCACAGGTTTTCAACAAAGTTAAAAGGAAGGAACACGCCAACATTATGAGAAATGCTGATTGATTGATTGATTGAAAACTTTATTAACAGATTGCAGAATGGGTACAGTACAGTACAGCTCAATACATACAATTGTTAAGGGGATGCAGACCAGAGAAAGACTTTCGTCTTGTTTACATCAGGGTCCCCCATTTTCAATTCATCGTAACATATATGACATACATGACATACAGATAGACAGTACTGCTACATCTATACATTTATGACATACCAGATTTGCAAATACAGTACTGTTTGTGATACAGAAGGAGTCCAGAAAAAAAAGTATATTTGACGTAGAAACTGTACATCGGAGGAGGTTGGGTAGGTGGGGGGGGACTGTACATTGCTCTTACCGTCTTCTCAGATAAGAAGGTATCTTTTTTTTGATCCACTTTTTCTCCCATTTTTCTATATTTTTCTCCCATCCCAATTTCGTATCATCCAATTCCATCCGTTTCTTGCCTCCCACAAGCCGGCTGCAATGTGGACTAAGTCATACATAGCACAAGTCCCCTCCGGTACTTGAGGTAACAGCAGTCGCATCTTTTCACCTGCGCAGCTCGATCTCTCAGTGTCGAGGAGTAACGCGTGGGAGGCTCACGCTGCCCCCGACACTTCCTGATTCTACTGCGCAGGCGCACCAACCGACTTGTAGGAGTCGCTTGTTCACAACGCCCGATCCCCACCCTTCAGTTTCCCTCCCCGTAATACGGCCAATGTGTATTACTGCGGACGACCAGCTAAACTGAAAACAATGTGGAGAGCTGGATTCGAACACGCGAATCCTAGCGTCTCCACACTGGTGGCAAGTGCCTTGCCCACTACACCACCTAGCCGCCCTTCAGATAAGAAGGTATCTATACCAGTTTCCTCTCTGCGTTCAGTAGAAAGTTATCCGGCTGCAAGCTAGCCTAGCTTAGCACAAATAAGTAGAAGTGGATATAGACCAGCTAGCCTAGCTTTTGGCCAAAAACACCTCTCCTGGAGTTTTAAGCTAGACTAGTGGTCCATTATCCACTTCCATTCATTTGTGTACAAAGCTAGGCTAGCTTGCAACCAGATAGCTTTCTACTGAACACACTACTAAAATTGGTATCTATCTTCTTGTCTGACTCTGGAGAAGACAGTAAAGCGCATCCCTTTAGTGCTTATACAGTACTGCTGTATTGGAACTTGCACCTTATCTTGCTTAGCAACGGGGAACAAATTGTTGTTGGTGAAGAACCAAAATAAAAGCTTCGGTCTAAACCTTACTTTTGAAAGTATTATAAATATTTCTTTGCCTGTTTCTTGGAGCTGCAATCAAACCATTATGAGTTTCAAAACAAAGGTTCCATAACAGAGAACGGGTGTTTGATAACTAGAATGTAACTTATCATGTTCAGTTTGCATTTCCACTTCAGTCCTCCAGCTGCCCTGTTCAGTATCTGTCAGCTGTCTCACTCTCTCTCTCTCTCTCTCTCTCTCTCTCTCTCTCTCTCTCTCTCTCTCTCTCTCTATCTCTCTCTCTCTCTCCTCTGAGAGCCTCAGCCTGTCTCTCTCTCTCTCTCTCTCTCTCTATCTCTCTCTCTCTCTCCTCCGAGAGCCTCAGCCTGTCTCTCTCTCTCTCTCTCTCTCTATCTCTCTCTCTCTCTCCTCCGAGAGCCTCAGCCTGTCTCTCTCTCTCTCTCTCCTCTGAGAGCCTCAGCCTGTCTCTCTCTCTCTCTCTCTCTCTCTCTCTCTCTCTCTCTCTCTCTCTCTCTCCTCCGAGAGCCTCAGCCTGTCTCTCTCTCTCTCTCTCTCTCTCTCTCTCTCTCTCTCTCTCTCTCTCTCTCTCTCTCCTCCGAGAGCCTCAGCCTGTCTCTCTCTCTCTCTCTCTCTCTCCTCCGAGAGCCTCAGCCTGTCTCTCTCTCTCTCTCTCTCTC